>NC_057861.1:142188543-142788543 GCF_019393635.1 Dromiciops gliroides
ACAGTCTCATCCAATTCAATCAATTCCAAATCAGTCTTCAGGTGGGGCCCCTGGGCATCTGCCAAATCCCATTATTTTATCATGAGAGATCTATGAGACGTCCAATCTGAAACATCCAGGAGGCAATTGGTGACATGGGCTTAGAGATCAGAAGAGAGACAAAAGTTCAGAGAGAACACATGCATAAAGAAGATGCTGTCACCAAATTTTTGCAATTTCGCCCATACTCAATCATCTTTCACAATTTTACAAAAAAATTACTGACACCCAAAGGAGTAGAAACAAAATGATGAGGTAGAAGGAAAAAGTACAGCTTAGTGTGCTGAGACAACTTCTCCACAAATACCAAGTCCTCATGAGGACAATCAAGAAAGAAAAAATCAAGGGGAGCCAAATTTTCAGACAAGGTCAGCACAGGAAACTAGGGATAGGGTCTGAACAGGGATTCTGTTTACAGGAACTAAAAGAAGACCAAGACAGTGACCAGGACAAGATGAGTTCCAAACCTGCAAAGAGACCATGACCATGTGTAGGATATGAAGAAAATTGCCACCTGGCATTTCTGCCATCCATACCTATTTAAAGGTCACAAATTCAAAACAGTATGGCAGAAACTGGGTATAGACCAACATTCACACCATATCCCAAAATAAAGCAAAAATGGGTATATGATTTACACACAAAGGGTGATACCATAAGAAAATTAGAAAAGCATGGGACAGTTTATGTTAGATCTATGGATAAGGGAAGAATTTAGAATTAAACAAAAGGTAGAGAACATTACAAAATATAAAATAGATAATTTTGATTCTATATATTTAAAAGG
Source organism: Dromiciops gliroides (assembly GCF_019393635.1). Classification (NCBI taxonomy): domain Eukaryota; kingdom Metazoa; phylum Chordata; class Mammalia; order Microbiotheria; family Microbiotheriidae; genus Dromiciops; species Dromiciops gliroides. Next base: position 142,189,370 of record NC_057861.1, read on the forward strand.
GTTTTTGCACAAATAAAACCAGTGCAACCAAAATTAAATGGAAAGCAGAAAATTGGAGGTGGAGGGTGGATTTTGTAACAAGTATATCTGATAAAGGCTTCCTTTCTCAGAGAGAACTGAGTCAAATTTAGAAAAATAGAATTCATTCCCCAATTGATAAATGGTTAAAGGATATGAATAGGCAGTTTTCAGATGAAAATATTAAAGTTATCTATAGTCATATGAAGAAATGTTCTAAATCATTATTGATTAAAGAAATTCAAATTAAAACAACTCTGAGGTAGCATCTCATGCCTATCAAATTGGCTAATATGACAAAAAAAGAAAAAGAAAACTGGTAAATATTGGAGGGGATGTGGGAAAACTGGGTCACTAATGCACTATTGGTGGAATTGTAAACGGATTCAACCATTCTGGAGAGCAGTCTGGAACTATGCCTAAAGGGCTGTAAAACTGTGCATACCCTTTGATCCAGCAATGCCACTATTTAGGTCTATATCCCAAAAAGATTTTTAAAAGGGGGGAAGGGGGTACCTATTTGTACTGAAATATTTGTAGCAGCTCTTTTTGTGGTGACTAAGAATTGGAAATCAATAGGATGCCCATCAATTGGGAAATGGGCAGGGAGTGAGGAAGGAAGGAAGGAAGGAAAAAACTTGGAACTCAAAACTAAGAAAAAATGTTTAAAAATTCTTTTAACAAGTAATTGGGGGTAGTGGGAGGCTAAAATATTATTTAAAAAAAAAAAAGGTCACAGATTCACAACAGAAAAAGGAAAGGTCTTAGGCTAAAGAGTGGTGTTAATAGATGAGAAGAAATAATGAGCCCTACACTGTGTATTGAGGTAGAAACAAGTTCAGAAGGAACCAGCAGTTCTGTAGCTCTGATTCCAGGAGATGACTAGGGTTTCAGTTCCAGCCTCCAGCCACATTTTTCTAAAGGGTATCATAGACAATGAATTAACATCAGTACTAAACATCTATGCACCAAATGTTATAGCATCTAAATAATTAAAGGAAAAGTTAAACAAATGAATGAAGGGAGAAATGGACAGTAAAACTATAATAGTGAGTGGAGGACCTCTCAGACTGTAGTAAATCAAAACAATTTTTTAAAAAGAAGTATAGACGGGGCAGCTAGGGGAACACTTACTAGCTTTGTGACCCCAGGCAAGTCATTTAACCCCAATTGCCTCACCAAAAAAAAAAAAAAGTATAGAATCTAGTCTGAATTTTAGAAAAATTAGCTATGATAAGTCTGGAAATTACTGAATGGAAATAAAAGAGTGTACATATTCTGAGCTGTGTGGAGCACCTTTACAGAAACTGACTTGTATGAAAGCATTAAAAACCCCACAAATAATGAAAAGCAGAACTATTATAGTTACCTCTTCCACATCATAACTTTCCCCATTGAAATTTTGATATATCAATATCAACATAAGAAATTAAATGGGAATTTGGGGGGAGTTCTATGGAAGTTGAAGATGACCAATGAAGGCCAGCAGATGACAGAGAGCCTATGACCAAATACTTAATCCAAATTTTATAATATGGTACTTTAAACACCCCATAACAGAAAAAGAATAAAAGCAGAATTCTCTGGTATGAAGGGAGGGCCAAAACATTTTTCATGGATTTTCCAGATCATGAGGGCACCATCCCACTAACCCCAATTATGTGGAAGGGATAACTGTAAATGCATCTCTTATGGATTACAATGCAATAAAAACTATATTCAGTAAAGGGTCACTAATTAAATGCTGAAAAATTAATTGGATATTACATAATTTAATCACAAAGAATGGGTGGGTCAAAGAACAAATTGGAAACAATCAGTAATTTCATTAAAAATAATTATAACAATGAGACAATATAGCAAAATATTTGGGATATAGTGAAAACAGTCCTTACAGGAAATTTTCAATCTCTAAATACTTTCTTTTTCTTTCTTTCTTTTTTTTTTTTTGGGTGGGGCAATGGGGGTTAAGTGACTTGTCCAGGGTCACACGGCTAGTAAGTGTCAAGTGTCTGAGGCTGGATTTGAACTCAGGTACTCCTGAATCCAGGGCCAGTGCTTTATCCACTGCGCTACCTAGCTGCTCCCTCTCTAAATACTTTCATGGGTAAAACAGAAAGAGCAATCATCTAAATGGACATGCAAGTGAGGAGGAGGACGAGAAGAAAGAAAAGAAAAACCTATTTAAACACCCAAAAAGAAATCCTGAAAACTAAAGAAAAGATTAACAAAACTGAAAGGAAAAAACATTAATTAATGAAATTAAGAAGTAGTTTCAAAAAAAGATAAAACTCCAGCTAACTTCATTTTTTAAAAAGAAAGCCAAATTACCAATATAAAAAATTAAAAAGTGAAAAAATAAAAGAAAATATTAGGAATTATTTCACCCATTTATGTCAGTTAACTTGGACATCTAGGGGCAGCTAGGTGGCGCAGTGGATAAAGCACTGGCCTTGGATTCAGGAGGACCTGAGTTCAAATCCAGCCTCAGACACTTGATACTTAACACTTAACTAGCTGTGTGACCTTGGGCAAGTCACTTAACCCTCATTGCCCTGCAAAAACAAACAAAAAAACAAAAAACAAAACTTGGACATCTAAATTAAATAGATGAATATTTACAAAAATAGACAATACACAGATTAACAAAACAAAAAAGTATGCAATAACTTAATCTCAAAAAAAGAAATTTAACAACAAATGAACTCCTAAAGAAAAGAAAAAGTCACAGGATCATATTGATTTACACACTATGACTGGGTTGGATTTATGCCAGAAATACAATAATATTGGTCAATATTAGAAAACTGTAAACACAATTGAACATATTAATAAAAAATCAGAATATGTCAAAAGAACAAAGCTTTTTGACAAGATACAACACCCACTCCTCTTAAAGACACTAGAAAACATAAGAATTAGTGGGTCTTTAATATTATAAGAATTCTCTCTCAAAATCCAAGATATAGCATTATCTGTAATTGGGATAAACTAGTGGGTTTTCTAAAAGCTCTAGAGTAGAGCAAGGATGCCGATTATCACCAATGCTATTAAGTAGACTATCAGAAATGCTAAAGAAATTGAGGGAATGAGCACAGGCAAAACAAGTCACTTTCTGAAGATATTAAGATCTTTTGTTTAGAGAATGACAGTCAACAACAATGGCCAAAAAAACTTCATTGAAAGATTACTGACAACTGTTTGGTCATTTCATCCACAAGTTTTTTGGGTACTCTTAGATATAATCGAATGAGACAATACATGTAAGGAGCTTTAGAAAATTTAAAGTCCTATATAAATGTTCATATTAAATAACGTATTGAAGCTTGAAGATTTGAACCTATAGCACTTGTTTTGTAGTCAAAGAACCTCATTCCAATTCCCACACTTAACATATCTGTATGGCCTTGAGAGGGCCACATAATTTCAGGTTCTAAATCTGTAAAATGAGGGATGTGCTGGGAGGATGAAGGGCAAAGGACTTAGATTAGAGGACTTCTAAAGTTCCTTCTAGTTCTGGGTCTGCCAAGGTCTTTATTACCAGTTTTCCTCACTTATTTTGAACTTCCCATGATTCAACCTTTCGAGGTTTATTTCAAATTATTACTCTTCATTAATTTTACAAGTAAAACTGGTCTACCAGTTATTCCCTAAACTCAAGGTTCCATCTCCTGTCTCCAAGCTTTACAATGCTCTCCATGGTTGGAATGTACTCCCTCCTCCTTAGCTTGCTTTAAATATGAGGTAGTTATCCTTGAAAATGCCATTCATTCTTAATCATTCTAGTTGTTAGTACTCTCTCCATCTTCAAATTATTTTTATTTTTGTATTATGCTATAGTCCCTAAATAGAACAGATACTCGTAAGAGCAGAGAATATTTTCTTTTTATCTTTGTAACCTGATAACTCAGGCTATCTTCAATGAGCAAAACAATGTTTTGTTATGAGACTGATTTTCTTTGATAGAGATCAAAGCAAAAAATAAATTGAATAATTCAGCTATATGTGTCATGTATTAGTATTAAAACATTCACATATAGAAATAAGCTTACCCATTTCTTATTCTCATTCTCAACATAACCTAAAAAGGTTTTGTCACCATTCTTAATTTTTTTCCCAATCCCTAACTAATCCTACTCTAGTTTTCCTGAGAAATCTAATTCAATTCTCCAAATACTTTCTAAGCAACTGAGCACCTGCAATTGAGCACCTACAATGTGTAAGTGTGCTAGGCTCTAGGAATGAAGAAAAAAGAAAGGACCAGGACCAAGATATGAATCCCTACCTTCAAGACCTTACCTGATACTGGGGAAAGACAGAACTACTCTAGGAAGTATAACACAAGGGAATGATTTAAGAAAAGGAAATAACAATGTGTTCCAGGAATATTTGGAGAAAAAAAAACAATAATAAGTTGGGAGGATCAGAAAATGCTAAGAGGAGGAGATGGCATGGAAAGAAAGTAAGGCATATCAAAGTCAGAATTAAGGAAGGAATATTTCAGGTTTAGGGATGGCTCACGCAAACAAAAAAAGTGGAAGAAGGAACAACCAATCTATGGAAGTTACTTGCCCAGTTTGATTGAAAGTAGAATATGTGGAGGGGAATGTGAGAAATAAGGATGAAAAGGTAGGTTGAAAAGGAGTGAAGTAAATGACAAACTAAGGGGTTGTATTTTACCCTGGAGAAACCACACAAAACTTTTGAAAGAGGGAATGAGAAAGCTAGACATGTGCTATACAAAAGAAAAGAGTTAAAAGAATAAAGTCAGGCTTCTATGTGGGAAAAGCTCCTTAAAAGGTAGGTGGTGATTGTTCTGCTACTAGGCAGCCATTTGATACTTTTTCAGTCAACTTTAGATCCTATTATTCCATTTTAACCATTTGATAGGTTTAATCTAGAGGTAAAGCATTTTCAGTTACAATCAAATGCAATGATACTATTAGCAGCCTCTACTGCTTCTCTGCAAAGATGTCTATTTGTTTAGAAATGTCTATAATTTTCTTTTTCTGCTTTATCTACTATTTCTCATTTAAGAAGCAGGACCATATTTTTCTCATAGGAATTTAGTCGGGTCTCTTCTTTCCTTATTTTGGTAAACAATATCAGTAATAACAGAATTAACTATCCTTTGAAACCTGGACTTATCTCTGTTCTTCACACATAATACTGCTTCTTCATCTCTGTATCTTTGCAATGTTCTCTCCCATAACTGGCATGAACTCCCTTCTAACCTCCACCTCTTCCTTCAAGACCGAGCCCAAGAACCACCCTTGACATGAAGCTTTTCCTGGTCCCCTCTTTATATATATATGTATGTATTTGTGTGTGTGTGTGTATATGTACATATATACACATATGCATGTATATATGTGTGTATATACATATATAGACACACACATACATTTACTAGACACCTCTCCTATTAGAATATAAATTCTTTGAGAAAAGAGATTATCCCACTCTGAATCTGTATTCCTAGTGTCTACTATAATGCCTGAAGAAGAAGGTGCTTTGTAAATCTACCTGGTTTGTTAGAAGGGTTGGGGGCATATATGTATCTGGAAAATCAATACAAAATTACTTGGGGGTGAAGGCCCTAACAGCTAAGGTGATCAGAAAAGGCCTCACAGAGAAGGAGATATTTGAGTTAAGCTTTAAAGGAAAAGGATGAAGGATTTTGAGATACAGAAGTGAGGCAGGAATGCATTATAGGCATAAGAGACAGCCTGTGTAAAGGTCCAAAGGCAAGAGACAGAGAGTTGTGCATGAGAAACAGCCAGGATGTCAGTGTGGCTGGATCATAGTGTATTATACACCAGAGTCATGAGCAATAAGACTGGAAAGGTATGTTAGGACTAAGTTGTTATGTGTTTAAGTGCCAAAGTTTATATTTGACTAGTTTACTGAGTAGGAGAGTAATTTGGTTATATTTGTGCTTCAAAAAATTCATTCTGGCAACTGTGTGCAGGATGATTTGGAGAAGGGAGAGACTTAAAGCAGGGAGACCAATTAAGGGACTATTTCACCAGTTTAGGAAAGAGATGACAAGGGCCTAAACTACAGTGTTGACTGTGTGAGTAGAAACGAGAGACAGACATTGGAGAGGTAGAAATGACAAGATTTACCAACCAATTTGTTCTTTATCCCAACCAGATAGAGTAGATGTTAAGGATCAGAACCTAATTTCCCATTAAATTGTAAGAATGACACTGTAACTATGATAAAATAAATAGGGTCAACCAGAGAACAATAAGAAATCTAAATCATGACCAGAGAAAAGATAGTTCAATTAAATGTAGAACTAGTTATCAGTCATTTCCTTACATCACCCAAGCCACCTATTTACATTTAAAAGAAATTGTTTCTGCAGTAAGCTTTAATGAAACAAAACAAGAACATTCATTTACGCTTCATAAAATATTTTAAAGCATAACAGCAGTTTTTTTCCCCAAAAGTATCCTTGTGTCAGAGCAAGTCAGTATGAAATATGTAAAAATACAGGAGACCAAAAGCAGTTACTATGTAAATTCAGAATCTCAACAGAAAATTTATGAAGTATTTTGGGAAAAACTATGATTAAAAGCAATAACATTATTAAAACAGTACTTAACAATGCTGTCTTTTTGAACAACTCATTCATTATCAAAATAACATCGAAAAGAAAAGTTGGACAATACTTAAAATCTAGCTGCAAGAAAAAAATGTGGTTCTGCAACTGAATCAGGACAAAGCTAGTTGATGCAACAACATCCAACCGTTAACAGGCTCCAGAATACTACAGACATCACTCACAGAAATGCATTTTTTTTCCTCTCTGTTCTCCACTCCCCTCTTTTTAAAAATACAGGCTGCTTTATAGGGTGATTGTAATAGGATACTATGATCATTGCTGATTGTAGCTAGAAACAGACCTTTCTAATCCATCTGCTCTCCACTTCAACAAATGCCATTAAAAACAACTTCATAAAACCATTACTGCTTCATACTTAAAAGACATTAAGTCAAGATTTTGGAAATTCCATTCACTTGATATCAGCAAGTGCACTATATGTTAGGTTTATCATTAAAGTAAAATCCATGAGAACTGTTTTCCAGACTTTAGTTAATGCTCCTATGACACATTTGGCCAATGAAAGTGGATGAAAAACAGTAGTGCTTTGAAGCATTAGCCAGTAAATGCCGCTGTGGTTTACCATGAGTGGGATGCACAACATATTAGACCACAGTTAATTAAATTAAACTAGTTCTTATGTTTTTGAAATGTGTCCCATATTACTTGTTTGGAACCTACACAACTGCTTTTAAATGTTAAGATTTTCCCGCTGTAGTAAATATTATCTGCTGCATCTATATGTAATTAAATCAATAAGTTGCTACCCCTGTTTTATGCTTTATTGTAGTATCTCAAGGCAAAGTCAAATGAAAAAGTCATTTTATTTCTGCTTCAGTTTCAGTTTTATGTTTTATATGAAGGTAGTTTCAGTAAGCCTAACACATGAAGAACAGGGGGAAAAGATCAACGCTTACACCTAAAGGGGAAATGAGATAATGCATACAAAATATTTTGCATAGTTACTATTCTTTACATATAAACTATTTCAGAATGTACTTTAGTTCTTTTTAAAATTTATCTATTGAATATGGATCTAATATGTATTTAATGTAATACTTAGTTGAAAAGATAAATGTTTGGCAACGGTTTTGGTTCTCTACTTTTTGAAACTTCTAAGAAATCCTTCATATTCTACATTTAGCTATGCAATCTGCTGGGTTATTAAATAAACTAGAAACTACTCCTCTTCCTTGGAAGAATTTTAGTTAGAAACAGCTGGTTTTCACTTTAAAATTTTATTCTGCATTTATTTAAAATTCTGTTCATTTAAAGTAATTTCCTAATTACCTTAGGATACAGAGCATCATGGCTGCATTATTCTGCTTTCATTTATAAATTGTTTTGGTTTCAGTGTATTCAGACTAGAATATTAGTTATAGAACTGAAATTATCCAAATTTCCTTTTGTTGTGAATTGTACTCCATGGACTTTATGTGAAAAGTCACATAGTTATTAAGATCATTTAAAGAAGAAACTGCATTTCTATCAAATAATTATTCAGAAAATATCCAAACCTTCCACTTAGCTTTGGCTACCAAATAGGTTTGAAAGTTTGCCTTTTGGGAATTCAACAAGGTCAAGATGTGTCATAGTATTCTAAGCAGCTCCAACTCTTAACAAACGTGCCAAATGACATTCAGGATTATTCATTAAACAACCATCAAATTTTTGAAGGTAGCTATCAGGACTGTCTCTCCTTGACTGGTTTTCTCCCTAGGCTGAACATTTCTAGTTCCTTTCACTGATTGTGTTGAATGACAATTTCCAATCACAAAAACTAGCTACTTCCCTGTGTTCTGGACCTGCTACAGAAAACCCTGTAAGATGAGCAGTGTTAAATACTATAATCTCACTTTTACAAGTGAAGAAACTAACACTGTTTATGGTGAAAGCTAAAAACTATCAAGTTCGGAATTGGTCCTAGAGTCCAGATCTTTTGATTGTAAGAGCAGAGGCTCTTTCCCTCTAGTGCCCTTTCCTCTCAGAAATCTTCACCTCATATAGGACCAAGAAAAGAACATTCACCTCACCTCCTTCTATACACTTTCGATTTGCTTCTTCTTGAGCATGTTGGATTGCCCTGAAGGCAATGACTTTTATTTTTTGCTTTGTGTTACCAGTAGCTAAAAGTACCTTGCACAAGTTAGTGCTTAAGAAATGTGCACTGAAAAGGACTAATTGATACTGTTACTTTGTCTGGAGTAAACTGAGATGTAGCAGCCAAGTGATCTTGCATAATTCAAAACCATGCTTTTCTAAGTTTTCTGACAGGTGTTCACATAGACCCTGCTTGAATACTTCTATTAATGGAGAACTCATTATCTACTAGGGTATTTCATTCTGAGGATGACTTCAGTTATTAGAAAGTTCTTCCTTAATTTATATGAAAATTGACTCTGCAATTTCCATTAACTGGTACTTGCTTTGTGTTCTATAATGGCGGGAGGATTGGGGGAGAGGAAAAGAAGAAAGCCCTTTTCCTATATGATATCTCTGTTATGGTACTCTGTGTTCCCTTCTGCAAGTTAAATATTCCTACTGCCTCAATGACATGGTTTCCGGACAGTCATCAAGCTGCATACCTTTCTCTAGACATGCTGGAAATTATATATTTCTATTAAAATATGTCTAATTAAAAAACAAACACTCCCATGACAAGTAAAATTACTCACTACCTAGCACCTTGGTGTGAAATTACCTTTCAGATGGATTTTCAATTAGACAGCTAGCAGGGTACAAGGACATAAGCACCTCTGTACTCATTTATAAAGTTAATTTTTAATAATTGGAGAAAATGTATAAAGCTTGTCTGGGGCAAGAAATTATAGATACAACAAACCATGAAGGTAACATGGGGCAGCTGGATTACGAGACAGAAGAAAGACAGGAATACTGAAAGAGTTAAATGTGACAAAGACAAACATTATTTCATCAAAACACTTCCATTCAATCAGTAAGTATTTATTAAGGAATTATTATATTCTACATGTTGGAAATAACTATAAAAATGAATTTCTTCCTTAAAGAAACTTGCATTTTATTGGGGAAAAAGTACAAAATTGTTTACAAAGCAGTTTCTGAGGAGAGGGTACTATCAACTGGTGAGATAAAGACAGGTGTCACGCAGAAGGATAACTATGGAAAGTCCCTTTCTGAACACAATTATCAGTCTTCCAATTTTTCCATCTGTCTTATTCCTCCTAAACTTAATTCTTTTGTTATCCCAATACATAACCTCTGTTCTGACTTCTTAGTATGCCTTTCAGTCTGAGACCAACAATTAAATAGTTTAACAAAGTACTGCCATTCACCTAGAACTGTAGTGAAGATCAATTAAAAATACTTTGTAACCCCTAAAATGCGATGTAAATATAAACAATTTTTAAAAATTGAATTCCTCTTTTCTTTGCTGTTGTTGTTCAAGTCATAGTAATACTCAACCCTGGGTGACCCCAATATGAACTTTCTTTCTGGCCACTCAACTGAAGGGTAAACTACTTCTTAGAATCATGACAACTGAGTCAATTACAGATCTATGCTACTTAACTTTGACTAACTGCTCACTTATACAGAAGACAGATCTTGCTTTATGTAAATTTGCATTACAGAAATTCGACTTTAAGAATTCTGAAATCCACATCTCCCCCCAAAAAAACTGTTACCTTGACTGTAGTATACTATGTTTTCTCTCCTAACTCCTGCCCCTCAACTCAGTTCTACAGCCTGTTCTTCCACCAACCCCCAACCCTACCAAAACATCTAAGTGAAAGCAAAACAGACCCCAGAGACTGATGGGGGATTGACTTGACACTTCTACCTCCACCCCAATGTGCTCTTCCTCTTTGTTCCTGCCAGGCCCCAACATGGCTGGCACGGGCCTGTATGTTCCTCTTTCTTCTCTCACATCTCTATCCCCTCCAATGTGTCCTTTAACCATATGCCAGGACCCTCCCTCCACAACTGCATGCTCCCCTTCCTGCTTCCCATACTCCTTCCCCAAATCCTTGGCCAAATTTGCATTACGTAATTTTTTACATAGAGGTCAGGAGACTAGTCCACTTATGTAAGGAGAGAACTGTATTTCTCATACACACTTTTCAACATTCATCACAGTGATTTTTCCAAATGATCTCTTTCCTCAAACCCTCAACTAAAAATGGCTACATGTCCATGGGATATTAGTGGAAATGAAGTGGATTTAGATTCAAAGGACTGGGTCCAAATTCTGGCTTTGCCATTTATTGTTACTTGGGTAACCTTCAGCAAGTTATTTAAAAGTTAACCTTAGCTTCCCACTCTGTAAAAGGAAGAGCTTAGACTATATGAAGGTTTCTCAATTCTAAATCTGTGATCCTATGAATTCTACCTTCTCCTACTCAGTCCCTCTTCAAAGAAGCCCTTCCTTATTATTTCACTCGGAAGATTAAAACCATGTGAAGTATATTCTCTTATCTCCTGTATTCCACAACTCAAATGCTATCACCAGCTATACTTATCTCCTCCTTTTCTCTATTTTTAGAGGATCAAGTAGCCTTTCTTCTTTCCAAAATTTGTATCTTTTTAATCCTACAGTTTACTATCTTTATCAGTGCAGTATATAATATTCATAGTCCTTAATCTCTGAAAAGAATGGGAGGTACCTTCTTGTTCTCTTTTCTGAAAACAAGTTCAATCATTATAATTTCAAAGCATGCAATTTTGACTGTTTTGCTGTTATTTCCATTTCTATTGTTGCATACTCATTGTACTTATTATTTTTAAGCCTTTCCACGCTTCTCTGTATTTTTCAAATTCACTCCTTATGATGTAGTAATATTCCTCTACATACATATGGTACAATCTAGTCATTTATTAATAGGCTTCTAATTTTGTTTCAGTTATGTTAACCATAGTGTTTCTGGAAAATATGGCAACTCAAGAAGATAGCTTAAATTGATTAGTTTTGCTGAACTGCTTTTTTACCTCTATTTCATGTTTTATTACAAGGAAAGGCTGAGGAGATGATGAGGATACATATGGAAATGAAAGTAATATAAAAATAAAGGTATGAATAAAATAATTTTCAAAGTAAACATATAGGTCAACAGTTACTGATGTTCTTTCATTACTTTGAGAGATATTAATCCTATAAATAGGCTTTTTTTCTTTTTTTTGGATATTTCTCTCTCCTCTGAGTTACCTAATAAAGCAATCTGTTGACAATATGTTGCCCTCAGGAAACAAATGTTTCCTGGGAGCATATTTGGTTTAGTCATCCACTTTTTCTGAATATGTCTTCTCAAGTGTTATTTCTGCTTTTTTAGGGGCAGAGGTGTTAGAACTCAAATGTGGCGGTTCCTTGTTTTTTGATTCACCAACTAGAAAGGATCTTGCCAAGATAATCCACTACATCCTGAGCCATCACCAGTCAACCTGATTTTTGTCTTGTCATTGGAAGAGAGAGTGAGACTGACTTTGTGCAACTCTGTCTGACAAATTCAAATGATGCACAAGTCCAGACATCACCCCATGATGTCACTGGTACTCTTTGAAAAATGAATAACAACAACATAAAGGATCTTAATAAATGCTTATTGAACTTATGATGAAAACAGATTCCTTATATCCTTTAAAAATTTCTTTGCCCTGGCCATTCCTTCAAATAATCATCCTATTCCTATATTCTTTTTCACTGCTAACCTCCTAGGAAGTCTACACTTCTTTGCTATTGAGTTACTACTCAACCTTTTCTAATGGGCCTTTGATCCCACCACTCTACTAAAACTGTATTTTAAAGGGTTACCAGTGACGTCATTAATGCTAAATCAAAGGCCTTTTTCTGAATTTTCAATCTCCTTGACTTTTCTAAAGTATTTAATCCCGTTGACCACCCTCTCACTTCTGGATGTTCTTTGCTCCCTGAACTTTTGTGACATTATTCCACTACTATCTGATAAATTTTTCTTCAGTTTCTTTCATGGTCTTCATCTCCTCTTACTACCAAAGCTCTGTCCTATCCCCTTTTTCATTAGTTTTTATAGTTTCTTCCTAGATGAGATCAACCACTCCTATAAATTCAACCAACACCTTGACAGAGATGATTAAAAATCTATATAGCAAAGCCATGATAATCTCTTACCTGAACTATAGGACCAGCTCTCCACCTACATGTCCAACAAGCTTCTCAAAGACAGCAATACAAGGTGTATTACAATAGTGCTGGGGGTGGGGGGAGTGAGGCAATTGGGGTTAAGTGACTTCTCCAGGGTCACTAAGTGTCAAGTGTCTGATACTGGATTTGAACTCAGGCCCTCCTGAATCCAGGGCCAGTGCTCTATCCACTGTGCCACCTAGCTGACCCTACAATAGTGCTTTTTAAGGCTTGAATCCTAGTTTTAATTCAGAAATATGACTACTCAATTAGTGGCCGCAGGTAAATCAATATCAATTAAATATCAATTAAACAGAAAAGGAAGTATTTGTATCCGTGCATGGACAACTGTTTGGTATGAAGGCCTAAGAGTTAAGGGTAAACCTCCAAATCTAGAAAGAATGACGGTAGTCCTAGAAGCACTTTTTAGGACCCTGATATATGTAGGGAACCTGGGATCTTTAAATTGCTCTGCACCATGCCAGAGTTGTGCTCAATTACAGTAAGGGACTAGTTAAACTTTAAAGACCCTGATCACATTCCCATGTTGAGTTTAAAGTACCTAAACATGACTCTTAGACATTAAATTTTAGTTGCTTTTTTCACAGCTGAAAATATGAAAAGAGCTGACAAAAAAGCAATCTATAAAGAGTTAATATCTTCCTATAACTGAATTAACACCATAGTCTGAATATAAAAGGTAGTATTGCCCCTCACAATCTCAACTCAAAACACACACACACACACACACACACACACACACACACACACACACACACAGAGTAATAAGATAACCTACAATCATGCCCACATTTACTTTTGTTTGCCCCATATTTTAGTGTTCTTCTAGTAAGAGATAGAGGTTAAGTAGATTTTAGAGTTCATTGCTACCATCCTCCTTTTATTTCTCTTCCTCAGTCAACCATGAGGTAAATTTTCCAATAATATCTACATGTGGCAAATACTACATGTCCTAGACCTCTCCCCTCAGCTGGGCTAGTTCTATATTATAAACATATGCCACCTCCTCTAACTTTAACAGTAAATATATACATTTCTATATATTTTAATGTAAGAATCTGTATTTTTTCCTGTACATGCTTATGTCCCATGACCTTATAAAAATTTTTCACAAGGATTTCATCTTTAAAACATTATCTAAGTTAATTGAAGCTGTTTATTATAAAAATTTACTTCCTAAACTTAAATGCTACCCAAAGTTAGGTAATAGCATCCAACTTTGGAAAAACAAGTTTTGGTAATGGATTTATAGATGATAATACTCTGCAAATTACTCAGGGTATTATATAATAAACAAATGGATAAGAAGTGAATTTACAATAACTATAACTATATCCAAAGATTGTCATTTACCAGGATGTCAAAGGAAGAAAACAACACAATCTAATTTCCTCATCTGTAAAATGGGGACATCACTAAGACTAAACCTTTTTTTTTAGTATTTTATTTTTGATTCCGATTACATGTAAAGATAGTTTTCAGCATTCATTTTTGTAAGATTTTGAGTTCCAAAATTTTCCTTCCCCTCCCATCCCCCCCCAATACAGTAAGTAATCTGATGTAGTAAACTTTTTTCTTTAAAAGGTATTATAAGTTCCATTTTTTTTAACTTCAAACTTTCTAACAAAACTCAACCAGGATTTTTATGGAAACCTCCTTTCATATAAATCAATATTTTGAACATTTCAAAACCATGAAAACAAAGTAAAATACTTTGTTACCTTATTTATCCAGAATTCAGTTACCTGACAAATTTACCTGCTGGGAACACAGCAAACAATCAAGATATAAATTTAAAGTAAGTAATAAAAGCTGAAATTTAAACACTGCTTTAAAGACTTTTTAAAAGTTTATTGATATGTTTCATTTTTACACTACAAACATTTACAGATTCAGTTATCCCAATTCCAAGAGAGGACTCATAATAAAGTGCTACTATTGAGTAAAACTAATAATGCATTAACCTCATCTTCAAGTGCATGCAACATTCCACATCTGCAACAGGCCCTCACCTCAATATTTTTTTTATTTAACAGAAACCTATTTACTCTTCCTCTCATCCACCCCACTCTCACCCTAAAGGGAAAAAGGAATGCAGAAAAAAATTCCTTGTAACAAATAAGCATAGTCAAGCAAAACAAATTCCCTTAATGTCTTTAAAGTTTACAAAATGTTTAAATACATTATTTAATTTTTTTCCTTAAACTCACTTGCAAAGTGTGTGTGACTGTGCATGTCTTTGGTTATTTCACCAAAATGGGTAAGGCCTTCCACCAGTGAAGATCAGAAACAAAACTATCATCCACGGATAAATACTAGGGACCGTGAGGAATGGTAAATGATTTACCTCTGTTCACAGAGCCAGTTTATGTCAGGTAAAGAACTAGAACTAGAATCCTTTCTTGAAAGTTGACCATGAATTGAAAAGAAGTTGAGAGATAAAGAGTATAGTAAGAAACAGCAAGAAAGTTGGTAGCCCTGGATCAGAGAACATTTGCATGGAGTAAAGTATAAAAAGACTAGAAACACTGAAAGGGGATGGACTATTAAGAGATTTAAATGCCAAAGAGAAGAGCATTTTATATTTAATTCTGAAGATAGTCAAGTCAGATAACATTTATTAAGTGGTTACAATGTGCCTGGCACCATGAAGAGTAATAGGTACAGACACACATACCAAAAAAAAAGTAAAAATAAAGGGGTGGAACCAAGATGGTTGAGGAAAAGCAGTCACTTGGCTCATGTCTCCCCAAGACCCCTCCAAATACCTTCAAATAATGCCACAAGACAATTCCTGGAGCTGTAGAATCCACAAAAAGATGGTGAAATAATTTTATAGCCAAAGGCAGGAGAGGTCTGTTGTACTGGGGTGAGAGTGGAGCACAGCCCAGCCCAAACAGCTCCAGTGTAGACCCAGACACAGCCACAGCAAACCAGGAGCAGGCCTTGGGAGCCTCTGAATCAGCAGCAGCAGCAACTGCTTCTGAAACTCAGCCCATAGACAGTAAGAGGGTCGAACAAGTGGTCAGAAGGAGATTACTGGGATCTCTTTGCTAGCACTGAGGAAGAACTCTGTTGTTTTGTCAGCAAAGGAACCACTCTCTACAGGCAGTCTGAAGGATCTCCCCTTTTTGGGGAGGGAGAGTAAACGTTTGCTGAGGGAAGCTTGGTCTTTTTCCTGGTCGGTGAGCTGCCGGGAGTGGATGAGAGAGAGAGAGAGAGAGAGAGAGAGAGAGAGAGAGAGAGAGAGAGAGAGAGAGAGAGAGAGAGAGAGAGGTTTTTCCTGGCAGTTTGTCCTGTGGGCCCTGGCTGCATAGCTGTTTCCCATTGAAACTGCGGACCCCAGGTGGTGAGTTACTAAAACAAGCCCGGCTCTTTGAATTAGCTGAGCTGGAAGTGAGTTTGGGGATTGTATAGGCTTTTGTTAGAGTTAGGGAGATTATCCATTTTTCCTTTTTCCCAATTCCCTTGTCCTTGAGTTTATTAATTTCACCTTTGCTGTATTTTATTCCCGCTAATACAACCTGATTCATTTGTGGAAAAGAAGCTGTTAAGCTCCTTTCTTATTGGCCCAGGAGAAATATCTAAAAAGGCAGTTTGAAGGGGAGGAAGTTTTGGACCTAGAGGCCCCTCATTTTCTGAACCCCAATCTTATGGTGAGCCACCCAATTAACTCTCCACATATTAATTTGGCCCCTATGAGGGGAAGAGCACAAGCACACCACAGCTTGCAGCCACAGTAGAGCAGGACTCTGTTCAAAGTTTCAGGGCAGAAAAGAAGGATTGCAGTTGCTTACAGACCAGAGAACAGGCCAAGAGAGTAGTAAACATACCTCTCCTTATATCATATCACCTTGGAAGAACTAAAAACTTACAAATGCCTAGAAGTATTCCTGAATATAGCTGCACAAGCGCCCTGAAGCTTGGGACAGTGCACCCTCCACCGTGGAAGTAGTGTCCCACTTTAACAAAGAGTTAAAAGGCAAGAAATAGGCTGGGAAAATCCCAGTTCCTTTGCCCTCCAGAATATCATATTCCAAGACTCCCATTGTTTTAATATAGAAGCAGCTAAATCATGTGTTATCCTGACTGTGGCTCCACAGTACTTGAATTGTTTCTGTCTGCTTTCAATAATTCCTGCTTGACCTGGAAGCACTGGAATTTGGCTATAATATTTGTGGGAGTTTTCATTTTGGGATCTCTTTCAGGAGGTCATCAGTGAATTCTTTCCATTTTTTTAAACTTTCTGGTTCTAGAATATCAGGGTGATTTTCCATGACAATTTCTTGGAAGTTGATGTCTAGGCTCTTCTGTTGATCATGGCTTTCAGGTAGTCTGATAATGTTCAAATTATCTCACCTGGATCTATTTTCCAAGTCAGTTGTTTTTCCATTGAGATATTTCACATTGCCTTCTATTTTTTCATTCTTTTGGTTTTACTTTATTGTTTCTTGATTTCTCATAAAGTCATTAGCTTCCATTTGCTCAATCCTAATTTTTAAGGAGTTATTTTCTTCAGAGACTTTTGTCCCTCCTTTCCCATTTGGCCAATTTGGCTTTTCAAGGCATTCTTTTCCTCATTTGGCTTTTTGTACCTCTTTTTACCATTTGGGCTAGTCTGTTCTTTTAAGGTGCTAATTTCTTAAGTATTTTTTTGTGTCTCCTTTACCAAGCTATCTACTTTTTTTCATGATTTTCTTGCATCACTCTCATTTCTCTTTCCAGTTTTTCCTCTACATATCTTACTTTATTTTCAAAGTCTGTTTTGAATGCTTGTATGGCTTGAGACCAATTCATATTTTTCTTGGAAGCTTTGGATGAAGGAGCTTTGACTTTGTTATCTTCTTCTGAGGGTGTATTTTGATCTTCCTTGTCACCATAGAAACTTTCTATAGTCAGAATTTTTTCTGCTGTTTGCTCATTTTCCCAGCCTATTTCTTGACTTTTAACTCTTTGTTAAAGTAGGGCACTGCTTCCAGGGTGGAGGGTGCACTGTGCCAAGTTTCAGGGGGTTTGTGCAGCTGTTTTCAGGGATACTTCTAGGGATTTGTAAATTTTCAGTTTTTCCAAGGTGGTATGATTTGAGGAAAGGTATGTTTACTACTCTCCTGGCCTGTGCTTTGGTCTGCAAGCAACTACAAGCCTGCTTTTCTGCCCTGCAACTAGGAAGAGCATCCAGCTACACTGTGGCTGCAAACTCTGGTGTACTAGTGTTCCTCCCCAGTCTGGGACCACCATCCAAGACTATAACCTGGCTCTGAGTATGGGTAAAACAACAGAGTCCTGCATCAGTGCTAGCAAAAAGACCCCTGTAATCTCCTTCTGGCTAACTGTTTGACTCCCTTTTCTTCTGTGGGGCAAGTTCCAGAAAAAGCAGCAGATGATGCTGATGCTGACGCCGCCAATGCCACTGATGATTCAGTGGCTTCCATGGCCTGCTCCTGGTTTGCTAGGGCTTGGTCTATGGTGGAACAACCTGCACTAGACTGAGCTTCACTATCAACCTGGTGAAACAGACCTTTCCTGTGGACCTTCTAAGGTGTTGTTGGCTGGAAAATTATTTCACCCTGTCCTTTTATGGGTTCTGCTTCTCCAGGGGTTGTCTTATGGCATTATTTGAAGGTATTTGGAGGGGTCTTGGGGAGAGCTCATGCCAACAATGACATGCCAAAGAACATCCAGGGAGAAAAACAGGAAAGTAAAGGACCATATAGGTTTATACCACCTAATGACTACAGAGCTAGGCAGCTGGATGGTGCAGTACAAAGTATGCTAGAGCTGGAGTGAGGAAGACTTAAATTCAAAGCCAATCTCACATTCCTACTAGCTAGCTCTCTTTTACCTCTCTTTGTCTCAATTTCCCATCTGTAAAGTAGTGATAATAACACATCTCCCAGGGTGACTGTGAGAATAAAATAAGTATTTGTAAAGAACTTTGCAAACTTCAAAGTGCAATATAAATCCTAATAACTGTTGTTGTTCTTGTTGCTGTATCACAGATTTATAGTTCAAAAGGACCTCAGAGGCCAAAAAGTACAACTTCCTGATTTTATAGATGAGGAAACTGAGACAAAGAGAGGTTAAATGACTTGACTGTGGCCACAAAAGAATAAATGTGAGGAGCACAATTTGAACCCAGGTCTTCTGATTCCATAGCCAGTATTCTTTGTTTAAAATTGAATTTTATTTTTCATTTTAAAACCTATTTTATCCCTTTCTGCCATCCCCCACAATTAACTAAGAGGGAGTGACAGAAAAGGGAGGGAGAGTGGGAGAAATTATTCTTCAGTTTGGGCAAGAGGTTTCTAAGATTCTTTCTATAGTGCAATTATTAAATTCAGTAATAATGATATGTTAAGCTCTGATGGAGAGAATTTCATTTAGAAAATCTTGGAGAAAACCATTTATCTATGACAAAGCGAAAAAAAACAATATAATGACTAGTTTGCTTAATTCAATAAATTGTAACACTATGTATTAAAGTATGATAGATATAATGGTTCTTTATGTAGCTCATATTCTTATCTCCATCTCTATAAATAATATTTTTTATTATCTACCTATATTTTTGTTTCTGGCCCAAATGTATCATTTGTTTATGACAAAGTTCAGTATTCCATTACAATGTACAGTTGTTGCTTGAGTAGAACACAAGCTCCTTCTAGTCAGGGGTAATGATATTTCTGTCTTGCATGTCCAGGGTCTAGTGTATAGCCTTTTATAAAACAGGTGCTTCATGTTTATTGTATCATAAGATCATAGATTCAGAGCCACAGGGAACTTAAGAGGTTCTGTCATTTTAAAGGTGAGGTTAATAACCCTCAAAGAGGTTAAGTAGTTTGCTTAAGATTACACAACTAGAAGTCGCAAAGCCAGATTTGAACTCAGATCTTCTCTATCTCAATGCATCACTCTTTCCAAAGTGCCTTGCTAGGCTAGGCTGTGCTACTGACTCTCCAAACATTTCTACCACAGAAACTTCTTCCTCTTTGAAGTTCCATGGACTCCACCTCTGGACTTCTCATGTCATACAAGATATAATCTCCTCCCCTATAGCCTCTGCCTCTGGTTGACTAGCTCCCCTCAGAATCTCCATGAAGGGAGTACTGGCCAGCCATATACATCTTCAATGTTCTCCATTCTGTATTCCTGACTCTCATACTTTGACTAGCATGCCCCTGAGGGGTTACCTCCTCTTCTCTCCCTCCCCTTTAGCTTCCTTTCATGTGTCTTCCCCCAACAGAACATAGGATGGATGAGAACAGGGAATATCTTTTGGCCTGCATTTATCTCTCTAATGCTTAGTAGAGTATCTAGAAGATAGTAAGGGCTGAAAAAATTCTTACTGACTTGACTTACCAAGATGACTGTGAATTGATTCAAATGCAATTCAATCATAAAATTAATTTGGGGCCCTTTTCTTTTGGAAATGTCAAATGGGAGATTTTTTTTTTAAAAAGTAGGTTTAGGGGCAACTAGGTGACTCAGTGGATAAAATACCAGCCCTGGATTCAGGAATACCTGAGTTCAAATCCGGCCTCAGATACTTGACACTTACTAGCTGTGTGACCTTGGGCAAGTCACTTAACCCTCATTGCCCCCCCCCAAAAAAAAAGTAGTAGGTTTTCTAACATAAAGATAACAATTTTAGGAGATAATTGTGGATTCAAGTCCCCATAGAAGTCAACTTATTTTGATATATAGACTTTGCCTATAGTTTTAACTTCAACAGTTTTATCTCAAAGCAAATAATGGGATTCTTACTTCCCTAATTTATGTCCAAAGAATGGAAGTCTGAGCCCTATTGTACTATGTATTGGTCAATTCACATGAGTACTCTACCATCCCCTACAGTAACTCTATAGAGTAGAAAAAGTGCTGAATTCAACATAAGAGGACCTGAGTTCAAATCTTACTACTTATTAGCAGAGTGACTTTGCACAAGTCATGTTTTCTCATCTGTAAAATGAGTGGACTGAGGGGCAGCTAGGTGGCACAGTGGATAGAGCACTGGCCCTGGACTCAGGAGGACCTGAGTTTAAATCCAGCCTCAGACCCTTGACACTTACTAGCTATGTGACCCTGGGCAAGTCACTTAACCCCAACTGTCTCACCAAAAAAAAAAAAAAAAAGAGTGGACTGAACTTGATTATGTCTGTTACTTCCAGCCCTAAATCTATGGTCTTCTTCCCTAGCACAATCCCTAACTCATGTGTGTATATACACATGTTTTATATGTATATCTACCATTTTACAAAAACTTTTCTTTACAAGTATGTGTGTGTCTATCCTTATTTGGCCAAATGGACCCTTCCCAAGTCTGAAGAAACATTTAGAACTGTTCAAAACCATTAAGACCATTAACTATGACTAGATTTAAGCATAATAAACAAAGCCCTCCTCCATGAGAGGAGTTCTAGCCTTTCTGAACTTGTCAAGCCATCATACATATCTCCAAAGTACCTTCTAATGAGTTCATTGTTTGCTTTATTCTGCCTGGCCCAAATCAAAGACAACTTGACATCTGCATTACAATTACATTAAGACTTTTTTCAAAATATGTCCACACTTTAGTTAGTTTTGAATGTCTCTTATAATGTTCCCTTCACTCTGGCTGTATCCATCCAGCTTTTCACATACATAGAGCAGAGATGGGAATCTATGATTTCAAAGGCACAGCAAACTCCAAGTGAAGAAACTTCCTCAACCAATTCAGCTCCGTTGTTCTGTCATATCGATCTCTTCATTATCCCATTTGGGGTTTTCTCGGCAAAAGACACTGGAGTGGTTTGCCATTTCCTTTTCCAGCTCTTTTTACAGGTGAGAAAATTGAGGCAAAAGTGGTTAAGTGACTTGCCCAGAGTCATACAGCTGGTATGGGTCTGGGACTGAATTTGAACTGAGGGAAATGAGTCTTCCTGACTCCAGACCCCACGCTCTATTGTTAATAAGAATGTATGGACCACCTGGATTTGATGGAGCTGCCTTATTATCCAAAAGTATTTTATGAAACCCTGGATTAATAGGAGCAAAATGCCCTTTGACTAAACTCCAAACTCAACCCAGATAGCTGCTGACTTCTTTCCCCAGGATAGTAAGTCCCTATCTTGTGGGAACATCTGGGCATCCTCATCCTTGCCAAACTCCTTTTTAGAATCCTGTAATCTTTTCATAGTGTTTCTGTATTTCCTACACACTTGTTATAACCGAAATCCTTAAAACTGCTTTGCATTACTTCCATTCTGGTTACAGTATTTGCTTTTGGGTTGATTTGTATCATGCTAATGAAACTGGTAACACCCTGTAACCAGTGAGCAAAGAAACCTAAGAAAGAAGGAGTCCGAGCTCCTTCTTTGGAAGGGGTCTCCACATGATTCACGCTGCTTGTACTTGGGACAAATAAAATGGTAGTATGTTTTTGCTGTTTGTCTCTGATCTGTCTTTTTTGGTAGGAGACATTATAAAATCAATTTTACTGATCTGTAGGAGACAGGCAATAAAAACTATATTTGACACTATCCACTGTACTACATAGCTGCCCTAGCTCCATAACACCTCTATAATGTGTGGTCTAGGAAATTTGCCTAGAGCACTGAGAAGTGAAGGGATTTGCCCCTAGTCACAAAGTCTAGATGTCAGCAGAGAAGGTCTACTTGCCAAGTCAAGGCCAGTTCTTAATCTTCTATAACTCTCATGTGGGTGGCACAATAGATGGCTAAAAATGTTATCTTTCTAGACATGTACTCCTTCTTTCCCCTACTGAGAATCTGTATGTATACCTATAAAAACACAATTTGATGCTTCAGGACAAATCACATCCAAATATACTGCTTTGTGTACAAAGGTATACAAACTTTATGTAGTTCATCTCTAAAACATCAATGGACTTAATTATTTAGATTAGGATTTTCGTATTAAAAAGGACAAAGCTTAATTAACTAGGTTTTTAAAAAAAGAACCCTTACAAATAAAAATGTCATTTTAAAAGTGTACATATCTTTTCTTTCTAAAAGTATGATCAGAACCCAAACATCCAGATGTTCTAACAAGAAAAAAACCCTTTAATCTTTTAATTTATCTAATTTTGTTTTTCTAAAAGATTACTTATAGTTAAAATGACTATTAACTAGAGTTCTAATCTGTTTGCACTGTTTAAATCTTTCCTCACAAACAATATATTAGTTACTAATAAAAATTGAAGAACTAAGCTTTGCAATTCATTTAACTTCTTTTCAATTGCATATAATCTGAAGGTTCTCAATTACATTCTCAAGGGACCAAAATCAGTTTAAAACATTCCTAGCGTGAATGCATAAAATACTACTAATCCAAGGGGGAAAAAAGTAAAGGACTCAAATTTTAAAAGCTGCTACCAAAAAAAGCAGAATAGAAAAATTTCAAAAATTATTTAACTTCAACATTAAGCAATCTTATATTAAGTTCAGTGGGTAATAGTGGGGAGCAGATTTGCTCCTCCACCCACTAATCAGAGAATAGGTGAATAATTTTAAAATTCAAATATTTGGAGGGAAGGCTAAGCCTCCCATAGGAAATAAATGTGGAAATGAATCCAAGGGAGAAAATGGCTTGGCTCCACACCCTTAAAATTGCCTACAGCAATGCATCAAAAAATAAAATAAAATAAGCCCCCAGAGTCTGGGTCAGCAGCATAGTGTTACAACTTAAGCATTGGGTCATCAGTGGCAATAGTAGGCTGATTAAGGGTTGAGGTAATGTATTTACTTACTGTAGTAAGGAACTGTGTAAGAGTACAGGCAACAGTACAAAGAGTTCTTGTACAGATAACATGTACAAGGAAATTCTGTAATAATCTATTTATATTTTAATATTGGAAAATGAAAAAATACCAGAATGCAGAAACAGGTAAAGAAATAACTAGTAAATTTCAACCATATATATTATTATCCTACTTGCCTTGGTCAAGAGAAATATAACTATATACTTCTTTGAGCAGTCTTATTAATCATTTTTTACCACAAATCACAAAATTAAAGGTACTTTTATTACTTGTAATTAAAATATGAACCTCACTAGGCATAAATTTGCACCCCAATTGTCAACATTTAAGTAAATCTGAGAAGAACCCAAAATGTTATCAATTGATTTTGCATCCATAACATGAAAAACAGCAACATTTTCAGTAGTCAAACAATTCTAAAAATAACTAAATTAAAACCCTTAAGTTGTAATAAGTTAAATGTAGCACTGAATTAGAGAATCTACATGGACTGCCCATTAACTAAATCTATCAGTTGATAAAAAACACACAGAGCACATAGTACTGAAGACAACTTACATTCAATGTTAAGAAGTAGGTAGGTGGCAAAAGTGGATAGAGTGCTTAGCTCAGAGTCAGGAAGACCTAAATTCAAAATCAGCCTCAGGGGGCAGCTAGGTGGTACAGTGGATAGAGCACTGGCCCTGGATTCAGGAGGACCTTAGTTTAAATCTGGCCTCAGACACTTGACCTTTACTAGCTGTGAGACCCTGGGCAAGTCATTTAACCCTCACTGCCCAGCAAAACAAACAAACAAGAAAAAAAAATCGGTCTTAAACACTAGTTGTTTGACTCTAGGCAAGTCAACCCTGTTTGCCTCAGGTTGCTCAATTATAAAAATGGGGATAATAACAGCACTTCTCCCAGCAGTGCTGTGAGGATCAAATGAGAAAATATTTGTAACGTGCTTAGCATAATGCCTGTTACATAGTAGGTACTATCTAAAATGCTTGTCCCTGAAGAGGCAGTTTTCAGACAAAGAAATCAAAGCTATCTATAGTCATATGAAAAAATGCTCTAGATCACTACTGATCAGAGAAATGCAAATTAAAACAACTCTGAGATATCACCTCACAACTATCAGAGTGGCAAGTATAACAAAAAAGGAAAATATTGGATATTGGAGCAGGTGTAGGAAAACTGGGACACTCCACTGTTGGGGGAGTTGTGAAAAGATCCAACCATTCTGGAGAGCAATTTGGAACTATACCCAAAGGGCTATAAAAACTGTACATACTCTTTGATCCAGTAATACCTCTGTTAGATTTATATCCCAAAGACATTCCAAAAAAGAGAAAAAGACCTATTTGTACAAAAATATTTACAGTAGCTCTTTTTGTGGTGGCTAGGAATTGGAAATCAAAGGAATGCCTATCAATTGGGGAATGGCTAAACAAGTTGTGGTAAATGATGATGATAGAATATTATTATGCCATAAGAAATGACAAGCAGGGGGCAGCTAGATGGAGCAGTGGATAAAGTACTGGCCCTGGATTCAGGAGGACCTGAGTTCAAATGTGGCTTCAGACACTTGACACTTACTAGCTGTGTGACCCTAGGCAAGTCACTTAACCCCAACTGCCTCATGAAGAAGAGGAAGAGGAAGAAGAGGAAGAAGAAGAAGAGGAGGAGGAAGAGGAGGAGGAGGAAGAGGAGGAGGAGGAAGAGGAGGACTAGGAGGAAGAAGAGGAAGAGGAGGAGGAGAAGGAGGAGGAAAAAGGAGGAAGAAGAAAGATACGGAAAGACTTGTATGAACTGATGTATACTGAAGTGAACAGAACCAGGAGAACATTATGCACAATGACAGCAATATTGTTTGATGAAGAACTGTGAATGACAACTATTCTCAGCAATATGATGATCCAAGACAATCTCAAAGGACTAATGATGAAACATACTATCCACCTCCAAAGAAAGAACTGGTATTGATGGAACACAGACTGAAGCATGCTATTTTTCACTTTCTTTCATTCAAGTTTTCTTATATAAAATGATTAATACGGTAATGTTTTACATAATTGCACATGTATAACTTATTTCTGATTGCTTTTCACCTCAGGGAGGGGAGAAAGGAGGGAGGGAAAGAGAGATAAAATGTAGAACTCAAAACTTTAAATGGAAATGTTTATTATTTAAAATAATAATAGTAAAAAATAAAATGCTTATCCCTTTTACCTTTTGAATGAGGAAGACGATCAGTACTGTAAAATCAGTTTCAGAGAGGAAAAGACCACAATTGTCAGGAAAACATAAAATGACATTTCCTAGAAACAGAGCTGCCCAAGAGGTATAGAATCTGGGAAGTAGATATTCTATGATTCAAGATCCTATGAAGAAGATGGCTATAGCGTGTTCTTAATTCTTGATAGATTCATTTATATCCTGACTAGATTGGGAGAGGGAGTGGGGCACAGGAATGTAATGGAATATAGTTACATTTTTAAAGATTAATACAGATAGCACAGCTAAAAGCAGTTGACGCAAAGTCAGAACATCCACCCAAATTACTTATCGTCTCTGAAACCTAATTTTCTTGTTTACTTCACTAGGATGATGACAGCTTGGTGCTCAACTTACCCATCAGGGGATTTGTAAGAATCAAGGACAATCTCTGTGAGGAAAGTATTTGTAAACCATCCCTATGTAAATTCAAGCGCATAATTTCAATACAGCTTGTTGAGGACATTTTGAACAAAGCTAAGGATTTATTTAGGAAATATACAAACTATAATGAACACAATGAAATTATAGGCTACATTTTCCTTTGCATTTAATGATTATGACATGAGGCAATTTATAATTCATATCATATATAAAAAGGAAAATATATCTTTCAATTAATTGACACAGCCAATGAATATATTTAACAATACTTTACTATAAATATCTCATGGAATTTTAGTAAGTGTTCTTAATCTGGAATTTATGAACTTGGGTTGTTGTTGGGTTTTTTGGGGGGGAATATTGTAGTAACTGGCTTTTCAATATAACTGATTTTCTTTGTAATCTTAAGCATTTTATTTTATTCATTTTAAAATATTTTTATAAGAAAAAAGCCAAAAACTTTACTAGACTGCCAGAAGAGACTATGACACAAAAATGGTTAAGAACTCCTACATTAAGGTATAGATTTTACATGACAGAATTTTGCTATTATAGATAAGTACAGCCATAACTATTAACAATTGGCCATAAGTCATTTTCTTCACCATACAGAAAAAATCTGGCCATGTTAAAGGGGGAGAAATTCTTTTTCAGGCTTACCAGTTTATTAAAAAAAAGGTTACGTTATTTAAAAAGCATGTAATAGATAATAATGACTCCTAGATCCACCCATTTTCAATAGCTGTTATGCTTACAAAAAATAAACTACCTTCGAGAATAAACATCCCATAATTATCTCTATACTTCATTATACTGTTGCAAAGATCAACCTGATAGTGGTTAAATGTGTTGGAATACCTTGGGCTAATTTAGGTATTTATGAGTTTAAGGGAAGAAATACCTATTCTTTAATATTAATTTTCTAATAATATATTTATAAAAGAAGAGTTGTGAAGTTAAGACATTTCTGAAGTGATTCTACTTGGTTTTCAACATCACAGTATCATGCCTTTTTTCCCCTCTCACTGAACTTGGTAAATTTAGGGAGGCAACTGACATGTTAACATGAACAATCATAAAAAATGCTTAGAAAGTAAAAGGCTCATTTAATGAAAAAAACTTAAGAAATGTTTCCATATGTTCTATGAAGTATTCTTCCCCTCTAAATGAGCACATTCAGATTTTGTTTCTGGCTTTGTTTCAGAGAAACCCCATCTGCATAGTACAGCACTTACAGGCACATCTCAGTCATGCAATAGCTATGTCACAGCTCATATATCAAATAAAAATCACATTCAAGCCCACACAACCTTATAGACCTAAAGTCTTCCATTCTATTTAAAGTAATCCTAAGAGAGCTCTTATTGCACCTCGCTGCTTATGTCACATGACTTTTGTTGGGAAACAGAGTTCTAAAACTAAAGTTTCAAACAGTTAGTTCCAAGCACAGTTGCGAATGACCCTAAAAAACCAACATTACTGCAGTTATAAATTCTGTATATTTCATTTTCAGAGAAGCAGGTGCAGAACTGGGAGAAGGAAGGGCTGGAGTGGTAGGTGCATTTGTATGAATTGGATTTAAACTTTGTGTTGTTATTGTTCGGTTTTGGATTTTTTTAAATAAATGCTATTTCTACAAAACCAAAAACATGATAAAATAGCAGTAATGGTTCACTAGTATATTTAACTACTTCTCTCTCATCCTCTGTTAATCTCTCTATTCCCATCCTCCCGCGTCTTTCTTACACCTCTCCTCACATATGGAAAGAACATTCAGAGTATCTCTCACACACAAGTGATCACTGAACTGATAACATGTTTCAATCTGCTTATGCCTTGCATCTATCTTTCCATTCTATCCATATTAGATTGAAAAATCCTTGAAAGCATAATGTGTACCATGGCTACCTTTGTATACCTTTACACAGAGCAGGGGATTATGGTTTTCTGGTGAACTAAGTAAGAGGTAAAACTATTGCATGACTTAGGTAAAGGGATGATAACAGTCAGTGATTACTTAAAGAGCTTCTGGTGGAAAAATTTTAATCCATCTCTCTGAGATGAAAACCCTATTTGAAAATACAGAAAAACCTCCAGGATGAATTCAGTTTAAAGAGACAGCTGAAATGACTGGAAGAAAAAAAAAATCCTTGAAAATTTTACAGTATTTGGGAAATACTATACGTCATTAGTAAGTACAATAGACATCTCATTTTTAGCATTAAAATATACAAACCTACAGAATATTCTACTTGCAGCATATTCTACAGCTAACAAATTATATCTCCGTGGATATAATACATTTTTAAATGCATATCTTATTCTCAGTTATAAATGATCTGTCAAATGAGGTACTAACGTTAAACACTGAACAAACTGTCTAAAATCCAAGAAGTTTGAACAATGGGTTCTGGATACTAGTGTGGTGAACAAGATGGATAAAAGAGCTACTTAACATAATTTTTGGTCAAAAGCAAAGGATGACTATAAAGCATATGTGGTCAGGAGCAAAAAGGATTAAATAGTGAATCCAAAGAGAGAGACCTAAAAATATTTTGCTCAATAGAATAGCATATGTTCCCCCAAGGTAACTACTTTGAAGTACAACATTCGTTTGGATAAATGATTTCTAGTATTTTTGTTAAATGCCAATTCTATTGACATCACAGTCATACTTCAGAGTTGAAGACCCAATCAAATCACTTCTTGGTCTTTGTTTCTCTAGAGGCAAGATGGTTTAGTGGAAAGAATGATGGACTGAGTTAAAACTCCCTACTACAAATATGTTAACTATGGGTAAATCTCTCAGCCCCTCTGGGCTCCAATCCCTCATTTCTATTAAAAAACAAAACAAAACACTACTACAGTAACTACTGCATGCAGTTGTGGTGAAGATCAAATAAAATAAGTATGTAAGAAGCACTAAGAAACTTAAAACACTATATAAAGTCAGATATCATCTCTGCTTGTTGACTGATTGATACTATTTTAAAAAAACAAACCAACAACGCATGTTTAGACACCTACACTATCAAAATCAGAGTCTGCATAATGTCCAACATAATGGAAGGATTATTTCTGAAACTTTTCTTGACAGTCAGGTGATAGAAAAAGTACCACTGGGGGAATCTGGAGAAGTAATGCTCTACTCCTGCTTATATCACTAAACTATCTTGTAAATTTTGGCAAGTAAACCCTGGGAATCACTTTCAAAAAATGAAGACAGAAGATTAAAAAGATGCAATTGGAAAATGAAAGGCAGAAGATAGAAAACAAAAAGAATAAAAGAAAAGGTCAAGGTAGATGCTTAAGAGTAATATTTCTCAAGTTTCTAACAGAGTAAAATACTTTTCATTAAACAAACATCAGGTGAGTTTCAGGAAATTCTAAAATTATTTTTAATGTCTGTGTATGGTATCAAATAACAAAGCTGTTTTTTTAGTCTCATTCTGAAGTCAATTTTATTCCAAATCTCTTAATATTACAAATAAGTTATTTAGAGAGAAGAAGTATTTACTGGGAATCATTTTGTTAATTAACAATATATTATTTAGCACATCAATATCATAAAAAATAACTACAAATTAAAGATAGGCTATAGTATAAACTCCCTTTCTCTCCTGTCACTGCCACCACCCTGGTGGAAGGCTTTCATAACCTCATACCTAGATTATTTCAACAGTCTTCTGACTGGTCTCTCTATCTCAAGTCTCTCCCCAATCAAGTCCTCATCTACTAAGCTGTCAAATTCATTTACCTAAAGCTCATGACCTGACCAAGTCTATTCCCCACCAATAAAATCCAATGGCTCCCTATTACCTCCCAGAGCAAACATAAAATCATGTTTGACTTTTAAAGTCCCCTCTAACTGGCCTCTTCTTATCATTCCAGTCTTCTGATATTTTACTCCCCTCTACTTTCTCTGGAACCCACAGACACTGGCCTCCTCACTGTTGCTTGCACAAGACACTCTATCTGCCAACTGTGCATTTTTGCTGGCTGCCCTACATGTTCTCCCTCCCTGGATCCACCTGCTGAATTCCTTCAAGTCTTAACGAAAATCCCATCTTCTGCCCAAAGCCTTTCCTATCCTCCTTCATACCTGTCCCTTAGCTTTGAGGTTTTCTCCAATGTTTGTACATAGTTGTTTACATGTAGTCTCTCCTATGAGACTGAAAACTCCTCGAGGACAAAGGCTATTTTCATCTTCATTTGTATAGCCAGGATTTAGCATGGTACCCAGAAAATAGCAGGTGCTTAATAAATGCTTGCTGACTTTTCATATCATCATGTCTTCCATATTTGGGACTTTACCCCAGAGATTTAATCAACTGTCAAATCTTTCAAATCCTTTCTTCACAACATCTCTCATATTCCTTCTCAGGCCCTAGTGAACTCTCACTAGGTTATTCCAAGTCCACTCCAATTCATCATTGTTGCAAAAGTGACCTTCCTTAAGAGTAGATTTGAGGGGGCAGCTAGATGGCGCAGTGGTTAAAGCACCAGCCCCGAATTCAGGAGTACCTGAGTTCAAATCCGGCCTCAGACACTTGACACTTACTAGCTGTGTGACCCTGGGCAAGTCACTTAACCCCCATTGCCTGCAAAAAAAACAAAAACCAAAAACCAAAAAAAAAAAAAAAAAAAAGAGTAGATTTGATGATGGAACTCTACTACTCAATCAATTCCGGTAACTTGCTATTGCCTTTAGAATCAAATGTAAACTCCTCTGTTTAGCTTTTAAAGATCTGCATAAAATGACCCCAACAGATCTTTCTACCCTTGCTGGATATTACTCTCTAACTGAAACTCTATGATCCAGCTGAACTGGTCTCTCACACCTAACCATCCAACTCTAAGCCTTTGCACTGACCATCCTATATACCTAGAATATAATTCTCCTCTACCTGTCCTTTATAGATTGCCTCTCTTTCTTTCAAACACAGCTCAAGCATCATCCACTACATGAAGCATCTCCTTCCCTGCAACTGCTAGTGTCCTCTGTGTCAAACTACTTTGTATTTAACCACTTTCTATATACTTGGATTTATTCACTAACCAAATAACCAAATGATTGTCCATTACATGTTACTGAATGGATTTAATGACTAACCCTAGAGAATAGAGGTCAACATTTCAGTCACATGAAAAATTATGAGCATTCCACATCAGATGAATGTATATACAATGTGTGTAGGTAACAATGTGGAGAGCTAAGAGTCCAGTGAATATGTTTGTTCTATGAGCTTATTTGCAACTGTAACTTTTTCCTTTCCAAAACTCATCAGACTCCATCATGGGGCTCGATGAAGCCCAAACACTTTGAGAGCTACAGACTGCTAGTAGACCCCCTTCCAACTCTTACAGACTATTCTAATCCATCCTATTCCAATTTTCAGATAGATTTAAGGTGAAATAATTGGCATCTTGATGCTATTAGAAAAAATTTACTACTAATATGTGTCTATAGTATGTGCAATACTGTAAGATTTTAAGTTAAGGTTTTGGAGAACCACTTTCCTGCAGGAAAATGAGTCAACTTGAGAATATGGACAAGTAAATAGAATCAGTATTTGGCAAGGAAAGTTACACTCTCTTAGAGTATATTACTTCATTTGGCTAATGATAAAACATCCCTAGGTTGAAAGGTGAAACTCCACAGAAAGGAATAATGGAAACATGAGAAATCAAAGTCAGCCTGTCATGAGCACTAAAAAAATGTATATGTGACATATTGTCAAGTATTGAAAAAATGCTAAGATATTTGTCTTAAGCACCAGATGAAGAAGGTGGTCTTCATAAATGGGGAGAAACAGATGTATCTACAGTTTTCATTCTATCAGATATGTATAATATCTGTAGTTATCTACTTCTCTAAGTTGTTATGGGAATTAAATTAGATACTGTGTAAAATCTTAAAGGGTCATATAATCCCTCAGTTATTGCTGTTGTTATTGCCACCACAAGTAGCAAATATATAAGATGATATGTTCAAAACCAAAATGGATTGTGAGCAAGATTAGAATTTCTTATGGTCAAACAGGGTCATAAAGATCCTTACATTATTTGGTTTTAGCTTTCCTCTTACTTCACTGGTAAAGATTTTAAACCTTGACCATATCTAGAAGCAATTTCTATCAAAACTTTTCTGTAAATGAATAACTAGAATTAAAATAAGGATATATACTTTACAAAAATCTAGTGATAGATGAAGACATATTTACAAATAGACAAACAAATAAGTGACAGAAAATGACAATATAAAACCCATGAAACCCATAACACAAGTTTTAAATGTATTTCTATTGACTTATTTTTGCCTAGTTAAAACATTCTAATTGTGGACATTTGTTTGTTTTAAGTTAAATACTAGAAGGATTTTCAGGTAATTCTGTGATTGCTATGTATGTATAATACAACATGCAACCAAATGTTTAAAACTCAAAAGTACTTAGAAAAGTAATGAAATGTTCAGAACCCATTCTTCTACTTGTTGATGGAGAAACAGGCAACAGATGCCCAAAAGTTTGTTGCAGGCATAAAGCACATACATGGCAAATTCTTTGGGATTTGTTTTATTTGAAGATGGAAGAAAAAAGAACAAACACATGAATGTGAATCACCCCCTCCCACAAAACAAAAGCATCACTTCAAGACAAAGTAAATAAAAATGCATTCTGATACTCTCTGGTTTATAACAGAAAGCTTTCCACAACCTTCAACCAAGTCCTTTGTGCTTGAATTATTTTATTCAACATCCCATATTTCAAAGCACACATTCCCTACCAAGTTCTATTTCCCAAAGGCTTTGGAACAACTGGAAAAGAAAGACCATCATCATCTCAATATTTTACACACTACACAAAATCAAGACATTATGCTCTTTGTAGAATAAACTTTACCTGATAAACTTAATGGTACATTCATATTAGAAAGGGTTTAGCATCACTATTACAGAATTTTAATAGAAAAGTTCCTATAACCTAAAACTAAATTACTTTTTAAGAAAAATCTCCACAAAGATAGTCAAACCACTTCTCTTGGCATAAGCACAGACAGCATGGTGTACCAGAAAGAATACTGAATTTGGACTTAGAAGATTCAGGTCTAAGTCCTTCCAGGCTCTGCCCCTTCAAGCTATGAAACTTCTGTCTCAATCTTCCCTATCTCTATAATGAAAAGGCTTTAAAGCCTCGTTCCAGCTTGAATACTGACTATGAATATGAATTTACAAAGTTATTCCTATATAATTTTTCAAACAATAATACAGGGCAAAATGAGAAGTCTTTTTTTCTAAATATTTACTAACGGGGCAGCTAGGTGGTGCAGTGGATAAAGCACTGACCTTGGATTCAGGAGGACCTGAGTTCAAATCCAGATTCAAACATTTGACACTAACTAGCTGTGTGACCCTGGGCAAGTCACTTAACCCTCATTACCCAAAAAAAGAAAAAAATTATTAAATATTGACTAACAAGTTCTGCGTCCAACAAATGAAATACCTATACCTTTAGAAAGAACTTATATAATACAGATTATGACCATAATACTGTTATAAATTGGACAATGATGCAACAAAAGCATAGTATACTCAGCAATAAATTTTCTCAGTATGGAATTGAAATCTGAACTACCTCATACAAAGTATCTAAACTACAATGGATAGTATATAGATAGATCCCAGCATAACATGGTTAAATAAGTATTGTCATTATAGAAAATATTGTTTTAGCAGCCACTTACCTAAAATATTTATAGGTAATTAAATATCTAAATTATTATTTTTAAAACTACCAGGACTCAAAAACTCCATTTTGGACAGTTGTGAAACAAGTGGGAAACTTTCTTTGTCTTTACTTGCTTTTGTACCAACTCAACAGCTATCTTAAAAAATTTAATCAAGAAAGCATTTCTCTCATGGAAGGATCTGCAAGGAAAGACGAGGTATAGTCAGTGAGCTTCAGAAGCTTCACGTTTCTTGGGCATTTTTGTATTCTGAGTTTCTACACTATGTAACCAACTAAAGCATATTTTTTAATTAAAAAATGAATATAAATGAAAAGTTAACCTAATGAATCTATATCCAGAAAGTACTAAACACACAAATAATGAAAAAAGGAAAAGATTCCTTGCAAATTCATAGCAAAGTAAAGCAATAGTGACAAGAATAGATCTTTGCAAAATAAGTTTTCCAATTAAATTCATAAAAATGAAATTCTCACCCTATAAGAATATGCAGAAGGATTTGGTCCATTTTCTTACATAACACAGCATGAGCTAAAACTAAAACATCCACAGAAAACATAGGTAAAATTTATTCTTTTCTCTCTCTTCCACACACCCCCCCACACATACACACACACTTATATGTCAAAATACATCATTCTAAAATTCAGCCCAAAGGATAAAATAATGCTAACAAAAGCAAAATGTCAATAACAATCATTAAAATAGCTATCATTTAAGGTTTGCAAAGTGTTTTATAAATATTAGCCAATTATATCCTCCTTTTCTTTGGGAGGTGGGTGACACTTTTATTTCATTTTCTAGAGGGAAAAAATGAGACAGACAAAGGTTAAGTGATTTGCCTAAGTTCATGCAACTAATAAGTGTTTGAGCCTAGATTTGAACTCTAATCTTCCTGACTCCAAGCTCAACACTCTGTAACGATTGGAATGACGCCACCTGCTGGAGACTTACTGTAGAAAAGTTCTGCCGTGAAAGGAAGGTCTTTGAGGGCAAGAACATGCGTCTTTTCTTTGGCATCAGGAAATGACATTTGCTAGTGGGAGGAAGAAGGAAGAGCTGGGCACTCTGACTCGCTCTCATTCCTTTGGACTCTAGTGGAGAGCGGAGCTAGAAATGTGCTCCCCCTTTGATAGATAGATGAATGTAGGACTTTTCTTCTCTCTTTACCAAATTCTTATTCTCCTTAATAAATGCTTAAAAGTCTAACTCTTGCTAAAGCTTATAATTTATTGGCAACCACTCATTAGATATTTTAGACAGACTAGCTAGAATTTCAGCCCTTAAGAACTCTGTCCATTATATCAACTAAGTGAAACATAAAATAAAGGAAACATTCGTCACTACTTTGACAAAAGAAATTAATTTCAGGATTTGTGGTGAAATAAAAATGGGAACTAGTGAGGAATCTAAAAAATTTACTATTGCCCTATGCAGCTACAAGCTGAGAAATAGCATTAATTTCATATATTAGGATATTAATTAAATTATCACCAAAGCAGTTCATGTTAACTTACTTCACTGACAGACCTTGAACAAGGCCTGCATATAATGGACACAAATAATATTTGCTGAATTGCTGAAATGTAACTAATTAGGAGGCCCATTGATTTTACCCAAAATAAAAAAAAATTGCCCTGAAGTACACTTAATTTTGTTCTTATGTTTAAAATAAATATATCATATGTAAATATGTACATTGTTAATTGTCTGGTATTATTAATGTATGTTGGGCTATAAGATTTCTAATTTTTTTTCTTTCAACACTGCAAATGTGTTCAAAACTGCAAATGCTAATTTTGTACTGTTTGTTGAAACATATTTTACTTTAATTATCCTTTGTCTCCTAAGAAGTCTAAGAAGAAATTCCACTTTTGTAACAATTCAATCAGATATTAAGCATATTATAAAGGGGGGAGTGGGGAGAAAGCAACTATGACAAGCCATTTCTTTCTTTTAAAATAAAGTTTGCTTCTCTTGAGAATAGCCAATATTATTGATCATTATGAATGCACGGATAGAGCACCAGCCCTGGATTCAGGAGGACCTGAGTTCAAATCTGGCCTCAGACACTGAACACTTACTAGCTGTGTGACCCTGGGCAAGTCACTTAACCCCAACTGCCTCACCAAAAAAAAAAAAAAAAAGAACTCACACTATCTTTAAGTCAAGGTTACTGAAATGAAAAACAATTATTTAATAGCTTAGCACACAAAGGAAACAATTGTTTCCCAAAAGTAACTAAATCAGTTCTTTTTCTTCCCTTCTCCAATACTTCACTAAGTTTAATTGACACTACTTAGCTGAGAAGAAATTATTATTTGTATAAGATAATTTTTTTTTAACGGGTAAATTGTATTTTTTTTTTCTGTAGGAATATGTCGTAGGGCAACAATCATACATAAGGGGCAGCTAGGTGGTGCAGTGGATAGAGCACCAGCCCTGGAGCCAGGAAGACCTGAGTTAAAATCTGGCCTCAGATACTTGACACGTACTAGCCGTGTGACCCTGGGCAAGTCACTTAACCCCAATTGCCTCAACTCCCCCCCAAAAAAACCCCACAAAACAATCATACATAAATGGAAAACTATTTTAAATTCTGACAAATCTACAAATTATTAACTTAAAACATATCCAAAATAGCAGAATGAAACATCAAATTTATAGTTTGGTTTTATGTCTTAACTTCAGGAGAACTGTCATAACAAAATATTCCTTTCTTAGCTACATATATGAGGTTGTAACATCATAGTTGTAGATACTCCATACTACTGCTTTAGCACAAAATAAATGGTATCAAATAAAATAATTTTGAAGCACAGACATTATTAATGTTGTGCTATTTAAAACTAAAAAGAAAATACTGACAAAATAACTCAAATGTCCTTTACCTGTTTTTTGTTTTGTTTTGTTTTGCTACAGATAGGGTTATACTTGTCATTGATTGCATTACTATTAGGGACTGTTTTCTATGAAAGCTCCTTCTACCAGTGCAGGTCAGCTATGTTCTCTGCAATTTATAGTTTGAGAGAGCTGCCTAGAACTCTATGAAGTTAAGTGACATAAATAATATTAACCACTTTCCCTGGTATAGGCTCCCATGCCGGGATCTGCATCCCCTCCAAGGCCTCTCACAGTATGTCTTTCTGGTTCCAAGGTCAGCAGTCTACTACTATGAAACACACCTCACCTTTAGTGATTGGCAAAATAAAATTGCTTGAAGACTTCTCTGCAACATTAACACATTCAAATAAAAGCATAATAATGTTATGGGACTTATGAAACTAGTGACATTTGAGATCACTGTCATGTTTTCAAGACATTATAATTGCTTTAAAGAATAAAGTAGTTCTGGGTAATTATC
Organism: Dromiciops gliroides; assembly: GCF_019393635.1. Lineage (NCBI taxonomy): Eukaryota > Metazoa > Chordata > Mammalia > Microbiotheria > Microbiotheriidae > Dromiciops > Dromiciops gliroides. Next base: position 142,226,667 of record NC_057861.1, read on the forward strand.
AGAGAAATAAATTTTTAAATCACCAATCAACTAGAAATTATAGAGTATAATAACAATGACTATAGTAGAAAATATTTATATGGTACCATTCTTTAGACAACAACCAAATCAATGGTTTTCTCATAATTAACCAAATTTCAAAATTCCTATACCCCTAGCCTTCTGAATACCTAAACACAGCTACTATATTCCTGAAGTCTTTTATTTTCTAGACTAAACATCCGCAACTCTTTCAATCACCTCTCATGGGACATGGATTTAAGACCTTTTACCATAAGAGCTATCATTTATATTGCACGTTAAGGTTTGTAAGCACTTTACCAATTTTATTTCATTTTATCCTCACAAGAACCCTGAAAGGTTGGTGCTGTTACTTTCTTTTTAAAGAAATTGAGGATTTGAGGATGACAGGCTATGACCCTGGGTGACTGGGAGGATGGTGATATTCTAGACAGAAATAGTAAAATTTCAAAGAGGGGTTGGGTTTGGGAGGAAAAATAATGGGTTCTATCTTGAATATGATAAGTTTGAAATGACTTCTTGTTAATAAGTTTACTGTTGATAAGTCATTTTTCAGTCATGTCTTACTCTCTGTGACCCTGTTTGTTTTTTACAAAGATACTAGAGTGGTTTACCAGTTTCTCTCACCTGATATAATTAATTAGCTGTCAAACCTTGTTTCCACCTAAAAAATGTATCTTATATCTATCTCCTTTCCACTAAAATAGCCCCCACACAAGTTCAAACTTTAGTCAATTCTCATTTTCACCAAGATCACTGCAATAGCTGCCTAATTGGTCTTTCTATCTTACCTCTCCAATTCATCCTCCATGCAGTTGCTAAAGTGATTTTCCTAAAACATGTCTGACCATGTCAACCCATACCATTCATTAAATTCCAGGGACTCCTTATTTTCTTAGGATCAAACATAATCTTTTCATTTGGCATTTAAAGCACTTAAAGACATGGCCTCAGCATATAATTCCTGCCTTACTAAGCATTCACACATGATATGGTCCAACCAAACAAAGTTGACTTCATCTCTGGTCATGTGTACAGCTTCTCCTTCATACTCATAATGCTCTCTAGCCTTACTTCCACCACTTGGAATCTAATTTCCAACAAGATTGAGCTTAAGCACCACCTTCTACATGAAGACTTTAGTCATATCTCCAGTTGTTAATGCTTTTCCCCATCTCCTCCACCAAATTATCTTAGAACTATCTTGTATAAATTTTGCTATAACTATACATGAGGGTTGTGTAAGAAAATAATGGGCTTTGCCAATGCCCAAAGGCCCCAGATTGATTTGGACTGATTGAACTGACTGAGATTGATTGGCTTTGGTGATTAACTCACTTAAAGTTAATTCAATTGAAGCCACACCTGCCTGACTCTGAAGAGGGTATTGTTCTCAGCTCACCTCAATGAGGGAGCACCCTCAAGTCCAGTGAACCAATGGATTTGGGTAATGCTAGCCAATTAGCTTGAAGCAGTGTATAAGGACTGCCTCTTCCGGAGACACAGGAAGAACTTTCAGACAGAGCAGTTTGTTGCTCAAACAGGCTGGTGGTGGGTGAAGTTGAGGATGCTAGGCTGGATAGGTCTTTTCTTGGCTTTCTGACCCATGTGTTCTCTTTTTCACCAATAAATGTTTAATGCCAAAATTTGGAGCTAAAGCTTCTAATTTATAAGTAAACCCTAGCTAGTTTTCCCTATACTTAGGAACAGGAATAAGGCGACCACACATTTAGTTTTACTCATCACAGTTGTGTCCCCTAACTAGATAATAAGCTCGTTTTTGCTAAATAAATATTTATCAGCTATACTTATATTTTTCATGTTATCTGCATCTCATAATCTGGAAAACAGTCATTAGCCTGGCTTTTTCCTGTTGTATTTCTTCATTCATTTAGCCATCACCTATTAGGAGACAAATCAGAAACATATCTCAAAAGTCCAGGCAAAAGCCTTAATTATAGCTTTAATTATGGTGGTAGCCATGGCAGAGATTTTCTGTCCCATGAATACTATCTTCTCACTCACTATTTACCTCTAATAAGTTGACAAAACTTGACAATTAAATATATACAAGAGATGTCACACTGGAAAATCAAGCATGACTCCAGAAACCTACATAACTAAAAGAATGGTGTTGCCCTTACCATAAATGAAGAAGATAGAGAGGCAGGTTCATGGATAATGATAATTATTTTATGGATATGTTGAGTCTGAGTTATATATGGGCTATCCCATTGAAGTTGTAGGATTAAAAGTCAGTAGCTATGTGAGAGGTGCTTGATTAAGTGGCACAATGGAGTCAGGAAGATGTGAATTAAAATCCACCTCAGAAACTCATTCACCATATGACACTAGACAAGTCATTTGACCTCAATTTGACTCACTTTCCTTATCTGTAAAATGGGGATAATAATAGCACCTAGCTCCCACTGTTATTGTGAGGTGTGAGATTTAAAATTGGATACTAGAGCATTAACCTCCCCTTTTAACTTTTCCCTTCTTTATCTCCCAGACTAGTAAATGGAAAAAGCCTCTGGTCTCTAGTTAGAGCTTTTATTGTTTGGAAATAACAAGGTGATGTTGATTAGAGGGATAGGAAAGTAGAAATACAAAACAAATAGTCTTAAGTCTAAGCTTAGTCTATATTCCATATAAAACTCACCAAAAGCCCAAAGCCACCTTTGGGGGGAGAGAGCCGCGTCAAGCACGTGCTGCTATGGTGAGTTGGGCAGAGTCGAACTCCAGTCATCGGACCAGGAGAACAGGAAAGAGAGCTTACTTCCGTTCTCTCGTTGCCTTTTAAGCTCGCACCTGGGAAGTAGAGTGCTTAGCAGCCGGGCTGGCGTGCATAGCCCATACATGGCCATCAGTCTCCTCCCCAAAAGGGTGGTCCTTCAAAAACTGGCATACTTTTTACTACATTCCCCCCTTTGATTCCTCAAGAAACAAAATGTTTCCTTGACGGAACAGTAAAAAATAACAGAATATAATAACTATGCTAACTAATAATATGTTAACAACAATATAGAAAAGGAAGAGAGGAAAGTTTTGTCCAGAGGGGAAATTTTTTTTGTCCTCATGAACCAACGCTTTGACATTGGTCTTGCAAAGGGAGGACCTCTGCAGAGAGTACATGTTACAGATGGTGTATATTATAACAGAAAGGAGATAGTAAAAACTAACAAAACAAAACAGTTCATATAAAGTCTCTGAGTTCTCTTGTCTTCTTGAAGTGGTAAGATGTCATCAGGGGGAAACTGGATTCTGGTCTGGAAAACTGGATTCTGGACTGGAAAAACTGGATTCTGGACTCTGGTATGGAAAGCTGGATTCTGGACTCTGGTCTGGAAAGCTGGATTCTCTTCTTTAACTGTTTGAATTGCTGCATTTTTACTAAACCTTAGCATAGCATTGTCAATGATCAAATTAATAAATTCCATTATATTGGATAAAACCAGACACTAATTATAAAGTGCTCTGCAAAGTGCCTTGTACGTAGTTAGCACTATATAAATGAAAGCTATTATTATCATTATCATTATTATCTGTATAGACTTTATTTAGTGGAATCTATAAGAGCTGATGAGATCACCAAATGTGTTTAAAGAGAACTGAACAGAGAAATGATCCTGCAAGGGAGACTTAGAAGGCACATTCAAACAAGTAGAAAGAGAACCAGGAGAGTGCAAAGCTGCAGAAAGGTTAAAAAAAAAAAAAGACAAGGAAAAAAAAATGCCATTGGAGATAACAATAAAGAGATCACTAGTTAACACTGAAAAGAGAAATTTCAGTTGAGTGATGTTCTGAGATGGCTGAATGCAAGGACTGATAGGCCACCTTCTATGAGCAGATAGGATCTCATTTAGGAGGCTCTGCAATTTTGCTGGGCTTAGCAGAATCAGCCCCAAATAATTTTTTAATATAAATGAAATATGAATTTACTCCTCTATTTGGACTCTATGCAGAAATATTATTGATGATAATTCAAACACATCTGGTGAATGTTTCCTATTTCAACTGACATTAGTAGAGGGTAGAAAAGCAGCAAGATGCAATGGATAGAGAGCTAGTATTAAAAGACAGAGGGCCTGGATTCAGGTCCATCCACTAACACATCTTTGGTGCAGGGCCCTAAGTAGCTCATTTATTTGTCAACTTCAACCTTTCTGCTGACTTCTAGTCTCACTTCTCCAACTGTCAATCAGATATATACAATGGAATAAACTCAACATGTCCAAAACAGAACTCATATCTTTCACCCTAAACCCTGCCCTGCTCTTACCTTTCCTATTCCTGTAAAGGGCAACACCACCCTCTCAGGCTCTCAGCTATAACCCAGAAGTTATTCTTGACTGCTGCCACCAACCAGGTACAGGCCCTTATCACCTCATACCTGGACTACTACAGAAGCAGATACACCAATATTCCAGTGGAACACAAATACTGGCAGGTTCAACAAAAATTACTAGGCTTAAAATATGGGTAGTAGGTTAGATTGGATATCTCTTGTCTGAGACTTTCCTTGTTTCTCATGATTCCACCACAAAGTTGGCTATCAGCTAGCAATTTATTTTTGTCCAAAGTAATACAGGAAGCTAATTAAAGCAAGTAGAGGTGGCCTTCTATATTGGAAATAGTATGTACAATGAAGAAATCACAGCTCTTTGAAATAAAAAAGCAAGGGGAAGATTGAAGACTTATTAAGTGCCTACTATGTGTCAGACACTATGCAATATAACTAGAATGAGAAAGAAAGTCAGTTCCTGCCCTCCAAGAGCTTATAATCTAATTGAGGAAAAATTCCAAAGAAATCCAAAAGCAGTAGAGCTGGTGGAAAATGGGGAGAAAACCGTGCTGAGCCCCCTCCTTAAATGAAAGTTTTGGAGCTCATGCCTAATCGCAGGGATCTAACCACAGGGCTGGAGGGTGCTGATGAGATGTGAATACCAAGGATAAGGAGATTTCTCAGTGATGAGTTTCCTAGGGAATGAAGAAACGATGTCTTAAAGTTGATTATTTCTAACATTACTCCCTTGTTTAATACTGACCATAATATATGTATGAGATTCACATGTTCACTAATGTGCCAGTAACCAGACAAGTTAACTGGAACAATTCAGAGAAAGTTCTCTTTCCTTACTATTCCTTTCCACCCAAATGAGACCTCTTCAGCAATGCTCGGATTCTGACAATCTGCCAGAAGCTAAAGAGGTAAATGGTATATTTCCTGAAAGTAGACAGAAAAAAGAGCACTGTTCTTAAAGAAAAAAGAGTTGAGTTCAAACCCTGGTTCTGATACTTACTAACCATGTGACCTTGGAAAAATCACTTTCAACTTCTTTACCATTAAAATGAAGTTGAAAGTATGATTACTATCTTGCCCATAAGATTGTTGTGAAAAAAGCACTTTAAAGTACACATAAGTACTTCCAATATTTAGGAAAAATTATTTATAACTATAATATAAGAAAGAATAAATTATAATTCATTAACACATATTTGCCAAGCAATTTCCATGCTGTTTTCTTCAATTACTTAAAAAAAATTCTTTCAAATATTTTATGTATCACAATTAAATTCCCATAAATATAATGGGCAAGAACTCAAAGGATATGCAAACTGTGAACAAATTCCCAAACACAAAAATGTCAAGTTTTAATTCACCAAAATTCAGTGTAGGTCAAATAAGAAAAAGATATTTTATTTTTGTTTTGGCGGGGCAATGAGGGTTAAGTGACTTGCCCAGGGTCACACAGCTAGTAAGTGTCAAGTGTCTGAGGCCACATTTGAATTCAGGTCCTCCTGAATCCAGGGCTGGTGCTTTATCCACCGTGCCCCACCTAACTGCCCCCAAAAAAGATATTTTAAAATGAAATAGAATGGGTCATCTCCTAGAAGTAGGAGGGTTATTAATGCTGTTTATCTTGATCATAATCTTCATAAACCAAGAGGCACCAGAAACACTGACATTCCCAAAAGAGCAAGTGGTTAATACATTTTTATTGAGATACAATGAAATCTGTTCCATAATGGGAGGAACTAAGAAAGTGGAAAGGAATTCGTTTTTTGTTTTTTTTTTTTAAGTGAGGCAATTGGGGTTAAGTGACTTGCCCAGGATCACACAGCTAGTAAGTGTCTGAGGCCGGATTTGAACCCAGGTACTCCTGACTCCAGGGCTGGTGCTCTATCCACTGCGCCACTTAGCTGCCGCAAGGAATTCGTTTCTAAAGCAAAATGTAATGCTTCAACTGGAAAGTGTTTATGGAGGAGACAGGAATCAAGTGTCCCACTGTGGGGATTCCTTTAGGAAAATATATTCCAAGAAGTTATGGGGCAAGGTTGACACGAAATAGGAGTAAGGACTCTGGATGAACCCCATGCCATCCTCCATTCTTCTTTACCTCTTCCTTTATTCCCATAAAGGTTTCTATCTCTGAATGAAGGGATCACCTTCATTCCTTCCTGGCTGTAACGATTGGAATGACGCTACCTGGGGGAGACTTACTGTAGAAAAGCTCTGCCATAAGGTGAAGGTCTCTGAGGGCAGGACCATGTGTCTTTTCTTTAGCATCAGGAAGTGATGTTTGCTTGTGGGAGGAAGAAGGGGGAGCCTGGCACTCTGACTCTCTCTCTTTCATGTGGACTATTAATAGGTAGATGAATCCCGCCTTTCTCTCTCCCTTTACAAAATTCTTATTCTCCTTAATAAATCCTTAAAAGTCTAACTCTTGCTAAAGCTTATAATTTATTGGCGACCACTCATTAGATTTTAGACAAGACTAGCTAGAATTTTAGCCTTTACATGGCCCTGTTTCTGACTTCAAAATCATGTCTCATCCTACAACTTCCCTCAGTACTTGCAGCCTCCTCACCCTGTACTGTCCTAAAATCCTTATGTCCTATTCATAGTGGAATATTCCTCTACAAGAATATCTCTCAGCCCCCACCAGTGAGGCTACCCTGAACCTCCATTTTGTAAAAAGGCCCAGACTGGTCTGCCTATGTCACAGGATACTGATATAAGTGAAAAGATATTCCCTGGCCTAAAGGAATTTACATTCTAATGAGGGAAGAAAACACACCAAAGTGAGTTGAAAAGTAGAGGTAGAAGTGGTAGAGGGTGTAAAATTTCACCCTCTACCACTTCTACCTCTACTTTTCAACTCACTTTGGTGTGTTTTCTTCCCTCATTAGAATGTAAATTCCTTTAGGCCAGGGAATATCTTTTCACTTATATCAGTATCCTGTGACAGTGAAAATAATTACTATAGACACAAATTTTGGGTAAGCTTATTATCATTTTATCAATTTCTTCCAGTAAGGGACTAACCAAGTTTCTCCTTAGTTTCTCATGGTCCCAAGAGAGCACCATGGCTACCTGTCCAGGTTTTTTATCCCTTTTTAATAAGAGGCAGGTCTATGGCAGTCTCTCACAGACCAAAGACCACCTCCTCATGGTCGCTCCTGGTTCACATTCCCTTCCACTGTAGAAAGTCCAGCATATAGCAAACAAATCTAATTGGTTAGTATTATTCAAATCTAAATGGTTGACATGATTTCAAGGTGGGTTACATTAAAATGAAGTCCAAGGATGACATCAGATAAAGGAATACAAGACCCCTACTCAAACTGGTCAAGGCAAGGTTTAATCTCATCAGTAACATCCTTGAGCTATCTGGACAAAAGAATCTGTGTCCACCTAAGGCTCTTTTTGTGAGCTTGAGGTTGGGGTGGGTCTGACCTAAAAAAGATGACAGAATCTCTCAAGGAGAGCTTACCTTTGTGTGGAGGGGGAAGGAAAACTAAGAAAGGGAAGATCTCTAGGTACCTCAAGATATTGATTATTTATTTATTTGTTTGTTCGTTTGTTTATTTATTTTAGTGAGGCAATTGGGGTTAAGTGACTTGCCCAGGGTCACACAGCTAGTAAGTGTTAAGTGTCTGAGGCCAGATTTGAACTCAGGTACTCCTGACTCCAGGGCTGGTTTTCTATCCACTGCACCACCTAGCTGCCTCCAAGATATTGATTATTAAGAATTATTTCTCACAATCTCCAGCATTTAACACAATGCTTAGAAGTTAGGAAAGACTTCATAAGTGTTTCTTTTCTTCCTATCTACATGTCAGTTTTTTCCACATTCTTAATAGTATTTTTCCACTTACATGTAAAGATAGTTCTAAACATTTATTTTTACAAAATTTTTGAGTTCCAAATTTTTCTACCTTTCTCCCTTCCCTCCCTCCTCCCCAAGATGGCAAGCAATCTGATATAGGTTATATTACACATTCAATAATTTCAAAAGAATATGGGCTTTTCCAGAAGAAAGCTTTGGACTGGGCAACAGAAGGACTGGATTCCACACTTGATTATGCAATTCAATTAAATACTTTGAGTCTTTCACCTATAAAGTGGAGATAGTGATAGCGATACTACTTGTTTTATAATAAGGGTTAAATTGTGTGTGTGTGTGTGTGTGTGTGTGTGTGTGTGTGTGTGTGTGTATAAGTGGACAGTACTAACAGTCCATATATGTGTGTGTGAACTGTTAGTACTGTTGAAGTACCAAATAAATTCTGCTATTATTATTATTGTTAAAACAATTAATGAACTTATGGTTATAGTCATCTCTTTTTTTATTCTTACTCTAGTAAAAGAATAATTTTAAATGATTTTGAGTTACCATTTTCTTAAAAATGATATTTACATCTCTTGATTTTTAAAAGTTTAACTGTATAAACCTAACATTAAGTTTCACAAATTAACAAAAACTGGAAAAGCACTGAAAAACATTTAAATGTACAAAATATGCAACTGTTCTTCAAATATTATTCTTATGAATTATGCATAATATACTAAATTGCACTTAATATGTTTAAATATTCATCTTATACATTATAATATTAACAAATTTGGAATTTTTCAAAATATCAAACAAGCCAAAAAGGGGGGAGGACGGTTTAGAACCAATCTATGACAAAGGAATTAAGTTGGGGGCGGCTAGGTGGCACAGTGGATAAAGCACTGGCCCTGGATTCAGGAGTACCTGAGTTCAAATCCAATCTCAGACACTTGACACTTACTAGCTGTGTGACCCTGGGCAAGTCACTTAACCCCCATTGCCCCACCAAAAAAAAAAAAAAAAGAAAAGAAAAAGAAATTAAGTTGTGAAACAGATCAACAATAATTAAGTCTTTAGATGAATGGTTTGTAGATCAAGGTCTTAACTTTACTAACTTAAAGCCAGTAAGAAGTTTCAAAGGATCTAAAACTAATAAATTCATTCAAAAGAAAAGCACTATCTATAGTGTCACAGCATGCTTAAAATGATAATGAACCATTTTTAACTTTGTAAGAGGCAGGATATTCTAATGAATAAAAAAACTATCTTACAGGTTTTTTAGCAATTTTCTCAAGAAGTCTGCATTCCACCAAACTATCTACTTCATAAGAATAGGCAAGGCACAATGAAAAAAATTCCCATAAAGAACTCTGAAATCCTTGAGGAACAAGTACTATACAAGTAATCAGTACTATTTTAGTTTTATCTTTCATTTATCTTAAAGTTTGATTTTGAAATTAAGAGATTTCAGTGGCTTGAATTCAAAAGTCATCTTATATAGATGACTTTTTTCATCATCATGGTTTTCATCGTGGTTTCACCTTATTACACAATCAATAATTGATTATAATATTCTCATTAAAGCAAAGAAATAATCTGTGTATTTTAAAGTCATATAGATGGACTTAAATTTAGATGATGACATTTAATTCTTCATAATTTATTGCTTCATTCAATGAATATGTATACTGTACACAAAGCTTGTAGTACTGATGACATAAAAAGCAAATGAAAAAGAGTATCCTGCCTTCAATAAACTTCTATTTTATAGAGAGAGTTTATATTCTACTACTAACAACACTACAAACAGTACTAATTCTTCTTAAAATAGAAATATTAATTAGTAAAGAAAATCAACTCCAATATAAAACATGTCAGAAAAAAGTAGAAAGAACATAATTTTGGAAAACTTTGGGATAATACAACATTGCAACAGAAAATTCCATTGCCATTTGGTAGGAATTTTCACCTACAGAGAGTGCTATAGCTTACAGGTTTCAACACAAGCAAACAAATATTTTTATTTTTTGCATTTTCATTTGGTTTCACTCAAGAATTCAATCCACAATAGTAGATGTGGTATTGCATTAGAAGTTAAGTGTACGAGGTAACCAAAACCCTAGAAATTTTACCTAACAAAAGTATACTTTGAATTGGTTTGTATGACTTTACCATACAACTGTTAGTTTGATCACATAGACATATGTTTCATGGCTTCAATAAATTTAAGCCTGATTATTATAGTTGCTAAAACAGAAAATAGGTTTCCAAAGCACAAATATATGTATATTTTTGAAAGGCATATGTTTTAATTGACTCTATATAATTAGATTTTCTATAAAACAGGAAGCATCTGATATGAGTAAAATTAAAAGTATAATTTTTGTTATATCATGTATGGAAGGCTTAACAGTTTCTGCATTCGATCTGCTAAAGTCATTAAGTGTTTAAGTGGTTGTCCATGCCTGTATTTCCTAACTCTCTGCTCTCATTTGTACACTACCTTCAATTATACCATGCCCTACAAACACAAAGTGATTTTGTGATTGTTATTTTGTACCTTCTCAGATTATGCCATTCAGTGAATTTGTAGAAAAGTATGACATTCTAATGACTCACAAGATGGACACATATGATGAGAAGATGTTAGAAGGCAGAAATTTTAAGTTTGGAACTAAAGTGAAACTATCCTTACAAAAAAGATTAAAATATTTTTAACTCTTCCATAAACTTCATTTTTGCTCTTTTAGTTTCACATGATTATTACCATCAACTAATGTTGAAATTCAGTATTTGTTAGGGAACTATTCCCAGAAACTTTTCCATAATGCTGATATATCACAAGGCAAAGACTTCTATTATCTACTTTTCCATAATGTAAAGAAAAATATCTAAGGGTGATTAATAAGGCATTATTTTACTTTCTAAAAGTCTAACCCCTAGAGTTAACAGAGAAAGTTTTTTAATACTTATTCTTGGGAATCAATTCAATCAATCATCACTACTTATGTCTTATTAATTGTCACCATAAGTTCAGTCACTTGGCCAGCAGGCTTTAAAGAAGATCTCCAGAAGTATTCAAAATTTATTTATATACATTAGGTGATATTTAAAAGAGAACACCGAACCTGAGCTTTTGGCCTTCATTATCAAATACTACAATATTTTACCCCAAAACATAATCTATCATAAGCCAAAAAATCTTTACAATTAATTATTATCTTCATGGTCACAAAAAATATTGAAAACCACAGCATTATAATAGCAGCAATAAATGTTCTCAAGTTCTCAACAATTGCTTTATATTCAACATTATCCTAAATATGAGATATCAAGGCCTGCACAGGGATGTAAGTAACTAATTTTGTTCAGCACTATGTACAAAAACATAGAGAAAGAATAGAAATATCATGGTCACTACCATAAAAGGAATGGTTAAAAATACTCACACTATGCAAGTTTTATGCAATAATACATTGGCATGTATTTCAACAAGAAGTCTTATTTGTAGTCTAGAACAATAAATAAATTCTGCTGAAATTTTATGAAACACAAAGTCAGAATTAGAACCTGTACAAAAAGGAAATTGTTATAGTCCGATAGCATGCATTTTAAGTTACTTTAAAAGGGGTTTCCTGGCATTTTCTTGTTGTTTTTGTTTTTTAAGGGTGGATAAAGGTTTATAACAGAGGTATTAGAACAACATATCACAAAATTTCAACCTTTTTCCTAAACGGTTAAAGAACTATATAGCAACAACTCTGAAACTCTTTTTATAAGCACACCTGGGAAGAATACTGAATCCTGTTACTTTCCTCAATGTTACACTGATGTGGTTTAGACCAGATGTTTAAATGTTACAGTATGTACATTTTCTTCTCTTCTTCTAAGGCAAAAGCAAAATAAGAGGAATATTTGACTTCACTCCACAAGAGACCTATTTAATAGTTTGGCGGTTATGTAAGTAAAGGTAGCTTGGCTAAGTCAATGTTGACGACATACAGAACGACATGATCCTAATGAGTTGGAAAATATTGGCTCTCATGAGAATCGACCAGATGCTACTGCGCTGAGAAAGCTACTGTATTATTGAATTTCATTTTTATGAGGTAAAATTTATTATTCAACCATTAAGGTATCCCACATGAAATCTTGCATAAAAGAGTTTTACAGTTACTTTCTGGAAAGTAGATTTTACTTTAACTTTAAGACATCATTTACATGAGGGATTCAAATGTCTATTTGATCACCTTCAGCACAGAATTTAAGGTCTGTAAGTAATTTTCCCCCAAATACCAGATTAATGGAACTGGATTGTCAACAAAATAATGAACTACCTGAACAGGATGAGGAAAAGTGGTAGCAAGTTCTAGTTTTTCAGAGCAAACTAAAGCCACGTGTGATTTTTTTTTTCTTCTTACAAAATAATGGGGTTAGAATTTAAGTGAAATGGATATAAACAGAAAACATATATCTCTACATCTCTGATTCAAAATAAAAATTGTGATGCTGTAACTCTTTTATGGATATTTCATCATTTATCTTTTTCCATTCTAATCATTTTAGTTCGTTTTAACTGTTACTTTTGAAAAATAATCTAAAGCTGGTTATGAAAATTTTAATTGTTTTCCTTTATTCCTTCCATTCTCTAACAGAGAAGAAAGGTCACAGAGTAGAAAGAGCAATGAATTCAAAGTACTGGACTTAGACTCAAGTCTCAGCTCTGTCACTAACTAGCTCTGTTAAAACAAAATTTCTAACTTCTCAGGGTTTCAGTTTTTGAAAAATAATACACTATACAAATTAAAAGTATGCTTATAAGTGACTGTATTAGCAATAATATTTATTGGTAGATGTATATATGTCATTCCAAAAATAGGTTTTTGCCTCTGAAAATATATTAGTAATTTTTGTGCCACAGTAACAGGGGCTTATGTAATTGATCATGTATACAGAAACCTTTATGATGTCGACTCTCATTACATAGCTTTAAATGTACTTTATATTGAATCATGTCCCTCAAGATCCAGTGACATCCATTAAAGCTCTCTCATTATAAAATAAATCAGCATGTAATTCTGATGTTATCATCCCCTGATATGTGAGTTGTGTAACAGAATTCATCTGTACTTTCATAGACTAGCCATGTGATATGTGACTGAAAAGACACATACATTATATTGATAATAGACCAAAAAAAATCAAATGTAAAAAGTGAAAAACAATTTCACATGAGAAATGAAAATATATGGAAGATTACTCTGTCAAGTAAAATAAACAATACTAATTATTTTGCAATTGTAATAAATATATTTTGGATACTTCATAAAATTATTTTGAACATTAATTTATATAATATTACATCAATTTATTTACAAAGGATGAGAAAAAAACCTTTCAACCTCCCCAGGAAAGGTATAAAGTCAGTAGTAAGTGTCAATCTGATATGTACCATGATATATGCTCTCTTTCTGGGCATATATATCCAGAACATGCTGGAGAATCTCTGAAGAAATATCGTGCCATATAATTTCTTTTTTTTTTTTTTTGTGGGGCAATGGGGGTTAAGTGACTTGCCCAGGGTCACACAGCTAGTAAGTGTCAAGTGTCTGAGGCAGGATTTGAACTCAGGTACTCCTGAATCCAGGGCCGGTGCTTAATCCACTGCGTCACCTAGCCGCCCCGTGCCATATGATTTCTACACATCTCTGAATATTTGTTTTGGGGGAAATTATATCAGCAGATGGTATGCAACAAAATGGATCAGAAGGCTAATTTTTTCAATGACTGAATAAGGATTCAAAGAATATCCAATAAAGTTAGAATATTACACCCACCTTAATTAGATAAAATTTGGTGGGAATAAATGTAAACTCTTCAACTTGGTTTTGAAACAACATATTGCACAAGTATAAGAGACAGAAATTTGGCCAAATAATAGTTCATATGGAAAAGGATACAGGAGTTTAAATGGTTTACATCTGCAATATGAATCAGTGGTTTGATATGGGAGGCACAATCTCAGATTGAATTGGTATTGGCTGTTGTCCTTCATTCTCAAAGAGAACCAGAGTCAAGTTACAGTATGTTCCACTGTGGCTGATCAGACCAATACCAGCTTGCAATGCTCTACCACAGGTCAGACACAAGTAATCCATGTAAACATTTGGGGTGGATTCTTTAAATTTCCACATCTTCCATTTCTTTTGAGCTGGTTCAATTCTGCTTTGCTCATAGAGCACAGCACCTTCTCTGATGAGGGCACACCATGCTGAGCAGTCCTGGGCCAGTGTCTCCCATGTTACACAAGCAATTCTAAAGTCCTTAAGAAAGACCTTGAGAGTGGCTTTGTATTGCTTTTTCTGACCATCCTGTGAGCACTTGCCTTGTATAAGCTCTCTATAAAATTATCTTTTACACAAGCATACATTTGGCACTTGAAAGTGGCCAGCTCATCAAAGTTGTGCTCTCTGCAGTAGAGTTTGAATGCTTGGCAGGTTAGTTTGAGAAAGGATCTCAATGTCTGGTGCCTTATCCAGCCAAGTGATCTTCAGAGTCTTCCTAAGACAATTCAAATGCAAGCAATTCAATTTCCTGGCATGGTGCTGGTATACTGTCCAGGTTTTACATGTATAGAATGATGAGATCAACACAATGCCACTGTAGACCTTCAGTTTGGTAGTCAGTCTAATACCTTTTTTCTTCCACACTTTCCTTGAGAGCCCCCCAAACACTAAGCTAGCTCTAACAATGCATGTATCAACCTCATCATCTATGTGTATATCCCTGGAATGTATACTGCCAAGGGTAAGTGAACTTATCCACAGTATTCAAAACTTCTCCATTTTCTGTAACCAATGGTTCCACATACAGATGTGTGGTACAGGCTGGTGGAACACCTTGGTGTTAACTATAGGCCAAAATTAGCACAAGCAGTAGAGATTTGATCCATATTTTTTTGCATCTCAGCTTCAGGGCCTGCATTGAGTGCACAATCATCAGTCAAGATGGTGTTTGTTGCCTGACAATTCCAGGAGAAATGCCAGGAGACGAAGAGAGGTCTGTATACAACATCTGTCAATCTGACCAAGGCCTTAGACACTGTCAGTCATGAGGGTTTATGGAAAATTATGTCAAAATTTGGTTGCCTGGAGTTTATCACTACTGTACATCAAATTCATGATGGCATGCTTGTCCAGGTTCTGTATAATGGCAACTCTCTCACCTTTTCCTAGTCACCAATGAAGTGAAACAAGGCTGTGTGCTTGCTCCTGTGCTTTTTAGCATGATGTTTTTAGCTATGTTGAAATGCCTTCAGTGAGGATGAACATGGCATCAAGGTCAGCTATCACACTAATGATAAATTATTCAACTTGAAAAGCATACAAGCCAAGACTAAAATGGAGGGAATGTCGGTGCATGAGACTAAATTAACAGAGGGTCAGTGAAGAAGAACTAATGGGGACAGTTAGGTGGCGCAGTGGATAAAGCAGTGGCCCTGGATTCAGGAGGACCTAAGTTCAATACACTTGACACTTACTAGCTGTGTGACCCTAGGCAAGTCACTTAACCCTCATTGCCCCACAAAAAAAAAGATACTAATAAGTGTTATACTCTGCACATAGCAGACCATCACCTCTAAAGTATTCTATTTAGTTCTGAGTGCCACATTTTTGGAAAAACACTAATAACCTGGAGTAGGAAGATAAGGTGTTCAATGTCAGTCAATCAATATACATTTGTTAAGCACATACCGTGTGCCACTCACTTTGTTAAGTACTGGAGATACAAAGAAAGATGAAAGGCAGTGCCTGACCTCAAACAGTTAATGGTGGAAGAAAACACTTAAAAGAAGCTGTGAAAGGGGTTTAGAGGGGTGCCTATCACTGGGTTATAATGAAGTTCTATAGTAAGGGGAAAAATGATGTGGTGACAGCTCTGGTCATACTCCTTAAATGGAGGAGGTATCCAAATGTTTACCCTCTACCTTCTCCAATCAGGAGGGACAGGCAAACTAAGGCTGTATGAGTTTCAGAGTTGATGTGATATTGCAGGAAGATGTGTTTCTGAAGATTAATGCAGTCCAGGAAAGCAGCCCAATGGGAAAGGATCACAATGTCATCAGAGGACTATGTTTAATCTAGAGAAAAGAATATTTAGGTAGGGTGTGTGGGGTGGGGGTGGGTGTGCAGAAAGGTGGTGGTGGTGGTGGTGGTGGTGGTGGTGGTGGTGGTGGTGGTGGTAGTTGTTTGTCTTGAAGAGGACCATGACATCAGGGTGATGTCATGACTTGCACTGAATTGGATTTAAGAGAGGAAGGGCCTCACTCAGCCTCACTCTGTCCATCAGAGACATCTGGGTCCAGTGGCAAGATATGCATCAGGATGAATGGAGATGGCCCAGATGTTTTGAGGCAATCAGGGTTAAGTGACTTGCCCAGGGTCACACAGCTAGGATTTGAACTTAGATCTTCCTGACTCCAGGGCTACTATGCCACCCAGTGGCCGGGGGGAGCAGGAAGACTGTTCAAATATGGGAAGGGCTCAATCTGTCAAGGAAATTAAACAATCCATATAGCTACAGGTGGCTGCAATGAAATAGAAAACTCATAATAAGAGGGGAAAATTCTAGAAATTAGGATTCATATAAAAAAGTGTTGCACATGACCACCCAACATTAAAAAAAACACACAAAACTCTGAGGTTCTATCTAACATTCCCAAAATTTGACAAAATGACAATTGTTGGAGGAGCTAAGGTAAGAAGGCATACTGGTACATTTTTGCTGGAGATGTAAATTAACTTATCTACCAATTTTGAAAAATGATTGGAACTAGGCCAAACAACAAACCATGCATGCCGTTGGACCTCAAGATACCAATACTGTGCCTATATTCCAAAAGATTAGAGAGAAGAAAACAATCCATAAGCACAAAAATATTTACAGCAGCTCGTTTTGTTGCAGAAAAGAACTGGAAATAATAGAGGAACAGCATAACATATTACACTATATGCAATAACATTGTGCCATAAGAAATGATGATGGTGGTGGCAGTGGTGATAGCTAGCATTTATATGGCACATGCTGTGTGTGTGAGGCACTGCTAAGCACTTTACAAATATTTCATGGTATCAAAAGTAACAAAACAGATGGTTTCAGAGAAACTGTGAAAGATTTATACAAACTGATGAAGAAGCAAGTGAATAGAACCAAGAGAACAATTTATACTTTAAAATTAGTATAAAGAAAAACTTTAAAAGACTTAAAAACCATCATCAATGCAATGGTCATCCATGATTCTAGACAACCAACAAGAAAGTATACTACCCATCTCCTTACAAAAAAGGGACTCAGTACAGAATGAAACATCCATTTCTGGACACAAGGAATGTAGGAATTTATTTTGCTTGACTCATTTTACATATTACAAGGATTGTGTTTTCTTTTTCTTCACTGTAATGAGGAGAATTTTAGGGGAGAAGAGGGTGATAATGTCCCTTCCCAAAAAAGAAAAGTGGGTCATTAAAACATTTTTTTTAAAGTGCTTAAAATGGACCATAAGGAATTTCATATGGAAATAGAAAAAAAATAAGTAAATTATTACATTTATTATTTACTTTTAAAAAGCAAGGTGCATGTAATAGATATGTATGGTTTCACATATAATCCTCATTTTCTGTTCTACTTTTTGAATGGAAATATTAATTTGTTTGGTGTTCAATTAAGTACAGAAAAATGTTTATATGTGTTCTAATTTTAAAAGGGGGCAGGGGGAGAGGACTTAGAACTGCCCCAAAGTGAAAGGGGCTGTGTCAAGGAATAAGAGCTTTCTCCTTGCTGAAGAATTCTAGCAGAGATTGGAAAAAACCAATGATCAAAGTATATACAAAGTTAATTATTGCTTAATTATATAGGATGCTCCAAAAGTTTTAATGAAGTTAAGCTATTAAAGCTAAAAACTTTAAGTCTTTTTTTTTTTTTAAATGGGGCGATGAGGGTTAAGTGACTTGCTCAGGGTCACACAGCTAGTAAGTGTCAAGTGTCTGAATCCAGATTTGAACTCAGAACTCCTGAATTCAGGACTGGTGCTTTATCTACTGTGCCACCTAGCTGCCCAAAACTTTAAGTCATAATAGGTTAAAAGTGCACTAAGACTTTTGAGACATCTTATATGTCTCAAAATAATAAAAAACTTCAGAGGTCCCTTCCAACTTTAAAATCTAAGGAATGCTGGGCTTTTTTCCAAAACTGATAGGAAATTTCAGAACAAATATCAATCAATAAGCACCTAACATGTGCCATGCATTGTACTGTAACGACTGGAATGACGCCACCCGCTGGAGACTTACTGCAGGACGCTCCACCATGAGGAGAAGGCCTCTGAGGGCAAGACATGTGGCTCTTTGGTATCAGGAAGTGACCTTTGCTTGTGGGAGGAAGAGGGGGCGAGGCTGGCACTCTCGCTTTCTTTCCTCAGGACTCTGGTTGAGAGTGGAGCTAGGAATGCTCTCTCCCTTTAATAGATAGATGAATGTAGGCTTTTCTCTCTTTACCAAATTCTTATTCTCTTTAATAAATGCTTAAAAGTCTAACTCTTGCTAAAGCTTATAATTTATTGGCAACCACTCATTAGATATTTTAGACAGACTAGCTAGAATTTTAGCCCCTTACAGCACTAAGCACTTGAGGATAAGAGCAAAAGACTGCTTTTTTCAGTCAAGAAGCTTATATGATCTAATGGGGGAGGTAACATTCAAAATATAAATACAGGGGCAGTTAGGTGGCGCAGTGGATAAAGCACCAGCCCTGGATTCAGGAGGACCTGAGTTCAAATCCAGCCTCAGACACTTGACACTTACTAGCTGTGTGACCCTGGGCAAGTCACTTAACCCTCATTGCCCCGCAAAACAAAATATAAATACAAAGCATGGTATATACAAGATATATAGAACACAAAAGAAAAAAAGGCACTGGAATTAAGAGGGTTTGGGGAAGGCTTCCTGTAGAAGTTGGGATTTTAGTGGAACTAAAAAGAAGCCAGGGAGGTCAGCAGTCCAATAGGAAGAGGAAAAGCATTCCAGGAATGGGGGATAGCCAGAGAAAATGTCTGGAGCAGAGAGATGGAATGTCTTGTTCGTGAAATAGTCATAAAGTCACTGTCACTGGATCAAAGAATACATACAGGGGAGTAAGGTATAAAAAGACTAGAAAAGTATGACACCTAAGTTATAAAGGCTTTAAAGGCCAAAGAGAGCACTGTTGTATTTCATCCTAGAGGCAATAGGAAGCCACAGGAATTTGAATAGGGTGGGTGACATAATTAGACCAATGCTTTGGGAAAATCACTTTAGTGGCTGAATGGAGAAGATCTGAGACAGAAAGACTCACTAGCAAGCTACTGCAATAAGCAGGGCAAGAAGTGATCAGGGCCTGCACCAGGGTGGTAGCAGTGTCAGAAGAGAGAAGGGGGCATATACAAGAGGTGCTACAAAGTACAAGAGCCCTTGGCAACAGACTGGATGTGGGAGGTGAGAGGACTTCAAGCTGAGTTAGCCTGGGGAACTGGGGGGACTGCGTTACCCTCTATGGTAATTAGGAAGGTAGGAGCCTGAGAGAGGGGTTTAGGAGGAAGGATAATGAGTTCTGTTTTGGACATGTCGAGATTAAAGTATCTACTGGACGACCAGTCTGAGGTGTCTACAAAGCAGTTGGAGAGGTGAGAGTGGAGGTCAGCAAAGAGATTGGGGCAGGAAAGGTAGCTCTGGGTATCAGCATAAAATTGGTAATTAAATCCATAGGAACTAATGAGATCAACAAATAAAGTAGTATGAAGGAAGGTCAGAGGAATACCCACAATTAGAGAAAGTGATCTGGAATAGGATATAGCAAAGGAGAAAGATGGAGTGGTCAGACAGATAGGAGAATTACCAGGTATGGTCATTATAAATAATAGTGCTCAGTTCATTTTGTTGTTGTTCTTTCCATTTACATAATTGAAGTCTCTGTATTTATTGTTTTCCTGGTTCTACTTAATTTATTCTGTATCAGTTCATAATTAAAATTTATTGTTTCGTATGGCCTAGTAATATTCCATTTTATTCATACGCCATAATTTAGTGAGCCATTTCCAAGTCAAAGGATGTCTTCTTCATTTCAATTCATTACTAACTCAAAAAAAAGTGCTATGAATATTTTGGTTTAAATTGCATATTACATGCCATGTTTGAGACTATTTTGTTGTTCAAGCATTTTTCAGTTGTGTCCGACTCTTTTTGACCCCTTTGGGGGTTTTCTTGGCAAAAAATACCCCATTTCCTTCTCCAGCTTATTGGACAGATGAGGAAACTGAGGCAAATACATACAGTTGATGATTTGCCCATGGTCACATAGCTAGTAAGTTTCTGAAGACAGATTTGAACTCAGGATGATGACTGTTCCTAACTCCAGGCCTGGCACTCTAACCAGCCCCAAACACTATAAAGCCAACAAATAAATTACTGAAAATCTGAAACTTCCAGCTAGTCTCAAGGCATTTAATTATTAGAATGTAGGCTTCCTTCCGAATATAGACTTGATAAAACATTTTCTGGATTCCAAACTATTAGAAAAACTAAATATTTACCTTCTTTAGAAAATATATGTCTAGTCAATATAAAATAAAGATATTAAAGACACTGGCTCTCAGACTTTGTTCTCAGGTCTCCTTTAGACTCTTAAAAATTACTGAGCACTCCCCCCCAAGCATTTATTTATGTGGGTTATATTTAGTCGATATTTACTGTATTTAGTACTACAGTGAAAATAGTTTTCACCTCACAAACCCCTTGAAACAGACATCTCTGGGAACTATGGCTTTGCTATACCAAAGGTTTTTGTTTGTTTGTTTGAAACCAGCAAATGTCATGGAATAAACAGATAAATTTGAAAGGCTAAGTACTAAGAGTAATAAAATATATATCTTACTTAATTTAGCAAAAGCATCTTTTAGAAGGAAGGAGAGCTAATGACTAATGGATCAAATAGGAAAGAGATATAAATATTAAACACATTGCCAATTTAGATATATGAAAAGAAACAAACTAGATGTAAGGTTTAATCTGCCTAAATTCTGATAATATTCTAACAAATAGCCAATTTTTTATAAAAACCCGGGATGCCATATCAGAGGTGGGTTCAAATCCTATCAATGATGCCCTGTAACCCTAAGCAAGTCACTTAACTTGTTTTAATTTCTTCTTTAGAAAATTATAAAATTCTTCTTTATAAAATGAGAGTCAAACTAGTTGGTCTCCGAAGTCCCTCCCAGCTCTACATTTATGATCCTATTAATCTAAGGCTCAAGCAGAAATATCTCAATAACTGTAACGATTGGAATAACGCCACCTGCTGGAGACTTACTGTAGAAGAGTTCCACCCATGAAGCGAAGGTCTTTGAGGGCAAGACCAGGAGTCTTTTCTTTGGCATCAGGAAGTGACGCGGACTAGTGGGAGGAGGAAGGAAGAGACTGGCGCTCAGTCTCGGGCTCTCTTTACTCTGGACTCTGGTGGAGAGCGGAGCTAGAAATGTGCTCTCCCTTTAATAGATAGGAATCTAGGCCTTTTTCTCTCTCTTTACCAAATTCTTATTCTCCTTAAATGCTTAAAAGTCTAACTCTTGCTAAAGCTTATAATTTATTGGCGACCACTCATTAGATATTTTAGACAGTTTAGCTAGAATTTTAGCCTTTAACATAACTAAATTAAAAAAATGTGAATACTCATATGGTTTCATCTTCTTTTTAATTTATTGTAAGGAATGTCTATATTTAAATGGATCTGTGAAGACATTTCTTCTACTAGTTAAGATCACAGCTATTCCACAGATTCTCAATTTATACAATTTTCATCCATTTCCTTCTATTAAATCCATGAAAGAAGAATCACCAAAGAAGGCAGTTGCAGACTTCTGGCTTGTTTGTTTTTGTGCTGTTTCTTTTCTTTTCTTTTCTTTTCTTTTTTTTAAGTGAGGCAATTGGGGTTAAGTCATACAGCTAGTAAGAGTCTAGTGTCTGAGGCCAGATTTGAATTCAGGTACTCCTGACTCCAGGGCCGGTGCTCTATGCACTGCACCACCTAGCAGCCCCCTGGTTCTTTTTTAATATGCTAAGGAGAAATAATATAGCACTTAAGACTTTTACTTCGGGATTTTCATTCTCAATACAGAATCTCTCTTGCATGTCATTTTATGAAGTTACCATGCATGTTCCATCACTTATCAATACACCATATCTTATTTAGCCCCAACATACATCTTTCCTTTTCCCTCTGGGATTCTGGTCATTTTGATTCTCTTGAGATTTCATTTTTTCAAGCATTGCATCCATATATAATAACCAGAAGAGGCATTAACCTCAAAAAGATGGGCTTTTAGAAAAACATGCAGTTTGAATTCCATGAAAGTGCTCTACAAAGTGAAGTGACAGAGTTAGAGTACAAATCTCTTGACTCCTAGTCAAGCAGTAGTCCACCAACTTAAGAGAATATTCCCAGTTGCCAAAAAAGAATGACTTGACTGACAAGATGTAAATAGAGTAAGCCCAGGAAGACACTGACATCTTACTTACACAATGAGCTTATTTCTCTTCTGTGGCCAGAAAACTTCCTGAAACTGAGAGAACACATACCTCATGTAAAAGTAAAAAATCACTGGGTGTGAAGAGATAAGGAAAATTGTCCCTTTTGCAGATGTCTTTCAAAGAAATTTGGTATTTCATTTTCCAACTATTTCCTTTACTTACTGCAATATGCTCATTGCTGTTTTCTCTGATAAAGATCAAATTCCTTGGCAAAAGAGAACTACTGACATCATATTCTCTCAAATCTGTAAAAAATTAGTTCCACTAATTTCAGATGTGTCAGTGACAGAAAACTATAATATGAATCACTTAATCTGTTGTCACTTGTCTAGGAGCATTTTTTACAACACCTACTGCCAGAACTTTGTTAGCAATATCAAAAAACATTACAAATATCACAGATTTTAAATCAAAAGTTTTTCACTGGACTATTTTTTTTTAATTCACAGAGGTTTTCAAAAACAAGGGAAAGAAAAAATGTAAACATGTGCCATCTGCTTAGTGACTAACATAAAACCCAAGGGTAGCCAACATATTCAGAGCAATATAAAATAAAATGTATAAACAAAAGACAAGAGATAACTAGACCAGAATTTTTGAATTGAAAGATTTCTAGTTTCTAGTTTCAAATTTTTCTCCCTCCCTCCCCCCTCCCCAAGACAGCAAGCAATCCAATATAGGTTATATATGTACAATTATATTAAACATATTTCTGAATATATCTCATAAAAACAAATGTTGAAAACTATCTCTACATGTAACTGGAAATAAAATACTTTTATGGAAAAAAAATAAAGATACACATAAAGGAAAAGACAATATCAGAAATACTAGGATATCATGTACAGACAATTCAGGGGCGAGGGGGAAGAACACACACAATTGACACATTAGCCAAAAGAATATTTACCAGAAAAGATATGTTTTTGAAAAGTTCTTTAAGATAAAAGTTTGCATATATCAAACCCTTCTCTTCATTTTTCAATTCAAAAATCAGCAGTATTCCCTCTCATCACCATTAATCAAATGGTAACGGTAAAATGGTTAAAAAGAGATGCAGCCTTACTTCTATTACACTAAAAATTTGACTTATAGATCACAAATATTTCTGATAAAAAACTCAGAAGCCTATTATTTTAAAATGCATTCAATAGCTTAACTTTAAAGATTATAATACTTCCTTTCTATAAGACAGAAAAGAATGATGTCTCAAACATAGAAGAAAGTAAGGTGGTGGGTTGTTTTTTCTAATCCTATACATGGCAATAAAATGTACCAAGTTTGGTGGAAAAGAGGAAAGCTTAATGGCAGATTCAAAACAGATGCTACAAATGTACACTATTACAGAAATATACTAGAAGTATAAAAACTAGAAATGTAGGTTTGAATGAGAATGTAGTCATCAATAGTAAGATGCTATATGAACTTGTCAGAAATATTGTGTTATTACCTGAAGTCTGGAAGATGTCAGTCATCAAAGCTTCATTCACAACTGAAGAGCCAATACCTCCAGTATGAGACCAACTTTGGTAAATTGCTTGTAGCAGTAGAGTTTGTGCTCTTGTTGCTTGAATAGTGAGGTTGGGAAGTTCAAATATGCATTCATTTAAGGGAACCTGAGATCGTTTGGTCCTGTTTAGTACAATAACAAAAATGAACTAAAATCAATCAATCAATAAACATTTGTTAACTGCCTACTAAATGTCTGGCACTACACTAAGCACTGAGGATACAAAAAGAGACAAAAGACTGTCCCTACACTCAAGGAACTTATCAATCTAATGGAGGAGACAACATGCAAACAAATATATACAAAGCAAACTATATACAAAATAAAGAGGAAATAATTAAAAGAGGAAAATCATTGAAATTAAGAGGCATAATAAAGGGTTTCCTTTAGAAGGTAGGATTTTAGTTGGGACATAAAAGAAGCCAGAGAAATCAACAGTCCAAGTGGAGGAGGAAGAGCATTCCAGTTATGGGGGACAGCCAGAGAAAATGCCTACATCTCAAACAAAACATTAAATAACATTTATTCTTAAATAGACTATTTTGTACAGAGAATCACATGTCATATATCTAGAGATGGAAGGAGGTTAGGAGGTCATTCAATCCAGCCTCCTCATTTCACAAAGGAGGAATGTGAGGTCATGAGATGTTAGATTTGTCCAAAATTACTACTTACAGGTAGTAACTGGAAAAGGTGAGGTTTGGATTTAAGACCTGAATATATACCTAAGTCTATAATAGACTATATCATCTATTTTTCCCCAAATATTTCATTTTGCTAATTCTCAATGTACCTGTCTCTAATTGTTTTCCCACTCCATTCCACTTCCCATATTTTTTCAGTGAGATCCATTAAGAGAAAAAGAGTGAGAAAGGAAATGGTTTAAGATGAAGGCAAATTTGTTACCTACAGAACTGGTCCTCCAGAAAACACAGTGGAAGGTTTGGGCTGTTTTAGAATCGGACATTGGGGGAGTTGGGTTAGGGGTGATGGGATTAGGGGAGCAGTCAATGGATGATGGGAGAAAAAGCTTTGAACAGTGACAGCCTAGGGTTCAGAATCACTGGGATGGGAGAGTATGATAGGGAAAGATCATTATGTTAATCATGAAGAACATTTAATATACTTTGGTACTTTAATTAGTATTACATGCAATCTGTAAATTAACTTTATAAATACTTTGATTTTTATAAGAGCATATCCCAGACGTGAGCAATGAATATTTCTCCAGCTATTTAAGCTAGGTTTTGTTTTGGTTTTTTCCCCCTTTAAGGATAATTTTGTAACTGAATCAGCACAGGTATGAGAATGCTTTATGAGAATGACTCAAAAATGTAATGCCTTTTGTAGTTACTTTTCATGGGACTTCCCCTTTTACTACTGCCTCTAGGATTTAAACATTAGAAATGATGCTGATTTTTGTAGGTTTGTTTTGTAGCCAGAAACATTACTGGTCATTACTTTTCTCAATTAGTTTTTGTCAATACTTTAGAATTTACCAAATAAACCTTCATATCTTCAGCAGATTATTTTATCTCTTCTTTGTTTATTTTTATGCCTCTAATTCCTTTGTTTTATTCTACTTGCTAGCATTTTCAGAATTTTTATCAAATAGTATTAAAGAAAGGAAACATGCCTGCTATATTCTAGGGAATAAGGGGAAAGGAACAAGGGCCTACTATGTGCCAGGCACTGTGCCAAGTACTTTTTACAAATATTCCATTTGATTCTATTATTTATGGAAAGAGATTCTAGTCTTTCTTCACTGTATATAATGCTAGCTTTTGGTTTTAAATAAGTTTTTTATCATATTAAAATATGCTTCTGCCTATACTTTGTAAGATTCTTAGTATGACTACAGTACTTTGACAAAGGCTTTTTTTAGAATCAATTGTGATAATCATGTGTTTGGGGACTTTTATGTAAAGACTAATTATGTTGACCATTTTACTAAGGTTAAACCATATTTGTATTGCTAGTCTAAATTAAACATTTTAATGAATAATTAAAAAAATAAATTTCTGCAATTTTGACCAGAATTTAATTTTTTTAATGTTAATGAGCTATAGGTAGAAAGTGAATTCATTAACAAGAGATAGAAACAATTACAAAAGATAAAATGTGTACTTTTGAACATGTGAAATTAAAAGCTACCCTATAAACAACATTAAGACATCTAGAATAAGAAAAAAATGGTCAACTGGGAAAATCTTTATATCATTTATCTATGATAAGATTTTGATATACAAGATAAAGAAGTAAAAGCAATATATATTTTCCAATAAGTAGACAACAGATATGAACATTTCTTTAAAAGAAAACAAATTGCAAACTATTAACAACCATATGAAATTGTGCACAAAATCACTAAAAATAAGAGAAATGTAAATTCTTTTCTTTTTTTTTTTTTGGTGGAGCAATGAGGGCTAAGTGACTTGCCCAAGGTCACATAGCTAGTAAGTGTAAAATGTCTGAGGTCAAATTTGAACTCAGGTCCTCCTGAATCCAGGGCTGGTGCTTTATCTGCTGTGCCACCTAGCTGCCCCCAGAGAAATGTAAATTCAAACAACCTTGAGGTTTCACCTCATATTCAGCAAGTAGGTAAAAAATCTTAAATGACAAAAATAGTCAATGTTGGCAGGGTTGCAGAAAGACAGGCACACTAATGTATTATTAATAAAGCTATGAATTAGCCCAAACATTCTAGAGAACAATTTGTAATTATACAAATAAAGTGATTAAAATATCTATTCCCTTTAAGAAATTCCATTGGTGGGGTTATGCTACATGAAAGTCACTGGCAAAAAGAAAAGCTCAACATGCATCTAAATATGTAGAGCACCTCTGTGGTAGCAAAGAAACAATGAATAACTGTTTTGGGCTTTTTCTGTATCCTCAGGACTTAGTACAGTGCTTGACACATGATAAATGCTTATTGATTTGACATGATTTGATAAATAGACCAACATTCACAAAACAACTGAAATTGAACATCATGGAAATATAATGACCATTCTTGGCCTCAGCAATGATATAAGAAAACAATTCTCTCCAATCTTTATAGAGTGGCTTTACAAATACAAAACACTACATATAACAAGGCATTTTTTCTGTACGTTGATTAGTTTTGTTGAAATTTTTGTCATTTCTTTTTTTCCTTTGTTTTAAGTGATAGGAAAGGGAAAAGGAAGGGATACAGCAGTAGTAATGTTAAAAGACATCAATAACAATACATTTAAAGTAATAATAGTTTTAAATTTATATAATTTTAAAAGTCTCCTAAAGTTGTCATATATTCACACATATATACACAAATACATATAATATATAGATAGCTATGAAGTATACATCATAATATACATATGTCTGTACATATATGATGTATAGTTATAGCATAAATATAAATATATATAGATTGACACTCATAACACTCCTCTAAGGTAGGTGCTATTATTATCCCTGTTTTAAAGATGAGGAAACTGGGGCTGACAACAGCTAAATGGCACGCCCAAGGGCACACAGGTAGTAAATGACTGAGGTGGAATCTGAACCCAGTTGCTTTGCCTTTGAAGCCAGTGCTTCTACTGTGCATGCATTAACTTTCTTACTTGCACAGAGCATGAGAGAGGTTGGATATATTGTGACAGGCACTATACAAAAGAAAACCTATAATAATAACATCACAGATTCCTCAAAGAAGTAACGCAATTATCTGTGTACATATCTCATCCCCTTATTATAGATTTCAAGCTCCATGGGCAGAGGTACTATGATTTTTTATCTTTCTATATTAGCAACATATATAGTTCCCTACACATAGTAGGTACATAATGTATATGTTTAATTTATTACCTTCTATAATACACAGTATAATAACTATAGAGCATACTCAATAAACACTTAATGAATGAATGAAATGTATCAAGGTTCTCCAAAGAGTTCAAGGAGAGTGAACACTTAGAAAAACCCAAAGATTCAGGTAGGTCATTAATGGCCTAGAGAACAGTTTCAGTAAAGAGATGAGGACAGTCAGCCTGAGTAATTGATGGGAGGGGGCAGAACTTGAATTGTATATAAAAGTAGTAAGTTAGGTAAGAAAAGAAGGGGAAAGGCAAGGGGAAAGGAAGAGGTGTCATTAATTAGACTAAAAATGCCCATTAACAAAGCCTTTGTGACATTAACAGAAGCTGTATATGTTTTCTCTTTGAGTGGCATACTATTGTGCTATGGTTAAGAAAACCAGTATACACTTCCATTTATATTACATATGAAGCAGACCCATCAGGAATTTATACTTCATCTTTATTATTTCTTTTATTTTTTTCTTTGAAATAGATTTTGTAAAAAGGCAACTAGCTCCCTAAACTTAAGTTCTCAAATCCCTGTTAATGAAATTAGACAAAAAACAATTTCTTAAGAGAAATGTGAAAAAAGACAACAGCAAATCAGTGTAAGTATGCACCTATTGGACAATGGGTATCAACAAATGTTTCTTTTTCTTTTCTTTTCTTTTCTTTTCTTTGCGGGGCAATGGGGGTTAAGTGACTTGCCCAGGGTCACACAGTTAATGTGTCAAGTGTCTGAGGCCGCATTTGAACTCAGGTTCTCCTGAATCCAGGGCCAGTGCTTTATCCACTGCGCCACCTAGCTGCCCCGAAACAAATGTTTCTTAAAAGACACTTTTTTTTTTTTTTAAATTTTTTTTCCCATGGATCAACTCTTAGTCAAGGGTACTTTCCTTATGAATATAAGTGATGGTGTATTTTTATTTTTTATTTTATTTTATTCATTCATTCATCTATTTATTTATTTATTTTTGCAGGACAATGAGGGTTAAGTGACTTGCCCAGGGTCACACAGCTAGTGTCTGAGGTTGGATTTGAACTCAGGTACTCCTGAATTCAGGGCCGGTGCTTTATCCACTGCGCCACCTAGCCGCCCCCTTAAAAGACACTTTTTAACTACAGGTGGCCACAGATAAAAGTGCATTTTATACTACTTCATCATGATGATGACTTTGTGGCCAAATATCATATCTTAAAACAATCTGAAAATAATTATTTGCTACCATACTACACCTGTTTATGCAACAAAATATGTCAAATGCTCATGAACTATATCTAGTTAACTTTAAATAAGAAACACTGACTAATCATATATACATACACATATATAACACATATTACTACTGTTACTCACGTAAATGATACTCAGATCTTAGATAGATAGACAGATAAAGACATATATGGGAGGAAAGAGACAGGGAGTGACTTTCTAGGGATCATATATTTTTGGCATAAACTCTATAAACTGAGATTAAAAATTAATATTTTAAAGATGTACTAATCTACATGCAAACCATATCCGATTTTTAAAAATATGACTAAAACTGCTTTTTAAAAAGTACTTAGAAACAATTGCTAAAATCATTTATATTAAAAATATTTATTTCCAACGTCCAGAGCCAAAACTTAGGTCTGAACATATGTTCATTTAACAGAACAGGTTAAAAAACTATCAATTCAAACATTATACTCTAGAGGAAAATAAATCCTAATGTAACTAGCGGGATAAACAACTCATTAAAACTAAACTTGGACAAACTCCAGGATAAATTTAAGGAAATAAGAATGAGCTAGCTAGTCCTTATAGGTAG
The DNA here is from genome assembly GCF_019393635.1 of Dromiciops gliroides. Taxonomy (NCBI): domain Eukaryota; kingdom Metazoa; phylum Chordata; class Mammalia; order Microbiotheria; family Microbiotheriidae; genus Dromiciops; species Dromiciops gliroides. Next base: position 142,256,589 of record NC_057861.1, read on the forward strand.
TGGCAAAGACTGAAAATTAATCTTCCTTATTTAAATGATTCTTTAAGATACTTAGTTTAAGCTTGATATTACAACAAAATGTAATACCAAATTGCTGAAATCACAGGATAAATCTGGCGTATCTTTAAAGAAATCATTTTCTACTCTGTTTCAAAATAAAACAAAACACAAAACAGAGAATAGAGCCTGTATGTTCCAAGCAAAGGAATTGACTTAACCAATCCATTCACATTCACAAGAGTGTCATGAAACTTTGCAGTGTGTAGACTTTAGGAACAGCAACCCATTCTTTTAAAATCAACACCTCATAGTGTGTGAAAGAATATACTCCCAAACAGCTGGCTCCAAAAGTTTACATAGAGTCCCCAAATGCAAGGTTCAAACCTGCAAAATGTTCCAAAAATGTAATTTTTGTTATTACTCATATCCTGGTACAGTAAAATACGATTAGTTCATTTTCCCCCCCCAAAAAAAATATATATGTATATGTATAAACCTGCTACTAGAATTTCCCATACCTACTAAGATTACAAATGTATTTTACAAAGTTAAGAATATTTCACTTTCTACATACATTAGCAATATACCTAGTTTTTACATACTTAGATTTTGGGTTTTTCTGTTCTTAAGTATATGGCAAATATTTTAAAAAAATTTCTGAATAAGAAGTTTTCCAATAACAATTTATGTGACTTATAATAGTGGAAGATGGAAAATGAGGTGAGACTTGTTAAATCACCAAAAAAAAACCCCAAAACCTTTTTTTATTAGTTAATGCATTTCAGCCAATTTTGAGTCACAGGTTTTCAAAGTGAACTCGTAAATATGATTATCTATACAAGACACACATGACCTAGGTACAAACTATTTCAGCATGCTTCAAAGTACCAGGACCTCAAAAGGACATTGCCTTATATTTTAATACTTTGATCATTGCTGTATAAGATACATAGAGCTAGATAATGCAGATAGAGCACTGGACCTGGAGTCAGGAAAACTGTGTAACCCTGAGCAATTCACTTAACTTCGGTTTGTCTCAGTATCCCCATCTGTAAAATGGACCTAATAAATGCCACCTACCTCCCAGGGTTGTTGTGAGGATAAAACGGGATAATAATTGGAAAGAACTTAGCACAGGACATGCTTTATACAATGCTGTATAAATGTTAATTATTACTGGGGTGGTGGCAGTGGTGAAGATGATGATGGGGGGATGGTGGTGGAGGAGGCAGTAGGGGTGGTGGTTGGAGGAAATGGATTCAGAAAATAATAGACTTGGAAGAATACTTAAAAATTAGATTATCTAGTCCAACCTGCTCACTTCACATGAGTCAATTGTGGCCCGAAAGCATAAAGTCATTTGTGAATAGGAAAAGCTTGCATTGATTTATTGATTTTAATCAACTTATCTTTAATTAAACACCTATTTCTGCATATTATTGTGCTAGGGATAGCACTCCCTCTGAGCAGTCCTCAAAAGGCAACCACTACACTACCCCAAGATTCAAAGGTATACCCTCTAATTTTTGTCCTACTAAAGCTCAAGATACCCTACAGTGTGCTAAACATTATCAATCAGCAAGCAGATGTGATTGTCTCAAAGCAGAGGTATTTACTAAAAAGGCAGGGTAAAAATAGTGGCTACAAAATATCTCACCCTTGCCTCCATAAGCTTGAAGCAAAGCCTCCCATAAATACCCACAACAAGTATAAACTGGGCACAAAGTTAGAGTACAATGGTAGTAAGGCAAACAAACATGGAACACATGTGGCCAAAGCAACTCATAATTGTAGTACTGTAAGTCTTCATTGTCCTTTCTCTCTTCTCAGAGGCATCAACTCTCCATTGCCAGAGCTATTTCTATCTTGAGTGAATAGCCAGCCCTCTTCTCTTCTGCCAATGGTTCTAATGCTTCCTTCCTCAAGTGACAGCCTCTCTGTGTCTGTGTCTAATTGGAGAATGTGTGTCTGTTGCCTCATTTGTACTTGTAACACAAATTCTCCACTTGCTGATAGCATCTCCTGAAAAAAGTCATTCAGTTCTTCTTCCTTCTCCCTCTCCTCCCCTTCTTCCTCTGTCTCTTCACCTGCCCCACCATAACTGCCTCTCCAACAGTATTTTGTAAGAGTCACCCAAAGGTGTAGTCAATTATGATTAATTAAATGGATCTCTCCCTTCTGACTCAAAGAGACTTTCCTACTTCTTCAAGTGATAACAGGGTGTTAACACCTTGTTAACACTTTAACGCCTCATTATCCATAATCTGTGACTACCTCAATTGAGCTAGCCAAGCAGAGAGGGAACACTACCTTAGACAGGTAGAAGGAATACAAAGACAAAATGAAACCATCCCTGAATCTAGGGGGCTCACTTCCTATTTGAGGACTAAAACATATATACAGGTAAATAAATAGAAGACAATTTGAGGAAGAAAACATTAACAACTCGGATAATAAGAAATTGCATTGCAGTGAACATGGCACATGGTCTTCATGAAGTCTACATCAACACCTGGTGAAAAGAGAATGAGGAGTGCAAGGAACAGAGGAGGCCAGTTGAGCTAAAATGCATAGTGTCATAGGATGACATATTAATTCCTTGAAGGGACCTTACATTCTGAGTCCAAACCCTTCATTTTACAGATGAGGAAACTGAGACATATAAGTTGTTACGTGCCCAGGATCTCACAGCTCTAAGGTAATATTTGAACTCAGATCTTCCTGCCTCTAAATCCTGTGACTACAAACCACCTAGAGGCCTCTACAAACCCAGGGGGTTAAGGGCCTTGCCAAATTCACAGTGGAAGAAAGTGTCAGTGTTGAGATCATAGCCACGGTCCTCTAAATCTAGGGTCAGATCTTTTTCTGTCTAGAAAGGAAAGTGAAGGCTATAGATGTCGGCCAAAGGAGTTTGTGTTTAGGAAGTAATAGGGAGATGCTGAAAATTTTTATAATAACATCTTTTAAGAAAATCAACTTGGGGGGCAGCTAGGTGGTGCAGTGGATAAAGCACTGGCCCTGGATTCAGGAGGACCTGAGTTCAAATCCTGCCTCAGAACCATGACACTTACTAGCTGTGGGACCCTGCACAAGTCACTTAACCCTAACTGCCTCACAAAAAATAAACAAACAAAAAAGGAAATCAACTTGGCAGCTCTGGGAAGAGCCCTCCTCTTTCCACCACACCACACCACACCACACTGCCTTCTGTTTGCTCATTTTAATTAATAGTGCTACCTCAATATATGTAATAGGTCGATTCTATCATGTCAGCTGTAAAGAAAGGGATGTTCCTTAAAAGTATGGTATTTCTCTTTTGTTTTTGTTCCTCCCAATTCCTTGTATATAGTAAGTAATAAATATTTTTTTTAATTGAATCTAGTTAGGCTCTAAATCAGAAGATCTAGTTTGAGACTTTGGTACCATATATGAAACCAAGAACTAGCTTTCCACAGGTTTACATAAAACAGCCAGAGGAAAACACCTGAAGCCAAGAAATAAAGTGTCTTATTCATGAATACTCAGGAGGAAAAGGAAGCCACTGCAGGTCAGAGAATCACTTTAGTGGCTAAATGGAGGAAGCACTGGAGTGGACTTGAGGCAGACAAACCACCAATAAGGCTATTGCAATAATCAGTCAGAGGAATTCCAGGGTCTGTCACTAAAGTCAGGTGTGTTTTTTCTAGTCACATTCTTCCTTGTCCTGCCAAGATGATTAAAAGGCCCAAAATTGCCCTATAGTTTAACACCCTTGAACTAATCCTCCTTTGACACAGATTGGCATTATTTAAGCTCTCAGGGAGTAAGGATTGTTTTGTTTGTTTTACTGAAATCTAGGTGCCTAATACACTGTGTCACATTTAGTGAGTGTTTAATAAATACTTATCTACTGATTAACTACTTTGATATATAGCCTGACCTTTCAATGAAGAACTTTCCTGGCCAAGAGTTCAAAATTATTATCATAATCAATAATAATGGGGCTAGAATGATACCAAGAAATCCTAAAAAGCAGGATCTAATAGATTCTAAGAACTGTTAAGTCCATACATTATTATCCTATTTTCTATTATGAGGATTTTATTTTGTCTTGATAGAGATGAGATCCTAAACTGAAGCTCTCTAAAGGCATAACCAATGTCCAAGTTGCATGTGTAGTATCCTTATTTTCCAACTAGAACCAAAGGCTCAGACTTGACCTTGTGCTGAATAAATCTAAACTTTTATAAAGGGAAATTGACTCTGAAAAAATAGCAAGAACAGAATATGCATTTCCTCAAAACTGGGACATACTCAATATGTAGGAAGTGTGAGCTCTAGCATAAATAAGCTACTACAAGACTTTTTTCCACTAATTTCATTTCCATGTGGAGAAAGGAGAGAATCTAAAACTGAAAATAGAATAGAATGTGGAAAAAAATAAGAGTACCTAATTTTTCAAAACCCCTTTATAGAAGTTTAAGAAAAAAGAGAACCAGCATAGATCCAAGTTTGAGCCTGATTCTGTTTCTCGATCATTTTTTTAAAAGTAGTCTGTAATAACAGCAAAAACTAGAGTCTGAATAAACATATGTACATATTGTCTCTCCCAATAGAACATAAGCTAATTTAGAGTAGCATTTAAAAAAAAATCCATACATCTCTAGCACCAGGCACACAGCAGGAAATTAAATGCTTTTTGATCAATTGATTACCTCCAAATATAGAGCAGTCATAAATGTATAGACTTTGGTAATACATTATTTATGTATGTGTGTGTAAGTATGCATGTATTCCAAATATTACCACTTTAATATACACACATAAGTCAATTATGTATGTGTGTATGGGTTGGAAATAAATACAATATACTTTAAAGAACTAATCTAGTAATCTCAAGCCATAAAACTCTACCTGCTGGATATTTTTACATAGATTTCCCATCATTTCCTATTCTATGTCATTTCTACCTACTCCCCCTCAACCAGCTTACTTTCTTGACATTTCTATTTCTGTTGATAGTACCAACAGTCCCAGTCAAACAAGATGGAAACTAGCTGGACTAGCTTTGGTTCCTCATTCACCACACAATCCAGTTAGTCCTATGTATTTTTACTTCCTAACATCTAATTTCATTCATCCTATTCCTACTAATTCATTCATGTAAGCCTGAAGCAGGGGAGAAAATAAGTATTTCAGTGAGAAAACAACAACTGTATGGGGAACAGTAACCAAAGGAAGCCAAACCCTGTAAAATACACGAATTTCATAGGAAGAGCATAAGAGAGAGCAAAAATGTACCAATGAGTTCTCTCTATCCCCTTTGAAAGAAAAAAACCCATGAAATGGGATCTTTAGCAAATGACAGGCTTCCCTCTAGATTTTTGTTACTAGGTTTCATATGTCCAAGGATATAAAATTATGTAAAACATTAAAACTAGCTATGACTATGAATAGAGAAGGATTTAGAGACACAATAAGTGGGATGGGGGTAGGATAGGCGAATAGCTTAATTTAGGGATTACTAACCTAACACTCATTAAAGATCTACTGCTGCATACAAGACCCTCCTCAAAAATATCTTGTGAATAAGAATTTAACTTGGTTTACTTTTGCACATTCTGGTAAATTTCAGCCCCAAAGAAATGTGTAAAAGATATTGTGACTGGAATATAATACTATCACTGGATAATGTTCTGCTAATGTCAAGCACAAAGCCAAAAGCTAAGACAAGGATAGTATGTTTATTTTCAAAGCAAGAGATCTTGTAATAACATTCTACGATGTCAAAAATTTAGATAACTATAAAGCAATTCACTGGGAATGAATAGTAACCATTCAGGCATCAATGTGTGAACTACATCCTGCCGAAGTCTCACAATTAAGACTACAGAAGACCAGAGTTGGAAAGGATCCCATAGACCATTTAGTTCAATTTATACCTGAAAAAGAATCTATTCTACCTTATACCCAACAAGTGGCCAGCAAGCCACTGAAGATGTCTAAGAAAGGAGAATCCACTACTACGTCAAAGAGACTATTCCACTTTTGAACAGCTCTGCTAGGAAGTTTCTCTTTATATCAATTCTAAATCTGTTTCCCAGTTACTTTAACCACAAGGCCATCATATATGAACAGTTTTTTTATAATTCTCACTGTATAATATTATATTACTTTCTAAAAAGACTACACCAATTCATAACTCCACCAGAAACTGGAAGTGGATATTTGCTTCTGTAACTTCACACCCTATCAATCATATAATGGTATATGCATAATATAAAATTTTTCAAAAGGAAAATAAACAAAACTGTTTGTTCTCATCAGATTAACACTATTTCTCATTTAGTAACATATGTTCCATGCTTATTTGTGCCTTAAATATAAAGTACAAAATGAGATAAATGACATTTAGCAAAAGAAATTTCATCAAAATTGCATTTGCTCTTATTATCCTGTTATATTTTGTATATTTTCACTTGCCATGTAAGTTATCAAGTCTAAACCAAAATAAAAGTCAAAAATAAGAAAATTCTTAAAAATTATGAACTAGCAGGGGGCAGCTAGGTGGTGCAGTGGATAAAGCAGCAGCCCTGGATTCAGGAGGGCCTGAGTTCAAATCCATCCTCAGACACTTGACACTTACTGGTTGTGCAACCCTGGGCAAATCACGTAACCCTCATTGCCCCACCCCCCCAAAAAAAATTTTTTTAAATTATGAACTAGCAAGCTTTTCACATGACTAGGACTAAAAAAAAACAAAACAAAACAAAAAAAAAAGCCCAGCTATTCATTTTCTATAACCATTGAAATGTTTCCCCAAACATAGGATGAATAGTAGTAATCTATTCCTGTTTCAATTCCACTAGCACAGTTTCTATGATGGAGTAATGAAGGACACTTTGGTGCACATTATTTCTATCCCACTATCAAGTACATTCTTCTTGGTGAAAATCAGATCCAAAATAACAGCTCCCTTCACTAGTTCATCTAACACTGAAGAATTAAATTATCATTTAAAAACAAAACAATAGTGACCCTGGGCAAGTCACTTAACCCCAATTGCCTCACACTCACACACACACACACACACACACACACACACACACACACACACACACAAAATCAATAAATGGTTGGGTTTTATGCTTTTGACAGAGAGATATCCAGAAGATGAAAAGATAATTTCATGTCACCATCACTACAACAGGAAGCACCTACGTGGCACAATGGATAGTGTGCCAGGCAGACTCATCTTCCCAAGTTCAAATCTGGCCTCAGACACTTATTAGCTATGTGAGCCTGGGAAAGTCACTTAACCTTGTTTGTCTCAGTTTCCTCAATTGTAAAATGAGGATAAAAATAGCAGCTACTGTCCAGGGTTGCTGTGAGGCTGAAATGAAATAATATGTAATTGTAAAGTGATAAACACAGTGCCTGGCACAAAGCACACACTATATAAATGCTATCTATCTATTATTATTATTACTTCTTTTTAGAAATTTATTTTACTATTGTGTGTATAATAATATATTTAGCTTTTGTATAGTTTAGCTTCATGCATGAGTAGGCCTCCTCCACCCCAGAGAGATATCCTTTAAAACAACAAAACAAAACAAAATCTTATAGAAAACAAGATAAAAATTCAGAAAAACTTATCAACAAATTACAAAAATATCCAACTGTCCTGTGGTAGTTTGTGTTTCCATTTACATTGATGGAGTAACTGTGTATATTATTTTCAGGCTCTGATCACTTAATGTGTATTGTTTTATATATCTTCTCATCCTTCTCCTTACTTATCATGATTGATCTCAATTTTTTCCAGCTCAGTTATATGTATCCATGTGCTACAATTTGGGTAGACATTCTCCAATCAATGCATATCTACTTTGTTTCCAGTTCCTTGCTCATACAAAAAGTGATGCTATAAATATTTTGATGCATATGGGGCCTTTTTTTCTGTCAATGACATCACTGGGGTACATGCTTATCAGTGAAACTACTCGGTCAAAAGCTATGAACGTGTTAAGCACTTTGTTTCAACGATTCTATATTTTTTTCTATAAGGTTTACACCAATTTCACAACTCTATCAATAATGAATTCATGAGTCTATCTTCCACAACCCATCCAACCTGTGTAATTTCCCATCAGTATACTTTTTTGATTCACAATGCTACTCTCAACTTCAATGCCATTTATCTATGGTTTTTCTGTTGAACAGGGTCTATTTCTTCAGAGCCATATTCCAATAACTTATCTCAGCAGCTGCAGCAGCAGCAGCACAGCAAACATTTACACAACATTTTTAAGGTTTGCAAAGGACATATTTTCTCATTTAATCATCACAATACTTCTGCGAAGTAGGGGCTACTTTTTCTTTCTTTCTTTCCTTTTTTTTTTTTGACAGAAGAGGAAAATTAGGATGAGGTCACATTTTTTTTTTCCTTCAGATGGTATCATTACTATTTCATCTTATTACCCATATTTTGGACAGTAATTATGTAAAGCCATAGATTTTATTATTTGCTTTTTTCTTAAATGTTTTATCATAAATTTCTTGGTATCTACTACTATTCTTATTTTGCTTTATCATTGCTCTGTGGTATCCAGCATGATAAATGTATATAGGCAGCATTTCTCTATTTTGTCCTTTAAAGAGAGACAGAGAAACAAAAGTAGTAACAAATAGAGGCAGAAAGACAGAGACAAAAAGACACAAAGACCATGATAGATGGCATAGAACATTTATTAAGTGCTTAAATTGAGGAGTCTCCATGATTGGGGTCCTTCCTGAAATAATAGTCCATACAAAGGAGTCCATACAAGGCAGTCACCAATTAAGAGAACAATGCCTCAAGGTAAAGGTTTCTTCAAGGTAAGATGGTCCTGAGCCCAAGGGAGGCGTTTAAAGCCTCAAATAAACCTCCAACAAAACAAACAAAACCAAAAACACAAATCCCTACTTTCTGCAAATGAGCTTCTACCTAGACTTACTTTACACTATGATGTAAAAACAAAACCAACCAACAAACAAAACCCAACACAACCTCAAGGGCTAACAGGCTCATCAATTTGCACTAGACTGATAATAAAAACTTTATGTAACTAGACTCCAAATGGGTATAGTCTAAAACATTAAACTTCAAGTTAACTATAGATTTAGATGAAAAATATTGACTTTCAAGTTTTTTTTTTCTTTTTGTTTTTTTGGGGTGGCAATGAGGATTAAGTGACTTGCCCAGGGTCACACAAATAGTAAGTGTCAAAAGCAAGATTTGAACTCAGGTCCTCCTAAATCCAGGGCCAGTGCTTTATCCAGTAGCCACCTAGCTGCCCCTCAAGTTCTTATTTACATAAAAAAACAGAATAGAATGCCAGAAGTCAAGATGGCCCTTTATATCATACAATGACAATAACATAGCATTTTAAACTTTAAAGAGTTTCACATTATCTCATATATTCTCGTGACTCCTAAATGAGATCAATCATATAGATAAAGATATATATACACATATATGTACATATATGTATATTTCTTAGGGAATAATAATAATAATAATATTAGTTTCAACAAAGCTAAATGACTTGCCCATGTTCACACAACTAAGTGAACACTGGAGGTAGGATCTAAGCCAAGGTCTTGGAAGTGCCAAGAACATCTACAATGACATACTGTTTTTGATTTACTACTCTGAAATTTTGAAATTTTTTATTATTCTGAACTTAAATACCCCTCAAAAAATATACATACTATACACACAAAAAACCAAAAAGAAGTCAAAAGGGACAATATAAAACCACAGATCTCCATTTTATAATGCTTACTTTTTGAAAAAGTATAATAGATTCTATATTTTGAGCTTCCTTCTGAAATTTCTTTTCTATGCATGTTTAAAAATAAATTTTTTATTTGCTTCATTTTTAAGTCACCAAAAGTAATCTCAGAATCCTTCTATCTTCCCTAGAAAAACCATCCTATATAACAAATATTTTTAAAGAAAAAGAACAAGAAATCATCAAAAACAATCAATACATTGAAAGAAGTCTGAAAATAAATGCAATTTTCAGCTCTTTTTGTGGTGGTTAAGATTTGGAAATCAAAGGAATGCCCATCATTTGGGGAATGGCTAAGCAAACTGTGGTATATGATTATGATGGAATATTATTGTGCTATAAGAAATCACAAGCAGGGAGCAGCTAGGTGGTACAGTGGATAAAGCACTGGCCCTAGATTCAGGAGGACCTGAGTTCAAATCCGGACTCAGACACTTACTTGACACTAGCTGTGTGACCCTGGGCAAGTCACTTAACCCTCATTGCACCCCCCCACCCCCGCCAAAATCACAAGCAAGATGACTTCAGAAAGGCTTAGAAAGACATGTATAAAATGATATACAGTGAAGAGAGCAGAACCAAGGGAATACTGTGCACAGAGACAGCAACATTGTTTGATGAAGAACTGTGAATGACTTGACTATTCTCAACAATACAATGTTCCAAGACAATCCCAAAGGACTACTGATGAATCAATCATACTATCCACCTCCAAAGAAAGAACTGATATTGATGAAACAGACTGAAGCATGCTATTTTTCACTTTTTCATTTTTTCTTTTAATCATTTTCTTGTACAAAATGACAAATATGGTAATGTTTTACATAATCATACATGTATAACCCATACCTGCTTGTTTACCCCTTTGGGGATGGGGGAGGGGAGGGAGGAAAAGAGGAATAAAAATTGGAACCCAAAACTATAAATAAAAATGTTTATTTAAAAAAAAATGAGAAGTCAGACTAAGTATTTTTGGTAGTTCTTTAACTTTAGACTTAAGCACCAAAAATAAGAACATTTTCATACATACAGCAGAACATAAAGAACATCCTATATGAAACCATGAATTTCCTTTATAGGTCACTTACTTTGTTTCAAACATATAACAAATTCTACATGTTACTTTCAACACTATCCAGCTTGTCTATATTTCCTTCAGAAATTCCTTTTATCTCTTCTGTGTATTTTGCAAAATGTTTCTAAAACCCTCAGGGGAAATAGGGGGAAGGGAATGCAGCATACATCACTATCAGTAACTCCCCTTCCTCCTTTCCAACCCAATTTTTAAAAAATGTTCATAAAAGGCACACTCAAACAAAATCTATCTATCCAGTAGCCATGCCCCAAAATGTCTCTGAATCTTGCATCCATTACCTCTCTTGTCGGAGGGCGGGTAGCATGTTTCATTATAGATCCTTTGGTGAAATGGTTGGTTTTGTCTTTCAAGGGTTTTCTTTACAATGCTGCTGTCCATTTATAAATTGCTCTCCTGGTTCTGTTCACTTCACTATGAATTAATACATACTACCCAACATTCTCTGAAATCATCTCTTTCATCATTTCTTATCGCAAAAAAAAAAAAATTCCATGCCATTTTTTATTTGAATAGCACAGTTTAGTCAGCCATTTATTCAACTGTCTAAGAGGGAATCTAAGACAATCCCTAAGATTCTAGTCCTTTTCTGTTTCCCCTTTGATCCACCCACCCCTGCTATCATTCAGGTTCAAAAATATAATTTTATTTGTCATTATTCCTTCCTCAGTATTTTCCTTCCTCTTATCCCTAACTACATCCCCATGTTTTCCCTGTTAAGTTTAACGTGTTTCTACACCAACCTGTATGTGTATTCAACTCAGCTTTGTCTACAAGCAATAAGAATGAGGTTCATATGATGCCAACTCCCCCCCAGTACCACTCTTTCCTTTAAGCTTATAAACTCTCCTCACACAACTCAATTATGAGAAGGAGCAAGCTCCACCCCTTTTTCCTTTTTATGAATTATTATTAATTCCTCTCTCCCCTCTTAAAACTCTCAAAACAGTACCAAACTTCAAACCTTGCGTCACCCCTAATCCTTGAACCTCAGCTTTTTAAATTTAATACCTTTACTATCCTTAATTGGCATCATGGTACTAAAGTGACACTTTGTTTCTTCTTCCCTATAAGAATGTTAGTGCTATGTCATCATAAAGCTGCTTTTTGTTGCTAAAATAAGTTTAGCTTTCCAGGTTTTTCTAGACATTTTTGTTTTTATTTCAAAATATCTATTCAGCTCTGATATTTTCATGTGAGATGCTTGAAAGTCCCCTAATCCATTAAAGATCCATTTTTCCCCCATAAGATAATATTCAGCTTTGCAGAATAAGTTCTTATTGATTGTAAGCCTATATTTTTTGCCTTTTGGCACACTGTATTCCAAGAACTCTCATTTACAACAGAAGGTGACATGGCTTGTTTGATACGGCCTATAATTCTTTAGTAATTCTATTTCTTTCTGGATGCTTAATTTGTTTTTTCTTTGATTTGGGAGCTTTAGATTTTAGCTATAATATACCTGAAACTCTTTCTTTTGGAGTTCCATTCAGGAATTGATTGGAACCATCCTACCTTCACTTTGTCCTCTGGTTCTAATAAATCAGGACAGTTTTCACTTATTATTTCTTGAAATATTGTATCTAGCCTTTTTAAAAAAATCCTGGTGATAAAGAAGTTCAATGATTCTTAAATTATACTTCTTTGACTTGTATTCTATCAATTGGTTTTTAGGTTTCTTAAATTTTTTTTCTGTTTTTTTCAATCTCTTGGTTTTACTGCTTGCTCCATCTTAATTTTTAGGAATCTTTTTTTTTTAAAATAAACTGTACCTCTTTCTCTGCTTAGCTACTTATTCTCTTTCCAATTCTTTCTTCAAATATTTTTATTTCACTTTTTACCTCTTGGTTCATTTATTCTACGTATTTATGTAGTCCTGGAAAAGCCATTTCTTCCTTTGACTATCTGCTTACAATTGTTATGAATTAAACTTGCAATAATTAGTTACACTGGCTAGTTTTCCCCCCATGGTTTTGCTTGTCTCTCCAGCATTTGTTCTTGAATTGGGACATTGTGCTGGGGCCAGTCCCAGTCCTCCAAGCTGTACTTTTGTGTAGGAAGGTCAACCCTGCTTACTCTGGCTCTAGGTCTGCTGGCTTCCACCTCCTGGGAAGGGGTGGGGGGTGGGGAGGGGGTAAGGGCCCTTGGATCTTTGAGATTTAGAGCACTGGTTCTTCAGGACCCACTATAGAGTGTCTCAGGAGAGAATGAGCACTGCTTGTCCATGTCTACTGCCACTCCCTATAGTTTCCAAGATTCCCACCTTAGATATTTCTGACCACCCTGGGTTTTTCTCAGGGAAAATGAGTGCTCAAAATGAGTCCTTGTGTGACTCATGGGGACCTATTTTTATTGGTATGCACTTCTGGCTAGCTTCTTATACAGTTCTGACATAGAAGATATCATTTACAGTAGTTTTTCATTCAATTTCTTGATCATTATTTGATCTGGTGTGAACTTCAGGTTTTTGTTGGGGCAAATAAGTGGATGCTGAGTGGCTTGCCTCCAGTTGAAGCAGCCATCTTGGGAGGAAGTCCTCATTTACATTTAATCGAAGCACTGTGATGGTAACCATTAGACTTGTATTATAGTGTCATATATAAAATCACTACAGGTTGTCCATCCAATTGTATGTCATAATCTGGACAACAAGCATTCTTCAACATTCTGGTTTTCCTAGATAGATGGTTAGGTCTTCTTTGAGTGATACTGGATCGATTCCAGGACATTCTTCAAGGTTCTTGAGCATAATGCAATCAATACACGTAACCAACAAATGGGAGCATTTGGAAGTCGTAACCATTAAGACAAAATATCTCTTCAACCTGGTCTCTGTGTTGGATCTCCTCAATGACAACAGAAAATCCTTTTAGTGAACATATGCTCTTTATTTTATTTCTTAACTAATAGAAGCATCAGAGTCTACTCATTTTGTTGTTTTTTCAGAAATTATGGACCTTCATAAGATAGCCTTTATGACAGCATTTTGGACTACCAAATCAAATTCTTGTTTTAGTGTCAAGAAATAAGTACAGTGGGATAATATTTTCCATATCTCTCAGGCTATTACATAGTGGCAAAATGTCAGCCATTATAGAAGAGCGATTGCTAAAATCTGTCTATTCACTACTAAAATCCTTAATAAGAATATTCTATTGATCTCATGCAAACTGTATACAAACCAAAAGGTAGGAATATAGGTCATTAGTCTTTAAAGCACCCTCAGTTTTCTCCCCAGCCTTTTTTTTTAGTTGAAAGTATTTACTTTCATCTTTTTTAATACTGTGAGAGAATTATACACACACACAACTTCGATATTTACCATCCCTTCAGATACTATGAAGAATGACTTCCCAATGTCCTCAAAACTGTTATGCTTTCACCAACAATATCTTCTATGTACCCTTGGTCTGATTCAATTGTTTTTCCTATCTTCTCTCTTTATTTCTACTTCATTGACGGTGATGTTTTTATTTTCCTTAATGGCAAAAATAATTTGTTATAAAAATACTTAAAAAACCAAAACACACAAAAAAAATACTTGCAGATTTTTTTCATCTTTTGACTATTCTCAGTTGTAGATTTATCCTTAAAGCTTTATTTAACTGTGTTACTCACCAAAATTTCTTTGAATTACGCTTACCTTCCAATACTTCTCTGTTTAATATGGTAGAATTCCTCACAATCTTCCACTATTCTTTTCCACAATATTTTTCAAGAGAGACTATATTCTGAACTGGTGTTATACCAGGTGGGCATATATCTGCTTGGCAAATAAGTCAAATATTTGCTAACTTAGGCACCATTGGTGTCCTCGTTGTAGAGATTCATATTAGTTGAACCACTGTATGAAGTTATTGAAATAATTCATATATATGTGTGTATCTCCCATTTCTCATAATCAATAAATTGTTTAAGCAAGTTTACGATGAAGGTGGCTTTAACTGAACACTATCTATTTTTTCTCATTTTTATCCTTTCTTTTAGGATCAGAGATTTATCCCTGAAAGAGATCTAACAGGTCATCGAGTATAAGAAAAATGAGATTCATAGTAGCAAATAGTCATTTTTATCTCTAACAATTCAGTGGTCCATCTATTTTGTAGATATCTTATATATACATGGTAGGTTGCATATTATCTCCACCAGAATAGGAGCTCCTTGAGGGCAAAGATCATGTTTTTGCCTTTCTTTGTTCCCCTAGTGCTTTATCAAGAAGCCTGGAATATAATAAATGTTTGCTGACTTGACTGCCTGAATATACTCACGGGACTCAGGAATAATTCATCAAAGATGAGTCATTTCCTATCCACTCAAACATATTCCATTAAATTAAGTTGGGAAGTGAATGGTGCATGGTTTGATCAGTACCTCCAGCTTCTTTTCTCAAAGGAAGTAGAAGCAGCCAGGTGTTGCAGTACATGGAGCACTGGAACTGAGTCAGGGAGATTTGAGTTCAAGTCCAGCCTCAGAAATTGCTAGCTATCTGACCCTGGACAAGTGACTTAACGACTATCTGCCTCAGTTTCCTTATGTGTAAAACGAGTATAGCAATTGTACCTACCTTCCATGAGTGTTCTGAGGATAAAATGAGATATCTGTAAAGTGATTTCCAAACTTTAAGGTGCTATATAAGTGTTGTTACTAGTTATTATTATTATTAAATATTCAGGATGTGAACATAAGGCTAATATAGAGTTCATAACTTTGAGCCCTTTTTCATTCCTTATTCTTGATTCCACGTTTTCCAACATAGCTTTCAATATCTTCATCAAATCAGGGAAGTTGACAAATATTTGTTAGTAACTTCAAAACACATGCTGATTTAATGTAGAGTTTCTTATTTGCATTCTTAGTATTTTTCTATCTCAGCATTCTGCAACAGATGTTCATAAATAAGCTGCAATCATATGCATGATGATCTTTTCCCAAATACTTTAAATGAGAATTACAATACAAGATGACCTTGTTGCCTTTGGTTGTACAATAAAACCAATTCAGCACCTTCTTTATTAGACTTTCCAAGGAAAGTTAGTGAGTTAAGTGTGCATTTTGCTACAACTTTATTCTGATTTGGGAGTCAGCTATGGAAAAAAAAAATGTCAAGATTTATAGAATTTAGGTTCTCTGGTATCATGTCTACTCATTACTCATGTCAACTCAGATATGAATGTCACATTAAGAACCCCTGTAGCTAAATTAAAGTTTAGAGATAGTCTAAAACTATGTCATTCTTTTACCCTCTGTCACCTTTTTTGCATTGAGTTACCATCAGTGTGAAAGCAGAAAGAGGTTGCACAACAATGAGGAGTTGTATTTTTATTTGTTTCATGGCCAGAAAATTCATTACAAAGTAGCCAACCTCCTGTTGATGAGTCTGTTCTTACTTAGCTAGAACAGTCCTACAAAGACAAAGTATATTGCAAAACCATAATGGAAGCAGTTTTAGAGTTGGTAGAACCTCCCAGAAAAAGAGCTGTCATTCATTTACAAATGAGTTTCCATTTATCATGTCAGACTTCCCCTCTCCTAACTCCATTACTTGGGCTGTTAAGACAAATTAAAATACACAGAGTTATATATGGGAAGTACACAAACTTACTAGGACCATCAAAATACAATAAAAGGGGGGCAGCTAGGTGGCGCAGTGGATAAAGCACCGGCCCTGGAGTCAGGAGGACCTGAGTTCAAATCCTACCTCAGACACTTGACACTTACTAGCTGTGTGACCCTGGGCAAGTCACTTAACCCCTACTGGCCTGCAAAAAAAAAAAAAATACAATAAAAGGGCTCTTATGATGCCACCAAAGAAAACCAATTTTAAAGTACAAAGAATGTGTGTGTGTGTGTGTGTGTGTGTGTGTGTGTGTGTGTGTGTGTGTGTGTGTATTCCTCAGAAATACAATTAAACAAATTAGTGTCATTGTGTTCAGAAACTGTAGTGGACCATGACACAACAGTAGAGAGGCTCAGGGTTGATTAGAAGGCAACAATACATACCAAATAAGAGTCTACAAATAAGAACCTAAGTAAAGGATGGCACCAAAGAAATATATGACCAAAACAGACTACAAGCTAGTTATGTGGCAAGAACAATGGATAACCAATGAATAAATAGCCTATGCATTACACTGCCATTATTACAATGAATATTAAGAGGAATGGGGAAGGTCCCCAGCATGTTGGTTGAGTAACTTAGAGTGAACTTATGGGGAGAGACATGGAAAAGTCACAAAGGATGAATGGTCCTGCATGGGCCACAGTCTACATAAGGAAAGGAAACACTCCCATCAAGAAAATGGCAGATCTATTTGAGTGGCAGATTATTCATTAGAAAAGCAAAGAGTATAATTAGATGGAATATTTAGAAAAATATACTATAGAGGAAGTAATCAAAGTGACAGAATAAAATGTAAACTTATAGACAAAGTATTTCACCCATATTCTTAAAAAGTAGGCAGTAGGGGCAGCTAGGTGGTACAGTGGATAGAGCACCGGCCCTGGAATCAGGAGTACCTGAGTTCAAATCCAGCCTCAGACGCTTGACACTAGCTGTGTGACCCTGGGCAAGTCACTTAACCCCAATTGCCTCACCAAAAAAAAAGAAAAAAAAAGTAGGCAGTAGGTTATCCAATGTATTTTTACTCATCTCTTCACCTAGGGTAGGATTTCCTACAATGATAGCACTAAGGAAGCAAACAGTATGCCAGACTATTAGAGGCCAATGACTAAATGGGTAAACTAGTATGAAACCAAATAAACCTGATGTTTCTCATTGATCTGCATTATACCTACCTTGTGAGGATAAGGTTGGGCTACAAAAAATATTTCACATACTATACTTAATGTACATAATATAGGGCAGTGAGGTGGTGCAATGGATAGAGTGCTGGGCCTGAAGTCAGGAAGACATGAGTTCAAATCCAGCCTCAAATACTTATGAGCTGTGTGATGCCGAGCAAGTCACCTAATCCTATTTGCCTTGGTTTCCTCATCTGTAAAATGAGATGGAGAAGGAAATGGAAAAGCACTCCAGTACTTTTGCCAAGAAAACCCCAAATGGGGTTCATGAAGAGTCAGACACAACTGAAAACAACTAAACAACAACATACTTACTCCAATAAGGACAAACTAATGAAGGGTCTCAACTGTGTTCTGAAAAATCCAGCGTTCTCCAGAAACATAAAGGGATTCCACAGGAAGTAGAATTAGACAATTCTGTGAAAATACTGGATAATTTTCATATCTTAAGTATCTGTGGGGACATTATTTCTAATTATGATTCTTTCCCCTTCTATTTGTAAATTATACTTTCATCATCATCATTCTGTATCAGTGCACTCATTCCCAAATACAATCATAGAGATTGGGTTTGTTTTTTTTTTTTTTGGGGGGGGGGAGAACAACCAATACCCCCTACAGGGCAAATACTTATTAAACATATTTTCCATAATCAAGGAACAATATAAAAAAGAGTAAAAAGAATTTCTATTAAAATTCATAATCAACATTTCAAATATAGCTTGATATTTCATTGCCATTATTATTATTTCAGACCCCATTTATTAAAACAAAAGATTAATTATATAAACTGACATAAAACTTACTTTATTACCATTATATACCATGACAAAAGGTCACAGACCTTTGATCAACAGATCATATTTGTCAAAGAGGGTCACTGCTTTTTACTGTTTTAAATAGAGGACCTTATGACTTCAACAAATTTGCAATCCTTCACTTAGTATTCTGAGGCTGGAAAAAAAAAGTATGTGTGTGTGTGTGTGTGTGTGTGTATATACACGTACGCGCGCACACACACACATATAAAATAGAGAAGTTAAGAGCAACACAACAAATATGTGAGAAATCAGGTTGCAAATGTTTATAGACTTTACTATTACAAAACATGCCATAAAATTATAACTGTAGTAATAAGAGATAAATTATTCTAGTTATTAGTATTTTCCACTTTATAGTGTGCATTCAAAGAGTTTCCATTTTTGTTAAAGATGAAATTAAGAAAAAAAACACCCGAAATACAAAGCAATCAAATATTGTTCCAAAATTTCTTTTAAATACCTATAGCAGTAGAAAAAGACAATGGAAATAGAAAGGTTGAAAAGATGATCCATGTGGTCCTTACAAAAGCCTTCTAAAATTTTCCTTACCATTTAACTCTAAATTTGAGGAATCTGAATGATAAAAGTCTTAAAGTTATGAAAAGTTGATATTTTTTAAAAAGAACAGATTTTTTTCAGTCTACTATGTATCTAAAGGCTAGAACTAGGTCTGATGAGAAGGTTATAGAGGCTGATTTCTATTTAATACAGGAATGACCTAACAATTAGGCCTGTCCAACAAAGGAACAAGTTTTCTCTCTAAGTAGTATCCTCGTAAGCATTCAAAAGTAGGGGGTTGGATGTCTACATTCAGATGATGGGATTTCTGCACTAATAGAAGATGAGACTAAATGACCTCTAAGGTCTCTTCCAATACAAAAATTCAATGATCATATACATATCACCGTCACAAAAGCATAAAGTCAAAGTACCAGTTAACTGGAAAGGAACCCCACTACTTTGGGCTCCTAAGAGCCAAAAATGACTATGAGAGGCCCTGAAAATAATGCAACTTACAGGCAATATTATGATAAGAAATACCTTTACATGTTTATATTAAAATAAAATAAAATCTCTCCAAGTAAGAATAGTTATATATGTAATAAATCCTAACAAAACAGTCTCATACATGTGCACAAAAAGAAAATGTTAAATTTTTTAGAAAAATTTTACATTAAAATAATAGGTTTTTCTTTAACTTTTGCTCATTTTTAAGCTAAAAATATACTTTAGCATAGTGAAAGCTTGAACAAATAACCAAGTTTCCAATCCTACAACACTTATACTGTGGCTTATCTAAAGTCACCTAGCTTCCCAGTTTTAGTTTCTTCATCTATAGAATAAGAATAATAAAACCTACAATATTTATCTCACAGTACTGTTGCCAAACCACTTTTCTAAAGCACAAATCTGAGGATGTTATTTCTCTATTCAATAAACTCCACTGACTCACTATTATTACCAGCTAGGCAACTAGGTGGCAAAGTGTATTGATCAATGGAACTGGATTCAGGAAGATCTGAGTTCAGATTCAGTCTCAGGAACTTAACTACCTGTGGGGCCCTAGGAAAGTCACTTAACCTTGCTTTGCCTCAGTTTTCTAATCTATAAAATTGGGATAATAGTAGCACCTATCTCCCAGGGTTGTTGTGAAGATCAAATGAGAAAATAATTATAAAGCACTTATTAACACAGTTCCTTACACACAGTAAGCATCATATAAAGCTGCTGCTACTACTGCTGCTGCTGTCACTGCCACTGCCACTACCACCACCACCACCATTATAACTACTCCTACTACCACCACCATGACCACAACCAGATTCAAATATAAACTCCTGTATCTGGCAATCGAAGGCCTTCACAATCTGGCCCAACTTTTTTTTTTCCCAGTCTTATTACCCATGTTCCTTTTCTCCATGCCAAGTACCACCCAAACTAGCCTTGCCTGACTGCTTCTCATTCCCAGCACCCCTCTTCTCACTCCTATGCCTCTGCACTGGCTGTCCTCTCTTGCCTGTGATGAATTTCTTCCTCATATCTGTTTTTCAGACTCTAAAATTTGAAGCACCACCTTCTACAGCAAGCATTTCTTAATTACTCCAATTCCTGCCTTGTTCCATCCCATCATCCTGCATTTGTTTTACATCTATTTTTATATGTTTATAGAAATGCATGCTGTTTCCCCCAAAGCTGTTATAAGCTCTGTAGGGTCAGGAACTGTTTTCACTTTTATCCTTGTATCCTCAGCATCTAGCATGGAGCCTGACAAAAAGTAAGCACTTAATAAATACTTAGTGATTAATTAATTGATCACAGGATATAATGTATAGTGTTTTTAAAATCTTAAATCATAACATAAATGTTAAATCATAACAGCTGTGGCTATTGTTAGTAACAGTATTAGGATTAAAATGGCTCTGTCCCCCTAACAAAGAAGAGCCACAGGATGACAGATTTAGACGTAGAAGGGGGTTTGAGTCATCTGACCTAACCTCCTCATTTCATGGATGAGGAAACTGAAACACATAGAGGTGAAGATTTGAACTCAGGTTCTCTAACTGTAAACCTAGAACTCTTTCCACTGTACTATACTTCCTCTCAAGGTAAACCTCATTCCAACAAAAGTTAAATAGTAGCAAGATTTCTACTTTGCATTTAACATTGATTGTCATTACCAACCATATCTTTCCAAACATATGCCAATTAATAATCTAAAAGTTACCAATCAAACAAGAAACAATGAAAGAATGAAACTATCCTGAATCTCATGCTGTTTATATTTTAGATTTGTGTAGTGTTAAATTATACTTTAAATTAAAACAATTCTATAAACAGAATATTTCACCTCTAAGAATAATATCAGTGATGGTTTATTGACTTGTATATTATGAGAATTTATTATACTTTCCATCCATGAACATTCATTTCAGAAAAATAAAAATTTAAATAGAAAAAAATTACTTTTAAAATTAGTCAATTCAAAGAAACAAATTAACCAATAATTTTAGAAAACAAAAAGTCACAATCACTAAGATTATACAGGAGGAAAAAATACAACCCAAATCCAGTATCATACATAATTAATAGTATGGTGTGGAGTTATTATTTTGTAACCCCCCAAAAAAAGGCTAGTTTAATGATTTATGTCAGAAATAAAGTTGAGATTTTCACTGCTAACTCAAAACATACTACCTAAGGGATTCCATAACAGTCCATAAAATGCCTTTGTTTTTAAAAGCTATTGCCTGTGGTATATATTTTCTCTCAAGAAATAGAAGAACATATGTAGCATCAGATGTGTGTATTTTAAGAAACTCTGGAATGTGAAATCTAAAAATCCAAATAAAGCAGGTGGTATAATTTGAGGGAGGAGTGGGAGAAAGGTAGGGCCACAGGACAAGAAGGATTTGAAGTTTAATGACATTACCAGGCTACCTTACAGAACTAATTCTCACTCACTGCATGACTTCAATGAAGCTCTTGGTCCTCGTGCCGATTTCGATTTATTCCAAGTGCTATTTGATGTGTTTCATCTGGTGTTTTATTCACTTCAAACTACACTTCATTTAACTGAGTTGTATTTATCATTGTTTTCGACCTCTTGTTTTCAAAATAAATGCTTTTTGTTTATATACTAAGTTGTTGCAATAATATTATTGAGGAAAACCAGATTTTAAAAGACATTAAATAGCAATAGGTTTGTAAAACAGGGGTTAAAATATTGTAATAACTTTGAGGTATCTATGGAAAAAATAACACCTGCCTCAGAGTCAAAAGCATTCCATGAATTGCAAACACTAATTTTTAATTTATTGTATTAATGTTTTTAAAGATTTTGTGGAAGAATAGCCTTAAACACAAGTACTTGAATTATGTTCACTTGCTTATTCTTTATATAGCACTTCAAAGTTTGCAAACCACTATGCATTTTCTCATTTTTGTCTCATGAAAAATAGTTTAATTCTTAAATCATCAGACATAATTATTACATATAAATATTATAATTTAAGTATTAAAGGCCTACAAAGAATATTTCAGTTTAAAAACACCACTGACATGCATACAGAAAATGAATACCACACTGTCCATCTGTGACAGTATATTTACCAGTGCAGCTAATAATTAAATTCACTGAGTAGCTCTTTTAGAACACGCTTATTTATTTCTGAATAATCACAGTACATGTTCTAGGCCATGTCTTGATAGGTCATACGGTATGTGCACTCCACCCTACGTAATGAGAGGCACATGAGGAATAGTGATGAGGAGTAAAATAAAATCGTTCAAGAGAGACTAAACATATCAAAATATACAAGACCAACACATTTCGGTAAAACAAAAAGTGGAAGGGGCAACCATTTATCAAAGTACTAAAAACAGGAATTTGTAACAGGTCTCACAGCTAACTTAAGAAATTCTTATAGAACTAGTACTGGTAAAGAATGTAAATTTCTTAGAAAAGATGGTGTGTGTGCCTCACTAAATCAGGCTACTTCAAAAATATTATACTCAGTTATGTACTATTACATTGAATCATTTTCTCATCAGAATACAGTACTTTGGGGGTAGAGGGGAACGACTGATAACTCAAAGAATTAGCATTACTTTTTATAAGACATAATGTAAATATACCACAAACATTTTAACTACCACTACCTGGGTGATGTATTTCTTATGAAAAAAAAAGTTCATTCATTAAGAGTCTAAAACAAATAATTCATGTATCAAACCAACATATGCAGCATGTTTATACAAAAAGTTACATGCTCTTGAAGCATGTCACAATTTATGATTACATTCCTTACATATTCAAAAGAATCCATCACTATGCAAGAAATACAAAAATTTATATACATAGAAAACTTCAAAGCTTATTAATATCTCAAATATAAATTTTCAAACTGAGAAAACCTCATCCAAATAGCATGTAAATCTAAGTACTAAATTAATTATAGGTATAAATTATTCCAGAAATAATTTAAATGATAATGAACTAGACATGTCAGAAATAATACATTCTGTATAGCAATACCATCAGGGTTATCTAGTCAGTAAATACATTATTAAAGGAAATGAACAGTTAACTAGTGAATCACTGGGTTTCTAAAGTTAACTAGTGGGTTCCTTATCTAAGAAATAAGTTTCTTCAAAAAAATAAAACCAAGAACGACAATTAGTTCACTCTGAAATAGAAACATTTTTGGAAGTTTCTTTTAAGCATCCTATTAAAGTCAGGCACAAAAAGTAACATCAAATATAAATTCTGATTCTATCAATAGGTATCCTTATCCAAAAGTCCATTACTAATGAATATGCTTGAGAAATAACTGGATGTTTTGAAATTCTCAGAAGAAAAAGTATAACTTATACAAAATTTCCCTATTCTGAAGTGGTATTTCTTAAACTGAAATAACATAAAAGTACATTTGCTTTCCAAAGGCAGAATAAGTTAAAAAGAAAATAAGTCATCTCTTTCTCAACATTACACATTTTAATAAATAACACTTACCAACACATGGGGAGTTTCAGCAATTTTCCATAAATAGCAATGCTAAATGAAGGAATAAGTGGAACAGGTAAGCAGTATGTTCCTTTACTATCCAGAGAGGTCAATCCTGCCTGGAAACCAAATATCTGAAACAAATAGAAAAGATCAAAATGTTCATGGAGACAAAGTTTTAATAAGCACAGGATGAAGCATGTCAGTTTCTACTTTCTGTAAAACAGCCGCACATTAAATATTTTCCAGTGTCTTATCCATCTTCCAAATTATCAAAAATTTCCTTTTAGTCAACTTGACAATTTACTGAAAACAAAAATGAGATTAATTAGACAATAATATTTCTATCATACCCCTGAAATATTCCTTTTAAATGCTTGTTTTGATCTGAGGATTTTACTTTTTATATATATGTCTGGTTTAACCACACATTAATTCCCATTTTAAATGTTTTCTATCTATCTGCTAAAATATACATATCACTCATTCCATGTCTTTGATTACATTTTATACTTCATGTCGAATACATTAGTTTTTATTAATCTAGTTTATGATTAAAGCAAATCTGAACAAAATCTTTCACAGGGGCATATAAAACAAAGTTATATCTTTCATTTCTATTTCTTTCAGCTAAATCATGTACCCAAGACATTTCGTGGCATAACGTAAAACTGCATTTTGTTTTCACTTTTCTTTTCAATTAATTGTAGGGTTGAGCTCCTCCAACAAACTCGCCAAATTCCACAAAGGGAGCCTTCATGTGTTTACACTTAAAACTAACAGATCATACTAAAAATATTTTAAAGCATTTAATGGAATTCCTGAACATTATTTTGACTTTCTGGAAGAAACAAGAAAACACAGTATTTTAAGTAAAACACTAAAAAGAATTAAATCTGATATTTATTTTCCAATTGTTTTTAAATAAGAGAGAAGATAAACATTTCATGATAGAAAAATGACCACATAATTACAGAACCTAGCCAGGTCCTTATCTTATTATTTATAATTCACTCAATAATAAGAGCATGCAAATTTTAACATTGCTGATGATTATTATTAAATTCTGCACTGAAATATACAGATCTTAACTTGTTTAACAAACTACTAATCAATTTTCCAAAACAGTATTTTTAGTAAATATAGTCACTTTCTCTTACTTACAATCATATTACGTTTTAGAAAATCAGTGTGTCTGAATGATTTCTGAAATTGATAGTTACAAATCCTTTCCTTCCAAAATCAGTATTTCAGGGGGAAAAATTATTTTTGGAAACAATATTTTTACAGAATATTTTGAAGAAAAATGCTGTGTTTTTTATATCAATTACAGAGTGGGATGGGGAAGCCTGACATCTTCAGATAACTATAGAGACGAAATCTCTTAAGAAGCATATTATCTTAACAAAACATAATTCCTCCTCCCCCTAAAAAAGGAAATATGATATTATAAATGATCAAATTAAGAAACTCATTTCAGACTCTAATCTCTTCCATGATGTTATTGCTTCTTCACAAAATGTTAACTTCTTCATAGTACACTTTCTTAATTCAAATTTGATTCAATTCAGTAAATACCGATTAAGCAGAAGATGAACCTACGCCCTAAAATTTTCTCCCCCCAAAAAAGAAAATATTTCATCAGACACCACACTATATTCACTAATACTTCTTACACACTAAATGAGTTATTCTATAGGCAATGATAATGAATAATGTTTACATTATAAATATTATTTTATATATCAGGTAACTGTTTTGTAACTATGGGAACTTTTTACCTAGGATCTCATACATACCCAATTTTTGACATTATTTGACAATGCAAAATTCAATTGATTATTTCATAAGATACCCCTATTTATTCCTATAAAAATAACTGTTGGGGCAGGGAGAAGAAAATACCTATTAAAAATGTTGTAGATTATTTGGACACAGATATTCTGAGGTATTTAAAAAATTTTTTTTACTATATCTGCATGTTGTCTAGCAATGCTTTCAAAGGGATAGCCAACGGGTATAAGACAATTTTTCATGCAAATGACCTAAGACATTTAATGTGTGATCCTAGTAAATAAAATGCTCCATATACTTCCTAGGAAGAATATTTCTACCACCACTCTCCCCCAAATTTTTGAAAAATTACAAAATGCTTACAAATAAATAATACATCCATAAAGATATTATGCAAGCCACAGGAAGTTTCAGAAGCCTTATGCATCCATATAGGGAGCTTCCAGTGACAAAAATACCTCTTCCAACATATATGAGTAACTATTCTGCATTGTATAATCTTAGAAAACTGCTGGGATACTACTGGATTAAGTGACTCACTTAGAGTCACAAATATGATTTCTGAGCCAGAGTCTGCAATTGAATCTCTTTCATACTGACTCTCTAAAAATGACCCTCTTTCACCATGGCATGCTGCTTCTAATGTTGCAAAATTAAAAATCTCAAAATCCAGCTCAATCTCTTCATTACCATAAGGTAATGGATCAGCTGGCCAACACCCCTTGTGTGAGTCATGAATTTCCCAGCAGTTCTAACAAGACTGCAACTGTTCAATCTATAAAAAGGAAAATTAGAGGTGAGTGATCATTCACCAATGTTATTTCATATACACAAAACCTGAACAAGCACTAAACATTTCTTTTAAATAGATTAAAAAGATGAACAAAAAACAGAGGAAGGTTCAAAGTCTAGAAAAGATACAGTCACTTATTCAAGTTTTAGTTAATAGCAGTTTGTCATCTCTAAGCCAAATGAATAAGAGCTTAATATCACCTTATTTGAAAGAGAAGAAAAGAACACAGGAGAGTAGTAGAAGTCACAAGATTTTAGTTCAAGTTCCAGCAAAAACTTATTGAAGCTGTGGGACCTTTTCCCATTTGTTTCACTAACAGAATCTCTGTATGCTTATGTTCCTGTGTGTGTGTGTGTGTATGAGAGTGAGAGAGAGTAAAGTCCTTTGGAAATGCAACCTTCCATCAGCAGAGATTGGAATAAGCCAGCAAAAATTAAATAAAGTCCAGTAAAAAAAAATTATATATTATAAAGAGAAATCAACTTACTGAATAAATACCATATGTATTGATCATTTGTGTTGACTATTCTTTTTTCTCTTAAAAAAACTATTTGTCATACAGGACGGCTGTTGGGGAGGTATAATAGGAGAGGTATATGGGATATCATGGTGATGTAATTAACAGAAAACATTAAAAAAGAAATTTTAAAACTTAAGCTCTTTGAAAACAACCCCCCCCCAAATACTACATATGAGAAATTATAGAGATTGACAGAAAAGTAGGCAAAAAGGTAACTGAAATAATTGTATAGAAAGCAAATAATTTTAATTCTATCAAGAAAGCATCTGGGGTCACGAGATTAACATGGAAGCACAGGATGATACGGTAAACAGATACATTCCAAAAAGAGAAGCGTCATGATGGGTTTAACTCTATACAGTATGAAATATACTAATAGCAGACGTAGCATGAACAATGGGACCAAAGACAATTCCATAGCACATGCTGAAAAAGTTAAGGGGAAATGGCCCTGGAAGATCCTCCCTCTAAGCCTTCTTAGCGGGGAAGATCTCTCTGGCCTCTGTGACGTCTTCCTATGATTGGTTGGTTCTTCCCAGAACCTCCCTTTTAAGCAGAGTATCCAGTCTGACTATGTTTACTCCTTCATTCCTTTCTAGATTATCTTTCTCTAGCATAATTCCTACAAGGGTACTTCCTCCTCCTTCCTCCCCAACCCCCCACCACCGTTCAAAACTTTTAAGCTTCCTTTTAGTTGTTGTGTTTTCCTTTTTTGCTTGTATTTGTATTTCTAGTGCTTAGCACACTGTCTGACACTTAGTAGGTGCTCTCACTCTCCCTCCCTCCCCCCCATTTATATGTGTGTGTGTGTGTGTGTGTGTTGTAACGATTGGAATAACGCCACCTGCTGGATACTTACTGTAGAAGAGTTCTGCCCATGAAGGGAAGGTGATTGTCTGCTAGACACAGGAGCCTCTAAATCAGTATTAGTAAGCAAACCAGATGCTGGGTGTAGACCTGTAGGATTTTTAAATGTAGTAGGAGTCTCAGGAAAGAGCCAGAGAGTGGCAAAATTGAATCCTCGCATGGTATCTATGGGGCCCTTAACAGTAGAACATTCATTTTTACTCATGCCTGATGCCCCTGTAAATTTATTAGGTCGTGATCTCCTTTGTAAGCTTAGAGCAACCATATCTTGTGCTCCAGATGGGGCTGTCTCCCTACAATTGCCAGAGGATACTGTTCATTTATTACCAATTTTACTTACAGAAGCTCAAGGATCAGCAGGGGAGGTATCCAAAATCCCCTCTGACATTCCTGAGTCTTTATGGGCCTCATCCCCTAATGAGGTGGGGCTCCTTAAGTCTGCCATGCCTGTTACCTTTAAAGTTAAGGGAGGACCACCCCCCTCCATTCCACAGTATCCATTGTCTAGGGAAGCAATAGAAGGGATCACCCCTATAATTGAGGCTTTGAAAAGCCAGGGTATTATTATTCCATGTCATCACTCTCCATGCAATACTCCCATTTTGCCAGTTAAAAAACCCAAGCCTGGGCCAGATGGTAAACCTGTTTATCGCTTTGTGCAAGATCTTAGAGCGATTAATAATTATGTTATTCCTAGACATTCTATAGTCGCAAATCCGGCTATGATAATTTCCTCAATTCCCTATGAATCTACATGTTTCACAGTGGTAGACCTTTGCTCTGCCTTTTTCTCCATACCAGTACATGAGGACAAAAAAAAATCGCCCCTCTGGACAAAACTTTCCTCTCTTCCTTTTCTATATTGTTCACATATTATTAGTTAGCAATAGTTATTATATTCTTTTTACTGTTCCGTCAAGGAAATATTTTGTTTCTTGAGGAACAACAGGGGGGACTGTAACGATTGGAATAACGCCACCTGCTGGATACTTACTGTAGAAGAGTTCTGCCCATGAAGGGAAGGTCTTTGAGGGCAAGACCAGGAGTCAGGAAGTGACGCGGGCTAGTGGGAGGAGGAAGGAAGAGACTGGCGCTCAGGCTCGCTCTTTTTCCTGAGGACGCTGGCGGAGAAGGGAGCTAGAAATGTGCTCTCCCTTTAATAGATAGGAATCTAGGCCTTTCTCTCTCTCTTTACCAAATTCTTATTCTCCTTAATAAATGCTTAAAAACCTAACTCTTGCTAAAGCTTATAATTTATTGGCGACCACTCATTAGATATTTTAGACAGTTTAGCTAGAATTTTAGCCCTTAACAGTGTGTATGCATGCTCATGTATATCAAGTGCTTATTCCCCACTTGCTTTTTCCTCCACAACAAGCTACCCTCCATACTACCAAGTCACCAAAGGAATGCTCCTATAGTGCAGATATGACCATGGCATGCCCCTCCTCAACAAATTCTAATGGATCCTTGTTGTCTCTAGGATCAACAATAAGCTCTTATCTAATTTTTAAAGTCTTTCACAACCTGAGCACAATCTACCACTGCTACCTTAGTCCCCTTCCTGTAGTCAAAACTGATCTGTTTTCTTCCTCAATATGGAACTACAAGTCTCCTCTCTGTCTCTTGGTTCTGGCTGCCTCAATGCCTGGAATACATTTGCACCTCACTTTCATCTCTTAAAATTTCTTGATAAATTCAAAACTCTGCTCAGGGACATCTTCTTCATGACGCCTTCCCTACTGGAATTAGACGTGGTCTCTACGTCCCTTCATGGCAAAATCAGGAGCCATGAATAGAAGTTGCAAAAATGCACATTTAGACTGGATGTCAGGCAAAACTTATTATATATGACAAGAAAAATTTCCTAACAATAAGAACTATTGAAAACACAGACTAAAACAGCTTAAAGATAGTGAGTTCACAGGAGATTTTGAAGTAGAGGATTCCTGGCCATTTTTCAATGATACTGTAGCAATGAATCATAATTTAGGTATGGGTTAGATTAGCTGGCTCCTGAGATTCTTTCCAACTACAAAATCCTATGACACACTTTAAAAAAGAAAAGTAAAAAGCCTTCTCAAAGTCCCAAATGATACTCATTAAAAATAAATTTTAGGGGGCAGCTAGGTGGCGCAGTGGATAGAGCACCAGCCCTGGAGTCAGGAGTACCTGAGTTCAAATCCGGCCTCAGACACTTAACACTTACTAGCTGTGTGACCCTGGGCAAGTAACTTAACACCAATTGCCTCACTTAAAAAAAAATGATTTAAATCTAGGAGTTATTTATAGGTATCTGTTATATCATCAGTATATCTGTATCTCAAAGAAAATAAATGGAATATAATTGGCCGTCATAAACTTCACAGTAACTAGCTGATGAAAAAGCATTAAGTTGGGAGTATGAAATTTCTTTCTCCTCTTAATGATGACCAAAAGTGCAAATTTATGAAATCCATGTTTTACTCTTTTCCAGTCTTTATACACCTGAGCTTATTTCAACATTAATTATTTCTTGCAAACTTTCACAGAATTTTAAAATTGAAAAGGCCATCAATAAAGAGCCCATCTGTGCCACATAGACATCTGCTTCTGTCTGACAATTTCTCTTCATAAAAAAATCAAAACAAAGCAAAAAAAATCAAAGCAATCCATGCCCTCATGTATATTTCACAGCTAAATGTTGAGAAGGAAGGTGTATGTGGAAACTACCAATAGTGAATAATACTTAACAAAATATAATGAAGTGACAAGGAGATATTAGGTTTGCTTAGGGTCATAATAATCACAGGAGGAACATTAGGACAACATAGGAAACATTGGCTCTTCTGATAGACAAAGAGAAAAGATGAAAATGGCTCTGATGGTTAAAAGGAAAGTAGTTATAATTAGCAAAAATTACAATGCCATATATAAAATCTAGTACAAATAACTATTGGTAAGTACAAAAATTTATGATTACTTATATATGGTCAATTAAAAGTTAAGTTTTCATAAATGTTGTATGTTTATGCCCGATTAAAAACATACAAATCTATTCAAGATTGCTTATGGGAACAGTGATAGTATAGGAGATAAGTCTTACTCAATACTAATAATACCTTTGGAGCACATGATCAAGGGGTGAACTATAACACATTCTAATAACTGTAGTAGTAACTTACGAGTGTAGTGCTTTAAGTTTTCTAAAGCACTTTCCTTACAACTCTGCTGTAGGCAGCACAAATATTATTATCCCTGTTGTAAGAAACTTAGGCTCTTAGAGGCCAACTGACAAATAATATCATAACCAACTAATAACCTTTGTTTAGTGCTTGCTCTGCACTGTATACTAGGGACACAAATACCAAGATCTAGGAAGTGTCTGAGAACTGAGTTCTCCTAACTCCAAGTCCAGTGTTCTATTCATTCTGGCCTCTTGTGAGAGTTTTATGAGAGCAGGGGCAATGCCCCATCAGTACGTGGTAACTGCCCCAGATCTACCAGAGAGCTCTGTACACAGTGGCTGGAGCTTAGGAATGTTTAAAAAAATTAATGAGCCCATGCTCTCAATGATTTTGATCATGATCAAATTTGAATTTGACTCAAAAATTAATTTTACCATGATCAAATGAGATAATTTTAAAGTGCTTAGCACAATGCTTGGCACTAAGCACTATATAGATGTTAGTTATCATTCTCATTATTAAAAATGAATAACTAGTATCTTTATGGACATAGAAAAGCACAGTATCAACATATAAATGAACAAAGTTTCAACTACATGCACTGGGAAGAGATTGATAACGATGACTAGGATAGCAATGACACAATCATTGCTAGCATTTACATAGTGTTTTAAAGTTTGCAAAACACTTCACAAACACCATCTCATTTTATCCTCAAAAGAACCTTGGGTGGTAGATGCTATTTTTCATTCTAATTTATGGACAAGGAAACCTAGGCACACATAGGTTAAGTGACTTATCCAAAATTATACAAACAAGTGTGTCCTAGGCCAGATTTGAACTCATGTCTTCCTAATTCCAGACTCATTGTTCTCTCCATTATGTAACCTAGCTATTTCTGTCAATGGCACAGCCATACTTGTAGTCAAAACCCTGGGATCACCCTTGATCCCTCCCTTTTCCTTCATTCCACATATCCAATCAATTGTGAATTCTGGTCAGTTCAATCTACAAAACATTTCTCACAACCTTTCTCTCAGCTCATTTCACTGCCACCCTGGTACTGGCCCTGGATGGATAGATCCTTTGAGGAGAGAAATGAGAAAGAGAGAAAGGAAAGGGGTGGGGGAAGGGGGAAAAGGAGACACAGACAGACAGACAGACAGAAACAGAGAGACAGAGAGACAGAGACTGAGAGTGGAGAGGCAGGAAGGGATGGAGGGAAGGAAAGAGAGTCATAGGAAGACAGAGATAGGGAGAGAGCATTTATTATAAGAAAATGCAAGAAAAAGGACAGTCTCTTCTGTTAAGGAGCCTACACTATAATAGGAGAAAAGGACATATAAACAGGAGGTAAAAAGCCAAAGGGCATGGGGGTGGGCAGCAAAGGTGACTGAGTGGCATTTCCTCGAATGGAGATTCCAAGCAGGCACTAACCAATAAGAACAGAGGGCCACAGGGGTAGATGTATCTCTAGGGTAAGAAGGCAGCTGGGAGGGAACTGACAAGTCTAATAAATAAAGAGCACTTGAAACAAACTCATTCCTTTCTGAATCCTCTCAACCCTTTCCAAAAAGATTTGTTACTCATCGGAATCATCACATTTTGGGGAAGGGGGTTTGGAGTGGGTTGGACCATCCAAACTACACAGTTCACAAACTCTGAAGAACAAGAGGTTCTCCTATGTAGAGCCTGTAAACTGTGTCACTGTAACATCATTAATTCATATACATTTTGGGAGACCAACCCAGAATAGTCTTTATAATGGCTTATTTTCATTGCACCAATTTATAAACTTTTTAAAAGTTTAAAGCACCAAAATATATAAAGTGAACCAATAAAGACAGGTGATCTATTTGTGTAGTCTCCTAATCTCACAGTAATTTACCTGAAGTTTAGAGCTCCCAAGTAGTTTTTCTTCAAATTACTGTTTGTTTTTACAGTTTCCTCTTCACATAAAACTGGTATTTCCTTAGGTATACACTGTCTCTGCTTAGACTATACATCTGTGTTTGCTTAGCAAATAAACTCAAGTGTTGAGCAATAAATGTATCTTTTTATGCACCTGCACTGGGATTGATTACTTGTAATATAAAAGGACTGTAACAGGGAAGAGATTGGCCAACAGTGACCACCTCCAATAACACTTCTTTTACAACCTGACTTAAAAGGATTACAGAAAGATTATCCCTTTGCCTTAAGAAATTAACATCCACTAAATGAGGGGAGAGGTGGCTGAAAAGTAAAGATTCAATGGCCCTCAAATAAAAAGCCTGGGCTTCAGGTATATTTTTTCACTGAAAGAGTTCACATAAACATATTACATAGTCTATATTAAAGCACTACTTTGTACTTGTTGTGAATAGTGTTAGCATAGAATATATAAAATAGTAGAGTTCACATTTCTTACCTTAAGGTAGCAGTGTGCATAGCAGTTATGAAGCAGGTTGTCAGAAGGCTGGCTCAGGCTACTGACTGTGTGTACCAACGGTTCAGCATACATAGGCATAGAATGTTCCAAATTAATTTTATCTACAAGTATCTGAATAGAAGGCAAAGGCCGTAATGGCTGAAAGTTTGTGGCATTCATGAAGTTACTGGAGTTCTAAAACAAAAAAGATGCAGATACAGTTCACTTGATATTTCAGAACTATAGTAGCTAGTCAGTCAATAAACATTTATTAAGTACCTACTATGTGCCAGGCACTGTGCTAAATGTTGGGGGTATAAAAAGAAAGGTAAAATATGGTCCCTGCTCTCAAGGAGCCCACAACCTAATTTTCATGAGTCAAAGTATCAAAGATACATCTTGGATCACTTCAATTTACACCAGTTACAAACCAATACAGAATTAAATCAAGGCAGTGTGATATAGTCAAAAGTGTACTAGACTCAGGGCAGCTAGATGGCACAGTGGATAGAGCACCGGCCCTGGAGTCAAGAGGACCTGAGTTCAAATCCGGCCTCAGACACTTAACACTTACTAGCTGTGTGACCCTGGGCAAGTCACTTAACCCCAATTGCCTCACTAAAAAAACAAAAACAAAAACAAAAACAAAAGTGGACTAGACTCAATATCAAATGATTTAGGTTTTAGTCTTGACTCTGCTTTTATTCTTGTTGAGTTGTTCTCAGTTGCAACTGACTCTTTGTGACTCCATTTGGGGTTTTCTTGGCAGAGATACTGGAGTGGTTTGCCATTTCCTTCTCCAGCTCATTTTACAGATGAAGAAACCAAGCAAGCAGGGTTAAGTGACTTGCCCAGGGTCACACAGCTAGGAAGTGTCTAAGGCCAGATCTGAATTCAGGAGAAGATCCTTTCTGACTCTAAGCCATGCACTTTATCCACTGTGCCACCTAGTTGCCGTTGGCTCTACAATATATCAATATATCAAAATGGTGGTGGAATTGATAGGACTGTATTATTATCCTCATTTTTGAGATGAGGAAATCAATACTCAGAGCAGTTAAGTAACTTGTCTTTTGGCTTTGCAACTATGTATCAAAAGACAAGTCGCTTAATTGTCCTGATTCTCAATTTCCTCATCTCTAAAATGAGGGTAGTAATACAATTCTATCACCTTTTAGAGAGTGCAGAAATTGCTTCATGCATTGTAGAATACTATATTAGAACCATCATAGATGAAGGATAGCCTTTGGTCAGTACTATAGGGTGGTTTAGAGTGAAGGAGTCAAACTCATTGTAGGGCCCAAACCAGAGTAAAATGTAACTGGGAAATGTTTTAACAAAATAAACTACAACAGATGTAACATAAGTGATGTTAATTTGTGGTTTTCTAAGTCAATACGTTGACAGGGATACATTTCCATTTGAGTTTGCCATCAATGCTTATGGGGATTCCAAGTCACCATAAATTGATCTCAAGAAGTACAAACTAAGTATTACTAAGGTCCCTAAAATACATGAGAACCCAGTCTAACTCCAAAGAAATAACTTATCCAGAGCCTCCACACAACTCAATTTTCTGGAATGGCTCTGGTTGTCTTCTCTGTAGAGACTGTTGGCCAACCTTCTCAGGATCTGAACCAGGAAAGAAACCATGAAGATGGCAAATGATACCCAAAACACTTTGAACAACACACCAAGAAATCTGGTAGCCCCCTGACCAACAATTCAATGAGGACTTACAAAAGACTGCAATTTGGATATGGCCAAATACTAAAATGATCAGAAATGATGGCAACACTGACAATGCCAGAAACTATGTAAATGTAAGTTAAACCATATCCACTTCATATTGTAGTAAAGATAAGAGCGGCCATTTTCATGAATGTTTCTATAGACTTCTGAAAAGATAAATGAATTAAGGGATATTTGTAGATTTTCCCAGATATTTGTTCCACTATGCCCTCCTGAGCAACACCAAACAGGCCAGAAAACTTGGGATATAAAAAGGTTTAACAGTCTACTCTAGGAGCTCCAGGACTGGATCCTCCACCTGACCTTAATTAGTAAATAAATATGAACTAGTTACATATGTATTTCCACATCAATAGCCAAAGAGATTGAAAAGAGAAAACTAAGCAACAAGGAGGGAAGATGAATGAGCTGAAGGAAAGGAAAGCTCCTCACTAGCCCCCCCCCCCCACCTCCAGACCCTAGAGAAAGTTCTGTGCTTCTTTTAGCTATATTCAGAAACTTTTCCCCTCAGAAAAAAAGCTTGTGACTGTGGAACATTCTGTTATATTAGGGCTCACACCCTTCTCCCTTCTTTGACAAAAAATAGTCTACTGACATGGCTCAGGAATTTCTATATGGATATCTACAATGTGAAAACAATTTTCCCCTCCCTTTTTCTCCTGATGGAAATGACTAAAAATCTAGAAATGTCTTTGAGGATGAAGTTCTCAATGAAACAGAGATAAACCATGACAGCTGTTTTACAAGTGTAAAGCAGAGAGGGGAAGTCTCTTGAGAGGTCCAGATTTTTAAAGATAATTCTAGAATTATGACATTCAAATGCAAATGTGTGTGTGTGTGCACGTGCACATGCGCATGCAAATGGTCAACTTTTAATATGGAAAGATATCAAATTTGTTGCAAACAATGAAATAGTACAATATACAATGATATTTTAATCTCTTTAATGTTAACCAAAATTTTCTGAAAATTATCATTTATCCAATGATATAATACCCAGTAAGTATTTCCAGAAGGGAGATAGAAGAGAGCACACAATATATTATAAATTCTGATATGATGGTATTACTTTACAATTCCTATCATACCTTTTCGGTAATACTTTGTGTAAAAGATCACAACTGTGTTAGTAACTTATTAAAGGAGCGATATAGATATTCATTCAGTTAAAATATTATACCTATACAGTACAAAATGTTATATTTGAAACATAAAACAAATATACATATAGGAAAATATAAGTTATAAATATTGCCATACCTTTTCACCCAAAATAACAGGAAGCAGATGATCTAATAAGTTGAATTCAGCCATGAAGATTGTAACAGTACATTTAAGAATAGTAACACAAGTGAGTCGAATAGGAATATATTCCTCCAGAGATGCTACTTCTTCAGTGTTTGGTATGGTTCTATTTTCATCCACAACATCTGAATAAAGTATGGTGAAAATTTAGCCAAGAAAACAAAATAGAAAGGGGAAAATTCCCTTCAATTATGTTCTTACTAAAGAGACAAAATTTTTTTTCTATAAATGTGGCAGCATTTTTTATTTCTAAAAAGTTATTTTTCCCAAATATATTCATACACGGTATCCATCAAGACCTAAAAGTGTTTTTCTTTTAACAAATACCAATTATACAATAAAAGCTAGACACATATCCAGATTAATTTTCACTAAACTGAACTTATTCTTTCTGTATTAGATTTTACACTCTCATTTTTCACTAACTAGGTTCTTTTCCAGCTGCCTACAAACAAGATCACATCTCCCATATCCTTTAAAAAAAAACTCACTAAAATCTACCATATTCCCTTCCCATTTGACCCTTTCTCTGCCAAACTCCTGGAAAAAGTCTCCTCCTCTTTCTGTCTCCACTTCCTCTTCTCTTGCTTACTTCTTGGCCCTGACCCTTGACCTTTGCTTGACTTCTTGACCTTAATGTGGTTTCCAACTATAATACTAACCAAAACTGCCCTCTTCAGAGCTATGAGTGATCTCCTAATTTACAAGTCTGATGGCTTTTTCCCTACCCTCATTCTTCTAAGAGGGCAGCTAGCCAGCACAGTGGATAGTGTTGTGCCTGGAGTCAGGAAGACATCTTCCTGACTTCAAATCTGGCCTCAGACACTTACTAGCAGTGTGACCCTGAGCAAGTCATTTGGCCCTGTTTGCCCTAGCTTCCTCATCTGTAAAACGAGCTGGACAGGGAAATAGCAAACCACTCCAGCACCTTGCCAAGAAAACCCCAAATGGGGTCAAGGACATAAGTGAAAATAACTCAGTAACAACATCCTTCTTGAGCTCTGCTCAGCACAAAACACTGCTGAACACCCTTTCCTCCAAGAAACTCACTCATCCCTTATCCCTGGATATCCGTGATAATGATCTCTTGTGATCTTTCTCCTAGCAGTCTGACCACTCTTTCTACATCTTCTTTGCTCGATAGCTTCCCTAAATATAGGAATGTGCTCCAATTCTCTTTCCTAGGATACCTTCTCTCCCTCTACACCCTCTGTCTTAGTGACTTCAACTCAAATCGATTATCTCTTTGCTGGTGACTATCATATATATAATTCCAACTCTAATTTATCTTCTAAACTTCAGTTCCACAAAACCAACCACTTATTAGACATTCCAAATTAGATGTCTCAAAGGCATCTCAAACTCAATATGTTCAAACAGAATTCATTATCATTCTCCCCCATATCTAACTATTTTCTAAACTTTCCTATTTGCTAAGAGTACCACCAACCTTCCAATCAGATTTACAACTGCTATGCAATCCTCAACTCATCAGGCTTGTTCACCTCACATATCTAATCAGATGCTAAATTTCCAACATAATTATATACATAACAACTTTTGCATATATCCTCTTTTCTCTACACACACACTAGCTTAGTTCAGATCCTCTTCATTTGCAAGGAATATTGCAACAGCTTTCTAATTGGTCTCCCTGGCTTAAGTCTCTCCCCACTCAACTTCATTCTCTACAAGAGTGCTTTAACTCCAAGTGTGACTATGTTATCCCCTCTAATCAATAAACTCTAGTGGCTCGATATTACCTATAAGATCAAATATAGGGATCAAATATAAACTTATTCATTTGACATGAATAAGTTTCATTTTTTCAAACACGGCCCCATTAAATTCTGCCAGTTTAATTACAAGTTCCTCCTTTGCACACATTCTATGATCTCATCATACAGATTATACTGCTTTTCCTCATACATGGCACTCCTATTCAGAGTATCATGAGGCTCAAGTGAGATAATGGATATAAAGCACTCTGTAAACCCTAAAGAACAATGTAAATGTGAGTTACTGTTATAACTATTAAATTATTCTCATTATCATTATAAATCAGTCACCAAGTCTCAACTTGGGTGATGACTTCATCCCTTCAATTTCTACTATACTCTTGCTGAGCTCAAGCAATATTTATAGAGCAATAACACAAGGGTGTGTTGATATGTTTAACAACAGGATTCTCCAAGATAAAAAATAAAAACTGTATGCACACATATGTTTTTAAGTTTAATCTGCAATTATAAACACTCTTTGTAAAAGTGTTTAAGCCTTGATTTGTAGTGATTGCCAATTTCTGAGGTGTAAATGCCCACACTGAAAACAATGGCTCTGACAAGCACATTAAGGCTGACTAGCACACACCTGTTCCTAAGTACCAAATCTGTGCTACCCCCCCTCATGCCTGGAATGCTTTCCCTCCATACCTACACTTACGGAAATCCCCACTTTTCTTCAGGATTAAATTCAAGAACCATCTTTTGCATAAGGCATTTTATGGTTCTCTTCAGCTACTTATGCTTCCCTTCAAAAGTTATCTTGAAGCACCTTTGTGGGTGTTTTATACATATATACATGCATGCTATCTCCCCTATTAGAATATAAACTCCAAGGGTTTTTTTCCTTTATCTTCCCAGCACCTAGAAGAGTGCCTGGCACAATACAGATGATTAATGAAAGCTTGTCAATCAGTTAACTTAGACTTCTTTGTCTAGGAGTGGGATCCCTGGGTCAAAGGTTATAGAAGTTTTAGTCTTTATTAAGAATAAATCTGGGGGCAGCTAGATGGCGCAGTGGTTAAAGGACCGGCCCTGGATTCAGGAGTACCTGAGCTCAAATCCGGCCTCAGACACTTGACACTTACTAGCTGTGTGACCGTGGGCAAGTCACTTAACCCCCATTGCCTAAAACAAAACAAAACAAACAAAAAAAAAACCAAAAAAAAGAATAAATCTAAATTTCCTTCCAGAATGGTAGAACCAATTCACTCCTCACCAACAGTGTATTAACATGTCTAAAACAGTTCTTCCAATACTGACTTAACCCATCTTTGAATCTGTGAAAATCTGCTAAAACTGAATTACTTTAATTTATTTTTCTTTCATTATTAGTGACTCAGTACAATCTTTTCATGTGGTTAAGTTTGCAATTCTTTTGTTGAGTACTGCTTGTTCATAATATTTGACCATTTTGCTTATGGCACCTGCGTAGGGCTATTGTCAGTGCCAAAGTAGCAGTTAGTTTACCACTAAGCCAATATCCAGTTCAGAAGGGGAAGATGGAAACTTACACTGTGGAGGAAAAGGGTAAGAGTAGGAAATAAGGGAATAAGCGTAGATATAGTTGTGCTGAAGAAAAGTCTGGGAAATATAGGATATAACCTATCTTCCCAACTCATACTTGGTTAAAACCTCTTGATTTGAAGTCATAAATACCTCCTTTGGAGACCACTGATTTGGAGAACAATTATCATAACATTAAAGTGAATCCAGGATACATACAAATAAAAATGTGGTGATTGTTTTAGAGAGCACAAACAATAAATGGACTCAGAAAAGACAACTTAGGGGAAGTGGCACTTGAATTGAAACTTGAAAAAAACTAGAGTTTGCAAGAGGCAGAGGTGAGAAGTATTTTCAGAATGATGGAAGTGGAATCACATGTGCAGAGGCAGTAACTGGAATCACTGAAGAGAAGAAAAATGTGTTTTAATGTTTTGGATGGTGCTTTGTATATCTACATCAATAGATATAACACAAAACCATGCAGGAACAAATACTGAATTTATTCTATCCAAATATTACACTATTCTCACATTGACAAATTATCCATGATCTTATTATCCTATAAGAGATGAATATAAATGGTTACACCTTAACAAGATCACAGTGATCATAGACTCAAAGTATTAAATGGTTATTTTGCCTCATCTCTCATTATAAATATAATTTTAAAGTTTTATTATCTTTTCACCATATAAAGCATATTAGAATAGAACATTAAACCTCTTACTAAACTTACTAATTCCCTACATCATAAATTCATGGCCTTAACAACCTAGCAGAAAATTTCCATCAACCACAAGGACGCAGAGGGACCAGGAAGTCATGAGAATAGTTTTCAGGTATGACTTAAATTTCTTTAAGATAAGGCCATTTCTTTAGAATAAGATGACATGCAGTTTCCACAATGTTTTATTTACCACACTAATTATCTCCATTTAAACACTTGCCTCATACCTTCAAAGAATTTATTACTCCTAGAAATAAAGATCATTCCACATTTAAAAAGGCAGAGAATATGAATAAATTATTCAGGAAAAAAGTGTAGTAGCAGAAAAATAAGGAAAATGCATTTAAACACTAATTTGATTCATAATTGAATGAACATCAAGTCAACAACTTACCTGTCTTTATCCTACTGTAAGGTTCATATTCATGTTCCAAGGCACAAACAATCATTTTCAATATCCTGTGTACTGCACTGCTATCCAAGCGAAGATCAAGAGGACCAACAACAAGACTTTTGGTGGACTTCTCCTGAATATTCCCCAAATCTTCACTTTTTGTTGAAGGGAGGTCTTGTTGATTTCCAGGTGCTAGTTAAATACATATATATTTCATAATTAACATAAATATTAATTCACATTATTATGTACATGCTTTGCAATTTCTTAATTTTCATGATCAAATGTCTGTTCAAACATCATTTGGAATAATCTAATGTCATATTTCAACCTTTATTTTTATCAAGTAAATTCATTATTTTGAATGGCACCAAAATGATATTTCTTCTTCACACTCAATTTTCCAGCATTATCTAAAAAATATAAGCTCTAGCAAACTGAAATTTTACACATGTACCTGAAGGCATGTACAGAAATACAACTATACAATTTCAAACCAATGAAATAAGGTGAAACTTCATCCTCATTTCCATGAACTCAAAAACCATAAAAGAAACCACAGATATATTCGATAAACATACTTTCAAAAAAAGATCATCTAGTACAATAAAAGTGGCAAGATGGTGTCTTCAAACCACAAACTAGTGACTTACTTCAACTCATGGCAAAACTCTAAAAAATATTATTAAAGAAATAGTCAACAATCAATAAAAATCAATTAAGTGCCTACTATATGGCAGGCCCTATGCTGGATTGTAAACTTTGACAATCTAATGGGGAAAAAAACATAAAAAGCTGAAAAGGGAGGGATGGAGGGGTGGAGAAAGAGAAGGTCAATCAGAGAAGTCCTAAAGTAATGCAGCAAGGTGAGAAATGAAGAAATGTCTGAGCTGAGCTCTCTCCTTAAATGGAGGTTTAGAGTTCATGGCCCTACCCTTCAATTAGAGAGGCAAAAATAATCATCAAGTGGATTACCAAGATTGGTGGGATCTTATACAGATAATGACAAGAGACAGTTTTTAAACACTTGGAAAGTAAAGCATTGATCACTAAGGGGCAGTGTGGTTTCATTAAGAACAAGTCATTTCAGATTAGCTTCACTTCCTTTTTTGGTAGATCAGGTAAACTCTATATGTGTATTCTACCTGAATTCAGCAAAGAATTAAATTAAGTGTCTTATGGAATTCTTGTGCAAAAGGTGGGGGAAAAAATTTAAATCATCAAAGACATCAGGAAGAAGAAAATTCATAGGCTTTGAACACAAACAGATAAATCTACAGGGAAAACATTAAAGGCAGAAGGAAATACGGCCTCCAGAGCTAATGGTTCAAGCATCTATCAATAAATACTGCAAAACAAAGAAAAATGATCCAATACTGCATGAGACAGAGGAATCACTGGATTTTCAGGAGAGCATGGAACCACAACATGCTGGTCTTCAGTGGTTTAAAAGAGAAATGAGAATTATGGGAGCAGAACTTATAGACAGAAGAACAAAAATAATAAGCAGAACAGAAAAACAGGAATCTGCAATGTTAAGTCTCTCAAAGAAACAAAAGCAAGAACAAAAGAGTGGGGATGCAAATATGCATAAATGAAGGGCAATCTAGAGGAATGGAAGCAAGCCCCCCCCCAATAATATTAAAAGTAAATATGCAAATTATGCAAGCAAAACACACTGTTCTCAAAGACAGGATTCAGAGACAAGTGTAACAATTAGAGTGACGCCACCTGCTGGAGAGTTACTGTAGGAAAGCTCCACCATGAGGAGAAGGCATCTGAGGGTAAGTCATGTGGTTTGCAAGGTCAGTTCCTTGGCATCAGGAAGTGATGTTTGCTCATGGGTACTGTCGATCAAAGCTACCAGCCAATTAGCTTGGAGCTATGTGTGCCTGTGGAAGGGATGTTCCCTGCTCTACAGGAGGCTGGTGGGACTAAGAAGGGGCGAGGCTCACTCTCTCACTCTCTTTCATGAGGACCTCAGCGGGCAGTGGAGCAGGAGACTCGGGGTCCCAGAGATAGATAGCTGAATCTAGGCCTCTTTCTCTCTCTCTTCACCAAATTCTTATTCTCCTTAATAAATGCTTAAAAGTCTAAACTCTTGCTAAAGCTTATAATTTATTGGTGACCACTCATTAGATATTTTAGACAGTATACCTAGATAGCAACTTTATACAAGTTAATTATAGATCCACCAAAAGAACATGGCAAGACAAAAAAAAATGAACACCATAAAGCGTGAAATAATACAAGAGAACTGCTCAGAACTTCTAAACAGAGGAAATTAAATTCCAATTAAAAGAATTCATAGGTTGCCTCAGGAAAAAAAAAAAATACAAGTCCAAAACCCCCAAGACTCATAGTTAAATTTAGTAGTCAAATTTAACAATTCAACTCAGAAACAATAAGTTTTGCAAGTGATCCAGAGAAAGGCCTTCAAATACAAAGGAAAGGAAATTTAAATAATATTTGCAAATGCCAAAAAGTCACAAGGGATAGCTAACTCAGATTACAGAGAAAGAATTTTTTTAAAAATCTCAATAGACTAGACTATAGGGACTGAATATAATAAGATTTTTACTACAGTAAAAACTTAGTAAAAATGTTTTATCTAATATAAAGTCTAATTTTATACTAAGATATAATATAATACAATACAATATAATAATATAAATGTAGTCTTGTGTTTAGGTTCAAAACCATCATTTTCACAAAAACAGGATCAGTAAGATTAAAAAATACTAGCTGCCCCTCAACTTCCAATTCTTTGCCACCACAAAAATAATTGCTATAAATATTTCTGTACAAAGAGGTTCCTTTCCTTTTGCTTTGATCTCTTTAGAATACAGACTCAGTAGCAGCTCAGTCAAAAGGCACACAAAGTTTTTATAGCTCTTTGGGCATAGTTTCAAATTGATCTCTAGAACTGCTAGACAAATCAACTATAAATTTTTAAGCGAAAACTGTATGACCACTAATCAGGAATTCTACACAGTAGGTTTTTCAATTATATAGGGATAATTAGATAGCCTTTAAAATCCCTTCATATGTTAAGATTCTGTGATTCTTCTGAGTAATTCCTTTGACTTCAAATAATACAAATATGAAAATTATTAAGGACTCTCAATCACTCTAACTATGTCAACAATCTAGTGAATACCTCCACCTAGATGTCATACAAGTCCTTCAAACTCAACATATTCAAAATGAATTTATCATCTTCCCAACATAAAACATGTCTCTCCTCAAAATGTTCATATTTCCACTGGTGGAAATGTTCAAAATATCAGAATCTGATTTCATTCTTCCCTCTCCTGCATATCAGTATACAAATTCTGTAAATCTGACCTTCACGATAACTTTATACCCTGCCCTAACTCAGGAGCTCATCACCCCTCACCTGGACCATTGTAAACTGGCTCCTAACTGGTCTTCCGGGTTTTTTTTCCTCTTCTTTTTTTTTTTTTTTTTTTGGTGGGGCAATGAGGGTTAAGTGACTTGCCCAGGATCACATAGCTAGTAAGCATCAAGTATCTGAGGCCAGATTTGAACTCAGGTCCTCCTGAATCCAGGGCCGGTGCTTTATCCACTGTGCCACCTAGCTGCTCCCCCAACTGGTCTTCCTGAGGCAATTCTGGTTCCTCTATAATCTATCCCAAACAAAACTTCCAAAATAATCTTGTTTTTTGTTTTTGTTTTTTGTGGGGCAATGAAGGTTAAGTGACTTGCCCAGAGTCACACAGCTAGTAAGTGTCAAGTGTCTGAGGTGG
Organism: Dromiciops gliroides; assembly: GCF_019393635.1. Classification (NCBI taxonomy): domain Eukaryota; kingdom Metazoa; phylum Chordata; class Mammalia; order Microbiotheria; family Microbiotheriidae; genus Dromiciops; species Dromiciops gliroides. The sequence continues at coordinate 142,301,414 of NC_057861.1, forward strand.
GATTTGAAATCAGGTCCTCCTGAATTCAGGGCTGGTGCTTTATCCACTACGCCACCTGGCTGCCCCCAAAATAATCTTAATGTGCACACCAAACTAAGCTAATTTTCTGGCCAAAAAACTTTCAATGGCTCCCTATTGCCTATAGGTTAAAATACAAACTCCATAGCATAGCATCTAAGCCCTCCATAGAATGGATCCAAACAAGCCTACCTGTCCTATAACATATAATAATGCCCCTTCATATGCTTCATGTTCTAAGAAAACTGAATTCACTGTTTTCCATCTAATCTTATCTTGCATTCTTCTGTCTTCATATACTCAGGAAAGCTATCTTCCATATAAAAACACACTGTGTCCTTAATGGTGCCTTTTGAAATCCTTCCCTTTCCTGCCATCTTCCAGGAAGCATTTGATCCTTGTCACCCAGGGGACAGCTAGGTGGCACAGTGGATAAATCACTGGCCCTGGATTCAGGAGTTCCTGAGTTCAAATCCAGCCTCAGACACTTGACACTTACTGGCTGTGTGACCCTGGGCAAGTTACTTAACCCTCATTGCCCCACAAAACAAAACAAAAACAAAAACAAAAAAGAAATGTACCAATCAAGTCCTGAAAAAGAATCCAAAATGAAAATACCCAGGAATGTTACAACCAAATTCCAAAGCTCCTGGATAAAGGAGAAAATTTTGCAATAAATCAAAAAGAAACAATTCAGATATCTGGACGCCACAGTAAGGATTACACAGGATTTAGCAGTTTCTACATTAAAGAATCAGACAGCACAGAATATGATATTCTGGAAGTAAAAGGATGTAGGATTACAACCAAGAATCATAGCCTAGTGAAAATGAACATAATCCATCAGGGGGCAAAGTGTTCATTAATGAAATGGGACTTTAAAGCACTCCTATGAAAAAACCAGAACTTGAGAATAAATTTGATTTTCAAAACAAGATTCAAGAGAAACATAAAAAGGTAAAAAGGAAAAAGAAAACTTAAGTGATTCAATATGGCTAAACTGTTTGCATCCCTACATGGAAAGATTATGCTTGTAACTCTTTAGAACTATATCACTATTAGTGCAGTTAGAAGTATACATAGAAAGAGGGTGCAGGTATAAGGTGACTGTGATGGGATAATATTAAAAAAAATTTACAGGGTGAGAAAGAAGATTACACTGGGAGCAAAGGAAGGGAAAGGGGTAGAATAAGGTAAATTATCTCACATGAAGAGTTAGGAAAAAACCTATTATCATGTAGGAGAAGTCTGAGGGTTGGGGAGCAGAAGAGGGGGAGGGCACAGGAAGGTTAGTATCACTTAAACCTTATTCTCATAAGAATTAGTTCAAAGAAAGCATAACATACAAAATCAGTTGAGTATAGAAGTCCATCATACCCTATAGGGAAGAAGGAAGGGAGGTTAAGAAAAGGGGTAAGGGGATGGGGGTGGGGGGAAAAATCTGACAGAAGGGAGGGCAGATTAGGGGATACAGTGGTGAGAAGCAAAACACTGATGAGGAAAGAAAGGGTAAAAGGAGAGGATAAACAAGTAGAAAAATAGGATGGAGGGAAATGCACAGTTAGTAATCATAACTGTGAATGTAAATGGGACGAACTCACCCATAAAACAGAAGTGGATAGCAGAGTGGATTAAAAATCAGAATCTGATATTATGTTATTCATAAAGAACACACTTGAAGCAGAGAGACACACACTGAGTAAAGGTAAAGAGCTAGAGCAGAATGTATTTTGCTTCAGCTAAAGTTAAAAAAAAAAAAAGCAGGGGGAGCAATCAATCCAGAAAAAAAGCAAAAGCAAAAATATATCTAATTAAAAGAGTTAAGGGGGGCGGCTACATGGTGCAGTGGATAAAGCACCGGCCCTGGATTCAGGCGTTCCTGAGTTCAAATCTGGCCTCAGACACTTGACACTTACTGGCTATGTGACCCTGGGCAAGTCACTTAACCCCCATTGCCCCGCCAAAAAAAAAAAAAAAAAAAAAAAAAAAAAAAAAAAAAGAGTTAAGGAAGGAAACTAAACCTTGCTAAAAGTTTCCACAGACAATGAAATAATATTAATACTAAACATATAGGGGCAGTTAGGTTAGACCTCGCCATGGCAGGTTGGATGATGGGGTCTCTTAGAAATAGTTAGATTTTTACCTTTCTCTCTGATTATTAGATACTAATGCTCCTTAATAAATACTTAAATACTCTTGCTAAAGCTTCTAATTTATTGGTGACCACTCATTAGATATTTTACACAGACTAGCTAGGATTTTAGCACTAGCCCTGGATTCAGGAGGACCTGAGTTCAAATCTGGCCTCAGACACTTGACACTTACTAGCTGTGTGACCCTGGGCAAATCACTTAACCCTCACTGTCCCACCAAAAACAAAAAAACAAAAAACAAAAACATTCAAATACTAAATATATATGCACCAAGTGGTATAGTATCCAAATTCTTAAAGGAGAAATTAAGTGAGTTACAGGAGGAAGTAGACAGTAAATATACTATACTAGGATGCTATAAATACTATTAAAGCAAACTATACTAGTGGGGGACCTCAACCCTTTCAGAACTAGATAGATAGATAGATAGATAGATAGATAGATAGATAGATAGATAGATAGATAAATAAGAAGTTAAGGAGAATTTTTTAAAAGTCAGATACTGCGGGCAGTTAGGTGGCACAGTGGATAGAGCACTGGCCCTGGATTCAGGAGGACCTGAGTTCAAATCTGACCTCAGACACTTAACACTTACTAGCTGTGTGACCCTGGGCAAGTCACTTAACCCCAATTGCCTCACCAAAACAAAAACAAAAACAAAAATTAGATACTGAATGGGAAATAAAAGAATATACCTTTTTCTCAATGGTACATGGTACCTACACAAAAACTGACCATGTATTAAAGCATAAAAAGCTAACTATCAAATGTAGAAAGGCAGAATTATTAAATGAATTCTTTTCAGATCATAATTCAACAAAAATTATACTCAATAAAGGGCAGTGGAAAGAGATTAAAAATCAACTGGAAACTAAATAATCTAATCCTAAAGAATGAGTAGGTCAAAGAAACGATCAATAATTTAATTAAAGAGAATCACAACAATAAGGCAACATACCAAAATTTATGGGTTGCAGCCAAAGCAGTACTTAAAGGAAAATTTTTATCCCTAAACTCTTACATCAACAAAATAGAGAGAGAGCAGATCAATGAATTAGGCATGCAACAACAACAAAAAAATGGAAAAGAACAAATTTTACATATCCAATTAAACACCAAATTAGAAATCCTGAAAACCAATGGTGAGATTAATAAAATTTAAAAACTATTGTGCTGATAAATAAAACTAGGAGCTGGTTTTATGGAAAAAAAGATAAACCATTGGTTAATTTGATTTTTAAAAAGGAAGAAAATAAAATTGCCAGTATCAAAAATAAAAAGGGTTGATTCATCACCAATGAAGAAGAAATTAAAGCAATTATTAAGAACTATTTTGACTAATTACATGTCAATAAATCGGACAGTCTAAGCAAAATTTATGAATATTTTTCAAAATCTAAATTGCCTAGATTAACAGAAGAGGAAACAGAATATTTAAATAACCCCATTTAGAAAAATAAATTAAACAAGCCATCAATGAACTCCTTAAGAAAAAATCCCCAGAGCCAGATGGGCTCACAAGTGAATGCTATCAAATATTTAAAGAATACTTAATTCCAATACAGAAACTATTTGGAAAAATAAGAGGAATCTTACCAAATTCCTTTCATGACATAAATATAGTGCTGATATCTAAACCAGGAAGAGCTAAAACAGAGAAAGAAAACTACAGACTAATGTCCCCAATGAATATTGATTCAAAAATTTTAAATAAAATACTAGAAAGGAAATTACAGTAATATATCACAAGGATCATACACTATGACCAGGTAGTATTTATAGCAGGAATGGAGGGCTGGTTCATTATTCGGAAAACTATAAGCATAACTGACCATATCAATTATCTCAATAAATGCAGAAAAAGCTTTTGACAAGAAACAGCACCTATTCCTATTAAAAACACTAGAGAGTACCAGAATAAATGGAGCTTTCCTTAAAATGATAAGAAGTATATCTAAAACCAACAGCAAGCATTATCTGTAATGAGGATAAGCTAGAAGCCTTCCAAGTACAATCAGGGGTGCAGCAAGAATCAGCATTTATACATCACCAAGAGCTGCCTAGCAGCAAGATATGGAAAGAAAAATTCCAATTAAAGAACTACAGACAATATCAAATAGTTGTGAGTCTACATGCCAAGACAAAACCAGGAACTATATGAACAGAATTACAAAACATTTTTTCAAACAAATAAAGTCAGATCTAAACAATTGGAAAAATATCAATTGTTCATAGGTAGGCTAGCCAGTATAATAAGAATGACAATTCTACCTAAATTAATTTATTTATTCAGTGCCATACCTATCCAACTATCACAAATTATTTTATAGAGCTAGAAAAAATAATAACAAAATTAATCTGGAAGAACAAAAGGTCAAGAATATCAAAGGTATTAATGAAAAAAATGCAAAGAAAGTGGGCTAGCCTTACTCAAACTCAAACTGTATTATAAAGTGATAATCTTCAAAAGTATCTCACACTAGGGGCAGCTAGGTGGCATAGTGGATAAAGCATTGGCCCTGGATTCAGGAGGACCTGAGTTCAAATCCGGCCTCAGACACTTGACACTTACTAGCTGTGTGACCTTGGGCTAACCCTCATTGCTCTGCAAAAGAAAAAAAAAAGTATCTCACACTGGCTAAGAAACACAGTGGTGGATCAATGGAATAGATTAGGTACACAAGACCTTGTAAGTAAATGACCAAAGTAATATAATGTTTGATAAACCCAAAGACCTCAGCTTCTGAAACAAGAGTTCTGTATATGACAAGATCTGCTGAGAAAACTGAGAAACAGTATGGCAGAAACTAGATATAGAACAACACCTCACACAGTATGGCAAGTTAAGATCAAAATGAGTACGATTTAGACATAACAGTGATACCATAAGCAAACTAGGAGAGGAAAGAATAGTTTACCCATTAGAATTATGGATAAAAGAAGACCAAACAAGAGATAGAAAGCATTACAGGGTATAAAATGGATAATTCTGATTAGATTAAATTCTAAAATTTTTGCCCAAATAAAAGCAAATGAACCAATATTAGAAGGAAAGCATAAAGCTGGGAAACAATTTTTATAGCAAGTATCTCTGACAAAGGCCTCATTTCTCAAATATATAGAGAACTAAGTCAAATTTATAAGAATACAAGTCATTCCCCAAATGATAAATGGTCAAAGGATATGAACTGGCAGTTTTCAGAAGAAATCCAAGCAATATATAGTCATATGAAAAAATGCCCTAAATCACTACTGATTAGAGAAATGCAAATTAAAACAACTCTGAGGTACTACCTTCTACCTATCAGATTGGCTAATATGACAGAAAAGGAAAATGATAAATGTTGGAGGGGATATGGGAAAACTAGGACACTAATGCACTGGTGGTGGAGATGTAAAGTGATCCAACCATTTTGTTTTTGTTTTGTTTTGTTTTTTGCAGGGCAATGGGGGTTAAGTGACTTGCCCAGGGTCACACAGCTAGTAAGTGTCAAGTGTCTGAGGCTGGATTTGAACTCAGGTACTCCTGAATCCAGGGCCAGTGCTTTATCCACTGCACCACCTAGCTGCCCCTATCCAACCATTTTGGAGAGCAATTTGGAAGTATGCCCAAAGGGCAATCAAACCGTGTATACATTTTGATCGAGAAATATCACTACTAGGTCTGTATCCCAAAGAGATCGAAAAAATGGGTGGAAGGGACCTACTTGTACAAAAACATAGCAGAATTTTGTGGTGGCTAAGAACTGGAAATTGAGGGAAAGCCCATCAACTGGGGAATGGCTAAACAAGTAGTGATATATGAATGTAATGGAATATTATTGTGCTATAAGGAATGACAAGCAGGATGATTCCAGAAAAACCTGGAAAGACTTACATGAACTGATACTGAATGAACTGAGCAGAACTAGGAGAATATTATATACAGTAACAGCAATACTGTATGATGATCAATTATGAATGACTCAGCTCTTCTCAGCAATACAATAATCCAAGACAATTTCAAAGCATTCATGATGAAAAATGCTACCTACATCCAGAGAAAGAACTGATTGGGTCTGAATGGAGATTGAACATACTATTTTCATTTTATTTTTTTTTCTTCTGGTCTATCTCTCTTTTCACAACAAGACTAATATGGAAATATGCTTTACATGATTGGACATATATAGTATATATCAAATTGCTCATCTTAGCAAAGGAGGAGGTGAGGGAGGGAGAAAATTTAGAACTTAATAATTTTTTTAATGAATATTAAAATTGTCCTTACATGCAAATGGAAAAAATACAATTCTATTTTTATAAAGAGTAAGAATTAGCTATAAATGGAAAGAGTTTCCATATGTACCTGTTTGCAAATGACATCATACATAGTCCTTATGTTTCACAATATTAAGTCTCAATGAAATTGAAAGTCACTCAGAGGAGCTCAGTTTAAAAATCCATACTAGAAAATCAAGTAGATACTGAATATAATCAGTGACTCAACAAGTACTCAATAAGGGCCTAATATGTGCCCAGAATAATGCTAAGAACTAGAAATTTTAAAAAAGGCCAAAGAAGGAGCTCATAATCTAATCCGAAAAACGAGAAGAAAATAACTATGTAAAAACAAGATATATATAATAGAAACTGGAGATACTTAATGGTGGCAAGTCACTAGCATCAACAAGAATAAGGAAAAGCTTACGGTAAAAAGAGAGATTTCATCTAAGATTTTAAGGACACTAGATAAACCAAGAAGTGGGGATCAGTAGGGAGAGAATATGAGACATGGATGATATCCATTGAAAATGCACAGAGTTGCATACCCTTTGACCCAGCAATACCACTTTTGGGTCTTTTTCCCAAAGAAATCATGGAAAGGGGAAAGGGACCCACATGTACAAAAATATTTATAGCTGCTCTTTACGTGGTGGCAAGGAATTGGAAGTTGAGGGGATGCCCATCAATTGGGGAATGGCTGGACAAGTTGTGGTATATGAATACAATGGAATACTATTGTGCTGTAAGAAACGATGAGCAGGAGGAGTTCAGAGAAACCTGGAGGGTCTTGCGTGGGCTGATGATAAGTGAGATGAGCAGAACCAGAACACTGTACACAGTATCATCAACATTGAGTGTTGATCTACTGTGATGGACTATATTCTTCTCACCAATGCAATGGTACAGAAGAGTTCCAGGGAACTCATGATAGAAGAGGATCTCCAAATCCAGGGGAAGAAAAAAAAAAGAACTGTGGAGTATAGATGCTGAATGAACCATACTATTTCTTTTGTTTTTGGTGCTGCTGTTCTTTCTATGTTGAGGTTTTTCATCATTGCTCTGATTTCTCTCTTATAACATGACTAATGCAGAAATATGATTAATGTTATTATGTATATATATAAAAAACCTATATCAGATTACCTGCTGTCTAGGGGAGGGGGGAAGGGAGGGGAGGAAGGGAGAAAAATCTGAAATTGTAAAGCTTGTATAAACAAAAGTTGAGAACTATCTTTACATGTAACGGGAAAGAAAATAAAATACTTTATTAATTAAAAAAAAAAAGAAAATGCAGAGAGTTGGAAGATGGATTATTCTGGGTAGGGAACAGCAAAGAGGTCAGTGTCATTAGATAGTGGAGTACATCTGTGGGGAGCAGGGGGGTATGTATGACATGTTCAGACTATGCTTTAGGAAGATTACTTTGATAGCTGAGTGGAGGATGGATTGGATTAGGGAAAGACTTGTGACAGACAGACCAGCCAGCCATCAAGCTAGTGCCATAGTTCAGACATGAGGAGATGAGGGCAACCACAATGGTGAAGTCTATGTCAAAGGAGAAGTATATTTGAGAAATGTCACAAAGTTAAAATTGGAAGGCATTGGTAACAAATTGGATATGATGATAGTAAAAGAGAAGATAAAAGATAACACCTAAGTTGCAAGCCTAGGAGACTGCGAAGATGGTGGTGTCTTCAACAGTAATAAAGAAGTGAGGAAAAGGGGAGAGCTTTGGGGAAAAGATAACAAGTTCAGTTTTGGACATATTGAGTTGGAGATGTCTTTGGGACATCCACTTTGAGATGTCTAATAGGCAATTGGAGATGCAAGACTGAAGGTCAAGAGAAATAAAAGTGCTGGATAACAGGATTTGAAAATCATCTACATAGACATAATTGAATTCATGGGAATTGATTAGAAAATCCAAGAAAAATAGCAGTGTGTCATGGAGACAAAGAGATCTGTGCACATTGCAGACAAGGTCTGGCCAGATATGCTCATCACAGAGCTTTCCAGTGCTCAGGAAATGTAACCAAGGATATGATGTGGTTTCATACCAATATCAAAGAGTGACTTCATGCAGACTAAGGAAACAAGTGCCAACAGGCAACTTTTTTGCTTACTACACAGCTGAGGTGTCACAGATTCTGGGTGGAAAGAAAAGGAGACCTGCAGCTAGAAGTGCTGTTCTAGGGTAAATAGTATTTGCAGGACCTCAGCAATAGACTGAGAAAGGAACAAGTTCAGCAGCAAGCAGCAGCAGTGTGGCTCACACCCCAGGAATGAGGGGCCTCATTTCTAGCTTTCAAGCCTAATCTAAAACCTACAAAGGAATAACCATGGTAGAAATCCTAGACCAAAAGAAAGCCTATAGTTCTGTCACTCTGAACCATCGTAGCTTTACAGCTGGCTGTATCCATCAATTGTATCCATCAATGCCTACTGTTGCTCACACCCAAAAACAGTTCAGAAACTTGCAAGGCTCAAGCCAATGAGCAACAATCAAACTTTGTCCTAGATCAGACAGCTTTGGGAACATTGAAAGCTTACAGGTCTCTAGCCTGAGCTGTCCCTAGATTAACGTAACACTCAGTATTCCAAGCAAGCAGCAACATGACCAACCAAGACCTTCTTTCCTCCAGAAGAAGACCCCAACATATAGTCCAAAGTTAGAAAGCATGCTGAATGAACAAACAAAAAGAGAATCCCACTAAAAAAACTAACGTGGTAAGAGGAATTCTCTAGACACAAACTCATAAGAGAATGCCTCTAAAACATCTAAAGCAAAGCCTCAAAGAAAAATTCAGTTTTGGCACAAATCCAACTAGTATTCCTAGGAGAGAAAAAGCAAGAATTTTTTTTGTTGTTTTTTTAAGCTATAAAATCTTTTAATAAATGAGAGTACTAGTGGAAAAAAAAGGAAAAGAAATGAGAGCCATAAAAGAAAGAACTAGAAAGGGAATTAATAGCTTTGACACAAAAGGAATATATAAAACCTTGCCCAAGCAACAAACTCCCTGAAAAAATAAGAGGGACTGGAATGAAATCTATGACTTCACAAAACAAGAAATATAACAAAGCCAAAAGACAGAAAAAAATATAAGAAAATGTCAAGTATCTCATAGCAAAAACAACTGACCTGAATAGATAAAGGACCAACATTTTAAGAATCATTTTACTACTTAACACTATGGCTCCTAAAAAAAGAGTCTACACATCATACTTCAAGAAATCTTAAAAGGAAACTGTCTACATCTTTCAGTGCCAGAGGGCAAAGCAAAAGTAGAAAGGATTTCCTAGTCACCTACTTAAAGAAACCACAAAATGAAAATCACCAGTAACATTATTACCAAAATCCAGCTATTTAAGGTCAAAGGAAATTATTGCAAGAAGACCGAAATAAAGAATTCAAATAACAAGGAGCCACAGTCAGACTCACACTGGTCTCCATCATTATCTTTTCTTTAGGAAACCTCATCAACAAGAAACTCATTATCCAGTGAGACTTCATCATCTTTGGTACTCATACCTCATTAGTACCTTAGTACCTTCTGCCCCTCTGACTACAGAGCTGGAAAGTGAAGCAAAGAACTCCTCCCAAAGCCTCCAATAAAAGAAGGCTTAAAAGAAGGTCAGACCATCACTTCTCATGAGCTGCACTCCTTGGATTAGTCTCTATAATGCCCCTGCACTGGGTAACTTCTTCTGCATGTGCTCTCCCTTCCCTCCTAATTCTATTTCCTTTTTGTGTATAGTCTTTCACCTTTTGATTATAAGCTCCTTGAAGTCAAGAACTGTCATTTTTTCTTATTTGTATCACCAATGCTTGGCATACTGCCTGACATATAGATGCTTAATAAATATTTACTGACTGACACAGAATTTAGTAGTCAACACTATAAAGTGGAAAACTTGAGATAAGATATTCCAGAAGGCAAAGGATATAGGCTTACAGTCCAGAATAACCTCACAAACAAATCTGAATATAATCCTACCAGAAAAAGAAATGGATATTTAAGACTTTTAAGCATTCCTGATGAAAAAAATCAGAGCTATGATGAAAGTTTGAACTTCAAACACAAAAGAGAATCCTAAAAAGGTAAACATGACTTGACAATCATAAGGCACTCCACAAGGATAAGCTCCTTACATTCTCATATGTGAACATGATGCATGTGTCACCTCTGAATCCGAAAATCATCAGGGGTCACAGAGAGCCTCCTTAGACAGAAGGCCTGGAAATGTCTTGATGATCTGAAAAGAAGAATGTGGGGAGTGGGGGGGGGGAAGACTAGGGGAGGAAAGGGAGAGAGAAACACTAGAGAAATTATCTCACATTATCAAGGTGCCCAAGTAACAAGGAGGAAGGGGAAGGGGGAACTGATAAAATATGAACCTTCTCATTTGGACTGGTCAAAAGAGGAAGGAAAACACACACACGCGCACAGAGGAGAGTATAAAAATACATTACTCGACAAAGAACTGATGGTATCCTGAAAACAGACTGAAGCATAATTTTTTTGATAGTACCTTAATCTGAAGTTTTGTTTTCTTTCACAACCTGGCTAATGCAGAGATGTTTTGCATGACTATTCATGTATAATTTATATTGAATTGCTTGAGTTCTTGGGGGGGGGGGGCGGGGAGTGAGGAAGAAAAGCTGGAACACAAAGTTTTAAAAATATTGGTATCAAAATTTGTTTTTATGTGTAATTTGGAAAAATTTTTTTAAAACATTACTCAACAGGAAAATAGAAAGAAACAGGGAGGAAGGGAAAAGGGGTAATGAGAGAGAGGCTGTAGATTAAGGGAAGGATAAATTCTAAACAAAACAAACTAACAAAAGATTTATAAAAAATATTTATAGTTGATTTTGAGGTATCAATGAATCAGAATCTGAAGAGGTTGTTAAATAGGGTATGGCTGAAAAAAAGTCTTAATATATAAATCTGTTGGGATATTATTGTGCTGGAAGAAATGATGAAAAGGATGCTTTCAAGGAAACCTGAAGAAACATGGATTAAGGGATGGGCAAAACTGGGAGCATAATTTATACAATGACAATAATATCAACAAGATACGTGACTTTGAAAGATTTAAGAATTCTCAATTCCTGACAGAGAGGTGAAGAACTCAGGATTCAGAATGAGAAATGTATGTATTTCTGTATTTATATGTGTATAATAATTATATATACTATATATGTATATACATATATACATACATAGATTTACAAAGATTTTTCCTTTTCAACATTACCAATGTGGAAATTTATTTCTCAAATACATGCTTTTTTCATTCTCAATTAGGAGGAGAGAAAGGAGAAAAGGAAGGAAGAAGGAAGGAGAAAATTTTGCTGATTGAAAAAAAATTTAAGTTGTGGTTGGTTTTTATTTAAAGAGATCATTGGTAACTAAGGAGAGAGAAGTTTTAGAGTTGAATAATGAGATCTGAAGCCAGACTGTTGATAATTAAAAAAAAAAAAAAAGAGGAAAGGAAATAAAGGCATCTGTCATAGCTTTCTCAAGGAGTTTAGCCATAAAATGGAGGAAAGAGACAGGACAACAGCTAGCAAGGATGGATGGATCAAGGATTTTTTGAAGATGGGAGATATCTGGGCATGTTTATAAGAAGCAGGGAACTTATAAATTTATAGGCATAGACTAGATGGGGAGAAATTGAAGGTAAGTGAGAGAGTGGGGATGTGGAGAGGTCAATCTGCTGGAGAAGACATTATAGAATGGTATTACTTGTGCATGTAGAGGGGTTTACCTTGGCAAGGAGAAGGTCTAGTTCATTATGTAAGATGGGTGGAGGAGGTAGTTATAGAGAGCATCTAAGTAATGTGAGATGAGGAAGGGAAGAGAAGGAGGAGCTCTTAAGTTTTTTTCAGTGAAATATGAAGTAAGGTTTTGGCTTAGAGTTTGAGGGAAAAGAGATCAAAAGGAAATCTGAGAAGGAATTTTTTTAAAAAGTTTGAAAAAGTCAAAGTGGGGTAATGAGTAAATTGGGAAGGGGTAAAAAAGATTGTCTTTGGAGAGGTGGAGCCAAGGTGAGAGAGAGAAAGATGGAAACTGCCTGAGCTCTCTGGAGTTTCCCTCAGAAACAACATTAAATCAAGCCTCTAAGCAGATTCCAACTATAAAACCTACAAAAAGACAAAGAGAAACAATCTTCCACCTTGAGAAAATTTAAAAAGACTTCAGGAAAGGTCTGTCTCATTTGAGAGAAAGGGGAGCACAGCACAGCATGGAGGGTGTCTGGGCAAGTCAGTAGGAAGTTCTTTGCCACAACACAGATCAGTAGCTGAGGCCCCTCAGTTCTGGTTCAGCAGGCTGGTGGCACAGTAGGCCAATTGTGAAACAACCACCATCACTCCATGCCCTGGCTGAGAGGGCAAACTGTCAAACTAGAGAACCACCTACAGGGGTGGCTAGCCCAAGCCATCTTGTCACAGAGAACAAGCCCAGAGCAGCGAGGAATTGGAAAGTCCCAGAGGCCTCAGACCAGAAAGCCAGTGATCAAGCCCCTGGCCCCCAATATAAGAAGCTTACAACAGTGGCCCCTGTGCCCCAGCAGCAGAGTTCAACTTTAAAAGTCACAAAATGGGCTAAAATATGAGTAAAGAAACCAAAAAGAACTCTTACCATAAAGAGCTTCTATGGCAACAAGAAAGACCAAAACACAAACTCAGATGAGGACAGCCCTGTCAAAATGCCTACATGAAAAGCCTTAAAGAAGATGAATTGGTCTGAAGACCAAAAAGCCTTCTTGAAAGAGATCAAAAAAGGATTTTAAAAAACAAATGAGAGAAATGAGAGTTACACAAGAAAATTATGAAGAGTCAATGGCTTAGAAAAGGAAACACAAAAATTGTCTGAAGAAAACAATTCTTTAAAAAATACAATTGGCCAAATGGGAAAACAACAACAACAACAACACTAAAGAAGCTCCTTTTAAAAGTAAAATTGGCCAAATGGAAAAGGAGGCACAAAAACTTACTGAAGAAAATAATACCTTAAAAATTTTCCTTAAAAATTATATTTGGGCAGGTGGAAGCTAATGACTCTATGAAATACCAAGAATCAGTCAAACAGAATCAAAAGAATTTTTAAAAAGAAGAAATGTGAAATACCTCATCGGAAAAACAATTGACCTAGAAAATAGATCCAGGAGAGATAATTCAAGAATCATTGGACAGGGGCAGCTAGGTGGCACAGTGGATAAAGTACCGGCTCTGGATTCAGGAGGATGTGAGTTCAAATCCGGCCTCAGACACCAGATACTTGCTAGCTGTATGACCCTGGGCAAGTCACTTAACTCTCATTGACCTGCTCCCCCCCCAAAAAAAAAATCACTGGACTACCTAAAAGCTATGATCAAAAAAAGAATCTACACACCATATTCCAGGAAATTATCAAGGAGAACTGCCCAAGTATCCTAGAATCAGAGGATAAAAGTCATTGAAAGAATCCACCTATCACCTGCTGAAAGAGATCCCAAAATGAAAATTTCCAGGATATAAAATAAACCCACACAAACAAGAGATAGAGAATGTTAGGAAATACAAAATGGGTCATTTTTATTACATTAAATTAAAAAGGGTTTGTACACACACAAGCAATGTAGTCAAGATAGAAGGAAAACAGAAAGTTGGGAAACCATTTTTACAGCCAGTGTTTCTGATAAAGGCCTCATTTCTCAAATATATAGCGAATTGAATCAAATTTATAAGGACACAAGTCATTCCCCAATTGAGAAATGGTCAAAGGATATGAACTGGCAGTTTTCAGATGAAGTAATCTATTGCCTTATTAAAAAAAATGTTCTAAATCACTACTGATTAGAAAAATACAAATTAAAACAACTCTGAGGTACTACCTAATACCTAGCAGATTGGCTAATAAGACAAAAATGAAAATAATAAATGTTAGAGAAGATTTGGAAAAAGTGGAACACTAATGAATTGTCGGTGGAGTTGTGAACTGATCCAACCATTCTGAGAAGCAATTTGGAACTACACCCAAAGGGCTGTGGGGTTGTATATACCCTTTGACCCAGTAATACAAGTACTAGGTCTGTAACCCAAAGAGATTATGAAAAAGGGGAAAGGACGCACATGCACAAAAATACTTTGTGGTAGGCAAAGAACTGGAAAGTGAGAGGATGCCCATCATTTGGGGAATGGCTGAACAAGTATATATAAATGTAATGGAATACTATTGTGCTATAAGAAATGATGAGCAGGCAGATTTCAGAAAAACCTGGAAAGACTTAAGTGGACTGATATTGACTGAAGTGAGCAGAACCAGGAGAACATTGACAAAGTAACAACAACACTGTGTGATGATTAACTGTGATAGACTTAGCTCTTCTCAATAATACAATGATCCAAGATAATTCTAAAGGTCTCATGATGGAAAATGCTCTTTATATCTAGAAAAAGAACTGTGGAAGCTGAATGCAGATTGAACCATACTATTCTTACTTTTTGTTGGTGGTGATTTTTTCTTTCTTGAGGTTTTTCCCGTTTGTTCGGATTCTTCTTTCATAGCATGACTAATGTGGAAAAATATGTATTGCGATTGTACATATTTAACCCATATCAGATTACTTGCCATCTTGTGGAGAGGAGAGAGAAGGGAAGGAGGGAGAAAAATTTGGAACTCAAAATCTTATAAAAACAAATGTCAAAAACTATCCTTACATGTAACTGGAAAAAAATAAAATAATATTAAGACTGAAAAAAAAATTGTCTTTGCCACAATGAGGACTGAGGAGAGATTATGTAACCAACATGTAACAACTACTATCAGGGTAGCTTCAAAATTTTTCTTCACCTTTTTTTCAGCATGTGAGTAGCAATAAAGGCAATGGGATGATGGGAATAATCCAAGGCTGAAGTTTGGTTGAAGATTGGCAATAAGAGAAGGAAGCAAAGGACTCCAGAGACTAGAATGGCATAGAGCTGAACTAGTTCATGAAGAGGTCAAGATGGGGATGGAAGAAATGTGTAACCAGTGCAGGAGTAATGGCCTGGGGAAAAAAATTAAGGAGCTGAGGGATTAGTGGGCACAGTGAGTACAAAAAAAAAAAAAAAAAAAGGTTAGGAATTGAAAGGCAGAAGGAGGTGGAATGACAATAAATTGAGATCACATAAGGAGAATTCAGAGTTCATAAAGATGAAATGATGCATTTCATGGCTGATGGTGTGGTAAAAAAATATGAAAGTTTTTTAACAGTCGGTTAGGATAACTGAAAGACTCCAGTTTTTGAAGGACCACCCTTTTGAGGAGGAGACCAACAGTCCACCTGCTGCGCACATCAGACTGCCTGCTACGCACTCGACTTCCAGGGTGGAGAGAACGGAAGTAGAACTTTTTTCCTGCTCCGCTGGTCTGCTGGCTGCACTGCACAGACAGACACGGACTGGAGTTTGACTTGGCCCGGCTCTCGGTTAACAGCACGCACTTGACTCGGTCTCTCTCCCCAAAAGTGGCCTTGGGTTTTGGTGAGTTTTATACAGAATATAGACTAAGCCTAGACTTAAGACGATTTGTATTGTATTTCTACTTTCCTATCCTTCTAATCAACATCACCTTGTGACTACCATACAATAAAGGCTCTATCTAGAAAACCAGAAGATTCTTCCATTTACTAGTCTGGGAGATAAATTAAGGGAAAGGTTAAGTAGGGGAGATTTATGATCTAATATCCAATTTTAATCTCACAATGGCAAGATCAAAGATAAGACAAACTCTGTGTGTAGCTAAGGTGGGGTGAAGGTGTAAGTCATGAAAAACGAGTAAATTGAAGAACTGAAGATCAGTATACTAGAGTTATCAGAATTTTGATAGTGTGGTATATATCAAATGAATGAACCTCAAAGAAGGTGAGGTTCACTGAGCGACAGTAGAAGAGGGAAAGTTTAGAAGTGGCACTGGAGAGTAAGGTATTCCACCACAACCAGTAATTGAGGGGAATTACTAAAAGAACAATTAGTGCTGCAAAAAGTAGTCATGAATGGGTTGTCATCAGAAGGGAACTCAGGTTGAATAAGAGTCAAAAGATGAAAGGAGTATGAAAGAGAAAGATTTAAGATGAAAGAAAATTTGTACATATTACTTAAATACACATCATTTGAAAAACTGTAATACTCAGTCAACCAAGTAAGTAAATTGGTACATCTTGGACAGACATTACAGATAGACCCAGTATGGAATAAAAGGATCACATTAGAGAAACAGCAAGGTGCTTGCTGATTGTTACCACATATTGCCCTGCTACAAAATCATATTTTTAATGCCAGTATTCTGGAAATGCAACATGGTGTTGAATCATGAAAAGCCACTGTGTCAGAAGAATCAAAATAGCAATATGCAGTCAATATACATGGCAAGTACAAGTAGGCTGCAACATGTTATCTATGAGGACTTGTTTCCCCATAAAAAGTGTTGTTGCATATTTATTTGTCATACCGTTGCCCTTGATATGTAATGATTGGAATGACGCCACCTACTGGAGACTTGCTGTGGGAAAGCTCCACCATGAGGAAAATGCCTCAGAGGCATTGTGGCTTTTCCTTGGCGTCAGGAAATGACGTTTGCTCATGGGTGCTGTCTATCAAGGCTACCAGCCAATCAACTTGAGGAGCCTCCTATGGTCTGGGAGGAGACAGGAAGGAGGAAAGGGAGCCTGCGCAGAGAGCGCTGGGCTTTTTTGGCTTCCTGACTTGATGGTGGTGGCGGCAGAGGACTTCACAGGAAATTTGAGGAAAGACAGGAATGCCAGGCTGTTAGAATTCTGTTCTCAATCTTTTTCTTTCTATTTTCCAATAAACCCTTAAAAACCTAAACTCGTTTTATCAGTGATTTTTAGTCAGTTTCCCCAAACTGGGGGAACAGATTAGAATCCACATTTAGAATCTTAAATTACACAGTTAGAGTATAAACCCAATGAGGCCAGGAACTACACACACACACACACACACACACACACACACACACACACACATATTTTTTTAACAGAGGCAATTGGGGTTAAGTGACTTGCCCACGGTCACACAGCTAGTAAGTATTAAGTGTCTGAGGCCTGATTTGAACTCAAGTACTCCTGAATCCAGGACCTGTGCTCTATCCACTGTGCCACCTAGCTGCCCCCAGGAACTATATTTTTTGTTTTGTTTTGGTTTGGTTTTTTTGTTTGTTTTTTGGTGAGGCAGTTGGGGTTAAGTGACTTGCCCAGGGTCACACAGCTAGTAAGTGTAAAGTGTCAGAGGCCGGATTTGAACTCAGGTACTCCTGAATCCAGGGCCGGTGCCTTATCCACTGTGCCATCTAGCTGCCCCTAGGAACTATATTTTAATATCTAGTATTTCCACATAGTAAAGCCCTTAATATCATTGTTTCCGAATGAACAAAGTTGATCTATCATATTTAAGGATACACTTGATAGGGGCAGCTAGGTGGCGCAGTGGGTAGAGCACCGGCCCTGGATTCAGGAGGACCTGAGTTCAAATCCAGCCTCCGACACTTAACACTTACTAGCTGTGTGACTCTGGGCAAGTCACTTAACCCCAATTGCCTCACAAAAATAAATAAATAAATAAATAAAAATTAAAAAAAAAAGGATACACTTGATAAAGATATCAATATTTTTTCAATGCTTTAATAAATATTATGTCATTTATCATGTTTATATAATAATACATATCAAAGTGACAGTATTATTTTAAACAGATAAATCAAGTCTTTCTTTGATGAGATGTGGGGAGGGAATAGAAGAACTAGACAAGTAGAAAGCTGCTTTTGGTCCTTAGACATTACTATGTGTGTATCTTAATAATGGCAAACTCCCCCTTCTCCAGTAGGGGGAGCTAATGAACTGGGTGCCTGAGGACCTCATTTCTTCCTAGATTAAAGGGATGACTTGCTTGTTGGCTTGTTCGTGGGAGAATATGGAGTGCTTCTGGAAATTAAGGCAATAAATTTTCTTTTTCCCTACTCCTCCCCAAGGCTGCCTTCTTATAGGGTTAAACTCAGTAAATCTCTAAAATAGAACTCAGTATCTTCCCACCACCATGCATTCCTTTTCCAAACTTCCCTATTTCTGTCAAGGGTACCATCATCCTTCCAGTCTCCCAAGTTCACAATTTCAGATCATCCTTAATTGCTTACTCTGCCTCAGTCCACATATGCAGTTGCCAAATTCTGTCATTTTGGTCTCAAATACTTTTTTTTTTTTTTTGCATTTGTTCCTTTCTCACTCCTCATTCAATTTACTTCAACTTACCTTAGGTCAGGAACTCACCTAGACTAATGAAATGGCCTCCTAATTGGTCTCCTTCCTCAAATCTCTCTTCAATCCAATCTGTCCTCCTCAATGCTTCCGAAGTGTTTTTCTTTACACCCGGGTCTGACCAAGTCAGTCCTCTACTCAATAAACTCTAATAGCTCCCTATTACATGTTACAACCTGGGAAGTAGAAATTCTCTATACATTTGGTGTTCTCCTAAATTGATATTTTGGTTATAGTACTCTAAGACTTGCTGCAATAAAAAGAATGTAATCTATAAATATATCTGTGGGTGAATCAATCTGTTAATGAATATTCAAGGCAAGCACTTTATTGCCAAGAAAAATTAGTTTTTTAATCAACAAACAATAAATGTACCTATACAGTCTATATTCTAGTCTTTTCAGTAGATTTTGTGACCTAAGATGTGATCTGCAACTGAAATCATTTAAGAAAATCTGCCTGTTGCCTCTCATATTTTCATCAAGGATACCCCTGATTAATGTGTAGATCATTTTCATTTAGGTTTACTGGTGAACAGAAAGTAAATATATGGTGAGCAGCTCCCATTGTCTTCTTAATTACTTTTTATGGTAATAATATGATGCAAATTTTGTGTCTCATTATTTGGCATCTTCTCTTTCCCGATTAGAATTGTCTCAATTCCGGCCTGCATTTATTTTTTATAGATAATTGGTTTGTTCTATCTGTTCTCCTCTTCTTTTTTAGTTAAAATTTCACTGAAATACTCAAAGTCTAAGAGTACTGATTACACTGCAATCTTTAATAAAAATGGTTTGTTTTTGAAATGCTGACAGATCTGTTCCATTTTATATGTTTACTTGTCTCCCCAGCAGAAACTTGGGACACCACTTATGAAATCACCAGGCTCTAACAGATGGACAGATATCTTGCTAGTGTCCATCCAGGTTTTTATCTCATTTCTCAATCATTTCCAGACCATGCTACCATGCAAGCACATCTTCCCCCATTCTAGGACCCATTTACCTGTTGTCTTCCCTCATTAAAATGTAAGCTCTTTGAAGGGAAGGACTGTCCTGTTTATATTTATCTATCCAAGTGCTTAGCACAATGTCTGGCACCAAGTAAGCACATAATAAATACTTTATTTATCTTACCTAGCTTCTTTTCAATTTTATCTATGAATACTCTCTAAATGATTTGGATTAATTATGTCTTGGGCAAAAATTTCTTCAGATGCATTCTTCCATGCCTATCCCCTATCTATTCCTCACTGTTCTGTGTATTATTATTTGTAATTTTCTGCCCTCCTCTTACATAATATTTTGCACGTGACCTGTTATTTTAAAACATTGGTGTCTTCTGGTTACCATGTTCTCTACTTGGCAAAAATATCAAGTGTTTTCAGCTAAGGCAGTTATGGTGACTGCTTTATAGCAATTAAACTTCTGTAGGAAATGAAGATATAAAACTAGTTAACAGTCTGCCTGCAGAAAGACAGCTTCGGAGTAGTAAAAATGGGAGAAAAACTCTAAATTAGGACTCAGAAGATCTGGTTTTGAATTTGACTTTTGTCACTTTAACTACTATCTATGGTGATCTTTGGCAAATCATTTCATGTCTCTAGAGCTTGGTTTCCTGATCTATAAAGTGAAGAAAATGAACTAGAGGCTTCTGTGGTCTCCTGCAGCCCAAAATTAAGATTCCTATGAAATAACTCCCACATCTTTAACCAACACTTTCCTATATGCTAAAATATGGGGTCTTTCATTTATCAGGTAGTGTCTGTGGCTCTTTTTGTCTAGAACTTTTTGTAATTCTTCTTAAATCAAAGTATCACTGATAGAAAGGTATAAGGCTTTTGAATAGTCCATAAGCATTTACTGTTTTTCATTTATTGATTTCAAACCACAATGTTCCCTTACCATGCCTAGACCTAATTTTGTACTGATATCAAGAAACATCAATATATACAGTAAACTTGGTTTATGGAATCTTGCCAGGTTCCTCAAATAATTTCTTAATGTTCTATATTAGATGATGGTGCATATAAGATGTACTTCAAGGAAAGATGCCCAAGTATATCATGAAATGATGTTTCTTGTTTTCTTCAGGGGACCTAAGCACATGATAAAACCAATTCCACCCACTCTTTTGTTTGCCTCTCTTAAGATGGCCAATAATGTCATATATGACACACACAAAAATCTGGGCTCTCCAATAGAAAATTTGTAAATAACTTACCCTAATGGGTGTACCTCTCCCTGTAAAATGGCAGCACAGACCTATTACTGTCACTTGTATACACGTGATAGATAAGATGGTTAATCCCAACAGTACTCTTCTTGAAAAAATAGGGGCAGAACCGAGTATGTGGGAAAAGTTGTATGAAATGATGTAGAAGTAAGCAGAAGTCAAAGAATAATTTATATAATATTAACAATATTGTGAAGAAAAACTTAAGAATTCTGATCAGTGTAATGATCAAACATACTTTCAGAGGATTGGTGACAAAACATGGTACTCGCTTCCTCACAGTAAAGTGACAAACTCAACAAACAAAATGAGATACATAATTTCAGATATCAATATGGGGATTTATTTTGCTTGAATATGCATATTAATTACAAGGTTTTGCTTTTATTTTTCTGACTTGGCAGAGGGTTGGGGAGGTACCACAGATGGAAAATGGGTTAGTAACACAGTTGCCAAATTGAAAAGGAGAAGAATAGAGGCTCATTGAAACATCTTGGGGAAAAAAGCTTATTCAAGAAATGAAAAGTCAATAAAGACGCAAGAAAGAAAGTACGTAAGAAACAGACAAAGCAGAATGCCTTTGAAAACAGCCTGAAGAATTTGTTGTATCCTTGGAGGGAGAAGCAAGCTAATAAGTGCTGCAGATCCATAGCTACACTCTTTCTATCCTGTTTTGCATATAAAAATGCTCATCTTAATTGGGGTATGTTAGTTTAAAAGAAAAAGCACAAGTAATTAAAGAACCTAGGTTCAAATCCTGACTTCATCATTTAATATTTTTTATGGCCTCGAACAAGTGATTTTAACACCATGGTATTAAGTTTATGTGTTTTTTAAATGAAGTGGTTAAGCTAGATGATTTCTGAGGACATTTTATACTTTTAAATCCTATGACTCTTTTGTATAATATAATGAGGAATGGATTGGTAGTCGGGGCACCAGGGTTCAAATTTTCATTCTGCCATTAACTAGCCATGTAAAATCCCCCACACTTTTTTCCTGGTATGTAAAATAAAAGGCTCAGACTACATGACTTCTAAGGTCCTTCCAGCTCTAATATTTAAGAAGTCTCATTATTACTGCATATTCTGATTATCCAAAAGCTACAAAATTTCCAGAACACATACAAAGTTTACTGAAATATAAAGATTTCATTTTAAAACTTGAAACCACAGCAGGAACTCTTAAACATATGTAACAGAATATAATGAAAGATTCAACCTGCATGAAATTACCAAAAAAAATTTGACAAAAAGAATTAAGAGGACAAGCATATTTCACAAAGAATTAGAGCAAAAACCCAGAAGGCACAAATTCTCTTTTCCTAATAAGATACAAATAAGACACAAAAAATAAACAACATGCCACATGACCTCTATAGGAATTACAGTTTAATTTTTCCAATGTTAAACTTTTATTAAAAAAAAAAAACTATTCAACATTCATGAAGTATTAAAAAAGGGAAAATTTTAGTCTTTTGACAATGGAATAGAATATTAATTTCCATGTATCAAAATTCTAATAGCACATATGAGAGCTAATAGCAAATGACTATAAAAATGCCTTTCTAATCATCTGTGTAAGGAAATGAATCAAAATACCAAGAATATCAGAAAACTCTAGCAAATGTCATTACAGATTAAGCCATTCCCCAAACCAACTTCAAAGGTAAATCTGAGGTAACCGAGGACAGCCGGTCAAGGACCAGGTGGCTGTGAAGAGGCCTTTGTTTCTGTTGTTTGAGGAAAAGCAAACATTAAGAAAAGTAACTAGTACCTTTGCCACTAGAGCTCTCCATTGTGTACAAGTAATCCATGTAGAAAGCTCCAAACCTCTGCATTCCTGCTATCTCAGTATATGTCTCCTGCCAACAAAGCAAAGCAAACAGAACAAAAGTTGAATAAGAAGAGAATCTTGAGATTACAAGAATCAGACACATATCCTTACCTGAGCTGTGTATCAACTTAAAAGATTATCACAACAAAAGAACAGAGGTTATCCAAAGAATTCACTTCTAAGGCAGGTATTGTAACTTCTATTATAGGCCCCACAAAGGGACATCTATAATTTTACTGGGCATTTTGACCACTTTATCAATAATGTCTAGTTAATGAATACCTTTAATGGAGAACATATTCCTTTCCTGACCTTTCTCAACTACACAATGCTGTCTAATAATGAATACTCCCAAAGAAAGCGAGTTAGTTCTTAAATATTTCAATGATTACTTTATGAAAAAGTTTTAAACTCACAGGAAAAAAAAACAACACAACTGTAGCTCTTTATGGTTTACAAATGCTTTATAGACAGTATCTCATTTGAATCTCACAATAGCCTTAGAAGTTAGGTAAAGCAAGTATTATCACTTTACATATAGGAAAACTGATAATTTAGCTAAAAAAGATTTTTGAACCATAAGCATCAGGATTGTGAGGTTTCTTACTTGGTGACAATCTGCAACCTAGGATAACAGCAAAGCACTGAGTAAATCAAAGAGAAAAATGTAATTCTTGGGATGTCATTTATCTGACAATATGTTACTTTAGTCTCTAAGATACAACCAATTTCAAAAAGTTTTCGAAACCAAAAATCAGGAAAAACACACACACATACACACACACTTTTTACTTCCAGTCTACATTTTGCTGCAAATTCTGTTAACTAAATTTGCCTTCTCATTTTTAAAATTTGTTTTTAACCACACACATACAGGTTAATATGGGTAGGTTTGTTCAAAGTATTCAGCTATTTAAATTTAAGCAGAATGTATTATTGGCTAAATGACAGCTTTATCAGTCAATAAAAATAAATCTGTCATACCATCACTACACATTTATTTACAAATATTTACTAGTTAAGATCATTCTGAAATAATCACTAAGTCCAATCAAAAAAGAGGTATGCAATCCAAGAAAAAAAGTTTAAAGGAATAACCTTAAACTCTCTTTACTATCTTCTCTATGCAAATACTCCAAAGTCTCCCCAGTCATAACCTCCCTCTGATACTATTTTTTGTTCATTCCAGGCTCACTGCCCTCTGTACACTATTTGCATACTTCAATGACACTTCCAATTTAATAAGTCTGAAAATGAATCACATCTCTCACTCCAATACAGTATCTCTTCTGGCTTCCTAATTTCTGATAACGATGCTACTACTGTTCTGGTGACTCATACTTGAAATACTGGTCTTGCCTTGGATTCTTCCCTTTCTTTCATTCTCTACAACTAACTAGTAACTAAGTCTTCTTGATTCTACCTCTATAATGCATTGCACACCAATTTCTTTTTTTACGCCCAATGCGTTTCATACAGTCTTCCCAAATGATGGCAGTAACTTCCTAACCAGTCTCCCTGCTTCTTCACTCCAACATCTCTAATCCAAGTTTCACCTTAATGCTCAAAAATCTTTGATGGTTCCCCAAGCTTTGGGCATGTCATTCACGATCCTCTAACAAGTAGCATGATGCTCAATCTCCATTATTTTCAGCACTCCCCTTCACAGGTCTAACGCTCAAGTCATACTTGATAGTCCCTGAATATACCACAGCTTTGTGCATACTCTTCTATCAAACTAATACATTCCCATTCATCTCTGACTACTGAAATTCCATCCACCCCTCAAGGTCCAGATTGAAGACTACCTTTTTTTTTTTAAAGTCTTTCCTGCCTATTTCTACTTATGAATTAATATGATAATTTCTCTGTTCTCTCTTTATGGTACTTTTTATATTCTACATATATTTTGGTTATTTGGTGACATGCCTTATCATTATACTAGATAAACCCTGTTAAGAAAAAAAAATTTTCTTATTCATCAAATCAGATGATGTATATAAAGTATTTAGTAACCCTTAATTTAATGTAATGTTAAATACTAATATGGGTCTTTCCTACATCACATAAAAGTATTTTTGCATCTAGTAGACTTTTTAAAAAGTGTCTTAAAAATGAATATATCCCCCATAGTAACTCTCATAGAATTTTGCACATTGTAGAAGTTACAGAAGAAATTTTTGACTGGTAAAAACTAGGTTCTTTTATATTTTGTGCATACCATTATAGCTTGAAGGCTGTTATCCCTTAATCTAGCCAGATGATCACCTCCTCTTCTGATAATATAAATGTTTAAAGATATCCCATAAGCCATTTTTAACATATTTCACTCTTATAAAATGTAAAAAGATCTATAGGGGGGCAGCTAGGTGGCCCAGTGGATAGAGCACTGGCCCTGGAGTCAGGAGTACCTGAGTTCAAATCCGGCCTGGCCTCAGACACTTAACACTTACTAGCTGTGTGACCCTGGGCAAGTCACTTAACCCCAATTGCCTCACTAAAAAAAAAAAAAAAAAAAAGATCTATAGGAAGACCTCTAGTTATGTTGGGTGGATCTTTGTACATTATTTATGAGGGTACATATATAAGAACTCCACAGGATAAGGAGTTGTGGTCTGCATGGATGGAAATAATACTCACATAAATGAAATCCCAGGTTCACTACAACTCTGACTGAGGATAATTCTAGAATCAAGACCAACAAAGGAGGTTTCCTTCCCCAACAACACAAATGTAGGGGGTTCTATTTAACTTTATTAGCTTGGATTGCTTTATTATAAATTAGAAAAATGGAAAGGAAACAATATAGGATGGGGGGGTAAGCCTCATAATAATACCATGGGATAGTGAAAGAACTTGGAACTGTCACTTCATTGAAACTGGGAAATACCAAACAACAAGACTCACTGTACTAATAAACTGGCATCTTCTCTGTATCATATACTCTCCACCCTCCAACCCTAACTCCTTTTTTTTTTTTGGGGGGGGGGGGGGGCAATGAGAGTTATGTGACTTGCCCAGGATCAAACAGCTAGTAAGTGTCAAGTGTCTGAGGACAGATTTGAATTCAGGTCCTCCTGAATCCAGGGCTGGTGTTTTATCCACTGTGTGCCACCTAGTTGCCCCTTGTAACAAATACTCTTAAGAATTGCTTACACTACTGGGAAGTTAAATGATTTGCCCACAATCACAAAATCAGTAGTATAAGAGGCTGATTTCAAGGCTAGTTCACTATTCACTATGCTACACTACCTGTCATTACCAAAAAGGTAAAAGAAATTCCATATTCATTGTATTTATGAGATGAAAAGAACTTAAGTCAAACTCTTTTATTTATTAGATGAATAAACTGAGAATTCGATTAAGCAATTTGCTCAAGGTCACCCTGTTATATACTAGCAGAAATTAGTACTTAAGTTTTCTAAATTCCAACCCAGTACTTTTTCCACCACATCCTGCTAAATCAATTGACAGTATTTAATTTACATCAGCCAATAAAGAACCCTCAAAAATGTATTACTACTAAACACAGCAAAAACTATTTGAGGGGGAAAATGTTGAGTATGAATACATAAACATGAAGAAAAATCTTAAAATATATTTCCATGCTGTACAAACAAAACAAGGCACTCATGCAGGAGCCTTTTTCAAAAAAACTGTTGGGGGCAGAAAAGGGCAAAAACTTTCTGCTGTATATTGCTATAAATAAGGAGTACTCGATAGATGATTGTTGACAGCAATGATAGCAATCAAGTATTCTTAGTGTGTGTGCCAAACACACAGACTAGAATTTGGCTTAGCAGTTTGTTCTCTGACCTTATGATGAGCTGCATTCAAAATAAATTCTGCACGAATACCATTGTTTTCTGGACTTCGGTAATCAAATAGTGAATTTGTAAGATATGTCAAACCTTTGGTACTCAGATTTTCACCACAAACGAAGAAACATGCTTCCTTAAAATGGGAAAAAAAAAAAGAGGGAAAAGAAGGAAAATCATTATTAGGCAGTGACAGTAAGTAAAAGTTTTGCTATTATCATATATACTATGAAGGTTCATTGACTACTCAAGAATAGAACACACTAAAATAACAAAACTGAAGAGCAATATATTATTCCGAATTGGTTTTTCATGAGACTGCCATTATTCAAAATTCCTAGTGAATTTTAACAGAAACACAACTGCTAAATTGGAAAATATGTGGAATTACCATCTAAGTATTCAGTTTTATTCACTTTCTCTTTTTTGACTTATCAGTAACTTTCTAATGAACAATCCCTGCATACTAAATTCCCATTAAAAAGTTAATCAAAACTACCTAAGAGTACATGTCATTTCCTATTTTTGTAGTTTATTATTTGTTTTACTTTTTAAGTGCCCTTCCTTGAGCACTAATATTTCTTCCCTCAAAACTATAAAAAAACAAAAACAAAAAAGTAAAGCCCTATGATCAACTTGCAAACAATTACATGAGGTTACTATATTGTACATCATAAATAATAAATCAAATCTTTTTTAGCATCTTATCTTAAAAAGTCTTTATTTTAAGAAACGATGAGCAGGCAGATTTCAGAGAAACCTGGAAGGACTTGCATGAACTGATGCTGAGTGAGATGAGCAGAACCAGAACATTGTAAACAGTATCATCAACATTTTATGTGTTGATCAACAGTGATAGACTTGATTCTTCTCAGCAATACGGTGGTACAAAATAATTCCAAAGGACTCATGATGGGAAATGCTCTCCAAATCCAGGAAAAAAGAACTATGGAATATGGATGCAGATGGAACCATACTATTTCTTTTGGTTTTGGTGCTGTTCTTCTTTTTTGAGGTTTTTCCTTTTTGCTCTGATTCTTCTTTCACAGCAAGACTAATGTAGAAATGTGTTTAATGTTGATTATACATATATAACCTATATCAGATTACTTGCTGTCTTGGAGAGGGGCAAGGAAGGGGAGGAAGAAAAATTTGAAACTAGAAATCTTATAAAAATAAATGTTGAAAACTATCTCTACACGTAACTGGAAAATAATAAAATACTTTTATAATTTAAAAAAACATCTTTACTTACAGCATCATATCTATTCATATTCTCTTCAAAATCTTTAACACCCATAATTCCTTTAAGGCACATTGCTCGGCAGCCTACGAAACCAATTTGGCAATCAAAAAAAGGATCGCCCATCATCAGGGCCTATGAGAAGAAAAAGTAGTACAATAAACACAAGAAACTGAAATAAAGACCAAATATCACAAAATTCTCATTTAGCTTTTTGTACTAATAATCTGTGGCATCATTTTTTTCTACTGTAATGTTATACAATACATTAAAGCCTTTTAAAAAGGAAGTATTTCAATGACCTCTTTTGTCCAGTAAAAGAGGAATGCTAAACCAATGACATAAATGGCATTTTAAAATATGCAACTGGTGAAAAATATTTATTGCACATCAATTTTCCAGAACTATTACTATAAAATTAAATACATATATTTATGATGGAAAATTACCTCAACTGTGGTTCCTTCTTGCTCCCAGCATATTACTTCTTTTGATTTTACTTTCTGAGGGCTATAATAACTACTCTCAGCTTGCATTTCAGTGAGCTATGAAACAATATGATAAACAAATTAAATAAGTCAAAATTAGCACTAAAGAGTAGTAATCTGTCATTACTATACAAAATTGATGAAGACAAATTAAACTTTACTATTGGTCAAAATGTATTATGGTGCAGGAAACAGGTGCAATAAAAACAGCTGTAACATATTATCCACATTAGAACATAAGACCCTGTCAATGAATATGCCAATTTAACTTCATATATGGCATATGACGACCACCACAGTATTTTTATTTAGTTTCCTGTTATAATAACACTGCTTTAAAAGGTGCAATACTTGTGCAGCTGCAACAGAAATGTTAATAGTAAATGAGCATCTATAATGAGCTTTAAAATCTGCAAAATACTACATCAATTCACATAGTTACAACATAAATTGGGCTTAGTTCTGTTTAATCATTACCAAAATTTCTTCCTGCTATTTTCAAAGGAAAATGTATTCACTGCCTTCTGCACATGTTCAAGTAACCTTTGTCCTTGAAGAAATCAGAATATTCTTCAGACTTTAATACAACCAAATCAGTGATCACATCCAAGTAAAACAAAAGCACAGTAATACTAAAATATCCTTTTAAAACTCCATGGAAAAGTTCAACTTTAGGCATGATCTTTTTAGTTTGGGAATTCTACTACTTAAGCTATCTTAAACCAAATCATTACTGCTTATGTAAAATGTTTTTAAAATCACAAGTTCTCATTCCTTGGCTGCTTCCAACAGTGAAGTACACATGGTTGCTGTTTTAAAGTAAAATTTTGTAAGCCAAATACTGAAGTAAAAAATTGATTTTCTTAAACCTGATTGCTCTTCAGCTGTCTGCAATTATTGTAGAGGAAAAGCAATTAATTGATTAAAAGAATTCAAACATTACAAGAACAATTTTCAACATTATTAGAAAAATGCTACATTTAATTTGGCATGATTTTTTTTTGCTGGTATGGTATCAACTTGTTCAGAATACTAATGCAGAAACATGACCTTATTTTTTTAACCAAAATATGAACCACAAATTAATTCCATACATTTTTAGCATGCAAGCCAAACAATGAATTCTAATGTTTTCCCCTCAACTATCAGGATATTTCCCTTATACTTTATGGACATATGTATTTCCTATGTAAATGTCCATCCTGACTCAATTATGCACTATTATTTTCATCAGTAAAACTAACAGAAGCATTAGCATAAGGCCTCATTATTTTCATGTTTAAAACTATATGGTCACAAAAAGGACCTGAAACATGATACTTCCTTTACCAATCTAACTTTAATTTTCTTCATAAATTTGGGTTAACAGTCAGTACAAATGACTGGCTCATATTATATTTTGTTCATATGAAAATAACAACATAGTAAAAAAAAAAAAAGAGGTCTACCAATAAGTTTTTATTCTATTTCAAATAATATAAAGGAATATTTTAACCTCAATCATTTTAAAGATTACTGTTACTTTAATTTTGCTAAATTCAACCAATCAAATTCAATTATTACACTAATTCACTTTAATAGAATACAAAAATTCCATAGGATATTAAGTTTTCTGTATTCTCCATGAAATTTAAAAGCAGACTAATCAAGGAAAATCTGTACCAAGTGACTTAAATTTTGCTGAATTTTGTCAAAATCATTTTGTAGAGAATCTACTAATTCAAAAAAGTACAATGATCCTAACCAAATCAGAAAAATCATTAAATTATGTCAACATGAAAAATCTCTTTTATCATGGGTGCTTTGAAATAACAGCTCTGTTTGGATTCATTACTATGTCAATCAAATAAATGAATTCCAGGAACTGCCAAGTCACTCTATCAGTAAAAACTAATTCCACATACACTCTTTAGAATAAAGAAATTTATCTTACCATGGATAAGTAAAACTCCACCAGCACCCTCTCTGCATAATGGAATCCTTTACTCATACTGTTTTTGGATGACTGAATTCCCACCCATCATACAAACTGGCAATATATCTGGCAATGTAATCATTATATGAAGGAAAGGGAGGGGGTATGGAAAGGGAGAAAAGTATTTGACTTGTAATGAATCCAAATCAATGCAATACCAACCCATGTCATAACTAAATTATATTCTAATTTACTTCATGGTCACAACTTTAATCATGATGAAAAAGTAATTTTTTTAGCCATTTGACTACATAGAAAGCAACAATAAAAGAAACTAGAATTCTGTTATAGTATAGTGCTGATTCTCCCCAGAAACAGGATTCATTGAATTTCTTTCCTTTTTTTTTTGTCTTATAAAAGAGGATCAAGTAATTATTTTAAAGAACTAAATTTTATATATTATAAAAAAAACTTACCTTGAAAGTCACTGTAGCCTTTGTACAATAAAATCCTATGGAAACAATCGGATCCTTTAGAGCCTGAGACTTCTGCTGATGCAGAGCTGATACTGTATCACTTACAAGATAGTCATCTTCTCCATCATCATAACTCACAATGGCAGGAACAAATGACCAAGCCCAGGATACCCATCCCTGGGACTGTTCATCGTCTTGTGCATAAAACTCTTGAGCTTTATACTGGGTAGGATACTGTATATCAATTCCAGTTTCACCTTCACCACCTAACCATACAAAATACAAATAGGCAATGCTATCAGGTTTAGCCAGGGAAAAGTAGACACAAAGTAAAGAAAAAGATACACTTACCAGATCCTCCCCTTCCTATTTCTAACACTTCTATGTTTCTGTATTTGTGAGCATCCACAGATAAACAGATAAATATGAGTATATTATTTTATATATGTTAATCTTTCCCTCCCCAAAAGACAGCAAGATTTCAGGAAAGGACTGTGTCATACTACCTCTGTGTCTCCCCACTGTCTACCTTACCCACTCAACACTTGATGCAACATATTGAGCATGCAACAGATTTTCAATAAAGTCTCAGTTGTTAATTGATAGAAACGAGCATCTATATGAATTCTTTCTTCAACAGAAACTGACAAATAAAATTTCTTGAGCTAATTTTGAAACAGACTCCTTTTACAACAAATAATCAAATATACACTGGAAGTATGTTTGCACAGGACAAGAATGGAAATTACCTTAAAAGATAGCCAGACTCAGGGGCAGCTAGGTGGCAAAGTGGATAAAGCACCAGCCCTGGATTCAGAAGGACCTGAGTTCAAATCCGACCTCAGACACTTAACACTTACTAGCTGTGTGTGCCTGGGCAAATCACTTAACCCCAACTGCCTCACCAAAATAATAATAATAATAATAATAATAATAATAATAAAGACAAAAAAAGATAGCCAGACTTTCTAAATCCAGCCACTTACATGAAAGGAAAAACATTCTAATGCAAGCAATCCTCAAAATCAAAAGACTATCCTAAAAATACTATTTATTAAACACATATAACAAAATGCATTTTATTTACAACCTAACATGGCGTTACCTGATCTTTACCACATGTGAATACAACATTTCAATATGATTGTGCCTGACATATGAAGAACCTAAAAAGCACAAAGATTTTCTTTGGTCACACAAATATTAACATAAAATTCCTAAACTTTCTAACTTATTGAATCAGGTCGCCTCCTTTCAGAAAATAAATCCCATTGGTTTCTGTTACAAAGAGGCATGCTATCATTGTCAAAGAACAAGATAATATTGGATTTTGAGATGCTTCAAAATAGAGTGAAAGTCTGACAGGGATTCAAACAAATCTGATCTCATAAGATAACTCAGTGAATAACTTCTACCCCCAACACACACCTAAGTATTACATTCTTCCCTCTATTTTGTAAATCTTCTGAAATTTTACAAATAATCCATTTCCTTTAGACAGATAAGAATCCAATTCTTCCTTCCTATAACGATTAGAATGACGCCACCTGCTGGAGACTTACTGTAGGAAAGCCCCAACATGAGGAGAGGGCCTCTGAGGGCAGGACCATGTGTCTTTTCGTTGGCGTCAGGAAGTGACATTTGCTTGTGGGAGGAAGAAGGGGGAGGTTGGCGTGCTGGCTCACTCTCTTTCCTGAGGACTCTGGTGGAGAAGGGAGCTAGGAATGCTCTCTCCCTTTAATAGATAGATGAATCTAGGCCTTTCTCTTTCTCTTCACCAAATTCTTATTCTCCTTAATAAATGCTTAAAAGCCTAACTCTTGCTAGAGCTTATAATTTATTGGCGACCACTCATTAGATACTTTAGACAGTATAGCTAGAATTTTAGCCCTTACAAAAGAAACCAGAAAAATCAAAGGTTGGAAGTACTAAGAGTATTCCAGCAATGGGGAATAGTCAGTGGGAAAACATATAGATGAAAGATGAATGATTAAACAAATAAACAAATGAAGCATTTATTAAGTGCTTACTATGTGCAAAGCACTAGGCTAAGCATGAGAAATATAAATAGAAAAATAAGATAGTGTCATTTTCAAAGAACAGGAAATAAGCCAATGTATCAGGAACATAGAGTATCTACTATGTGCAATGCATTGTGCTATGCGCTTTATAAATATCTATCTTGATCTTCATAACAACCCTGTGAAGTAGGTGAAAGTATTAAACTCGTTTTACAGTTGATAAAACTGAGGCAGACAAAGGCTAAATGACTTGCCAGAGTCACACAGCTACTAAGAGTCTGTGGCTGGTTAAAATCAAGGATTCCTGACTCCAATCCCAGTGTTTTATCCATTGCTCCACCCTGCTGCCTCCTAGGAAGGATCCAGGTTATGAATTTTAAATGCCAAGAAGACTTTATATTTAACCAGGATATAACAAGGAGGTAGAGTAGAGGATGATATAGACAGATCTTTTTTAATAAGCCTGTGTCTCCTATCTCATTCAAGTTGCAAGTTTGTTGGCACAGACATAATAATTGAGATCATGGAAGCTTTGCGAGGGCAGGGAGATAATCAAGGGCAGAAGATATGTAAAAACAGAAACAGGGGCAGCTAGGTGGCGCAGTGGATAAAGCATCGGCCTTGGATTCAGGAGTACCTGAGTTCAAATCCAGCCTCAGACACTTGACACTTACTAGCTGTGTGACCCTGGGCAAGTCACTTAACCCCCATTGCCCCGCAAAAAAAAGAAAAACCAGAAACAGGGGCAGCTAGGTGGCACAGTAGATAGAGCACCGGCCCTGGAGTCAGGAGGACCTGAGTTCAAATCCAGCCTTTGACACTTGACACTTACTAGCTGTGTGACCCTGGGCAAGTCACTTAACCCCAATTGCCTCACCAAAAAACAAAACAAAAACAAAAACAAAAAACCAACAGAAACAGAAAAAATTTATCAAAGGAATGGTTACCTGGAATAAGTAAGAGTGATCAGATGAAGATCAAATCAAGGACTCAAGCCTGTGAGACTGGGAGGATAGTGGTATCCTCAACAGTTTCAAGGAATTTGAAAAGAAGAGAGAGTCTAGGGGAAAGGATTTATGTTTTAGACATGTTGAATTTGAGACACCTACAAATATCCCGTTTGAGATGTCCACATAGTACTTGGTAATAAGCAACTGAAACTCGGGCTAGATGTACAGATCTTGAAATCATCTGTAAAGAGATGATAGCTAGATCCAAGTTGGTGAGATTGTCAAAGCAGGTAATGGCCTCAAATGGTCTTTCTGATAAACACTCCTGTCCCTTGCTATTTATTAATTTAATAAGATGAAGTTCTGGGGACATATAGTTGATGTAATTCTGCAGTGTTTTCTAGAAACTATTCAAAGTATATCTTTTTTATTCTATACTCAGATGAATAAGGACAGATAAAATCTCAATCCTCCAAGTTTTCATTGAGCATCACTCAACATCACAAGTTAAGCGATCTTACTAAATGTATGTTTTATGTCCCACAGACATTAGTCATACTCTGAGAAGTTTTTATAATGTGGTTTTATTTTTTAAAGTTCCATTACTTTTTCTTTTTTGTTAAATATAAAGCTTCAGGATAGGAAAAATGCCTTTAACACACATTAATATAATGATAAACAAGAATTTTTTCTCATGTTTTGAATTTAGATAACATTTCACAAGCATCTTTTTAGATTTTAAGTTCATGAGAATGTTCAAGTAATGGGATGTTTAGTTGAGTGAATATTAAATAACTCTATTTCTACTCTTATTAAAACTATTTAAATGATAGCTAAGTTCACTTTCCTGCCTTAATATCTATAGTGCAGTGAGCATTCCCAAATATTTTTTTTCTCTTAGAGTTTTATCTTCTCTCTGAAATTATTTTGGACATTGACCTTATTGCACATGGAGTAATCTAAGGTTAGAAAGTTTATGAAATTAAATTGACATTATTTGGGAAAGTGGGTAGTACAGCCCATGGAGTAAGAGGCTTGGATTCTGGTGACTGAAGTTCAAATCCTGCCTCAGGCATTTTTTTAGCTATGTGAACCTGCACAAATAATTTCAATCATAGTTTCTTCATCTATAAAATGAGAGGTCTTACATCCATGCAGCTCTAAGTATATGATCTATTCAAGACTAATCACTGACATTAGAAAATACCGAATGGTTATTATCCTTGGAGATCCTAGACTTAACCACCAACATAGATTATTCAAAGAAAAGGTGGAAATTTGTACAATGCATTACTGCTGGCTCTAGAAATTTAATTCCTCTAGCAGTGTGGGGGAATGGGCCACACTTAGACTTCAATCTCATCTGAATTTATCAAAGGAAGGAAGAATACACATATACATACACACACACACACACACACATATGTATACACAGATTTGAGTACAGAAATGCATCATACCCAAGTGGGAAACAGAAGGGTAAGGAGTTAAAAGGGAGAAAAGAGTAGAGAAAGAATAGATTAAGGAAGTGATTAATAAAAAGGAAAATAAACTCTTTTGGGGGGGTGGGGCAGGAATGAGGGTTAAGTGACTTGCCCAGGGTCACATAGCTGGTAAGTGTCAAGTGTCTAAAGTCAAATTTTAACTCAGTTCCTCCTGCATCCAGGGCCAGTTCTTTATCCACCGTGCCACCTATCTGCCCCCAGGAAAACAAACTCTTAAAAAGGGTGCAGGTAGGGGCAGCTAGGTGGCGCAGTGGATAGAGCACCGGCCTTGGATTCAGGAGAACCTGAGTTCAAATCCAGCCTCAGACACATAACACTTACTAGCTGTGTGACCCTAGGCAAGTCACTTAACCCCAGTTGCCTCACAAAAAAAAAAAATTAAAAAAGGGTGCAGGTAAAATAGAAGGAAAAGTAGAAGAGAAAAGGATGGGGGGGGGGGAATATATAATCTGTATACATAATGTGAATGTGAATGAGATGAAATATAAAACCAAAAAGATAGCAGAATGAATTAGTAATAAGAATCCAATAGTATAAGGTTGACAAGAAACATACTTGAGACAGAAAGACACACACAGAGTTTAAATAAGGGGATGGAGCAAAATCTATTATGCATCAGCTGAAGTAAAAAAGGTAGGGATTGGGGCAGCTAGGTGGCACAGTGGATAGAGCACTGGCCCTGGAGTCAGGAGTACCTGAGTTCAAATCCAGCCTCAGACACTTAACACTTACTAGCTGTGTGAGCCTGGGCAAGTCACTTAACCCCAATTGCCTCACTAAAAAAAAAAAAAAAAGGCAGGGATAGCAATTATTACCTCAGACAAGTCAAAAGCATAAAATATGAAAGGAAAACCACATCTTCCTAAAATAAATATATATATACATATATATAAAATATACCACAGAAAATGAATTAATATTAATACCAAATATGCACCAAGTGGCATAGCATCTAAACTCTTAAGGCAAAGTGAAATGAGTGATAGTAAGAAATACTAAAACTATAAGAGTGGAGGAAGTTCAATTTACTACTCTCCCACCTAGGAAAATCTAACCAAAAAATAAAAAAGAAATAAAGTACCTAAAGAGAATTTTAGAAAAGTTGGATATGATAGAGCTCTGGAAAATACTGAATGGGAAAAGAAAGGAGTATATCTACTTCTTAGCTGTGCACTACACCTTCACAAAAACTGATCATATATTAGAACACAAAAAGTCACCAAAAATACATAAAAATAGAATATTAAATGCATCTTCTACTGACAATAAGGAAATAAAAAATAAATTCAATAAACAATCTTTGAAGTAAAGATAAAAATGAATCAGAAACAATAATTTCATTAAATGTAATGACAACATTGAGACAATATGACAAAATTTGGGGGATTCAGTCAGAAAGTAGT
This sequence comes from Dromiciops gliroides, assembly GCF_019393635.1. Lineage (NCBI taxonomy): Eukaryota > Metazoa > Chordata > Mammalia > Microbiotheria > Microbiotheriidae > Dromiciops > Dromiciops gliroides. The sequence goes on from NC_057861.1 coordinate 142,338,038, forward strand.
AATTGAGGAAAAATTTGTATCTCTAAACACTTCAATCAATAAAAGAAAGAACAGATGAATAAATCTGGTATGTAACTTAAAAATCTAGAAAGCCAATAACTGAAAAATTCCCAGTTAAACACAAATATAGAAATTCTGAAAATCAAAAATGAAGCAAAGAAAAAAAAATAAAAGTAATAAATAAAACTAGCTACTTTAACTTTTTTTGGGTGGGGGGTGACAATGAAGGTTAAATGACTTACCAAGGGTCACACAGCTAGTGAGTGTCAAGTGTTTGAGGCCGGATTTGAACTCAGGTCCTCCTGAATCCAGGGCGGGCACTTTATCCACTAAGCCACCTAGCTGCCCCCCCCACCTAATTTGCTTTTTAAAAAGAAAACCAAATTGCCAGTATCAAGAAAGATTAATTCATAATCAAGGAAAAATAAAAGCTATTATAATAAGAAGCTATTTCTTCCAACTATGTGCCAATGAAACTGATTACCTAAATTAAACAGATGAGCATTGACAAAAATAGAAATCCTCCAGATAAAAAGAACAGGAAATAAAGTACTTAAATATCTCTATTATAGGAAAAGAAATTGAACAATGGATAAATGAACTCTCAAAGGGAAAAACAAAAACACAGGACCAGATGGATTTACAAGGAATTCTACCAAACATTTAAAAAAACAATTAATTCCAATACAACATAAACTGTATGAAAAAATAAGTAAAGAAGGAATCTAACTGAATTCTATCGATGATTCAAATACAGGGCTGATAATTAAACCAAGGAGAGTAAAAACAGAGAAAGAAAACCATAGACCAATTTCCCTAATGAATACTGACATAAAAATTTTAAATAAAATGTTAAGGAAAATTCAGAAATACACCCAAAAAATGATAAGCAGGCTGGATTTCTACAGAAATGCAGAGCTGCTTCAATATTAGGAAGCTATACACATAAATTACCAAATTAATAACAAAAATTTTAACAACATAGGAGTATTTCAATCCATGAAGAAAAGGCTTTTAACAAAATACAACACTTATTAGTGTTTAAAAAACACACTAGATAGCTTAGGAATAAGCAAAGCTTTTCTTAAAACAATAGGTAGCATCTATCTGAAACCAAGAGCCAGAATTACCTGAAATAGGGATAAGCTGGAAAAATAAGATCAAGGGTAAAATGAGGATTTTCCTTATTGTCATTATTATTCAATATAGTACAAGAAATGCTTACAAGAAATAAGACAAGAAAAGAAGAAATAAGTGTAAGGAAAAGAGGAAATAAAACTATTACTCTTTGCAGATGATATGATAGGTTGCTTAAAGAACTCTAGAGAGTCAACTAAAAAAAATAACTGCAACAATTAACAACTTCAGGAAAATTGATGGATATAAAATAAATCCATGCAAATTATCAGCATTTCTCTATATTACTAACAAAATTGAGCAGGAAGAGATATAAAGAGAAATTCCATTTAAAATACCTACAGATAGTATAAAGTACTTGAGAATTGACCAGCCAAGATACACACAGGAATTATATGAACACAATTACAACACATTCTTTACACAAATAAAGAGATTCACATTTTCTGGACTCCAAATCTAACATTATCCACTATGCCACCTAGCTGCCTCAAACATGAACTATTATTGTGTCAGCTCTGGAGAATACTGTCATTGTAAAAGTCCAGAAATTATCTAGACATTAGAGTTCCCATTTAAGTACTGTGTGGGAAGTGCCTTGATACATGATGCTCAAAGTTTCCAACTAGAATCTCAGCATGTTAGAATCTTTCAGACTTATATGAACTGAAGTATAGTGAAGTAAGCTGAACCAGGAGAACGTTGTGCAATGAAAGCAATATTGTTTGATGAAGAACTATGAATAACTATTCTCAGTAATGCAAGGATCCAAGACAATCCCAAAGAACTAATGATGAAGCACACTATCCACCTCCAAAGAAAGAACTAATATTGAACACAGACTGAAGCATGGTTTTTTTTTTCACTTTATTTCTTTCATTTTTTCCTTTTATTAGAATTTTCTTATACAGAATGACTAATATGGTAATGTTTCAAATAACTGCACATGTATAACCTACATCTCATTGCTTACTGCCTAAAGTAGGGGTTCGGGGAGAGGGAAGGAAGGATAGAATTTGAAGCTCAAAACGTTAAATAAAAATGTTTATTATTTTTTTTAGAAAGTATACTTTAGGGGCAGCTAGGTGGCGTAGTGGATAAAGCACTGGCCCTGGATTCAGGAGGACCTGAGTTCAAATCTGCCCTCAGACACTTCACACTTACTAGCTGTGTGACCCTGGGCAAATCACTTAACCCTCACTGGTCCACCCCCCAAAAAAAAAAGTATCCTTGAGCCTGCAGAGTGGTCAGAAATAAGTAGGAAAATATTTAGATGGGAATAGGTAGGAAGATATTTAAATGTCCCTTACATCTAGAACACAATAAAAAAAATCAAAATGACTTCATTTGTCTCACTGGCAACATTTTAAGCACAAGTAAAACAATGAGATTAGGAATCTCCACAAATGCGCAAGGTTAGGCTCTCCTTTGTATACATTATTACTCTCTTATTGTTGTTATAAATACCAGGACTTAAGCAAACAATTAATTTATAATAAAAGTCATACATGACAATTCATCACATTTGTTTTGAACTTAAAGCTAAAACTAAGCATGAAGTGAGGAAAATATCTCAAGACAGGGTCAAAATCACATTCTCCTTCCCTAGAATTGGTTTTAAAATGTTACAAAACTCCTACCACAACTAATGCCTTTTATTGAGAAGTAGACAGAAATCAGAAACCAAACTGAATTTAGTGAAGTGCTGATAGATACAAAATTTTGTTTAGTTTGTTTTACTAGTATCGCATAGTTAAATATTAGAAGCTCTAAAACAGCACCATTTTCCTCATCTTCAGCTCCTGGATAAGAGTAACTTTGGGTTTTCAGATAATAAGATACAGAAATTCATTTGGGGGAAATACAATCTCCTCTGTTTGGTTTTTAAAATTCTTCACATGATAGCGCCAGTCAATCTTTCCAGCCTCATTATATATTACTATCCTTGCACTCTATGGTCTAATCAAACTGATCAGCCTTCTTGCTGTTCCTCACACAAGATTCCATATTTATACCTTAGTCCAAAAATGGAATACACTCTTCTCCCCTCAGATTCGCTTTATAGAATCCTTCACTTCCTTTAAGAAGTAGCCCCAACTTCTACATGATGAATCCCTCAAACGGCTAGCACTTGCACTCACTACCTTATACACAGTGTTCTAAAAGTTTCAGTGTAGTTTTAAGCTTTCGTACTCCAATGCCCTACTCTAGTCGTTTAGCCATAGCTACTAAAACCTAAAACTGCATTAGATTTTTGGAACACCGTTTAAATCCTATATTTATTTCAACTTATTCTACATAGGATTATGTATATACACTATTTCTCCCAACAAAATGAAAACACTTTGAGCACAAGAATTATTTCAATCAGTTGGTCAATAAGCATTTATTAAGTGCCTACTATGTGACAGGCACTTTAAGTATTGTAATCCCCAGCACCTAGGACAGCATCAGGCATTTAATTGGTGTTTAATAAATGCTGGTTGATTAACTGATTAGTTCTGAAGTACAGGAAGAACTATCAGAGGAAGACAAACTACACAGCTGTGAGTCACAGATGAGGCACATACTAGACCAATGGAATCACAAGGTGGCAGGAGTATCATCAGTGAGTTTTGCAGAGATAGAAATAAACAACCCTGAAAATGGCCAAAGAAAGCATTTTATGTCTAACAGTTTAAGAACTAAATAAAAGTGAGTATTTAACAACTATCCTGATTCGGGACATCATTTTACTAGTCAAAAATTAGTCAAATATTTTTTTATCTTATAAAAGGCTAATTTTTACTTATGAATAAAAGGCAAAAACCCCAGAATTCTAATAATTCTTCCACAGAAGTTAAAACTGTCAGTTCTTTCTGTTATGCTCACATCTGTAAAATAAAAATTCTATGCTTAAAAACCTCTAGTGGCTACTTATTGCCTCCAAGATTAAACATAAAATGTTCTAACTGGCATTTAAAGTCTTTCATAATCTGGCCCTTTTCTATATTTCTAGTCTTTTTACACCTTATTTCTTTCCACATACTCTGCCGTACAGTGACACTGGCCTCCTCAACTCCAGGCAGTTACACTGAATGTCTTCCCATGCCTAGAACTCTCTCCCTTCTCATTTTTTTGCCCTTGCTTTCCTGGCTTCCTTCGAACCTTAGCTCAAGTCCCACTTTGGGCAAAAATTCTTTCCTGATATTCCTAAATCTTAGTGCTTTCCTCCTGAGGGGATCTCAAATTAAACCTGTATCCATCTTGATTGTACATAGTGGTTTATGGACTGTTTTTTGCCTTTCTTTATATCCCTAGAACTTAACACAGTGCCCAGCACATAGTATGCATTTAATAAATGTTTGTTATTGACTTGAAAATATTTCTGCTCCAGTACTTTCTGAAATTCTGAAAAAGGGATAAATATAAAAACACAGCAAATCACACAAAAATACAAATGTTGTTTAGAATATTATCTTGATTCAGCAAGATTATAGCTCTGCAAAAGGCTAAGTATATACTGTTTGCATCCTCAGCTGATGGCAAGAAAATATTTCCCAGACTGCATATGGAGAGATATCAATATAGCCATATAGCCATATATAAATTACCCTTGAGGAAAGAGGTATGCACTTCCTATTTCTAGTCTTACACTTAAACAGAGATTATTTTCTGTTCCCAAAAAATACCTGAGGACACAGGGACATGTTTAATAACTTTAAAAATCTTAAAATACAGGACTTCTGGTCACTATATGCTACATCAAAGTTTATACTTATCAAATCTAAATTATTACCAGTTTATAATTTCTAACTGGAATACAGATATCTTCCAACTGTCTTGTCTTAACTTTTCAAAATGCACATTTTAGTTACAAATAGTATTCAATTTTATTAATAATACTAAAGCAACACATATATAACACATATTTGATTGCTTAGTGCCTCAGGGAGGGAAGGAAGGAGGAATAAAATTTGGAAAAATCAAAAAATCAAAACTATAAATAAAAATGTTTATTATTTTTAAAAATAATAATTATACTAAAGCAACTTTCAAAGAAAAAAAATCAAGAATATTACCAATGACCGATCAATGAAAATCCTTCCAAAATATTACAGAATAACAAAAATTAGCATAATGTTTTTGTAAATTTCCCATTGGTAAAACAAATTTGAAAACACATGAATTGTCTTATCTATATTTTTTTCTGTAATGATTAAACTTACCTGGAATGCTTCCTAATATATCTTTAGTATGACAGCTGAGATCTTCTGTTTCTCCATCTTTAAAACTTCCTATTTCTCCATAGTAAAGAGCAACACCTAGTTGCATTATACGAATAAACATTGGGAGTTGTTGATCTGTGATGGAAAGCTTTAAACTCTCAACTAGGGTATGAATCTGAATAAAAAGAACAAGAAAATAATGGAAAACAATTAAAGGGAATGCTTTTTAACAGAAAACACACATAAATTTCATATTGTATTCTTGAATTATAAAAAAAAATCATACAAACCATAGACACTTGCCTTTATCTCACTGAAATCAAACTAAAGTAATTCTTTTTTTCCAGGAGCAATGATATTTAGATGGAAAACTATGTGCATGCAAATGGAAACTTAAGAAATCACATATATCCTACAACTGAAATACTTGATCTACTATAAGTAATTATCTCAGAATTCAGCAATAAACTGAAACATTCCTTGTAAAATTTGGGACAGTAAATGTCTCATGATGTCATCTTAGCAAAATTTTTATGTGACTGCCATTGTTAGTTTTGTTCCATAAAGAATATGTACATATCCTAAAGACATATGTAAGCAAAGAAAATACTAAAATCACAGCTGTGGAAACAGTGAATAATAAAATACATTAGTCTCAAAAACTGAAAATCAAATGAAGTTCACCTTCCCAAATGTTTTTAGAAGTCATCTGAATAATTATCTAATATCAATCAATGGCAAGACAAAAATAAGATGAATTTCCAACAAGGGGGATATAAAGTTGCCAAAAACTAAATGCTTAAGGAAAAAGGAACATCAATGGAAAGGTTAGAAATGAAAGTAGCTAAACTGTAACAAAGCTCTGTTTCTCAAAAAAAAATTTTTTTTTCTATTACCTGCTGAAGTAGTTATAAGACACAGGGAAAAGAGAATAATGGAGACTATATTTTAAGTCAAAAATAAAATTGTAAAATGAAGAAATGAGGAAGGAAACAACTTCAAAAGGGAAGAGACAAACACCTTGAACTTCAACTTCTTGTAAATATGCTTAAAAATAGTTTGCCACACTCCTAAACTCCTTCGAGTTAAGAGTTTCCTCTGCTAATACATTTTGGACTGAGACTTCAATCATTAGTCTCTACCTCATCCTGATATCTGAAACACCCAGAAGATTTTCTACCCTTATAATTTACTAAGAAAACTCCTGGTCATTTGAGACCATTTCTTTATTTTACCTTCAACTGCACCTGAAATCCTCTCCTTCTTTTCCCTTCTCTTAGGCAGATAATAAGGGTGGTCTACAAATACAGAAAATGTTCTGTGAAAGAGGAACTGCATTCAGTTTGACTTGAGGACAGAACTAGAAAAGATGGTTAGAAGTTACAGAGAGACATAGCCTCCATAGAAGGAAAATTTTCCTAACAAGAGTAGAATTGATTTGAATTATACTTCCTTTGCGGTCATCCAGCAAGGGACTGAAAAACTCTTGTTGGGTATAATAACAACAACAATAATATTCCTTGCTCCCTACTGCCACTTCCAAGCTCTATGCCTTCCTCCTTCACTCAGGAACCTCTCTTCCTTTGAAGTTCATGCTATTCATAACTACCACCCAATCAAAATCTTGCGAGCTATTGTCTACTCCCAATTCATCACTCTTCTTTCCACTCTAACTTCTGCCCTCATATTAGAAAATTTCAGCATGCCTGATGACTCTCTTTTAAATATGCTAAACACTCAATTCCTCAACCTCCTCACTTCAAAGGAACTACTATTTCAATCCAGCTCAATTACAAGGATAGTGATACCTTTATTTTGCCATCACCCACAAAATTACCACTTCCATATTACAGAATTCTAAAATCCCCATAACAATCATAATCTATAGGCTTTTCACCTCTCCCTCTGCAATCGCTTAAAAACCCCTACTATTCATTTACTCCATAACCTCCTCCATTTTCTCCTGGGTCAACTGCCCTGCACTAGTCACTCTCTCTCTGTTCTTTTCTCCATCTTAACCCCTTAGTGAACCAGTTCAACTCTACACCATCCTCTTCTCTTGAGTCCTTGACTCGCTGATATTTCCTGTTGCACCCTGCCCAACCCTCAGACTTAAATCACTCCCACAATCCACTGCCACTTTTTATCCTACACACATGCTGCTTAATGAAGGTGGAGAAAATCACAGAAGCTTTATGACTGGATCCACTGTTGTTGTTTGTCCTTCATTCTTGAAGAGGACCATAACATCAGGAGGTGATGATGTCATGATTGGCACTGAATTGGATATAAGTGAGAGATGGTTGTGGCAAGTCACCACAACCTCTCTCTCCTCCAAAGCCATCTAAATCCAGTGGCAAGATATATACATCAGGGTTACTGGAGATGGTTCCAGATATTTGAGGCAACTGGGATTAAATGACTTGCCCAGGTTCGCACTGCTAATAAGTGTCAAGTGTCCGAGGCTGGATTTGAACTCAGGTCCTCTGGGCTCCAGAGTCCACTGTAAATTTATGTTACATTAAACGCAACCATGCGTTGACTGCTGCTAGGCAATCCCAGTATTCTCCCCCATGAACTCACTATTCCACTCTCCAAAACAACTTTACAAAACTTTTTTATCCTTCCTTAAACCTCCCATGGCTCCTCTCCCCACACTTTGAGCTGATAACCTTGCCTTGTATTTTACAGAAAAAATTTGAGGTCTTTTATTGTGAGTTACCTTTTCTCCCATCTTCCTCATTTCCTGTCACTCAGGTGCCATCTTCCACTACCTCATCCTTCACCTCTTTCATAAGAATTTCCCTCCAATTTCCATTAAAAAAGGGGGGGATGGGGGAAGGACCCACATACACAAAAATATTTATAGCTGCTCTTTTAGTGGTGGCAAGGAATTGGAAATTGAAGGGATGCCCATCGTTTGGGGAATGGCTGAACAAGTTGTGTTATATAAATGTAATGGAATACTATTGTGCTGTAAGAAACAATGAGTAGGAGGATTTCAGAGAAAACTGGAAGGACTTACAGGAACTGACACTGAGTGAGATGAGCAGAACCAGGAGAACACATGTGTGTTGATCAACTGTGACAGACATGACTCCTCTCAGCAATACAATGGTCCAAGATAGTTCCAAGGAACTCATGTTATAAAATGCTCTCCAAATGCAGAAAAAAAGAACTGTGGAATTTATATGCAGGTTGAACCATACTATTTCTACTTGTTTTGTTTTTCTTTTTTGAGGTTTTTCCCTTTTGCTCTGATTCTTCTTTCACAGCATGACTAATGCAGAAATATGTTTGATGTGATTGTACATATATAACCTATTGCTTGCTGTCTTGGGAAGGGAGGAGGGAGGGAGAAAAATTTGAAACTAGAAATCTTATAAAAACAAATGTTGAGGGACTTCCAGGGTAGAGACAAGATGGCAGAAGAAAGGCAGTGAGCTCTTGAACTCATGACAAGATCGCTCCAAAAAACATGCAAATAACACCATAGGAAAATGCCTGGAGCAGCAAAACTCACAGAAGAATGTGCTGAAATCATCTTCTAACCAAGAACAGCTTGGAAGGTCAGAAGGAGGGAGCTGCTGTGCTGATACAGGAGTCAAGCCCAACCACAGAGTCACCCTGACACAGATCCAGTCCCAGAAAGGCCTCACCAAAGAGGGAGACCCCCAGAGCCTCTGAATCAGCTCAAGTGCCAGTGTCGTCTGGAACTAAGCTCACAGTCTGGTAAGAGGGCTGAGCCCTGGGCAGGGGGGGAAACTATAGGGGTCTATGTTGGTGCTGAGGCAGAACTTGGGTTTTTCACCCCTGCCGAGAACCAGGAGGTAGGCTTGAGTAGCAGTGGCCCAGGTGGGGGAGGGGCACAAACTTGTAGGAGCTAATAACCACAACACACAAAGCTGGTTGATTAGCAAGTTGGCCTGGGGTCATCTACAGACCAGGGAACAGGCCAGGCTAGGGAAGAACCTGATCCTCCTTAAATCATACAACCTGGAACTTCTTAAGCTTGGGATACTGAAGCCTAGAAACAATGCCCCACTTTAAGGAGCTAAAAGTCTAGTAAAAGAAAGGCAAGATGAACCAACAGAGAAAGGTGAGGACCATAGAAAGTTTCTTCAGTAACAAGGAAGACCGAGGTGCACCCTCAGAGGAAGATGTCAACACCAGAGCTCCTATATCTAAAGCTTCCAAGAAAAATATGAATTGGTCTCAGGCCACAAAGGCGCTCAAAAAGGACTTTGAAGATAAAGTTAGAGAGGTAGAGGAAAAAGTGGAAAGAGAAATGAGGGTGATGCAGGAAAGACATGAGAAAAAAGTCAACATCTTGAAAAGCCAAATGGAAAAGCTCTCTGATGAAATTAATTGCCTAAGAATTAGGACTGAACAAATGGAAGCCAGTGACTTTATGATTAACCAAGACACAATAAAGAAAATCCAAATGAATAAAAACATAGAGGGCAATGTGAAATATCTTCTGGGAAAATCTGCTGACCTAGAAAATAGGTCCAGGAGAGATAATTTGAAAATTATTGGTCTACCTGAAAACCATGATCAAGGAAAGAGCTTAGACATCTTCCAAGATATTCTCAGGGAAAATTGCCCTGAAATTCTAGAAGAAGCTAAAATAGAAATTGAAAGAATCCACCGACCACCTCCAGAAAGAGATCCCAAAAGGAAAACTCCTAGGAATATTATAGCCAAATTGCAGAGCTCTCAGGTCAAGGAGAAAATATAGCAAGCCGACAAAAAGAAAGAATTCAAGTACTATGGAGCTCCAGTCAGGGTAACACAAGATCTAGTAGCTTCCACATTAAAGGACCGGAGGGCATGGAATGTGATATTCCAGAGGGCAAAGGAATTGGGATTACAACCAAGAATCACCTACCCAGCAAAACTCAGAATTATCTTTCAGAGGAAAAAATGGGACTTTAATGAAAAAGAAGACTTTCAGATATTTGTGATGAAAAGACTTGAACTGAATGGCAAGTTTGACTTTCAAATACAAGACCCTAGAGAACTATAAAAAATTGGGGTTGGGGGACATGCCTGTGGTCGTACAGTGGGTGACTGTCTTGTGTCTGAGGCTGGGTTTTGGTTGGGATCCCCCTGGATCCAGGGTGGATGCTTTGTCCATTGTGTCACTGAGCTGCCCCATGATGACATCTTTAGGGTTAAACTGAATGGTGAGGGGAATTCACTGGGGGAGGGGGGAAGGGCAGAAGTGAAATCCTACATAAAAAAAACAAAACAAAACAGGAAAAGGCTTATGGAGTAGGGGAAGAGATGGGAGAGGAGCAGGGCAGTAAATGAATTTTACACTCATCAGAAGAGGCTCAAAGACCTTAAACTCATCAGAGCTGCCTCGAGAAGGGACTAACACACACACACACACACACACACACACACACACACCCCCAACTGGGTGGAGTAATCTCTTTAATCTGGGCAGTAAATGAGCCTAACACTCATCAGAATTGGCTCAAAGACCTCAGTCTCATTAGAATTGGCTCAAGGACAGAATAATATACACACTCAATTGGGTGGAGGTCCCAACAGGAAAATAGGAGGGGAAGGGGATAAAGAGAGAGGGGCAAAAGAAGGAAGGGCAGAGTGGGGGAGGGGACAGACAGAAGCAAATCCCTTTTGAAGAGTGATAGGATGAAAGAAGATGGATAATAGAATAAATATTATGGGGAAGGGAATAGGATGGAAGGGAAACAGTTAACAATAGTAATCCTGAAAAAGAGAAAAGGGGGAAGAACTGTACAAAAAATATTTATAGCAACTCTTTGTGGAGGCTAAGAATTGAGAATCAAGGGAATGTCCAGGGTAGACAGGGAATGGTTTTCAGAATAATGTTAATATATTAAGTTTAAATTTACCCAGATAAATTATTTTCAAAACTAACATTAGGGAAAAAAATTCAGTAAGGACTTAAAAGAAATAGTCACCATAAAAAAAAACAAAAGAAAAAAAATTAAAATATAAATGACCATACAAAAACTGGGAATAACAGGTAGGTCTCATATATAAATATAAACTTGGTTATGCTACTGCTACTCCATCTACTCTGCCATATGTTTTGTGTTTATCCAGGATTCATTAAAAGCTTTCTTATATAATAAAACATAAAATAAAACCCATTATTATTATTTTATCATCCATGGTTGTCTATATTAGTATTTCCATTATATAATTTTGCTTGTCAGAAGCTGGCAAGAGCAATAAAAGTTTACCTGATATTTTTTTTTTTTTTAGTGAGGCAATTGGGATTAAGTGACTTGCCCAGGGTCACACAAGCTAGTAAGTGTTAAGTGTCTGAGGCCGGATTTGAACTCAGGTACTCCTGACTCCAGGGCCGGTGCTCTATCCACTTCGCCATCTAGCTGCCCCTAGTTTACCTGATATTAAAACTTGGCATTCACTTGACACTAGCTGGGTGACTGACCCTGGGCAAGTCACTTGACCTTCATTGCCCCGGGGGGAGGAGAGAGGAGAACTTGGCATATAAGACCTCAAATTTCTAACCAAAAAAAATTTTTTTTTGCTGAATTAAAAAATACCAACTTTAAGTTACCATGAGGATTTTAAGCTTTGGGGTTCATAGCATATGTTTAGAGGACATACTGATACTGTGTAAAGTAATACTTCTAAAATGCTGTCTAAGGTCACTGCCTGAAAAATAAGGGTTTTAGTGACATCATGAATAGGGTTCTAAAGTGAGAATCAGAGAGACCTGGGTTCAAGATCCAACTCACACACTTACTGGCTATAATCCTGAGGAAGTCACTTAACCTATGTGCCTCAGTTTCCTCATCTGTAAAATGGAGATAATTGTGAGAATCAAATAAAACTTATGTAGGAAAAGTGTTTGCAAAGGTTTAAATGTAATATACATGTCAATAGTCATTTTAACTTTAATGCACTATAAATGTAAAATGTATCAGTATGATGTGGTAGATAAGAAAGCTAATGGTCTCTTATGCTGCCTTAAGAAAAACAATGTCCAGAGCCAGGGAGGTAATAGTACCATTGTACTCTACTATGCCCAAATAATATTTAACATTATACTTGGTTCTGATCAACACATTCAAAGCTGAAGCCTTTTAAGCTGGAAAGCATTCAGAGAATGGTGAATGACACAGACATCATGCCCTATAAGGATCAAGTGAAGGAACTAGGGAAATATGGCCTAGAGAAAAGAAAAAATGGGGAAAGGAAGGAAAGGGAATATGATAGATTTTGAAGCAACTATCGGTCATATTCATCTTGGTCCCATAGGACAAAGCTAAAAACCATGGGTGGAACCTACAAAGAGGAAAATTTAGATTTGATATAAACAAAAACTTCATTAAAACTGGAATTCTCCTAAAAAATAGAATGAGCTGCCTTAAGAGGTTCAATTTGATTCAATAATCATTTATTAAGCACCTACTACTTTTGTCAGGCACTGTGAATAAAAACAGAAAAATTAATTCCTCCCAGTCTTCAAAGAAGATTATAGGTGGTAGGGGGGGAATACAACTCTTCCAGAAAGGGACAACAGATAACACAAGTACATAAAAAATTAAATAGTTTCTGGGAAAGGGGACTGGAAACTGGGAGGACCAAGACAGTCTTTCTGCAGGGGCGACAATTAAGCTAAGCTTTGAAGGAAGCTAGGAAGTCTATAACAATGTCCATCAGAATTTGGGGGTAATGCATGCAAAGGCAAAGCTATAACATGTACAGGAATCACCAAATAGCAGTTTGGCCAGGACATGAAGGAGACCATACACAATACTCATCTCTTCTGTAAAGAAGAAGAATAGTACTGGCATCTTGTATGTGTCTTTTTTGTACATCATTGTTTATACATTCTCTCCCATTACTGTGAGCTCCTTGAGAGTAGAAAGTGCTTTTTGTCTTCTTTGTGTACCCAGTGCTTACCTCAGGTCTGGTGTGTAATAGGAACTTAATAAATGCTTGCTAATTTAACTTGAAATGTGCATGTATCTCTATCAAATTTTAAAATAACCAAAATGTTATGAGAAGCGATAAAATGTTATCATCCCCACCCCTATACTCAGCTCTTCTGGTCCCTACCTTCTGTCCTGTGGCTGGACTTTCTTTTGTGTAGTCTGTCAATCAAAGTGTATGCAAGGACTTGTGCCTTTCTATTTTTATCTTCAACACTTAGCATGATGCTTGCCACAAAGTAAGGACTGTAAGAAAATAATGGGCTTTTACCAACACCTAAAGGCCCCAGATTGATTTGGACTGATCAGATTGACTGAGAGTGAATGACCACTGATTAACCCACTTAAAGTTAATTCAATTGAAGCCACACCTGCCTGACTCTGAAGAAGGTACTGTTCTCAGCTAACCTCAATACGAGACCACCCTCAAGTCCAGTGAACCAATGGATTTGAGTGATTATAGCCAATTAACTGAAAGCAGTGTATAAGGACTGCCTCTTCCAGGGAAGCAGAAAGATCTTCCTCTCTCAGCTGGTCTCTCAGACAACCTCATGGTGGAGGACTTGGGAGAAGAAGCAGGAAAGGCTGAACTCTTATCTCTCCTCTAGAGTAGATAGGTTTCTTAACTTTCTGACCTCCACGTGTTCTCTCATTATTAGTCTTTCTTCTAATAAATGCTTAATGCCCGAAAACTGGAGCTAAAGCTTCTAATTTATAAGTAAACCCTAGCTAGCTTTCCCTATACTTGGGACAGGAATAAGGTGACCACACATTTAGTTTTACTCATCATAGGACTTAATAAATGTTTTTGCTTTGATTCTCTTAATCAGAAATCATGCTACTATCTTGAACTGGGGCTACAAAATATGAAAAGCAATTCATGCTACTTTTTTCAAAAGGGCCTTGAAACAGAAATTCCTCAAATGTCATTAGAAAAACCTATACAGGGGCAGCTAGGTGGTGCAGTGGATGGAGCACCAGCCCTGGATTCAGGAGGACCTGAGTTCAAATCCGGCTTCAGACACTTAACACTTACTAGGTGTGTGACCCTGGGCAAGTCGCTTAACCCCAATTGCCTCACCAAAAAAAAAAAAAAAAAAGAAAAAGAAAGAAAGAAAAAGAAAAAAAAAAAGAAAAACCTATACAAGGGCAGCTAGGTGGTGCAGAGGATAAAGCACCAGACCTGGATTCAGGAAGACCTGAGTTCAAATTCGACCTCAGACACTTGACAGTTACTAGCTGAGTGACCCTGGGCTAGTCACTTAATCCTCATTACCCCACCAAAAAAAAAGAAAAGAAAAGAAAAACCTATACAAATTTGTTCTTGGTAAATAACAATCTAGACCACTGGAATTTTAGAATGAAAGATGAATCACTCAAAAAGCCTATGTAAGCCATACTTTATCACCTGTGCAAGCCAAACTTGCCATTATCTCAATTCTAAATGGTTATATAATTATTCAAATTTATATATTTATATGGTCATAGGCTAAGTCAAAACTAACCAAAGTACCTATGCTTTTCAAAAGAAATAAAATGTGGGCAGCTAGGTGGCGCAGTGGATAAAGCACTAGCCCTGAATTCAGGAGTACCTGAGTTCAAATCCGGCCTCAGACACTTGACACTTACTAGCTGTGTGACCCTGGGCAAGTCACTTAACCCCCATTGCCCCGCCCAAAAAAAAAAAAAAAAAGAAATAAAATGTAGAAAGGTAACCATTTAAATGCATTTCTTAAAAACCAGAATGGAAAAAATATATGACTATAAGCTAAAAAATAAGAAAGCCAGACAAAGGCATGCAACTCTTGATTCCTGAAGCAAATAACAAATAAATAAATGGACAGATAGGTAAGTAAATAATAAATGAATGAACAAACAAATAAATAAAACTATTTGTGGCACCTACTTTAATGACTGACGGCATCTTGGAATTCAGGTTATCGTAAGTAAAATGAAGTCGAGTTCTGAAGGAACATTTGTACAGTAAAGGATCCTGGTAAAACTCAATTTTACCACTAGCATTCCTCTTATCAAGACAAACTGTGCAGTCAGAAAAATTTATAACTTTCCGTAGTACAAGGTCAGTTGCTAAAAAAAAGGAGAACATTTTTAAATTAAAGTTAATTATGTTTTGTTTTCCTAGATCTACATCTATAGCCTAATCATTTGGGGCATTTCAATGTCTGTCAGTACCTTTGGGGCAGGGGAGAAGAAATTCAAATGAATTAAAAATAAATTTAGTAAAGTATGAGATGTAGGAAAATAAAACCTAAGAAGACACTTCAAGATGGTTCCTTATTTTTATTTTATTTTATTTTATTCTCACGCGCTATCTCTCTCCCTCTCTCTCTCTCTCTCTCTCTCTCTCTCTCTCTCTCTCTCTCTCTCTCTCTCTCCTTCCCTCCCCCCCCCCTCTTTCTCTCTCTCTCTCTCTCCCTTTTGCTTCTGTTAGGATACATCCAGATGAGACACTCCTGTTACTCAGTTACAGAATTCACAGAAATGAACTAAGTGACAATGTATTTTACCTTTAAAATCACCAAATAACAACTAAAAATATAGAACACTTTTGAGATACTCAGAGGTCAAGTGGGAAAGAATAAAAAATGAGAAAACCATCTCTTATGTAACATTTCCATCTTTCCCAACATGTAGCACAGTGCTCTGCACACAGCAGGTGATTGGCAAATGGTCATTAACTGATACATTAT
Source organism: Dromiciops gliroides (assembly GCF_019393635.1). Classification (NCBI taxonomy): domain Eukaryota; kingdom Metazoa; phylum Chordata; class Mammalia; order Microbiotheria; family Microbiotheriidae; genus Dromiciops; species Dromiciops gliroides. The sequence goes on from NC_057861.1 coordinate 142,354,058, forward strand.
ATTTTGAAAATTAAAAGGCTGCAATTTTTACATAAAAAAGAAAACAACCATTGAAGATAACTCACCAGAAATGTCCATGAATGCGCGATCCCAAAATTCATCTACCGTATAGCACTCAGCAGATGTAATGTTGACAGAAAGAACAATATCATCCTCCACATACTTTAATATGAGATTATTTATAACGATATTGACATTGTTAACAACTCGTCTAATCAAGCTCTGCACGTAGCCTGAAAGATGAAAAAACAAAAAGAAAAAAAATCAATTACCCAGATGTCTTTCACTGAATTCTCCTGCATTCTTGCATATAACTTACCAGAAAACAAAATTCTTCAGTTAAGACCCTTATAATCCTCCCTATGATAATGAAAGAGAACCAAAGGAAAATAAAGAATACAGGTTTAAAATCCAAGGTAAAAAAAATCCACTAGAGAAAATAACCAGGAGAACACTGTACACAGTAACACCAACATTGTGTGATGATCAACTGCGATAGACTCTTCTCAGCAATACAATAATCCAAGAAAATTCCAAAGGACTCACAATGGAAAATGCTCTCCACATTCAGAAAAAAGAACTGTGGAATCTGAATACGGATTAAACTATGGTATTTCTACTTTTTGTTTTGTTTTGTATTTTCTTTTTTTGAGGTTTTTCCCTTTTGTTCTGATTCTTCTTTCACAACATGACTAATGGGGAAATGTTTAATGTGATTGTACATATATAACCTATATCAGATTTCTTTCTGTCTTGGGGTGGGGGGAAGGAAGGGAGGGAGGAAGAAAAATCTAGAACTCAAAATCTTATAAAAAATAAATACTGAAAACTATCATTACAGTGGGGGGGGAGAGAAAATCCACTACATAAATACTATTTAAATAATATATACCAATGCTCTTTTCTCTAACAAACCAATGCTTCCTTGATTTCATTATAATAGATCTTTTATGATGAATAATCCTTTTATTTTCATTTGTGAGAAGGTGTCTAGATATTTATCTCCTCCATTAGACTATGAGCCTTTCTTGATATTACCAGTACTTAGCAGAGTGCCTATCTGGAATTCTCCACCAAGCATCAACTAACTTCTCATCCTGGAACTTCACTCAATGACAGTGGTCTTATTTTAGGACATCTTTCTACTTCTCTACTACCCTCCTGCCACTGGTGAGTTCCTCCTGAGGTTTCCATCTTGGGGAGAAGCCCAGGTCAGTCAACATTCATTCTGTCCCCAGCTGTGCTTCTCTCTCTTTTGTTTTGCCATCATCCTCCCCACTCCTCTACTTTTCAACTTCCTTTGATGTATTGCCTTTCTCCATAAAAATGCAAACTCCTTTTAGGACAAGGAATGTCCCTTCTTTTGGGGGGAAGGGGGGGCAGGGGAGAGGGCTTGTATTCGTATCCTCTATGCTTGGTTAACACAGTGCCTGACACATGGTAAGCCTTTAACAGATGCTTGTTGACAGTGTTTTTATGGTGTAACAGAAAAGAAAAGTGACCCTGGACAAGTCATTTAACCCTCATTGCTCTGCCCCTCCCCACCAAAAAAAAAAAAAAAATCTAGGTTCTATAAAATTCTAATCTAACACATGATTATTAAATCACAGTAGCAAAATTAAATGAAATTATTTTAAAAATTGAAAAAAGTATATGAAAAGGGGCAGCTAGATGGTGCAGTGGATAGAGCACCAGCCCTGGAGTCAGGAGGACCTGAGTTCAAATCCAGCCTCAGACACTTGACACTTACTAGCTGTGTGGCCCTGGGCAAGTCACTTAACCTCAATTGCCTCAGCCAAAAAAAAAAAAAAAAGTATATGAAAATAAACCAACATGGATGCCCCACAATGCAAATTATAATGAAATTTTATCACTAGGATATGATTATAATAGATTCATTCAATCACCACATATTAAGTGCCAAATACTATACTAGGCACTGGAAGAGATATATCATGAAAATGAAATTATCTCTGCTAAGGGAGCTAAGGAAAAGTGGAAGGGAACAAGCATTAGATAAGCAAGAATTAGTAGCAGGCAAAAAAAAAAAAGCCAAATATCTGATTCAACCCAAGAACCTAAATTTCAAGTACAAGGGCCCCTTGCTTGACAAGAATTGCTGGGAAAACCAGACAGTATGGAAGATATTAGGTTTAAGCCAACATGTTATACATGTTCATGTGACCATGTATTAAGGTAGAAGCAAGCAATTCAAATGTTGTAAGGTCATCCCACAGATCACAGAAACACACAATTTAGAGAAAGAAATCCATGAGACTATCTAGTCCAATAAGCCAGTTTTTAATTATCAAGAAACTAGAGCCAGGAAAGACTACTACTGTTGCTGGTTGTCCTTCATTCTCAAAGAGGACCAGGAAGAGGATCAGGAGGTGATGTTATGACTTGCACTGATTGGCAAGTTACCAGCCTCACTCTATCCTCCAAATCCAGCTGGGTCCAGTGGAAAGATATAAATCAGAATGACTGGAGATGGTCCCAGATGTTTGAGGCAATTGGGGGGTAAGTGACTTGCCCAGGGTCACATAGTTAATAAGTGTCAAGTGTCTGAGGCTGGATTTGAACTTACATCCTTCTGACTCCAGGGTCAGTGCTCTATCTACTGCACCATGTAGCTGCCTTTCCAGCAAAGATTAAGTGACTTGATAAAGGTCACAGCAGTATTAAAATGGGAAAGCCACCATTTGAACCTATGTCCACTAACCCATGCTGCTCACTCTTTACTACCTGTTCACCCTCCAAACTACAGTATCTTCACATTGGCTGCTGGCCACCAGAGAATAAACTTACTGATCTCATTACTTCATGGTTAGCATAATCTGGCTCCATTATAATCTTTTCATTATGCTGAAACTTTGGCAGCTATTGCACAAATCTCATTCTATATTCCACTCCCCATTGTAAGCACTCTTATTTCAATCCACCTCCATTGAATCCCCTCCCTTAATTCCCCACTCCAAATCTACCCACCACTTCCACTGTGCTCTCTGGAATGTCTGTTGAATTGCTTTAAAAAAAAAAAAACTTGCTTTCACCTTCAACCTTTCTCTTTTTCACTCCTTACAACTTCTTTCATTTACTAAGACCTATCTCCATGCTAAAGACAGAATATTCTAAGTTACTGTTTCCAGCACTGGTCAAAGTGGTATTCATAATGACCCCAATTTACTGGTCATGGTAGAGGAAATGGAATATTCCTTGCTCTCCACTACTACTTCCAGGCTCTCCCTCTACCACCAACACTCAGTAACCTCTCTCTTTAGGGGTTCATTCAATCCATATTTATCAGCCAGTCAAGATTCTGGTAGCTATTATCTACCAACCGCCAAGATACTTTCCTTTTTTTCCCCCTCAATGAATTCATTGCATTATTTGAGGCTTTTTTCCACTACCTAATTTCTGCGCTCATATTAAGGTACTTCAGTAAATATACTGACAGGGTCTCAACCACCCTAACTCCAAATTCCTCCTTTAACTTACTTCCCATGATGTACTCCACTATCCAACTTCAGATACACAGAGAGACAGTCAAGTCAGGAAGCAATTAGTAAGCACTTATTGGATACTACATGTAGTCCTAAGCAATGAGGATACAAACAGTGCCCCCCCCCAAAATTCATGCTCTCAAGAAGTTTACATTCTAATATAGGAGGAAACATGCAACCAACAATGTACAAAGATATATACAAGAAAAATCACAGAGAGGAGGCATTAGTATTAATGAGTATCAGATGCAATTTTCTGAATTCTGAAAAAGAGGCGTCCCAAATGTGTCTACAAACTATCAAAGAAACATGGAAACAGTAACTGAGGGTTGCTTGAGATGTACAATTGTGAGAAAATGACTGAGTTACTGGTCAGCATAACCTAGGTCTCTAATTAAGGACCTCTAAATAGCAGGTAGAGGTAGTCCAGCTTCCCAGACACACAGGGCTAGGTTCAAACAATGCAATAAGGTTTTCTCCCAATTCCCACATTTAAATAAAGTTTTCTCATGGGGCAGAAATTGGACTAGACCCATAATTAAATAGAAAGGCAACTGAGCTAGCTCCAGAGTTGATTCTCAGGATGGAGTCAGTGTGGTTCACTCAATTCCCACCCCACTTGCTGTCCTAATTGCTTCAATTCCCTCAGGAGATCAGCAAAGAGGTTAGGGCAGAATAGGAAGACATAAGAATCATCAACATAGAGATGGTAATCATATCCACAGAAACCGATGAGATCACCAAATGAAGTAATATAGAGGTAGAAGAGAAGACAGCCCAGAACAGAAGGCTGTGGAACATCTACGGTTAGAAGGCATGATATGAATGAAGATCCAGCAAAGGAGACTGAGAAGGAGTGGTGAAATAGGTAGGACAACCAGGAGAGAGTGGTATCCTAAAAACCTAGAGAAGAGAGTATCAAGGAGAGAGTGATCAACAGTGCCAAAGGCTATGGAGAGGACAAGGAGAATGAGGAATGAGAAAAGGCAATTGGACTGGGCAATTCAGAGATCACTGGTAACTTTGGAGAGAGCAGTTTCGGTAGAAAGATGAGGTCTAAAGCCTGATTGTAAGGGGATAAGAAGAGAATGAGAAGAGAGAAAGTAGAGGCACCTACTGCAGACAATCTTTACAAAGAGTTCAGCCACAAAGGGCAGAAAAGACACAGAACAATAGTTAGCAGGGATGGAAGGATTAAATATGGGGTTTTTGAGGATAGGAGAAACAAGAGAATGTTTATAAACAGGAGGGAATGAGCCAGTACACAATGAGAGATTGAAAATAAGTGATAGAAGGGATGACATGGGGACAATCTGTTGGATGAGATGGGATGGAATGGGATGCTTGTGCAAAGGTAGAGGGGTTAGCCTTGGTAAGGAGTAAGGCCACTTCTCTATGTGAGACAGGGGTGAAGGAGGAAGTAGTAGAAGATGGCACCTGTGTAACAGGAAATGAGGAAGATGGGAGAAAAGGTAGCTCACAGTAAAAGACCTCAATTTTTTCTGTAAAATACAAGGCAAGGTTTTCAGTTCAAAGTGTGGAGAAAGAAGTCATGGGAGGTTTAAGGAAGGATGAAAAGGTGTGGCAAAGTTGCTGTGTAGAGTGGGATAATGAGTTGATTAAGGGAGGTACACTGGGATTGGCTAGGAGGTATGAAGGGCCAGTTGAATTTAAGTAAAATAAATTTACAGTGGACCCAGTCAGAACAGTTGTATCATTTTTCTCCGCCTTCGTTCAGCAGCGTATGTGTAGGAACAAAAGTGGCAGTGGATGGTGGGAGTGATATAAGCCTGAGGGTTGGCAAGATGCAAATGGTAATATCAAAGGGCCTCAAGAAAACAGGACAATTTGGTAAACCAGCTGAATTGGTTCACCAAGAAGTCAAGATGAGGAAAAAAAGGACAGTGGCTAGTACAGGGAAGATGGCCTGGAAAAGAAAAGAGGGGCTGAGATTAGAGGTCATGGTGAAGGAAAAAAAAAAAGTAGGAAGTTACTAGTGATCTCTTAATTGCCAAATTTAATGGCCTTTTTCAAATCCTCACCCTTCTTTATCATCCTTTGTCATGTGTTGTTTAAAATCTAAATGTGGGTCCTAATCTGTGCCCCTCCCCTCAGTTTTGAGGGGGAAGCTGGCTAAAATCGCTGATAAATTCAGCAAGAGTTTAGGTTTTTGAAGATTTATTAAAGCTTGGATCTATTCGGTATAGCCAGAGAGACAGAAACCTTTCCTTTCCTAGCAGCCCATGTGAAATTCTGCCAAGCTGATGTCCCAAACGACATGGGGTACTCCTGTTCTCCCTCTGCCCCCACGTGCCTATTCCTCACCACCAAGAGGCTCAGGCAGCCCACTAAACTCCATTTCCTAGTTCCTCTCTCCCTCCCCCAAAGGGGAGGTACTTCAAGCTGGTTGGTTGAAAGTAGTCTCTTGCTGACCAACTCCTCACTCAGGGCCAGCCAGGTGTGGTCCCCATCCAATCATCCTTAAGTAGGTACTTAGTCAGTTTCTCATTCTCACCCAATTCAAACAATACTAAATCAATCAGATGGGACCCCTGGGCTAGTAAGCGTCAAGTGTCTGAGGCCAGATTTGAACTCAGGTATTCCTGAATTCAGGGCCAGTGATTTATCCACTGCACCACCTAGCTGTCCCTTATTCTTTTTAATTAAAAAAAATGTTTATATAGCATGACTTTATGGGAGGGAGCAAGATAGAAGCTATTATTAATAAAAATTCTGGTGGTGTAAAAACTGAAAGATATCAATAAAATTACTTTTTTTTATCAAAACTGAGATGTTTGCTAGGAAACATTGTGTAAACAAACTAACTCCCCTACATCTCTTTTCACTATCCCAGTGACTACACAAAAGAGAAAACCCTTTTCAGCACACTAGTTCTCAACTTCTATTATCTTCCCCTTTAGAAAGTAAGTTTTTTTATAGATTGGTTTTATCATACTTGTGTAGTCTATCTTACATATGACCCATAGGACTTACCATTAAGTAATGTAGGCTTAATCATTCCTCATAAAATAATTACTAAGTCTATTCTGGAACTCTACAAAAGTGATCATTTCATAATTTGTAATTAAATATCCATAAATACATTATTTAAAACATGTAGCTTTTGAAAACAAGCAATTTTGGGGGGAGGGGAAGATTATTTCTAGATCTTTTTGTATGTCACAGAATGTTTAAGTGTCTTTGGGGCACTAGAAACCTTAATAGAACCACCTTTAAGATAGTCCCTTATGGGTCATAAACAAAGTCAAATTGTCTCAATTTTAGCTTCAATTCAATTCTGTTTTTCAACTATAAGTAACTATGAATAAGTTAGCATTAGTATGTGCCAACAGAAATAAGCTCTTTATTATGCTAAAATCACAACAGAAGCTGAAAAGAATATGGTTCATTTTCAAAGAAGAGGCTAATCTTTTTTATCCCTAGAATGACAGTAAAACAATAATAAGTACAGCCTTTAATGATCACTCCCATCCTAAAACAAGCAGGCTTGTACACATCAGGCAGGTTTTTTTTTTTTAATTTAATGACTGAAATTTAGAGGATAAAACAATGAAAGGAAGACCTTCAAATCACTGAATAAACATTCCTATATAGAGGATATATGAGAAGACAGGCCCCACCAACACAGAGGTTTAAGAAGGTAAGGATGTAAAACAGAAATGGAAAGCATAACGTATTTTAAAACCAGAACACTGTATATTATGTTGTTTATGAGAAATACGATTTTAAAAGAGAGATAAACATAGAGTAAAAGCAAAGGGATACAGTAGAATTTATTATGGTTCAGCTCATGCAAAAAAAAAAGAAAAGCAGGGGTGGCAACCTTGATTTCAGACAAATATAAAGCCAAGGGAGATAAACAGGGAAACTATATTATGATAAAATATACCATAGAAAATGAAGTAATATCAACACTAAACCTATATGCACCAAATGCTAGAGCATCCAAATTTTTAAAACAAAAGCTAAATGAATTAGAGATGGAAATTGAAAGTAAAATTATACTAGTGGGAGACTTCAACCTTCCTCTCTCAAAATTAGATAAATCTAACTAAAAAAATAAATAAGAAAAAAGTCAAGGAGATGAATAAAATCTTAGATAAGCTAGATACGATAGACATCTGCAGAGAACTGAATGAGTACAGAAAGGAATATGCCTTTTCTCAGCAATATATGGCACTTTCACAAAAACTGACCATACGTTAAGGCAAAGAACTTTATAGTTCAATGAAGAAAATCAGAAATATTAAATGCATTCTTTTCATTCATAATGTCATAAATATTATATTTAATAAAGGAACATGGAAACATATTAAAAATTAATTGGAGACTAAATATTCTAATTTTTAAAAATAAGTGGACAAACAATAAATCATAGAAATAATCATTTTATTAAATGATAATGAGACAACATACCAAAACCTCTATGATATAGCAAGAGCAGTAATCAGAAGATAATCTGTATCTCTAAAAGCTTATATCAATAAAATAGAGAAAGAGCTGACCAATGAATTGATATGCAATTTTTTAACATTAGAAAAACAACAAAGTAAAAAACCTCAAACACCAAACTGGAAATCCACAAAATTAAAGGTAAGCTTAATAAAGCTGAATGTAAGAAAACAATTGAATTAATAAGTAAAATGAGGGGCTAGTTTTATGGAAAAAAAACAACACTAAATCAGATAAACCATTGATTAATATGATTTTTTAAAAGATAAAAGAAAACCAAATCATTAGTATCAAAAATGAAAAGGGTGAATATACAACTAATGAAGATGAAATCACAGCAATTAATAGGAGTCATTTTTACCCTTATGTGCCAATAAATTTAATAATCTAAGTGAAATGAAACAATAATTTTAGCAAAGTATCAGGATATAAAATAAATCCACATAAATCATCAGTATTTCTATATGTCATCAATAAAACCCTGCAAAAGAAAGAGTAAGAGATACCCTATTAAAAGTAACTATAAACAACATAAAATACCTGGGACTATACCTGCCACAACAAACCCAAGAGCTACATGAACATAATTATAATAGACTTATACAAATAAAGTCAGATTTAAATAATTATAAAAATATTCATTCTTTATAGGGGACAGAGCTAATATAAAAAAATGACAACTTAAAAACCCAATCTACTTATTCAATGCCATCCCAATGAAACTGCCTTCCCAAAATTTTATTGAGCTAGAAAAAATAATAAAATACATTTGGAAGAACCAAAGGTGAAGCATATAAAAAAATAAATGAAAAAAAATAAATGAAAAAAAAAGCTTAAAAAGGAGGTTAGCAGTACTAGATCTTAAACCATATTATAAGGCAGTAATTATCAAAATTACATGGTACTGGCTTAGAAATAAAAAGGTGGATCAGTGGAACATAGTAGACATCCAATACACACTGGTAAATGATTATAGTAACCTTGGGTTTGACAAATGTAAAGATTTAAGCTTCTGCGATAAGAATTTACTATTTGGTAAAAATTATTCGGAAAACTGAAAGCAATCTGGCATAAACTGGGAATAAAACAATATTACACCATTTATCAAAATGATAAATGACTTAGATATAAAGGGACATATAAATAAAATTAGAGGAACATGGAACATATTATCCATTAGACTTGTTGATAGGAGAAGAATTTATGAGTAAACAAGTGATAGAGAGCATTGGGATATTTTAAAAGGATGATTTTGATTACAATAAAAAAGTTTTTTTCAAATAAAGCCAATGTATCCAAGATCAGAACAAAAGTAGATAATTGGGGGGAAAATTATAGATAATTTCTCAGATAAAGGTCTGATATTTTGAATATACAGAGAATTTTGTCAAATTTATAATAATATAAGTCATTCTCCAACTGATCAAAAAAATCAAAGGACATGAAGAGGTAGCTTTTCACTCAAGAAATGAAAGCTATATATAGTCACATGAAAAAATGCTCTGAATCATTATTGATTAGAGAAATACAAATTAAACCAACTCTGAGTTATTATCTCATACATATCAGATTGACTAAAATGACAGAAGGGGGAAATGATAAATGTTGGAGGGGATGTTGACAAATTAGGACACTTAAGACACTGTTGGTAGAACTGTGAACTGATCCAACCATTTTGGAGAGCAATCTGGAATTATGTCCAAAGAGTTATAAAACTATACCCTTTGATCCAGTAATACCACTATCAGGTCTGTTTCCCAAGGTGATGAGGAAAAAAGGAAAAAAACCTTTATGTTCAAAAAATATTTATAGCAGCTCTCTTTGCAGTGGCAGAAAGCTGGAAATTGAGGGGATGCCCATCAACTGGGGAATGGCTAAATGTGTCGTGATATATGACTGTGATGGAATACTAACACTGCACTGTAAGAAATGATGCGCAGGTTGATTTTAGAAAAACACAGAAAGACTTGCATGAAATAAAGAAGAGTAAAATGAGCAAAATCAAGAGAATGTTGGATACAGTAACAGCAAGATTGTTTGAAGAATAACTATGAACAACTAAGTTATTCTGAATATTATAAATACTCGAATCAACTACAGAGGACCTATGAAGGAAGATGCTATCTACTTCCAGAGAAAGAACTGATAAACAGAAATATGCACTGTATGGTGCTGTGTGGGGATGGGGGTGTGTATACACACTCATATACATACATACATACACACACATACATGTATACATATGTGTATTTGTGTCAAATGGTGGCCTTCTCTAGTATGGCATAGGGAGGGAGGGAGAGAGAAAGTTTGGAAATTAAAATGTAATTTTAAAAATTAAATTAAATTTTTAAAAAAGTTAAGGATGAGCAGCAATCTGTATTATTCTAAATGTCTACACTGTTGAAATAATTAATCCAATATAATAATTCAATGTAAGAAACATTTATGAACACCTATGAAGTATAAAGCACTGTGCTTACATTAGAGATATAAAGATTAAAGTGAAACAGTCTGACCTCAGAGAGCTTATATTCTATTGGAAGTAGTGAAGTACTAAATGAAATGAAATTATCTCAGATTTACTTTCCTAATCTCCTTACTTAAAAAAAAGAAAAAGCAGATAGAGGTAGAAAAGTTAAGGAAGAGGAAACTATATAAATAAGAAAGTAAGATGGTTAAATATTATTGTAAGGAATTAGAGATGGTAAAAAAGAAAAAATAGCATTTGATTTGTGCGATAATTCCTGGATACCAAGTGAGTATAAGTTCATTTTTTTAAAAAATAGAATTATAGAGTTGATAAGAAGCCTAAAGGTCATCTAGCAGAAACCTCTCATTTTAAAGATTAGGAATTGAGGTGAAATTATTTCTCAAAATAACCAAAAATATAGGCATTGGGGAGAAGTCTAGCACTAGTACAAAGCAGACATTTAAATATTTATTGACTGGGGCAGCTAGGTGGTACAGAGGATAAAGCACTGGCCCTGGATTTAGGAGAACCTGAGTTCAAATCTGACCTCAGACAATTGACACTTACTAGTTGTGTGACCCTGGGCAAATCACTTAACCCTCTTTGCCCTGTAAAAACAAACAAAAAAACAAACCATATATATATATATGTGTGTGTGTGTGTGTGTGTGTGTGTATATATATATATGTATATATATATATATATGTGTATGTGTGTATATATATATATATAAATAAATAAAAATAATTGACAGATTAAGTGAAGAAATAGCTTTCTGTTCACAATATTAAGCTGGAGATAGAGACAATATAAATATTGATGATTATGTTTCCTGACTGAAATTTCAGGTTCATTTTAAAAATTAAAGAGGAGAATGTGAAGAGCACTTCAGGGAATAAGCAAAGTACTCAAAACTAGGATTGTAAATGTTATTCTGTCCTACCACTGGCTCATTTGTGGCTTTAGGAAATTACTGTCAACCTGGGAAGACTTACATGAGCTAATGCAAAGTAAAGTAAGCAGAACTAGGAGAAGACTGTACATATTAACAGGAATATTGTAACAATAATCAACTATAAAAGTCTTAGCTACTCTGATCAAAACAATGACAAGTCCAAAGGACTCATGATAAAAAATGCTATCTACCTCCAAAGAGAAAACTGATGACATCTAAGTGCAGACTGAAGAATTTTTTCCAATTCCTTTATTTTTCTTGCTTTTTCCTTTTTGGCAAGATGGCTAAGGTGAAAAATGTTTTGCATGATATGTATAATGTGTATCATATTTCTTGCCTTCTTCAATGGGTAGAGGAGGTGGTAGAGAGAGGGAAAGAATTTGGAACTGAAAATTTTTTTAGAAAAATTTTTAAAAAGAAATTATTGTCACTTTTCTAGGTCTTTCCAACTATAAGAAATTATAAAAAACTGACATACCTACTCCAAAACAACACTAAAAGACTAAATAAATTAATATTTTCTAAGTATGGTAGATTGTTGAGTATGAGTGATATTTAAATATGAAAAATTTAAAATTTCTTTTAGGTGAATATTTAAACCAAAACAATTCAGTCCAATAAGCATTTAAGTACCTACTACCTGCAGAACACTATGTTTAAAAAAAAAAATTTTAAATAAAGTAGCAGGAAATCAGGCAGCTAAGTGGCACTGTGGACAGAACACGGGGACTGATGTCAGGAGGCCCTGATTTCAAATCCTGCCTCAGATACTTACTGGAGGCAGCTACCTCCTTATGTCATTCCCTCTCTGTCATTTATTTTCAATCTTTCCCTATGTACTAGCTCATTCCCTCCTGCCTACAAACATTTCCATGTCTCCCCAATCCTCAAAAAAACCCTTACTTGATCCTTCTATCCCTGCTAACTCTTGTCCTATGTCTCTTCTGCCTTTTGTAGCTAAACTCCTTGCAAAGGATGTCTACAGGAGGTGCCTCCACTTTCTTCTCTGTCTCTGTCTCTCTGTCTCTCTCCTTACAATCCAGCTTCTGATTTTATCATTCCATTAGACCTGCTCTCTCTCCAAAGTTACCAAAGATCTCTTAATTTCCAAATCCAATGGCGTTTTCTCATTCCTTATGCTCCTTAACTCTATACAGACAGTTGATCACTATTGATGACTCTTCTCCTCCCTGATACACTACTCTTTCCTGCTTCTCCTACCTATTTGATGACTCTTTCTCAGTCTCCTTTGCTGAATCTTCATTCAGATCATGCCTTCTAACCATAGGTGTCCCAAAGCCCTCTCTTCTGGGCCATCTTCTCTTCTCCCACTATAATACCTCACTTGGTAATTTCACCAGCTACTGTGCATTTAATTACCATCTCTATGCTGATGATTTTCAAATCATTATCTTGTCCCAAATTATCTGTTTACCTCCAATCTTAAATCTCCAACTGCCTTTCACACTTCTCAAACTGGATGTCCAGTAGATATCTTAAACTCAACATATTAAAAATAGAACTCATTGTCTTTACCCATAAGCCCTCCCCCCACTCCTACCTTTTCTATTTTATATGCAATGACATCCTCCCAGTCCCTAAGACTCGTAACCTATTGAGTCAACTCCTCACCATCTCTTACCCCTCCATATCCCATCTATTGACAAGGCCTGTCAATTCTGCCTCTTCAGCAACTCTTAAATATGACTCCTTCTCTCCTCTGACACTGTCACCACTATAGTGCAGATGCTCATCACCTCACATATGGATTACTGCAATCACCTGCTAACAAGTCTGTCTGCCTCAACTCTCTCCCCATTCCAAACCATCCTGCATTTGGTCACTAAAGTGATTTTCCTAAAGCACAGGTCAATCGTGTCACCCTCCTACTCAATAAATTCCAGTGGCTCCCTATCACCTTTAGGACCAAAATAAAAAATAGTATACTAAGTCCTTCACAACATAGCCCCACTCCTATCTTTTCAGTCTTCTTATATCTTATTTCCTGACATGGAATCTTTGAACCAGTGACGCTGGTATCCTGGCTGTTCTATGAAAAAGACTCTACATCTCTCAGCTCTGGGCATTTTCTCTGGCTGTCCCCTATAGCTGGAATGTTCTTTTTCTTCCCCAACTACTGACCTCCCTGGATTCCTTTAAGTCCTAACTAAAATCCTACTTTCTATGTGAAGCCTTTGCCAAATCCTTTTCATTCCAGTATCTCACCTCTATTTATTTCCTTTTTATCCTATATGTGTGTTTGTGTGTGTGTGTGTGTAGCTTGCTTTGTTTACATGTTGTCTCCCCATTAGACTGTGAGTTCCCTGAGGTCAGGGACTATCTTTTGATTATTTTTATATCTCCAGTACTTAACAGAGCTCCTGACACTTAGGAGGTGTTTAATAAATCTTTAGTGATTGATTGACTGGAGTGGGGAGAGAATTAGGGCAGGCAGACCCACTAACAGACAATATTATAATAATACTGGCATGGGTAATGAGGTCCTACACCAGAGTGGTGGCAATGTCAGAGGAAGGGACATACTTGAGAGATATTACAGATGAAATTAAAAGGCACTGGCAACAGATTGGACTGGGGAAGGGGAGAAGGTGGGTGGAGTTGAAAGACAATGAGGAGTTGAACCACTAAGGGTAAGGAACTACCCTAATGGAGGAAATATCTGCATTCATAAGATGACTAATTCACCAAATCTTCCAAATAACCATTTCATTATTAAATATACTTGAGTATATTCAGTTTTCCTGCACTTTGATAAACTCCATTTTAGTTACCTGGTGGTAAGTCAGGATCCGTAGGGGTAGCTTGCTGAATTCGTCTAGGTTTCATTGATGACTTTGTGTTCTCAGTAGCACTTCTATTAGTTGAACTAGACCCACAACTTTCATGGTCATCCTATTTTTAATTTAAAAAGCAAAAAGGAAACAAAAAATATATTAAATATAATGCCAAGAAGAAGTATAGAGTTGTTGAAAATAAATGATTTATGGTTTCTAAGTTAGAGAAGCTATCTTCTACTTTTATTCAACATGCACTACACACAATGAGCAACTGACTCTTTATATTCTGGTGGGGTAAAAATGGGTTCCAGGTTAACACTGTTTTAGATTCAAATGTAAGTCCTACTTATAAGTACCTTTAAAAAATTACCGGGACAGCTAGGTGGCACAGTGGATAGAGCACCGGCCCTGGAGTCAGGAGTACCTGAGTTCAAATCCGGCCTCAGACACTTAACACTTACTAGCTGTGTGACCCTGGGCAAGTCACTTAACCCCAATTGCCACACTAAAAAAAAAAAAAAATACCAAAACATGGGGGCAGCTAGGTGGCACAGTGGATAGGGCACCAGCCCTGGATTCAGGAGGACCTGAGTTCAAATCCAGCCTCAGACCCTTGACACTTACTAGCTGTGTGACCCTGGGCAAGTCACTAATTGCCTCACCAAAAAAAAAAAAAGTGGGTCACCAGGTGATGAAATTTTAGGGGCAGCTAGATGGCACAGTGGATAGAGCACCGGCCCTGGATTCAGGAGAACCTGAGTTCAAATCCGGCCTCAGACACTTAACACTTACTAGCTGTGTGACCCTGGGCAAGTCACTTAACCCCAATTGCCTCACTAAAAAAAAAAAAAATTACCAAAACAAATTACAATATTGTTGTGATATCAAAGTGTTCTAATTCAGTCAAAATGAATTTATTTTTCAAAATATATACAAAAGATTTTTAATCTACCTTCATATATCGGTCTAAAAATTTACTCATGAAACAAACTCAAACAATTCCTAAAATGCAGGTCTAACCGTGTCATCTCCACACAAATTCTCACTAAACTTCAGTGATTCCCTATTATCTCCAAGATTAAATATAAAGTCCTATTAAGCACCTTTTAGAAGACTCTTTTAGTCTTCTACCTCTTTTACACCTTCCTCTACACCATACACTTCACAACCTAGCTACACTGGCCTTCTTGCTGTTACTCACACATAATACTCCATCTCCCAATTCCATGTATCTCCACTGGCTGTCTCCCAGGCCTAAAATGTTCTTCTCCCTCCACTCAAACCCCTAGCTCCCTTGACTTCTTTCAAGACTCAGCTCCAATTCCACCTTCTACAGGAAACCTGTCTTACTACTACAGCCCTCCTATGAGATTACGTTCCATTTATATTGTTATCTATGTTATATAGACATAGTTATTTGCATGTTGGCTTTCCCATTAGAATGTGTGCTCTTTAGGGGTAAGGGCTTTATTTCTGTCTTCCTTCTTCCACTATATTTCTAGTGCTTAGTAGAAGACTTAGCACATAAAAGGAGCTGAATAAATGCTTCTTAACTGATCAATGTCAAATGTTGTAAAGGTTTTGTAAAGAGATGAGAAAGTCTGACTAAGAAGGACCACAATACTGAAGGTTCCATGAAAATACCAGAAGAGAATACCAGCAATGATCTTGGGGCAGAGAGTGCTAGATGTGGAGTAAGGAGAGAAAGGTTCAAATTCTACCTCTAATCAAAGGTAAGCTGTGGGCATAGTGGTCTGGTTCTGGACCAGATAAGATATGAACTCACCTAATCTGTCAATCAGAGGCCCAGGGGACAAAATCAATAGTTCTAGTGTGAGGAAAGGGGGACCCAGAGTGAAGATGGTATGGACTGGAAATGTCTAGGAAGCAACATTAGAGCATGGTTACAAGTAAGACAAGGTGAGGGCTTACCCATCAAAGTCAAAAGTCCTAAGGACTGTAGTATGGTTCTGGTAAGAAGGGTTGTAATATAATCACATAACATTAATGAACTGTTTGACTGAATGGAAATATCCATTTATACCTCACATCCCTTACTTAGCAGATGAAAACATTTCTTGGAATAAATAAAAAATGGAACAACAGACTGGCTAAGAGAACAAATTAGCCATACCTCTGGGGTTTAAAATAGCTAAACCTTGAGGAGTAGGAGAGGCTAGCAACATTTGTAAAAGTATAAGCCCTGTGAAGAAAAGATGAGGATTTCTTTCTGTCTCTGCTTTCCCCACCACCAATCAGTCATATCTCGAACTATGAAGCAGATAGACTTTGTATCCAGAATTCAAGAGCTGGAAGAAGTTATGGAGAAGACCTCAAACAAACATCAAAGGATAGGAGTGGTGGGGAGTTCTGTGCTCCCCCGACTCCATCAGCCAGGCCGCTTTAAAAGAATGCTTCTTCTGGGAAACAATTTTTGAGGCCAGTGCTTCTGATAAAGGCCTCATCTCTAAAATATATAAGGGAATTAAATCAAATTTATAAGAATCCAAGTCATTCCCCAATTGAGAAATGGTCAAAGGAAATGAACAGGCAGTTTTCTGATGAAGAAACCAAAGCTATCTATTCCCATATGAAAAAATGCTCTAAATCTCTAATGATTAGAGAGATGCAAATTAAAACAACTCTGAGGTACCACCTGATATCTATCAGATTGGCTAAAATGACAAAAAAGGAAGATAATAAATGTTGGAGAAGCTGTGGGAAAATTGGAACACTAATGCATTGTTGGTGGAGCTGTGAACTGATCCAACCATTCTGGAGAGCAATTTGGAATTATGCCCAAAGGGCGATAAAGCTGTGCATACCCTTTGACCCAGCAATTCCACTTTTAGGTCTTTTTCCCAAAGAAATCATGGAAGGGAGAAAGGGACCCACATGTACAAAAATATTTATAGCTGCTCTTTACGTGGTAGCAAGGAATTGGAAGTTGAGGGGGTGCCCATCAATTGGGGAATGGCTGGACAAGTTGTGGTATATGAATACAATGGAATACTACTGTGCTGTAAGAAATGATGAGCAGGAGGAGTTCAGAGAAACCTGGAGGGTCTTACGTGAGCTGATGATGAGTGAGATGAGCAGAACCAGAAGAACATTGTACACAGTATCATCAACATTGAGTGTTGACCTACTGTGATGGACTATTCTTCTCACCAATGCAATGGTACAGAAGAGTTCCAGGGAACTCATGATAGAAGAGGATCTCCAAATCCAAGAAAAAAAAAAAAAAGAACTGTAGAGTATAGATGCTGATTGAACCATACTATTTCTCTTGTTTTGGGTGCTGTTGGTTTTTTTTTTCTATTTTGAGGTTTTGCATCACTGCTCTGATTTTTTTCTCTTGTAACAGAATTAATGCAGAAATAGGATTAATGTTATTATGTGTATATATATGTGTGTGTATATATATATATATATATATGTATATGTATATAGATATATAGTTATAACCTATATCAGATTACCTGCTGTCTAGGGGAGGGGGGAGGGAGGGGAGGGAGGGAGAAAAATCTGAAATTGTAAAGCTTGTATAAACAAAAGTTGAGAACTAACATGTAACGGAAAAAATAAAATACCTTATATGTAAAATAAATAAATAAATAAATAAAAATAAATAAAAGAATGCTTCTTGACAAGGAGAAAACACTGCATCTGGGAGCAAATTCCAGGAGCATGACCCATCAAAGCAGAGAAAAGACACCAGGAACTCAGTGTGAGGATGATACAAAAAGAATAGGTACTTCTAAGTCTTGCAATATTTATTACTGCTAGGTGTCTTTGACATATGTGCATACTACAGCTCACCACCATCATATTCTAAGTTTGAGGTCACTCTCCCCATGAAAGCTGTACATATTTATGGGAGAATACATCCCAGGTTTGGGGCAGGGAGAGATGATTTGTAATTGTTGTTTTTGCCACGCCTTATGAGTAAATATTACTGATGAAAGTTAACTGAGTCTACTGCCTGACTGTCACTGGGAAACACACCACTGAGCTACAACGAGTAAGAGCAGCCATTCACAGGGTTACTCCTAAAACCTAAAGTAGCAGCCACCATGGGAACCCAACCTACAAGTCTGAGTAAATGATGAGGGAATGTGAAGAAGATGAAGGGCAAATCTGAGGCCCTCCATGCTGTTTGTTACTATGATTTCCTTTGAGTAGGTGTCAATGGTCCAGATCTTTGCCAATCCAGTTCTCCCAACCAAGTCAAAGTACAGCTGAAAGTAGTAACATCACACTGCTGTTCAACAGGCATTGGCCATGTCAGTCTTACCTCCACTTGAAGGAATTCAGCACTTGAAAATCATGGGTTTTATGACTTGCTATGTGTATTTCTTTTTTTTTTTAAACATAGCATTGATATTTTCTGTTTCTTACATCACCAAAGTGTCCCATGTGTCTCTCTCCCTTCCCCATCCAGAGTCATCCCATATGACAAATAGTAAAAAATCAGCACAATATGTAGCACCTATAGACCTCCCACCTCGACAAAAGGGTAGGTTGGGAGTATATTTTCTTCCAATCCTGTTTGATCTTTATAATTTTCTAACATTTACTTTTGATTTTGGGGTACATCATTGTTCTTTCATTTACATCAATGTAGTTACTGTGTAAGGGCAGCTGGGTGGTGAAGCACATAGGGTTCCAGGCCTGGAGGCTTCTTCCCTCAGATACTAGGAAAGTCACTTAACCCTGTTTGCCTCAGTTCCTCATCTATAAAAGGAATTGGCGAGGGAAATGGCAAACCACTCCAGCATCTTTGCCAAGAAAACCCCAAATGGGGTTATGAAGAGTCAAGCATGACTGAAACGAATGAACAACAACAAAAGGTTACCGTGTATGTGGCTCTGCTTATTTCAGTGTATATCAGTTAATATAGATTTTCCCATGCTTCTCTGTAATCATCATATACATCATTTCTTGCCACAGTTTGTTTAACTAACAATTCCCCAAATGATAGGCATCTACTTTGTTTCCAAATCTTAATTATCATAAAAAAATGCTGCTACAAAGGGTATAATTCCAAATTGCTTTCCAAAAAGGTTGTACCACTTCACAGCTTTACCAACAATGTATTACTGTGCCTATCTTCCCATACCCCCTCTAACAATGACTGCCTCCATTTCTTATAATTTTTGCCAATTTGCAAGGTGTAAAGTGAAAGCTCAGTTGTTTTGATTTACATTTCTCTTATTATTAGTGATCTGGAGCATTGTTTCATGTGGTTGTGAATACTCTTAAGTTCTTCTTTTAAGAACTGTTTGTTCAGGTCTTTTGACCATTTATCTATTAGGGAATGATTATTAGTATTAGTGTCTATATATGTATATATAAATACACATACACATAATATATAATATATACACACACACACATGTGTATATGTCTACAAAGATATATGTTTATATTTGTATATACAAGACATACAAACAATTTATATTTGTACATTGTTTATATATCTTGTATGCCAAACCATCCGTTCTCAGAGAAATTTGATACAAAGATTTTTTTCCCCATTCAATCACTTCCATTCTTAACCCAGATGAATTAATGTTATCTGTGCAGCTCTTTAGTTTTGAGTAATGAAAGTTAACTGTTTTATCTTTCATAACTGCCTTTATCTCATTTAGTTAAGAATACATCTCTTCCCCATAGCCATGAGAGGAATGTAATCTGTTTCTCTCTGAATTTTCTTAGGGTATGACCTATAATATTAGGGTTATATATCCATTCAGACTGTACTGTGGTGTAAGATATTAGTCTTAAGTCTCATTTCTGCCATGCTGATTTACAGTTTTCCCAACAGTTTTTATCAAATGGGGAATTTTTTCTTAGATGACTTTTTTTTACTTTATCAAACACTGGATTATTAAATTCTATTGTTTCTGAATCACCCTTGTCTAGTCTGTTCAACTGACTTGTCTCTCTGTTCTTTAGCCAACACCAGATGGTTGTGATGACTCCTGCTTCATAATATAGTTTGAGGTCTGGAAGTACTATGTCTGTATTCCCCTTATTCCCTTCCCTTGATATTCTAGATCTCTTGTTTTTCCAAATGAATTTTGTTATTTTATCCAGCTCTATAAAGTATCCCCTCAATAATTCAATTGGTATAGCATTAAAAGCATAATTAATTTGAGTAGTGCTGTCATGTTTATTATATTGGCATGGCCCACTCATGAGCACTGAATATTCCTTCAGCTATTTAAGTTGTTCTTTATTTCTTCAAGGAGTGCTTTGTAAATGAATCTATATAAGTCTTTTATGTGTTTTAGGAGATTCATCTCTAGATGTTTTATGAATTTTGTAGGTCTCTGGAATGGGACTTCTCTATTACTGCTTCTTGTGCTTTGCTATAATCATAAAGAAATGCTGTTGATTTTTAAGAAACTGTTTTGTAGTCTGCCATGTTGCTGCGGCTTTTAACTGTCTCAATTAGTATCTATGCTGATTCCCTGGGGTTTTCTAAGTAAACTGTCATAACTCTTGATATATATGTTTCAAAAGAAAAATATACCTTTTATGATAATTTGTGTACTCTGAACCCCCCCAATAAAAAAGATATATGTGTGTATATACATATATGTTTTAAATCTGTGGACATAACTGTGTTAGCATTCATAGCTCATCGACAAATAATGCACAGTCAATACCAATTTTCTCTACAACACCATTCTACTCCAGAACCATTGAGTACTTGTACATTTTACTAGAGCATGTTTTAACTTTCTTCCTCTTAATTATTAAACTTCATACCTGGCCAACTACAGCACTTCTAAAAATATCCTTTCTTTGTCACTTTGCCTCTCTGGGCCTCCGTATCCTCATCTGTAAAATAAGGAGTTTGACCAGATGGCTTTTAAGGTGCCTTCCAGCTCTAAATCAATGATCCTATGATAATGCCAAGCTACCATTACCCTTGCTGTTTGTTTTGGGTTTTTTTTTTCCGTATAAATCTTTTATTATTTTCCAGTTACATCAGAGATAGTTTTCAACATTTGTTTTTATAAGATTTCTACTTTCAAATTTTCCCCCCTCCCTCTCCTCCCTCCCCTCTCTCCAGCACAGCAAGTAATGTGATATAGGTTATATATGTACAATCACATTAAACATATTTCTGAATTAGTCATGTTGTGAAAGAAGAATCAGAACAAAAAGGAAAAACCTCAAAAAAGAAAAACAACAACAACAACAACAACAAAAACAATAGAAATAGTATGGGGGCAGCTAGGTGGCGCAGTGGATACAGCACCAGCCCTGGAGTCAGGAGGACCTGAGTTCAAATCTGGCCTCAGATACTTGACACTTACTAGCTGTGTGACCCTGGGCAAGTCACTTAACCCCAATTGCCTCACGGTGGGGGGGGGGGGGTAGGGGGGGAAATAGTATGGTTTGATCTGCATCCATATTCCACAGCTTTTTTTTTTTTCTGAATTTGGAGAACATTTTCTATCATGGGCCCTTGGACCATTGAATTGCTGAGAAGAATCAAGTCTATCACAGTTGATCAAAACATAATGTTGTTGATACTGTGTACAATGTTCTCCTGGTTCTGCTCATCTCACTCATCATTAGTTCATGCAATTCCTTCCAGGTTTCTCTGAAATCCACCTGCTCATCATTTCTTACAGCACAATAGTATTCTATTACATTCATATAAAACTTGTTCAGCCATTCCCCAATTGATGGACAACCCCTCAATTTCCAATTCCTTGCCACCACAAAAATATCAGCTATAAATATTTTTGTACATGTGGGTCCTTTTCCCTTTTCCATGATCTCCCTGGGAAAAAGACCTAATAGTGGTATTACTGGGTCAAAGGGTATGCACAGCTTTATAGCCCTTTGGGCATAGTTCCAAACTGCTCTGCAGAATGGTTGGATCAGTTCCTAGCTCCATCAACAATACATTAGTGTTCCAATTTTTCCACAACTTCTGAACATTTTCATTTTTGTCACATTAGCCAATCTGATAGGTGTCAGGTGGTACCTCAGAGTTGTTTTAATTTGCATTTCTCAAATCAATAGTGATTTAGAACATTTTTTCATATGGCAATATATAACTTTGGTTTCTTCATCAGAAAACTGCCTATTCATATCCTTTGACCATTTCTCAATTGGGGAATGACTTGTATTCTTATAAATTTGATTTAGTTCTGTTCCCGATATATTTTAGAAATGAGGCCTTTATCAGAAGTACTGGCTATAAAAATTGTTTCCCAGCTTTCTGTCTCCCTTCTAATTTTGGATGCATTGCTTCTGTTTGTGCAAAACCTTTTTAATTTAATGTAGTCAAAATCATCCATTTTGCATTTCATAATATTCTCTATCTCTTGTCTGGTCATAAACTGTTCTCCTTTCCAAAGACCTGAGAGGTAAATTATTCCTTCCTCTCCTAATTTACCTCCAGTATCACCTTTTATGTCTAAATCATGTACCCATTTTGACCTTATTTTAGTATAAGGTATAAGATGTTGGTCCATGCCTAGTTTCTGCCAAACTATCTTCCAGTTTTCCCAGCAGTTTTTGTCAAATTCCTATCCCAGAAGCTGGAGTCTTTGGGTTTATCACCGTTGCTGTTTGTTGAGTCATACAATCTTAATAAACTTCAGGACTATTCCTTTTTACATCTTTTGGTTTAATATTGTTTTACTCATAGATAGCTTGGCTTTGTATTTTGCTTCAATAAGCAAATTCAACAAACACTTATTAACTGCCTTCTATGTGCCAAGTATTAAGAAACACGTTAAAAAAAAAGAAAGAAAGAAAAACCTTCCCTGTTTTCAAATAGTTTACATTATACTGAATTCTTCTTTGCATAAGTATATGCATGGGGCAGCTAGGTGGTACAGTGGATAACTCACTAATAACTAACTTGAGCAAGTCACTTTAAATTCTCAGCCTCAGTTTTCTCAGGAGGATCTGAGTTCAAATCTAGCCTAAGATACTTTATACTAGCTGTGTGACCCTGGGCAAGTCACTTAACTCTCACTGCCCCAAGGGAAGGGAAGGGAAGTGGAGGGTATATGAATCAATTTTACATTTAATTGATAGAGGGGAAACAGAATTGAACAAGGAGTCCAAAGACCGGGATTCTACCTCAGCACTGTCATGAGCTAGCTGTGAGAACTTGGGCAAAATCATTTCACTTTCCTGACCTGCATTATTCCATCTTTGAAATCAGAAGGGTGGACAAAATGATTATGTACTAAGGGATAAAGTGTCTCAGGTCGATGTCACGATCTAACCACTTTGCTCACAAAGATAGTCAGCAAGGAAAAATTATTAAGGAGTAACCAACCAAAAAAACAACAACAAAAAAAGGAACTACAGGTACTAATTAGCAAGTGGAAACCAAAGGTTTTTGTAACAATTCAAACCATGTAGGCACAAGGCAGGAAACATAGGTGCAATATGACAAGATGAGATAATGAAACCAGGATCATTTTACTAAATAATCTCATCCACACAGGAAGAACAATTGTCAGCTAACAATGACACTGTCCACTGCTAACATTCTGTGATTCTCCCAAGTCTGGCATGGTAAGCAGAAGTCATTTTTATTCGTGAATCTCTATATGTTAATAAGACAGTAAGAGAGTTTACAGATGAAAAAATCAGGCCTATGGAAATGAAGTAACTTACTCAAGGTTATATAAGCAATAAATGTCAGACAGAGTCAATATTTGGACCCAAGTCCTCTTACTCTAAATTCAACACTCTTCACTATACACATGCTGATCCTTCTTTCCTACCTTGTTGACAGTTATACCTTCCTGGCTTTGGCTTCAAAACATGAAAACTTTACAAGAAAGACCTAGAGGTCTTTCTCTGAGAACCTCCCTGTGCTCCTAAGCAGGATTCTCTGTACTCACTCCATGGTCTATCATCAACCTTCAATTCAATTCAAGAAGCATTTGTTAAGTGCCTTCTACGTAATACCCAGCAATAAAGATATTAGCACAAAGGTCAAATAGCCTTTGCCCTCAAAAAGCTTACATTCTTCAATTAATATGTTGTTTGCTTCATTATACTTTATTTCCTCCTCCACTTGTATTATTCCAAAGTTGAATCTCTTTAAACTGTTCTAGAACTCTGTTTTTCTCTTGAGTTATCACCAGATGTTTCTTTAATTTAGCTGTAATTTTAGTATCTTGTGTTAATGTTACGATTATCTCTAACTCCATTCTGTTCCTTATATAGTCTCTGTTTTCAGTTTTTCTATAGCTTCCATTATTAGTTTAGCACTATCTTTCATTAAGGCAGTTCTTTTTTTGAAATCATTATTCCTTCCTTTATTTCATTTTTTAAAATCACAAGTGTGTATTGGAGGAAAAATCTCTCAAAGTACTTAAAATCAATCCCTTTACAATTCATTGAGAATCTTCAAACAGTGTTAAGAGACTATGTCATGGGGCAGCTGGTGGTGTAGTGGATAGAGCACTGGCCCTGGAGTCAGGAGGACCTGAGTTCAAATCTGGCCTCAGACACTTGACACTTACTAGCTGTGTAACCTTGGGCAAGTCACTTAATCCCAACGGCCTCACCAAAAAACAAAAAACAAAACAAAACAAAAAAGAGACTATGTCATTATGGTTTTTATGGTTTATATAATTTATTTAATTTTATTATTTATATTAATATGGGTTCTTGCCACTTATGGGTTCTTACACTTTCATTTTGAAATACTTCTTAAACAGACTTGAATGGGGCTGGTTTTTTAGTTTATTTTTTAGTTTGTCTTGCTAGTCTACTGCTTGTTTTTATTTTGTGTTACTGTACTCTTTTTTGTTATAAATGGGGCAGTGATATCAAAAAGAAGAACCCTGTGTTATCCATTAGAGTCCATGGTTTTCCTCAAGTCCCTAAAAATACCTGTCATAACCCAGGTTCTCTGATGTCTCATCACTGCACACCTGAATAGTAGGTGTGCTTTCTTTGCTTCTCTCCCTGTTTCAATTCATTCTCCACCAAAGTGATTTTCCTAAAACATAGATCAGATCATCACACACACACACCCACACACACACACACACACACACACACACACACAACACACCACTCAATAAACTCCAATGGCTCCCTATTGCCTCAGGGAACAAATACAAAATACTGTTCAGCACTGGATACCCTCCCTAACCTAGTCCCCTCTTTTCCAGTCTTCTTACGCCTTACTCCCCAACACGTATCTTTGATTCAGTGACACTGGCCTCTTAGCAGTTACAAGAATAAAACTCGTCATCTCTTGGCTCTGGGTGTTTTCTCTGGCTGTCCCCCATGCCTGGGACACTTTTCCTCTTCCTCTCCAACTCCTCTGACCTCTCTGGCTTCAAGTCCCAGATAAAATCTTACCTTCACCGGGAAAAGCCCTCTCTAATCCCCTTTAATTCCAGTGCTTTCCCTTTTTTTAATAATTTTCTATTTATCCTGTGTTTATCCGCCATCCCACCAGGGAAAGTCTTCACATACTTTGGGTAGACACCCCCTAACTCGCTGACCGGTTTAAGGCCTGTAAGTTACCACCAACCTGGTTTAGCCTGTCTGCCAAGACGGTTTTACTGGGGTGTGGCCACTGTGCGTGCTACAGTTTCTTGGAACCACAAGTGAGAACAGGATGAGAGGTGGGCACCAAAAGTGAATGAACAACTCTGAAAAGCTCTCAGCAAGCTTGCTAGTCCTCCCTGAATGCCCCAATGTTCCAGTGGCCAGGACGGAGGCTAAGGCAGGTGCTGTGGAGCACTTAGAGCTTAATCAGACATCAAATATGCCGAGGTCATCCACTGCATCCCAGGCTGTCACCAGTCAGCCTGACTTTCCTCTTGCCACTGGACTGATGACTGAAAGAGAGATGAGGCTGACAGCTTTGTGTAACTGCTTCACTTAAATCCAGTTCATGGACAAGTCAAGACATCACCCTGTGATGTCATTGGTCTTCTTAAAAAAAAAAAAAAATGAAGGACAAACATTTATGCTGCATATAGCTTGCCTTGAATATATGTCTTCATGTTGTTTCCCCCATTGGATTGCAAGCTTCTTCAGGGCCCAACATTTCCACAAACATTTAGGACCTACTATCATAAAGATTACTAAACTAAGATACTGGGGAGACACAAACATCCATCAATGAATCTATCAACAAGCACTTATTAATAAGACAAGCATTTAGCACCGATATGTGCAGGCACTGCACTAAGCACTGGGATACAAAGAAAAAAGTCCTTGCCCTTGTGGAGGAGCTTACATTCTAACACGGGAGGCAACAAATTAAAAGAAGACTTAATATAAAGATTACCTAAGACAATTTCTTCCCTTACAGAGCACATGGTCTAGTGGGGGGAAGGAGACACTCACAAATAACCATAATACTCAATATATAAACATGGCCAGTTCACTTGAGTTTTCTAAGCCTATTTTCTTATATGTAAAATTTAAATTAATAATTGTTTTGTCATCCTGTTTTGAAAAATTAAACAGTTCTCAGATATTCAAAAGAATGACAATATATTCAGCTTCTTATTTAACTGATCTAATAAAGTTGATATTGCTCAGTGCAACACATCTAACAATATTCAATTAAAAAGTAAACATGACATGGGGCAACTAGTTGTCACAGTGGATAAAGCATTGGCCCTGGAGTCAGGAGGACCAGAGTTCAAATCTTACCTCAGACACTTAATAGCTGTGTGACCCTGGGCAAGTCACTTAATGCAATTGCCGTAAACATGCAGGGCCATCTCTAGTCATTCTGATAACATATTGTGCCACTGGACCCAGATGGCACTGGGGGAAAAAGTGAGGCTAGTGACTTTGCACAGACCTTCCTCACTTAAATCCAATTCATTGCAAGTCATAACATTTGTCATGATACTCTTAGAGAACAAAGGATAAATGACACAACACAAACATGACATAATTTATGTACATACGTGTATGTGTGTATACATATATATGCATATACTTATACCACTGGAATACAAAAGTTGGATTTGAAATTCAGTGGATCTGTGCTCAATTCTGTCTCTGCCACTGAGTTAACTTGAGCAAGTCACTTTAAATTCTAAGCCTCAGTTTTCTCATCTGTAAAAGGAGAGCGATGGGGTAGTAGCTGATTTCCATTCTAGCTCTAAAATCTGTACCCTTTGAAATGTCTTAGTACTTGTACACAACCCTTAAGCTTAAAGAAAAAGAATATCTAACATTACAGCTTATAATTAAGAGAACAGTGTTAGGCCTACTAAAAGATTATAAGTACTTTGTTAAACCTATCAATATTAGCAAAGGGTGAGAATAATGTATTTTAAAATCACAAGTTGAAAAGATAAAAGCAAATTCACATTCAAGATCATTAAATTTCAGGATGATATAGTATCTTCATAGTATGATTCATTCTTTAAAAAAAAAAAAGTTCTCTATCCAGAGGTTTTTAAATTACATCTATTATTGTATGAAACGATATAGTCTTTAATTAATAAAAAGTTACTACTGTGGGTATAGCCTTACTGAAACTACTTTTAATTCAACTAACATCCTTAAAAGTGTCTGCAGTCACACACTTCTGCACAATGTTAATGTTAAGGGCACACTATTAATTTTTCAAACATGTGGCTGTCTCATAAGCCTAGAAGTAAAACATGTTCATTAAAAGAGATGTGAAAAGATTCCAAGTGAATTGCCAAAACCAGCATAATTATGAAAATATTTAACACTGGAACCAAATGAAATCACATACTGTATATAGATTTCAGTGATGTCATAATAAACATCCTAGCCAAAATGTACTAAAACTACTGCAATCCAATAAATCTGTCTTATACCATATAGCAAACATCTTAAAGCAAAAAAGAACACATTATTTTTTTAAGGTGATCAGCTACAATTGCTAGGATAAATTTAAGTAAGCTAAATATGAGTCTTCAAATGGGAATGGTTTAAAAAAACAGCCAAGTTTTAACAGTAGCTAGCTTTTATAAACAAAATTATTTCTTTGGAGTTTTATAAATGAATCTAAAGTTGTTTTATTTGTTTAAAACAAAACTTGTAAAAAATAAACCAGCAAGGGGCAGCTAGGTGGTACAGTGGATAAAGCACCAGCCCTGGATTCAGGAGGACCTGAGTTCAAATCTGACCTCAGACACTGGACAATTACCAGCTGTGTGACCCTGAGCAGGTCACTTAACCCTTATTGCCCTGCAAAAAACAATAAAATAAATAAAATAAACCAGCAACCTCAGTGAAAAACAAAACTTCACTAATTTATGCAATTCACAAATGTGTGTGTTTGCTAAGAAATAATTATTATCAATCAGTTGTATAAGTTTTACTTTTGTAATAAACTCAAAGATTCATGTTGCTTGCATGTGTTAAAAATTATAAATTATTCTAGTAAATAGGGAATGACTACATTCTAATAAAATTGCATTTGTATCAATTAAAATAGCAATTTGTTCTTCAAATCATTAATGAAATACACAAAAATGGAAGCAGATTTATTTTTAAAAGGTGACTTTCTGTAGATCAGTCAGGTAAAACTCAAACAGAAAAGGATCCCTGTGGGGGCAGCTAGGTGGCACAGTGGATAAAGCACCAGACTTGGATTCAGGAAGACCCGAGTTCAAATCTGGCCTCAGACACTTGACACTTACTAGCTGTGTGACCCTGGGCAAGTCACTTAATCCCCATTGCCCTGCAAAAAAAAAAAAAAAAAAAAAAAAAAAGGGAAGAAAAGGATCCCTGTAATACTATTGTGCTGAGGGACAGCTAGGTGGCGCAGTGGATAAAGCACTGGCCCTAGATTCAAAAGGACCTGAGTTCAAATTTGACCTCGGACACTTGAGACTTATTAGCTGTGTGATCCTGGGCAAGTCACTTAACCCTCATTTCCCCATCCCCCCAAGATATGTATGTATGTATGTGTGTGTGTGTGTGTGTGTGTGTGTGTGTATGTATATATATAAGAAATGATGAGTAGGCAGATTTCAGAAAAACCTGGAAAGACTTAAGTGGACTGATGCTGAATGAAGTGAGCAGAACCAGGAGAACATTGTACACAGTAACAGCAACACTGTGTGATGATCAACTGTGACAGACTTAACTCTTTTAAGCAATACAATGATCCAAGACAATTCCAAAGAATTCATGGTGGAAAAATGCTCTCCACATCCAGAAAAAAAGAACTGTGGAATATGGATGTAGATTGAACCACACTGTTTCTACTTTTTTTTTTTACATCTTTCCCTTTTGTTCTGATTCTTCTTTCACAACATGACTAATGCAGAAATATATTTAATGTGATTGTACATATATAACCTATATCAGATTGCTTGCTGTCTTGGGGAGGGGGGAAGGGACAGAGAGAGGGAGAAAAATTTGGAACTCAAAATTTTATAAAAACAAATGTTAAAACTATCTTTACATGTCACTGGAAAATAACAAAATACTTTCATGATTAAAAAAAAATGATCCCTGCCACATATTAACTAAGAAAACTATAAATTGATATCTATTTTGTTAAACATTGCCCAATTTTGCATTCTTAACCTAATTCTCCATAGTTTTACAGGCCAATTGTAGCTCCAACCCCAACTCTGATACCTCTGCTTTTAGCTGAACCACTATCAAAAGTAAAATCCCATTATCACCATTAAAAAAAATGGCATTTAACTTTATCCACAAAAGATGATTTCCCTATTGAAAAATCTGTAAAATACTTTGGGATAATTTTTTAATCCCAAACACACTACAGTCATCTCTCTTTTGTTTAGGTTGCAATATTTCCAAAATGTCTGCTGAATATACTTCATAGCAAAAGAATGTTTTCCCTTAGGGACCACATGGCTATTTCTGAAAATATTGCCCTTTGCTCTCATGAAACCATGAAAGAATGTCATTTCTTTACAGAAATTCTTAAGAGAACAAAAACATAGCAAAAAACTGGCTTTAAGTATGTTCATTAAGCATTTTGCCACAAACACATTTCATGCTAACAGAACATGCTCCAATAATAGCTTCATCTCAAAAAGCATTCTACATGTTCCTCACCACCACCAAGTTACTTGTAGGAAGATATAACCAACTTAAGTATAATAATTTCAGAATTACCAAGTCCCATAAACAGTCAAGTCATGCGTTACATGAGTACTACTCCCTCTTCTCTCTTGAACAAACAAAAAAGAGGAAAGTGTCAAGACAGTGAGAAGAATGAGTCTCAGAGAAAGTGGCAATAGCAAATTGAAAGTTTCAGGTTTTTCCTCCTTCCTTGTTTTAAAGTGAAACATGGAATGAAAGAAAGAACAAATACAGGCTCCAGACATTTTGGTTACCATACACTGCATTACTCATATAAATGGTAAGAGAACCTAGAATGCATTAGGGGAACAAGTTGACAACTATTTTTCTATTTTTTTTTCACTTCACCTTCTGCAACATTAGTCACAAAAAGCAGTGGCAATCAACAGCAATGCTGGGTGACAAAAAGAAAAATCTCTCAACACAATCAGACATCTAATTAAAGTTATAAATGAAGAACATGCAAGAGAAAAAAACAGCAGTACAAGAAAAACATGATTTTCTTTTAAGGTTTATCTCTTCAACCCCACCTGAGGCCCCTATGACCTGATTACATACCTAAAGTCATTCTTTCATTCAATAAATAACCACTATTCAGTTCAACATTGATTAAGTCCCTACTATATTACAGTCACGGATTTAGATTCTGGGGATGCAACAACAAAAACATAACAACCCTTGCCCTCGAGAAGTTTACATTCTAATGAGTGGGGGGAAGGGAGCTTAAAGATTGGAACTTGATGGGAATGATGCAGCTATGTGCAAGTAAGTAAATATAAAGCCTGGACAAAGTAATGACAAAGTAATAGTTGGAAGAGGGGGAGATAATCAGAAAAAGGCTTCAGTAGTACCTGAGCTGTGCTTTGAAAGAAGCTAGGAAGTTGATTAGGCAGAAGAGAGGAAGGAACATACATTCACAAAAGCACAGAGGAAAAAGTTGGGATTTCATGCATAGATAACAGCTAGCAGAACTGATTGGAAGACTGGAAATGCAGATAGGAGTCATACTATTACAAGTTTTAAATGTCAGCCTGATGATTTTGTATTTTATTCTAGAAACAATAGTACCACTGAATGTTTTTTGTCAGGAGTAACATGGCTATATCTGTGTTTTAAGAATCTCAAGTTAGCAGGGCGGCTAGGTGGCGCGGTGGATAGAGCACCGGCCCTGGATTCAGGAGGACCTGAGTTCAAATCCGACCTCAGACACTTAACACTTACTAGCTGTGTGACCCTGGGCAAGTCACTTAACCCCAATTGCCTTAAAAAAAAAAAAAGAATCTCAAGTTAGAAGCTGTATGGAGGAGAAAAGAGAGAGGGAAAAGAATAGAGTTAGGGAGGCCACTGCAGTAGACCCAGCATAAGGTGATAGAACCTACACTAGAGTTACTTGTTATTCAGTCCTGTCCAACTCTTCCTGATTCCATGGACCATAGCACACCAATACTATTCGTGGGGTTTTCTTGGCAAAGATAAAGCAGTGTTTTGCCATTTTCTTCTCCAGTGGATTAAGGCAAACAGGTTAAGCAATTTGCCCAGGGACACATAGTTGATTAAGTGTCTGAGGCCACATCTGAACTCAGGTGTTCTTCACTCCCAGCCTGGCATTCTATCCACTGAACCATCTAGCTGCCTCATACTAGGGTTAAGTTAAGGTTGTGAGAACACAGAGAAAGGGATAGATGAAAAATATGCTGTAGAGACAGGATTGACTTGACTCAGTAACTCAGTTGAACTGGAGGTCCAAGATTTGGAGTTTGGAGGAGAGCTGTTTTGGAAAAAATATGAATTTTAAAGCCATGATGAATTTGAAATGCATATGGGACATACAAGGGGAGAGATCAAATAGACAGTGGGTAATGCAGGACTGAGGCTCATCAGAGAGGACTGGGTTGGATATATAAATG
Source organism: Dromiciops gliroides (assembly GCF_019393635.1). Lineage (NCBI taxonomy): Eukaryota > Metazoa > Chordata > Mammalia > Microbiotheria > Microbiotheriidae > Dromiciops > Dromiciops gliroides. The sequence continues at coordinate 142,386,253 of NC_057861.1, forward strand.
TGAGAGTCTTCTGCATAAAGATAACAAAGAAGAGAATATGCCTAATAATGTGTTAGGCACCAACACTGAGGGATACAAGGACAATACATGTTTACTCTTATGGAATTTGTAATTCTGAAAGTAAATTTGTTTTAAAAAACGAAAAAGAGATACAAGACAATTAAAAACCCTAATGAAATTCTACAAGATTATTAAGTGCATAGTTTGGCACTTAAAAAGGGAAGTAATGAAAAAAATGTTCAAAATCACTGATAATTTGGAGAAAACCAAATTGAAGTAATTTTGAGATTCTACTTCATTCCCATGAGATTGGCAAAGATGTGTAAAAAATGAAAATGACATTTTTTTTAGTGGAGCCCAGAAAAAGTTACACATACATTGTTGGTGGAACTAAGAATTGATTCAGCAATTCTGGAAAGAAATTTGGAAATATTCCCCCCCCAAAAAAATAACTAAACTATATATTCCCTTTTAATCTAGTGATATCACTGCTAAGCCTATATTATGCTCCAAAGAAATTACGATAAAGTGCCAACATGTATAAAAATATTTCTAGAAGTCTTATTTTCTTAAAAGAACCAGAAACTAAAGGAAATGGCTTCAGAATTAGCAGAACAAATTATGGTATATGGGTGTAATAATATATTACTGTGTCACAAGAAAGGGGAAGTTTCCAAGAAACATAGGAAAACTTTTATGAACTAATGTAGGATGAGGTGAACAAAACCAAATGAATGATTTATGTATACAATAACACAGTTTGTTTCATTTGACTGTGCCTTTTTGTTGCAAGGGTTAGGGCTTTTCCCCCTTTCAACAGAAGAAGGATGTAGAAAAGAGAAGCAAAAAAGTGAAGAAGGAATGAAGGAAGGGAGAGAGGAAAGCAGAGGGGAGGAGAGAGAGGTGTGTAGGAAGGGAAAGAGGGAAGTCAATGAAAAATGTTCTTAAAATTCAAAGAAGAAAACAGTAGGAAGGCAGAAAGGAAACAAAGACAAGCAGGTCAGCTTTGAATATTACATGTTGGATTCATTGTACACTTAAAAGGAAAAGAATAGAAGTTCACAGCTTCATATAGTCCTTTTTTTTCTATTTTACTATATTTTGGCAGCTAAGTGGCAGAGTGGATGTAGAATGCTGGGCCTGGAGTAAGAAAGATGAGTTCAAATTCAACCTCAAAACACTTATTAGCTATATAACTCTAAGCAAGTCACTTAACCTCTGTTTGTCCCAGTTTCCTCATCTGTAAAATGGGATAATAATAGTATTTGTCTCCCAGGATTATTCAAGAATCAAATAAGATACTTGTAAAATGCTTATTACAGCAGCACCTGGCACATAGTAAGCACTACATAAATGTTAGCTATTATTATTCAGGAAAACACTCATTTTATTCAATATTAGTTAAATTCAGAATTTAAAAATTCACATATTAAAAAAAAATCATGATCATGAAAGGGCTAGAAGAAAAGGTATTGATTTTCATTCTTTTTTGACACTTAGTAGATTCAGAGATCTGGGAAATTCTATTTCTAATAAATGTAGCTTTCTGGAAGAAACTGCCCAAGTCTCTCAACTTGAGCTCAAAGAGACCCCTGAGATTAATCAAGTAGGATGGGACTGACTGGAAGGACAGACCATAGTAAAAAAGATGAGAAGAGGGAACAGAATAACATATTAAGAAGGTACATTTGTTTCAGGAAATGAGGAAGCTAGAGGTAGAAATAATTTTGAAGATCAATACAAAAAGAATTGATATTATGGTCTCAATATATTACAGACCCCTTAGACAGACAATGGAAAAATAGACATGGAATTCAGAAAGCAGAACACATAATAGTAATGTAGGATTTCAATCAAGAAAACACTAGAATTCTATAGCTTACCACACTAATAAATTCTTAATGTACATTTTAATGATAATTTATTCTTTAAAAAGTTGATAGAGCAAGAGGTACTGCTATTCTAGACCTGCTCTGAAACAAGAATCTGGACAGGGAGAAAGATCAAAATCTGTGTGTATTTTTATGGAGACATAGACACATATATACCAATATTAATGAAATATATTATGCCTGTGCCTATTATATATGTACACACACACATAAATATACTTATATGTGCCTAAACCTGAGCAAAAGTAAAAAAAGGATTATAAGATTACAAGATTTAGAGCTGGACGGGACCTTAGAAGTCACCAAGTCTAAACTCTTTTTACAGATGAGGAAAATGAGGTCCAGAGAAGTCAAGTGACTTGCCAAAAGTCATATAGCCATGGAAAAAGGTACCCATTCCATTTCAGAATTCATATCTGAGGACAGGAAAGCTAAGTATGGTCTGACATGAAATACAGATATCAGGAGAACTGAAGCAAATTGATGATATTCCCACAGAATGAGTAAACAAATGAATGACAAAGCACTTCATAAGCACTCACTAAGTGCCTGGATACAAAAATCTGTATCACAGTCCTTACCATATCCCTTGTGTTCTGACATCTGCTGCCAATTTCATCTTCAGTGATACTGACACTGGTAATGCTGGCTAATTTTAGGAACCAAAGTTCTTATTCCCCATGAAGAATGTTGTATATGACAAAAACAACAGAGGTAAATGTTATCAATGGTTAACCAAAGTACTAGGAAAATCAGTAGCAACAAATGCAGGAAACAAATAATAGAAGACTGCTGTGCAAGGACCAAAAGTAAGAAGTAGAGCTGGGAAGAGAGGTAAATACATCAAGAGAAAAAAGTATAACAAATTACACAGAGACAACAGTAATGGAAATTCTACTGAATAACAAAAGCAAGACCTACATAATAATGGAAACTTATTCTTTATTGCTTTTTCCTTCTAAAGTCAAAAGCTTTAAACTTTAATCCCTTCATAAAAAAAAAAAAAAGAATTAATCCTTGCCCACAAAGAGCTTACAATCAAAGTGGGGAAGGCAAGGAGAGGGGAGGAATGAAAGTCAAAGCCAAAAGAGTGCATGCATTCAGTGGGAAATGAAGACCAGAGTGCCTTCCTAAAATGGAGGTTTAGAGAATTCTCTGCTGCACCCTCTAATCAGAGGAATCCCCAGGGCAAAGGGCATACTGATGAAGTATGAGTACCACGGCTGATATGGTCTTTTCAGGATGATGAAGTTCCTGAAGGCAATGATAGAGAAGTCCAAAGGAGTTCAGCCAGGCAGGAAATGAAAACAATGTGTCTCAAGACACTACAAACTATCCAGAGAAGAAAATTAAATAAAATTTAACTTTTATAACGTATCAAACATAACAAACTTTCCAGAAATAAATAAGTCACTAAGCTGCATTAACTTTTCAAAGACATCAGAAATTTCTATCAATGGCACAGAAACTTTATTTTAAAACTTTGTCATGTTTACACTCCCACACAGGGTCAATACTAATCTTAGTTTCCAAGACCACATGTAGAATAGTAAAATAAATGGCCTTCATAGCATTAACATGTCCAAAACAGAACTCATTATTTCCCCAAAAACGGTGCACTTCTATATTTTCCTATTTCTGTTGAGAACACCACCGTTCTTCCAGTTTCCCAGGTTTATAACCTCAGCATTAATCTCAACTCTTCACTCCCTCTCACTCCATACATCCGACCAGTTGCCAAGTCCTGCCATTTCTACCTCAACAACATTTCTCACATCCATCTTCTTTTCATTATTCACAGAAACACCACTTTAGTTCAGGCCCTCATCACCTCCTGCCTGGATTATTGATTGCAACAGCCTCCTAATTGGAATCCCTGCCTCAAGACTCTGCCACTCCAATCCATCCAATCCAATCCATAGCTGCCCGCAATTTTTCTTAAGCATGAATCTGGCTATGTCACTCCCCCTACTCAATCATCTCCAGGGGCTCTCTGTGGTCTTTATGATCAAATATGTATTCCTTCATGTGGCTTTTAAAGACTTTCACAATCTGGCCCTAACCTGTCTTTCAAAGATCATTACACATCTCTTTCCTTCCCATTACAGCACAACCAAACTAGTTTTCTCTATTCCTCATACAAAGCACTCCAGCTCCTGTCTCCATGCCTTGGCCCATGACAGATGAGGCCATGTCCGGAATGTGCATTCCCTCTTCATCTCTTCCTCACAGAATTCCTCACTTCCTTCAAGATACAGTTCAATCACCAATTCCTACATGATGTCTTTCTTCATCAGTCAACTGCTAATGCTTTCCTTTACTAGTTATTGTCCTTCATTATCAAAAAGGACCAAAATGACATCATTATGTTGGAGTCAACAGTGTGTCCAACAAGCTTGGAAGGCTCTACCACAGGTCAGGCACAAATAGTTCACATGAATATTTGGAGTGGAGGTGTCTCTAAATTTGTGTATCTCACATTTCTTTTGAGCTACTGCAATTCTGCTTTACTCACAGAGCACAGTACCTTCTTTGAAACAGGCACACCATACTTGACAGTCCTGTGTCAGTGTCTCCCATGTTTCACAATCAATACCAGAGTTCTTCAAAGAGATCTTGAGAGTGTCCTTGTATTGCTTCTTCTGACCTCTGTGTGAGCATTTGCCTTGTGTGAGCTCTCCTTAAAATAGTCTTTTAAGAAAATGCACATTTCGCATTCAAACAACATGGCCAGCCCATTGGAGCTGCATTCTCTGCCGTAGTGTCTGAATAACTGGCAGTTCAGTTTGAGAAAGGACCTCAGTGTCTGGTACCTTATCTTGCAGGTCTTGCTGGTGATCTCCAGAATATTCTTAAAACAATTCAAATGGAAGTAGTTCCGGTTCCTGGAATGGTGCTAGTATAATATCCAGGTTTCATAGGCATGCAACAATAAGGTCAACACAACAGTTCTATAGACCTTCAGTTTAGTATACAACTTAACACCTCTTCTCTCCCACACTCCTTTGGAGCCTCCCAAACACTGAGCTAATTCTGGCAATATAAGTATCAACTTCATCATCTATGTGTACATCCCTGGAAAGTATACTGACATAGTAAGAGCACTTATCCATGGTGTTCAAAATTTCTCTCTTTGCTGTAACCAATGGTTACATGTGTGGATGGTGTGGTGCTAGCTGATGGAGAATCTGTGTTTTCTTGGTGTCCACAAGGATGAAAACAACATCAAGGTCAGCTACCACACTGATGGTAGATTATTTACCTTGAAAAGGTTATATGCCAAGACTAAAGTGAAGGGAGAGTTGGTACACAACATTTTGTTCGCAGATGATTGTGTGCTCCATGCAGCCCCTGAGGATACAATGGAACAAAGAAGTATGCATTGAGTCTCTGCCATTTGTGTTTATTTTGGCTGAAAAATTAAAACCAAGAAGACACAGGTTTTCCACCAGCACCACACCACCCATACATGGAACCATCAGCTCTTCTTTAGTACCTACCTTTTATTTAACTACCTCTTATGTTGTATTCATTCCACATCCACTTACATACATGTTGTCTCCTCAAGCACAAGGATCATTTCATTTTTCTGTCTTGATATCTCCATTCCTTATTGCAATGCTTAATAATCAGACATTGGAAAGGTATCCATGTTTCATTTTAAACCAACTAAGTGACACTTTAAGGGGAAAAAACGGCTTCTCAAACACAATATGGATCAAGTATGGCTTTTCAGTGGAAGACACAATGATTCAACAATGTAATATGGCAACCAAAAAGGTGAATGAAAATCTTAAGCTTCATGAGTTTTGAATGACATAAAATCCAGAAATAAGAAAGAGATCTTCTCATTGTCCTCTGGCTGATAATTTTTAGGCTTTAGTTATCAACACAAATTCTTATCATACTGATCAATTTTAAAGCACTGTGGTTTTTTGAACAATTAATATTTCTTTAATAAATGGCATACAGATGACAAAGTTATCTATCTTTTCAAAAAGATCACAGAACTAATTTTTTTTCTCATGCAGAATGACAGCAAAAGCAATTATTCAATTTGTATCACTTTCTTTGTTACCCAATGATTAGAGCACCTTAGACCTAATGAGAACCACAAACCCAGCTTTGGCAAAAGTATAGCCTAGAAGAAAAGTTCCTTACTTCTGTCATCCTTGGTCTAATTTATTAGGAAAGAAAGGGCAAAGATTTAATAAGAGAAAGAAAAGTGAGTATCAGCAAGAAACAAGGAAGGAGTGTATTCCAGGTGCCCAAGGGAAAAGGAAAATATAAACATTTCTGGAAAGGGGAAAAAAAGGTTGCTGCTGCTTCATATTAAAATGTGTACTTGGAACATATGCAAAAGTGAAGGTTAAAAATTGGCCAACAGGAGGGGGAGAAAATACGATTTAAAAGTAACTTGGGAAAAAGATATGAGTGTGGGAAAAAGAAAAATTTGGAAACATCTTCTAATCTTCTTATATGATGCCAAAAGGAGAAGCCTGGGGAGTATTCTGTGTGTAAGGAGAAAAGAATGCATCTCCTTTTAAATTGCAATGAAGCAAAGAGCAATCCCAACAATACTATTGAAGCCATGGTGAAATTTTAATAGAAGATTTGGATTCAAGGTGGTGAAAGAAGTTTAAATACACACTGTAAAACTATTAACAAGTACATCATTCACAACTTCTTAATTACGCAGGTTATAATATTTATTGACATTTAAATTGTGAATGGACCTTTGGGTTCTCAAGAAAAGATTTGGAATAAATGTGTTGCTTAAATGAAGTATCTATCTGCCCCTCTGGTTCATTTTATGATTGTTTAACATAAGGAAGGTTTGATTAGGTTAAAGCTTGAAGAGTCCTAATCTCTACCTTCAAAAACACTGAAAGGATCACAGGAGATTTGGATCAGAAAAGAAACACAGATTCCAGTGTATTAACTAATCTAAAATACATTTTCTTATTCGATTACCTTCACTAACTTTTTTTTTTAAACACTTGCTCAATTTACTGATAGGAATTACTTCAAGATTTTTACCACATGCAAATTATCACCACACCACCCAGCTTTTATAGCTTCAAAGAAAAAACTTTTCAAATAATTTTCTAATAGAGTTTAGTGCTTGAATTTATGACAGAGAATAAACCTTGGGCTACAAATCATTTCTGAATGATGAAATCATATTTTAATATGATAAGTTTTCTAAAGATAAACATCTTCAAGTTTCTCAACCTATCTGCTTAATTTGACAGAGCTGATCTCTTCTCCTGGTTTCAGTGAAACTCCTCTCTCTAGGTTCTTCCAACTGTCAAACTATTCTTCCTCAGTCTCCTTGGCTGGCTCGTCATCTACATCAAACCCCAATTGTAGGTGTTCCCTAAGGTTTTGTCCTAAGACCTCCTCTATACCCCCTCTTGTTTGGCAATCTCATTGCTCCTATGGGTTTAACTATCATCTCTAAGCAGATGATTCACAAGCACCATGAAAAAGTACAAAATGTTATACAAAGACATAGTTCTTTACACAGAGTTGGAGACACAAAACAGAGCCATGAAATGGTTAAATAATGAGGCACTACTAATGATGACTTACATTCATAAAGTGCTTTAAAGTTTGCAGAGCATTTTCCTTAGAATTCCATGAAGTTGTTAATACAAATATTAGTATCTTCATTTTATATAAGAGGAAATTGAATTTCTGGTGTGTTAGTGGTCTTATTCAGGGACATAAGGATAGAAAGAAAGGTGTTAAAGCGGTGATTTTGTTGGAAAAGTGGCCTCCCTATATCTAGGGAAACTATCAATCCCATTCTTCTCTACAACATAGTCTTAAAGAACTGCCAAGTGTAACCAAGAGGTTAAGTTGTTTGCCTAGAGTAATAAAGCCACTATATGGCAGAGACAGAACTTGAACTATGGTATTTTCTGGCTCCAAGACCAACTCTCCAACCAGTATACCATGCCTCTTATGCTTGACCCTCTCAAAAAGCACAACCAAAAATGTTAATAATACACACGGTAAAAATTAAGTGCATGAAGAATTTCTATTTTTCAGATTATTATAAGAAGATAACAAATGGGACATCTCACAGTGATAGAATGAATACATTTATACTGGAAAGGTACTACAAATGAACAATGAACTGAAAAGAAGAAAACCACACTGAACTGCCTTTGGGAAACTGCAGTCTGTAATGACCACAATAATTTCCCTGAAACAAGGGCCTAGCTTTTTAGTAATAATATTCTTCTTATAATACATAGCTGGGAGTCAAGGAATACTAACAGTTGCCAAAGACTTAAAGTTGAAAGTTATTCCAAAGTCAATGGAAAGGTTCAAAACCTCACAGAAGTGATATAAAAAGTATCACAGAGATATAACCACAGAGAAAACAGGTCAGTTATGAAGAAGGAACAAGTGACGACAAAAATGACGGTCCTACTCCATTGGTATTCATGTAATGTCAAGAGCATTAGAAAGATTGTTCTAAGTGTGTAAAATTAACCCATTTTAGAGAAATCATGGGATTATATGGAAAAGAAGCTCACAGAATGGTTAGACATGGTAGAATCAAAATCTGCATCATCTGAGGGAGAAACAACACTGATGAGAGGAAGAAATCCAAAATTTTGAAGTATATGTTGATTAGGAAGTTAACAAAAAATAGTGTTATGACTGATCTGAAAAGGAAGATTCCTACAAGCCACAGGAAACAGTAAAGACTTCTCAAAGGAGGTGGCATAAAGTTGGCTGGGGTTTGAGGAATGGACAGAAATTTAACAGAAAAACATTAGAAAGAAAAGGGAAAGAAGTAAGAGACAGAATGACTCAAGAGGTAAAAAATGGAGAAAAAACAAGATAGGGAGAATGACATCAGAAGCACAGGTAAAAGAAATTAGACACCAGAGGATGGGGACATAAATGTTTAACAACTGAAAGTCTTTACAGAATGGAAGAGGGAAGCTGAGGGAGCTCATGCCTAGATGGCCTTTATTTTCTTGAGAAAGTAGAAGGCAAAGTCAGATTTAGTGATGAAATGGAATATCTGCTAATAATGAAAAGGAGAGAGTTATATTTGTGGAACTGATAAGCATGGAAAAAACTGCAAGAATCACGATGGGGAAAGCAATAAGGCATCAACAAAAGACAAGTAAAAAGACTTCCAAAATTACGCCCAAAGGGCGATAAAGCTGTGCATACCCTTTGACCCAGCAATACCACTTTTAGGTCTTTTTCCCAAAGAAATCATGGAAAGGGGAAAGGGACCCACATGTACAAAAATATTTATAGCTGCTCTTTATGTGGTGGCAAGGAATTGGAAGTTGAGGGGGTGCCCATCAATTGGGGAATGGCTGGACAAGTTGTGGTATATGAATACAATGGAATACTATTGTGCTGTAAGAAACGATGAGCAGGAGGAGTTCAGAGAAACCTGGAGGGTCTTGCGTGGGCTGATGATGAGTGAGATGAGCAGAACCAGAACACTGTACACAGTATCATCAACATTGAGTGTTGATCTACTGTGATGGACTATATTCTTCTCACCAATGCAATGGCACAGAAGAGTTCCAGGGAACTCATGATAGAAGAGGATCTCCAAATCCAAGAAAAAAAAAAAAAAAGAACTGTGGAGTATAGATGTTGAATGAACCATACTATTTCTTTTGGTTTTGATGCTGTTGTTTTTTTCTATTTTGAGGTTTTTCATCATTGCTCTGATTTTTTCTCTTATAACATGACTAATGCAGAAATAGGATTAATGTTATTATGTGTGTGTGTGTGTGTGTATATATATATATATAAAACACCTATATCAGATTACCTGCTGTCTAGGGGAGGGGGGAGGGAGGGGAGGAAGGGAGAAAAATCTGAAATTGTAAAGCTTGTATAAACAAAAGTTGAGAACTATCTTTACATGTAATGGAAAAAATAAAATACTTTATTAATTTTAAAAAAAAAGACTTCCAAAAAGGCAGTAAGGACACACCTGAAATTATACAGCATGGATTTATATGAACAAATGAATAAAGTACTTATTAAGCACTTCTATCATCTGCAAAGCACTAGGGATACAAACAGAAAAATAAGGCACTCCTTGCTCTCAAGGAGCTCATTCTAATGGAAGAGACAACATATATGGAAGGTTTCAGCTGCAAGTCAAGTGGAAAGGTCCAATAGTCATTAGGGTGCAGCAGTCAAAGCAGAATATAACACCTCTTCTTTAATGTCATTTCCACTGATAAAATCACTTTCTGATGTTGAATTATATTGGCATAAAGTGCCATGGACTTTAGTGGCAAGGACTTTCTTTTCTGGCTTTTTAGTAGCTATGGCTGCAGCCCCTGCAGGACCAAGTGTTGGTTCCCAGGATGTTGGTTGAGGGCACTGGGCTGGAAGCAGTGCTACTCCCAAAGCTCTTGGGTTCAGGGTCCCAAGGTGTCTCCATCAGGGTCTGAAGAGAAATAGTAGTAAAGGTGGTAATGGTGATTTTATTTGCCTGGCCCATGCTGCCTCCTATTTCTCCCTCAAGATGCTTTGTCTATACCATGTGTGACAGTTAGTTGACAGCTGGTAGGGATAGTTGGACCTTTCTCCACAGGCTGACTGGTCTACAAAGTATGTAAAGAAGTATGTAATAAGGGTAGAAAAGTAGGTTGGGACTTTTCTTTAAGAGACAGAAGAGTTTTATTTGCTCCTAGGATTAACAAAGAGTGACCAAGTTTGTCAAAGATGTGAGTAACATAACCTTTTTAGAAAAATAATTTAGGCACTTCTGTGGAGGATGGTTTATAATAGGTTGATGTTTGAGGTAGGGAGACAAATTACAAGACTATTGCAGTAGGCCAGGTGAGAGGTAATGAGGACCTAAACAATGGTGGCTGTGCAGATGGAGAGAAAGGGACAAATGTTAAAGATTTATAAGTGTTGAGATGAGATTTGACAACTAACTAGATATGTGAAGTATGAATGAAACCCAAAGTTGTAAACTTTGGTAGAAGAAAGATAGTGGTATCCTTGAGAGTAATAAAACAGTTTGGAAGAGGGGTGGATTTGGGATTAACAGTAATGAATTCTGTCTCGGACAAGTTGAATTTTCACTGCCTATAGCAATGGAGGAGGCTAAAAAGGGTTAACAGATAACCTAAGACCAGAGCTCTAATCAACAGTGGCTATAAGGGGTTAACAGATAAATTAAGGCTTGAGTTCATATCAAGAGTAGCTAAAAAGGATTAACAGAGAAACTAAGGTTTGAGATCTTATCAAAAGTACAGTAACCAGAGGGTTGGAGTCCCTACCAACCAACACCATCAACAGAAGCCTAAATAGTAGCCAAATATTAATAATCCTGGATGACAGGAAACAGAAACTTCACCTAGAAACCAGGTCTTAAAGTAAAGAAATATCATAAACAGGGAGACCCTCTGGCTCTGACAAGTTTAAACATGTCTTTAGGAACATGCACAGAAGGACCAAATGTGTCCCTAGGCTCACATTATGACAGTTAAACCCCAAAAAACATACCCCTAGGGAAAAAGATACCCACCTTGGAGGATGTCTTAGGACCCCGAGAATTCCAAATTAGGATATGAACCTCCCACAAGGAGGAGATTAAGATAATGAGGAGATAACCTACTTTTCTCATATAAATATAACCATTTTCATCTCCCTATTCAAGACACCTTATTTTTCTCCTCTGGGTGATTCTCCCTGTGACCACAGTCTTTTAATAAAACTAGAAACTGAGTCACTGAGTCTTGTAATTCTTTGGGATGCCTCATGATCAATTTGATCAATTAAATCCATCCCACTTCAATAGGACATTAGGTTCAAACTATCCAAAAAGGAATTTATTATATGGGACTAGAGGTCAGGAGAGAGATTATGACTGAATACAAAAATCCAAGAGTCATCTGCAGAGTTAATTCAACCCATGGGAGTAGATGAGGTCACCAAGAGAGTGTTAGAAAGAAAAAAAAAGGTCCAGGACAGATCTTTAGGGTTCAGCCACAGTGAAAATGTGTGATGTAGATAATGATCCAGCAAAAATGTCTGAAAAGAAGCAGTCAGAAAGGTAGAAAAGAAAGAGAAAACAGTTTCAACTGAGTGATAAGGTCAGATGAGCTAAGAGGTGAAAATCAAATAAGAAATGAGGCAGTGAATACCAACAGGAGTGAATGTTTTCTAGGATTGGGGGAAAGAAAGGAGGAATTTAGAATGACAGCTTGAGTGAATGGTAGGGTCTAGTGAGGGTTTTTTCAGTATATAGGAGATTTAAATGTGTTTGTAAGCAGCAGAGAAGGAACCAACGGATAAGAAAACATTAAAAATTAAAGATATAGGGGGCAATGATAAGGTGGCACAGTGGATAGAGCATCAGCCCTGGATTCAGGAGGACCTGAGTTCAAATGTGGCCTCAGACACTTGACACTTACTAGCTGTGTGACCCTGGGCAAGTCAATTAACCCCCATTGTCCCGCAAAAAAATTTAAATTAAAATTAAAGAGATAAAGGAAAATCAAAGTGAAGGGAGGGCAATATGCTGGCAAAGAGAGGAGAGGAACAAAAGCACAATGTAGAGACAGGCCTTGGCAAGGATAAGAGACACTTCTTCAACGGAGATTGGAATAAAGAAGAGAATGAGGGCTAATGTTAAGGGGTTGTAAGATAAAAAGAAAAGGAAGCTTAGAGCAAATGGTCTCAATTTTTTTCAGTAAAATATGAGTCACTGTTTTCAGCTGAAAGGATGGTAGATGTGAAGAGGCTTGAGACAAAAATTTGCAAAAATCCATCAGATAGGACAGAAAATTAAGGAGGACTCAAAGGGCTGCTTTGCTGCAGGGAAAGCCCAAATGAGACTAGATAACATAAATTTGTAATGGACCCATATGCTACATCATTAGCAAGATTGTATGACTTCCTAATGGCCAATGATAAGTATAAGCCAGAGCTGAGGTTTTAAAAGTTCTAAGTGATAATACAGGAAAAAGATATTTGAGAGAGTGTCTAGCTGAAATAGTTCACTAAAAGCAAAGGAAAGGAAAGCTGGTAAAATGACCTGGGAAAGTACTGAGCAGTGCAGTTAAGCAAGGAAAGTATGTAGAGGTAGAGGGATTAGAGATAAAGGGGAGGATAAAAGATAAGTTTTAAATCAGTGAGGCATAAAACTTTAGAGATGAAAGGTTAGGATAAGACTGTTGTTATTTGTCCTTCATTCTCAAAGAGGACAATAGCATCAAGGGGATGTCATGACTTGCACTGAATTGGATTTAAGTGAAGGAAGGCTATGCAAAGTCACCAACCTAACTCTTTCCTCCAGAGCCATCTGGGTCCAGTGGCAAGATATATATCAGGACAACTGTAGATGGCCCCTGATATTTAAGGCAATTGGAGTTAAGTGACTTGCACAGGGTCACACAGCTAACAAGTGTCTGAGGTCAGAGTTGAACTCAGATCCTCCCAACTTCAGGGCCAGTGCTCTATCTACTGCACTATCTAGCTGCCCCTTAGGATAAGATAATGGAGGTTCAGAGAGCTTGATCATGGGAGTGGAACACATGTGGATAATGGTCACATCAGAGGTGTGACCATTCTTTTGTATAGGTCATGGGAGTTTACCAAACAGAAAAATTAGGCATTTGTATATTAAAATCCCTGGTATAAGGAATATTATGGGAAGTTTTGACCCCCAGAGGACGAAAGTTAACTGGGCATATGTAGAGTGTCTTTGATCTCAGGAAAATAGTTAAGATTGTATGAGCAGAATGAAAACGACTTGGAAAGGGTTTGGGGATTTGATTAGAATGGAACAGGTGGAAATACAATAGGGAGTTAATAACAGAAGAATACAAGGATTGCTGAGTAGCACTGAGGGCCCAGACATTTGATTATATGAATCTTTAATGCAACTAAGCACGGAAATGAGAAGAGTCTAGGACACAAATGGATATTGGTCTATTCCCCCTTATTTTGGAGGGACAGATGAAAAACAGACCTATAAGAAATGAGGTACTTTGAGTTTGAAGTATTTCTTTTTAATTCTGTATAATTGTAAATGTTTTGATTATTGTTCAGGATATTATAGTGGCACAAGAAATAACTTAGGGCATGTCAAAGAAAGTCATGTGTGAGAGCCAAATTGGATATACGGAGCATTAATCTCCCCCTTTAACTTTCCCTTATATATATCTCACAGACCAATAAGAAAAAGGAGCCACTGAGCTTTAATCTATGATGGACCAGTTTTTTATTTTATTGCTTGGGAATTAATTAGACAACAAGCATTGAAATCAATTAGGGAAATAAGGAAGGAGAAATACAAATGAATAATCTTAGATCTAAGCTTAGTCTATTCCTTTATAAAACTCACCGAATCCCAAACTGCCTGCCAGACTGAGAATCCCTGAAAAGACCAAACACCAAACCACACGTACTCCTTTCAATCCCGCTCTGTCGCTGCTAAATTCACTGCCAGAGAGAACTTCCATTTCTGCCCTCACTTTTAAGTCTGCGTCCCAGAAGTTCCTCACATTCTCCTCCCCAAAAAAGGAGGTCCTTCAAAAGCCACTTCAGTAGCATACGCAATCTCTCAAATGATTCAGCTAAAACTTCTAATATATATCTTTACCACAAATAATTTTACCACATTCCCTCCTTTATTTCATTTGAAAAACGAATGAGTTTGCTCAATGAAACAGCCAAAAATAATATCCTATGCTAACTAACAATATGTTAATATCAATATAGAAAAGGGAGAGAGAAAAGTTTTGTCCAGAGGGGCAGTCCCCTATGCTAACTAACAATATGTTAATATCAATATAGAAAAGGGAGAGAGAAAAGTTTTGTCCAGAGGGGCAGTCCCTCATGAACGAGACACTTTGACAATGGTCTTGCAGAGGGAGGGCCTCTGCAGAGAGTACGTTACAGATGGTATATAATAACAGAAGGAGATAACAAAAACCAACAAAACAAAAACTGTTCATATAAAGTCTCTGAGTTCTCTTGTCTTCTTGAAGTGGTAAGATGTCATCAGGAGGAAGCTGGATTCTGGTCTGGAAAACTGAGCTGTGGGTTCTGGACTCTGGTCTAGAAAGCTGGATTCTCTTCTTAAACTATTTGAATTGCTGGATTTTTACTAAACCTTAGCATAATGTTGTCAATGATCAAATTAATACATTCAATTACACATGATGGTGGCAACCAGGTCCTGAAGAACTAGTGTATTCACTCACTGCCTCCCAGACCTGTCCACAGTTTCTGAGGATGGACTTCCTGCTGACCCTGTGCCTTGAGGAAAAGGCAACTGTAGCCAATCACTCCATGGGGAGCACCCCCCTGCAGGGTGAATGTGACCAACCCCACCAGCCACCTCAACTTCCCTCCCAGAGGCCCCTAGAAGCCAACCAAGCACAGCAACCATAGCAATCGGGAGTGGCAGCAACAACAAGCAGATCACTTGGAAGACCCTCCAGCAACAAACCTTCAAGATCAACATAGACCCTGAGGAAATGGTTACTGAAAGAGAAGATTGAATCTGAAAAGGGAAAGGATGCCTTTTCAGTAGCAGGCTAACAGTTCAGGCAAGGCTATCCTCAAGGATAATACTGCTCTCAAAGAATACAAAATTGATGAGAACTTTGATGGCTATGGTGACAAAACCCAAAGCAGCAGCTACTTCAACACCATCAACAACTACAACTCAACAATCAAATCCTGCTTCCACTACTACAGTTAGTTCATCTACCACAGCATCTATGGCTCAAGCCCCAACTCCTTCCCCTGCCTTGGCTCCCACCCTTACACCTACATCTGTCACTCCAACACCAGCTGCAGCAGCTTGTGAACCTATACTTACTAGTGCTCCTTAGGAAGAGAAACCAGCAGAGAAGCCAGTAGAAGCTTCTACTGCTATTAGCCCAACATCATCTGACAGACTTTGGGGCACGCAGAAGCTCAGTTTAATGAATACCATTATGTCTACTTCTATGTCATGAGGATATTTCCACATCCTGGCCAACAGTCCATACTAACTTTGCTTTGCTGATGTGGATACAGTAATAACTCACTTATTTGGAGGCTGCCTATGGGGCAACTTCAACTATACGGAATAAGCAAAAAACAAAAAAAGAAAGAAAGAAAAGGAAAAAAGAAAAAAGAAAAGACGACTTTTAGCAGCCAAAATAGGTGTCATAAAGTTCATAAGGCTCATGCCTTTTGCTTATTGAAAAATTCCTCATACACTCACTCAAAACCCATTTGCTTATTTGGGCCATAGTTTTAATCACCCTGCATATAAAAGGGCTCCTTTAGGTAGGAACATTGATAACTGCAAGAAGTGACAACAAAGTATAACATTAATAATATAAAAAGCAGGCAGAACTAAAAGGAAAAAAGCATTACCATTTAATTTAAAGAAAAATAGGGGGCAGCTAAGTGACGCAGTGGATAAAGCACCAGCCCTGGATTCAGGAGGACCTGAGTTCAAATCCAGCCTCAGATACTTAACACTTACTACCTGTGTGATCCTGGGCAAATTACTTAACCCTCATTGCCCTGCGAAAAAAAAAAAAAATTATATATATTCCTGCAAACCTCAATAATTGTGGTGATATTTTTCCTCTAGTCTCAACACAATATGATAATAATTGATATGCATCATTACTGCCCTAAATCAAGGGCAGTAAAAAAAAATTTTTAATAAAATTTTGAGAACTTAGATAATAGAAATATGTTTCCTAAGTTTAAAAAAAAAAGTTTTTGTTAAGAAGAACATGTTGGCCTACTTTTTTGGAAACAGTGTCCTGCCCTGTAATATTCATAGCTTTCAGACTCTTCTGACAACCACTGGCTACCTCCTCTCCCTCTCAGCTTCAAGGAAGAAGAGGTAAAACACTCTAACCTAAAATTCTAATTCTATATTAAATTATGGACATTTGATCTAAACAATTGAATGACTAAAATTTATGGTAAACAGAAACAAAATCTGGCTTAAGGTAAATGTTTTACATTAGTTTCCTTGGTTCCTGTTTTTTAATTTACTGAAGTTATTTTCATTGTTTTTAGAGTCCAAGTGCTTGTTAGGTTAGAAGTGTTTGAGTTCAGTAGGTCTTTTTTTTCCCTTTTTTTTTCCCTATGCTAGAAAAGGTAAATATGTTTTAGATTTTCACAATTCAAGAAAAATAAATGTAGGTTAAGACTGTATTGGAGGCATAGAAGTGGGGGGGGGGGGGAGTGGAATGAAACTTGAATTAAAAAGAGTTAGAAAATTCCAAAGAGAATTTTTAAGAATGTTATGAATGAATGAAAATATTGGGTTATAATGGAAATGCCAGTAGAATCTTAATTATAGTATCCATATAGAACCGATATTATAAATTCTACAAATAGAAAAATAATGGTTTGGTACTCTGTAGCATGTATAGCTAGGTGGCTCACCAGGCATAGAGTCAGGAAGACCTGAGTTCAAAAATGGCCTCAGACACTTACTAGCTGGATGACTCTGGACATGTCATTTAACCCAGTTTGCCTCAGTTTCCTCATCTGTAAAATGAACTGGAGAAAGAAATGGCAAACCATTCCATTATCTTTGACAAGAAAATCCCCAAAGGGATTGCAAAGAGTCAGACACAACTGAAAAATGACTTCTCCCATTAGAACATGAGCTTCTTAACAACAAGAACTGTCTTTTTGTTTAAATGTGTATCCCTGAGGCAGCTAGGTGGCACAGTGGATAAAGCACTGGCCCTCGATTTAGGAGAACCTGAGTTCAAATCCGGCCTCAGACACTTGACACTTACTAGCTGTGTGACCCTGGGCAAGTCACTTAAACCTCACTGCCCCACAAAAAATAAATAAATGAATGGATAAATGAATAAATGGATGGATGGATGGATGGATGAATGCATGGATGAACAAGTAAATAAATGAATGGATAAAGGGATGAATAAGTAAATAAATAAATAGATGGATAAATAAATGTGTATCCCCAATGTTTAACAAAGTAACACAAGCAAAGTAACAGCAAGCACTTGATGAATGGATGTTTCCTTCCATCTACAACTTCAGCATCTAACTCTTCCTCTCTATGCCCTTCCATTGTTCTTGCTGACTTCATCATATCATTGTCTTCCAATACCCCTGACCTCAGTTTCTTGGACCCATTTTTCAGTTGGTCTACTATACCTTTGAGTTCTCCAACTCTGAGCTTCCTCTTCTTGACCATAATTGTCCTACCACCTCTCCCACATTCTTCTTGAGCCTTAATTTTGTGTTTATCATGATTTTCAGCTTCTTGATTCTTCAGTATTGAGTTCATCATCCAAATCCTGTTTTATTTGCATTTCTAGCCAGCTTAGAACTCCACAATTAAGCCATGCTACAAATCCATTTCCCTCTCTTAACCGTGCTTTTACTAATCTTCATCTTAGAGTATTCTCTACTGTCTACTTCCTCTGCCACTGCTGAGCCTGCCACAGACGGGCTGAAAAAATTATACATATTAGACCCACTACAAATCCAGTAAGCACATGCCAGGCAAGTCAATCCACCACCACTATTTCCCCTCAGATTTAGAAGGAGACAGTGCAGGACCCTAAATGCAAGAACCTTGGAAATAGCAGTGCCCCCTACCCCAAACAACCAAATGTTTCCAGCCCAGTTCCCAAAGTCATCATTGAGAAGAAATCACTGTGGAGAATGGGCCCGCCTTCCTCAAATGGTAGACTTTCTTATAATTGTTATGTCTGCACAATTGCATACTAGTATCCTCTCCATTTGCTAATTTGAAAATCAATTACTTATGCAAAGTCAAATGTCAAATTAACATAAAAAATCAATCATATCAATCTTTTAAATTTCCCAAGATGGTTAGAGAGGTAAACAAGGAGCAAAGTCAGAAGGTAAAAGTAAGCCATCAAAAGGAAAAGAAAGTAATAAATGTCCAATTAAAATTAACATTTTTATACTGACCATTCCAATGAGACTTGCATCACTGGAGGGTTTCCATTAACTGGGGAACAGATAGGCCAATTATGGCATAAAAGTAAAGGAATATTATTGTTATTTTTGTTTTAAAGTTGAAATGGATAATTTCAGCAAAGCCTGCAAAGATTTGTGTGAACAGTGGAATGAGTAGAGCCAGAAGAACAACTGATAAAATAACAATACTGTAAAAAAATAACTATAAAAGACGTAAGAACTCTGATGAATGTAATGACTACAATTCTAGAGATAGACCCAAAATTCAGGATAAGATGTACCTTTTTGAAAACAGCCAATGTGGGAATTTGTTTTCTTTGTTTATGCATATTTATTACAAGTGCTTTCCCTGCCTCCCAATTTGGGGGTGGCAGGAAAGTAGGAGAGCAAGGAAAAGGCAGAAAAAAAAAAAAGAACAATTGAAAAAGGGTCATTCAGGCTTCTAAAAAAAATTATAGCCAAGAGAGCAGAAGGATGGGGCAGCTAGGTGGCACAGTAGATAAAGCACTGGCCCTGGATTCAGGAGGATCTGCATTCAAATCCAGCCTCAGACACTTGACACTTACTAGCTGTGTGACCCTGGGCAAGTCATTTAACCCCAACTGCCTCACCAAAAAGAGAGACAGAGAGACAGAGAGAAACAGAAACAGAGAGCAAGAAGGAGGAAGCCCAGAAAGAAGCACAGATAAGAAAGATAGCTTTTAGGGCTCTAGTCCAATTTTCCTTGATTTTCCTCTTCCAAAGCAAGTTTTAATGGAATAATATTGTTTGTATTACAAATAAAACAAAATTTTAAAAAGAATAATATGTGTGAGATCTGCTGTTCAGGCAACTTTCCAAATCCTCTGGGCTATCTGCCTGTAATCCCTTGAACTCAGAATCACAGGTTAACTGTAACTGACATCTTGTGCCATTTGGGAGTGTTTTGTTTTATGGGTGTTTTAAGTGGCTAAATATAACTATTATAATAGTAGTTATTTTTATTCTAGAAGACAAATTTTCCATATTCACAAAAATACTTTCTAAACATCAATTTCTTTATTTAAATGAGATTTTTTAAATAGGAACTTCTTATTTGAAGTCAAATAAAACCCTAACAGATATTACAAACACTACTCGGGGAAAAAAGAGTAGCACTTCATCTTTCTGATAGTAGAGTTTTTATAAAATATGAACTATTCCTCCCTCACACTGCTCTAATATGTGTGTGTTTGAGAGAGACAGAGAAAACGAGAAGCAGAGATAAGAAAGAGAGAAAGAGACAGACAGAAATATATTGGTGGAAATGGTACTGGCACTAGTGAGGAAAGACCACATGACCTGGGACCAGTATTTCTAAGTTGCAGTTTCCTCATTGTACAATAGAAATTGTAGAGGCCTAGGGATGTGGACAAGACACCTGACTTGGGGTCAAGAAGTTGAGTTCAAATCATGCCTCAGAAACTTACTATGTAACTATAGGCAAAGTCACATAACAACTCTTTTTGCCTGTTTCTTCATCAGAAACATAAAGGGGTTGGATTGACTGAACTCTCGGGTCCCTTCTAATCCTAAATCTGTGGTTATGAAACTTATTCTTGTACCTCCCTCACAAGAATGTTATATGACTCAAATGAAATAATGTATGTAAGTGACTTTGTAAATATTAAAAAGAACTGTTAGAGAAATTCCAGCTATCACTCTACCCTATAGATAATTTCACATATTTATTATACATCATGAAAAATTCCTTAGCAAATTCTGTTCTTAAATTTCACTTAAAGGATTATATGGTTTGGACTTCTAAAAAATCTTAACCATTCAAACTGATATTAGTACAACTACTTAAAACATTTTGATCTACCACTGGAGCCAAGCCTTGTGCTCCAATTCTCAATGGACTGGGCAGTACAAAGTACTAGTTTTAATTAGACATTTCTTACTTTCTTTTCTTTCTGATGGCTTACTTTACCTTCTACCTTTATTCCTTATTTACTCATCTGACCACTTGACTTTGCTTTCGAAAATGTGATTTGAGTTATTTGAATAATTTATTTTTCCTACTAATCTGCATACTTTATTTTTTGTAAGTATTCATCGATTGCATTTGAGTTGTCTGTTTTGTTGTGAAATGTTACTTTCCAGTTGTTATTCAGTTGTGTCCAACTCTTCCTGTCCCCATTTGTGATTTTCTTTGCAGAGATACTGGAGTCGTTTGCCATTTCCTTCTCCAATTCATTTTACAGATTAGGAAATTGAGGTAAACAAGGTTAAGTGACTTCCCCAGGGTCACCCAGCTAGTGTCTGAGGTCAGATCTGAAATATGGAAGATGAGTCTATCCACTGCACCACCTACCTGGCTCTACTGTCATGAAATAACCAAGCAAAATCACTTAATAATTTCCTTTATTTTCTCTCCAGTTGCCATATAGGCTCCTTTTTCATTTTTGATATGAACAATTTGTTTTTCCTCTTTTTCTAATCAGGCTATCTTATTAGTTTTCTTCTTTTGTTAAAGCTCTTGGTGTTATTTGTTAGTTAAAAGGGTTGCTGGCTTTTGTTTTTGTTAATATTTGCTTTTTAGGTGTTTAACTGGAGAGCTCTAATTTGTTGCTTTTCTAATTTTCTTTGGTGTATGCCCGATCCATTTTTTTAGTTGCATGCTCAAGTCATTGATTTCTTCTTTCATTTTTGGTGATGAAAGCATTTAGACGTACAAATTTTCGCCTAAAGAACAATTTTAGGTGCAATTCAAAACTTTTACTATGTTGTCCTTCCTCTCCAAGTTGCAGACTTTCTCCAATGTTGGTTGCCTTTGCTGAGTTATTTAGTGTTCCTCTTTGTCATTCGTTGCTAAAAAGTACTGACTCCTGGGAAGGGGAAGATGATGGAACACACTGGGAAATACAGATAACACTTAAACGTATAAGTGAAAGGTCTCAAAAAAGTTAAGAAATACCTGTTCCCAGCTTCTACAAAGTTGTCTTTATTTACCTCCCAGGAAAGAATAACTGGGTTCCTTTTATATTTTAAATAACTGCTAATATATGCTTGAATCTGTTCCTCGGACATGGCGTCCTCTCTTTCCCCTGGCTGTCCCAAACTCAGGACAAGATGCTTTACCTCTCAGATTCCCTGGCTCCCTTCAGCATTCAAATCACAACCCCCTTCCTTTGTGAGATTTTTCCCAGTACCTCTAACTGTTCATATCTCTCTTTTCAAAGCACTTTCATACAAAGAAAAAAACAAAAAGCAGAAAGGATTCTGCATAACACCCTGAATCTCCTTTTCATGCTACCAGATTATTTTTATAATAATGCTTTTTTTTTTTAAGTGAGGCAATTGGAGTTAAGTGACTTGCCCAAGGTCACATAGATAGTGTTAAGTGTCTGAGGCTGGCTTTGAACTCAGGTACTCCTGACTCCAGGGCCGGTGCTCTATCCACTGCGCCACCTAACTACCCCACCAGCTTCTTTTTTTAAGTAATACTTTAAAGCTCTGCATGTTATAGTCAAAACTATCCAGCTTTTCTTGTGCTTCCCTGAATCTCTTTCTATTCTCTTCTATGAACTTTTAAAATGTTTCAATGAGTCTCTTTTTTTACCTCACTATTATAAATCTTCCCTAACCCTGACATTCAAATAAGCATTGTCAAATAAATTAGACAAGAATCTCACAAAATGAAAAGACATTGTTAGATTGTGATCTATGCCAGTAAGTATCTCACCCATGAATGAGAGTATAGATTTCACAGACACAATTCATTAAGGATAAGTAACATCTGAAGTATATTTGCATACATACACGTATATATCTTGTTTATACATAGCTATTTGCTTGTTGTCTTCCCCATTAGACTGCAAACTTTCTAAGGGTAGGCACTGTCTTTTGCCTTTCTTTGTATCCTTAGAAGTCACAAAAGGCAAGCACTCACATGGAGTTTAGAAGAAGTGAGACAAGGATGCTCTCAAAGTCTCTCTGAAAAACTTTGGGATCAATTATGAAACAGGGGAGACACAGGCACAGGCCCGCCCAACGTGGCATGCCTGCATCAAAGAAGGCGCTATGCTCTCTCTATGAGCAAAGCAGAACTGCAGTAGCTCAAAAGAAACGTGAAATACACAAATTTAGAGACAGCTCCACTCTAAATTCTGAACTCATATTGGTCTGATCAGTAACAGTCAGACACATTGTACCTTGATCCCAACATAATGATGTCATTTTAGTCCTCTACAAGAACAAAGGACAACCAACCTACCAGCACTTAACACAATGTCCAGCACATAGTAAGTGCTTAATAAATGCTTACTATTTCATGCAAGGCACTGAGTTAAGCCCTGGGGACAGAAAGGCAAGAAACTCCCTACTCTCATGGAGTTCATAGTCTAATTGGGTAGACAACATGCCTATAATAATGTAAAAACAATACATATATGTGTGTGAATGTATACATACATACACATATACATAATGTGTGTGACAATGTCAACAGATTATAGTATTTCTCTGAATGCAACAGTTTGTTGCTAACTTGGAAGGAAAACTGAGCCAATATTTTGTCAACAGTAGAGCAGAAAAAGAATGGGCTTTCAAAGGTTTAATGTATAGCACTACATTTATTCATCTGGGTCAGAATACTCACAAACATCAAGATTGGTTTGACTAAAATGACGGGGAAATTCAGAAGGTCCTAAATGAAAAGAAAAAGCTCCACAGGGTTTACCAGCAGGTTAGTTTATCCATCTCTAAGAAAGCAACATTTAACTCCATCAAAAGTAAAGGGCAAGTAAAGTTTAGATGCAGGATTCTTAGCTTAGTAAGAAGGCAGATGAAATTTATTTTTATGCTGATAACAATCCAAAGTGATTTTATGATGCCTTTCAAGGATATTTATGGCCAAAGGCTTATGGTGCATCTCAACTGCTCAATGCTGATGGAGCCACACTGATCAAGTGATATATGGATGTGATCTTGGAGAGATGGGCTGAACATTTCCATAGTCTTCTCAATAGACCTTCATCAATCAATGCTGAAGCCACTGACCATATACCTCAGGTTGAAGTCAATTCCTCTCTAGCTGAATTTCCAACTGAAGAAGATGTTTTGAATGCCATTAGGCTCCTCTCATGTAGCAAAGCACCTGGTGCTGACTCTGTTCCAGCTGAGATTTAAAAGGGGCGTGGGGGAGGTGTCCACTGCTTATACAAAAGCTGACTAAAATTTTCCAGGTTATATGGCAAGAGCAGGTAATCACCCAGAAATTCAAGGATGCCTCCATTTTCCATCTCTATAGAGGTAAAGGAAATAGATCATTCTGGGACAATCATAGGCTGCAGGGGGTGGGAGTGGAGGGCACAACTCACAGGGGTCCTTTCTTTAGTCACTACTGGAAAGACTTTGCAGGAGTCCTCCTGAATAGATTTATCCTTCACCTGGAAGATGGTCATGTACCTGAGATCCAGTGTGGGTTCCTAAAGGTCTGAGGAACAGTATCTATGGTAATATTTCTCCAGGAGCAAAACAGAGGTCTGTACACAACATTCGTTGAGCAGACCCAAAGCTTTTAATACTGTCAGTCATGAGGGCTTGTGGAAAACTATGTCAAAATTTGGTTGCCCAGAGAAGTTCATTAGTATTGCATGTCAATTTCTTGGTAGGATGATGTCCTTTTGCTTTCCCAATCACCAGGGGAGTGAAGTAAGGCTGTGTACTTGCTCCCATGCTTTTTTTAGCATGATGATTTTTGCAATGTTTTCAACAAAGATGAAAATGGCATCAAGGTCAGCTACCATACTGATGATAAATTATTTAACTTGAAGAGGCTACAAGCCCAAACCAAAGTGGACAGGGAGTTGGTGCATGATTTTTTGTTTGTATATGATTGTGCACTCAATGCAGCCTCCAAAGCTGAAATGTAACAAAGTATGGATCGATTCTCTGCTGCTTGTGTTAATTTTGGCCTAACAACATCAAAAAAACACAGATTCTCTATCAGTCAGCACCACACCATCCATCCATGCAACCATTGGTTACAGCAAAGAGAGAAATTTTGAATACAGTAGATTTGGGGCAGTATAATTTCCAGAGATATGCACATAGATAATGAGGTTGATGCACACATTGCTAAAATTAGTTCATTGTTTGGGAGGCTCCAAAGGAAACTGTGGGAGAGATTGACTACCAAACTGAAGGTCTACAGAGCCACTGTGTTGACCACATTGTGAAACCTGGACAGTCTACCAGTGCCATGCCAGGAAATTGAACTGCTCCCATTTGAACTGTCTTAAGAAGATTCTGAATATCACCTGGCAAGATAAGGTACCAGACACTGAGGTCCTTTCTCAAACTCAACTACCAAGTGTGGGGACCAATTTTTAATTGGGGAGTATTAGCTAAGCAGCTCGCTGCAATATTGGGGCAAGGAAGGAGACCGGCAGCCTCCCTCAAAACAGAGCAGGATTGGGGCAGCTAGATGGCACAGTGGATAGAGCACCGGCCCTGGAGTCAGGAGTACCTGAGTTCAAATCCGGCCTCAGACACTTAACACTTACTAGCTGTGTGACCCTAGGCAAGTCACTTAACCCCAATTGCCTCACTAAA
The DNA here is from genome assembly GCF_019393635.1 of Dromiciops gliroides. Taxonomy (NCBI): domain Eukaryota; kingdom Metazoa; phylum Chordata; class Mammalia; order Microbiotheria; family Microbiotheriidae; genus Dromiciops; species Dromiciops gliroides. The sequence continues at coordinate 142,411,701 of NC_057861.1, forward strand.
AAGACAAAACAAAAAAAAAAAAAAAACAGAGCAGGATTTATTTTTAACAAGAACAAACTTAAAAAAAAACAAACACAAAGAGGATCAGTAGGATCAAGGGAAAGGAAATAAAATGGGAAAAGGGAAAGTATACAACCTGAAAAACACCACCTCCCAGGAATCAGCTGAGAATACACAGCAGCGCTCCTGTTGCCTTCCAGTTTGCATTCAAACACCACTGCAGAGAGCAGTAGTGAGCGGGCCATGTTGTTTGAATGCCAAATGTGCATTTGTCTAAAAAGACTATTTTAAGGAGTACTTGCACAAGGCAAATGCTCACACAGAGAGGTCCAAAGATACAAGGATACTCTCGAGGTCTTTGTGAAGAACTCTGGTTTTGATTGTGAAACATGCGAGACACTGGCACAGGACTGCCAAGTATGGCATGCTCACATTAAAGAAGGGACCGTGCTCTATGAGCAAAGCAGAAGTGCAGTAGCTCAAAAGAAATGTGAGATACACAAATTTAGAGACGTCTCCACTCCAAATGTTCATGGGGACTATTTGTACCCAACCTGTGGTAGAGCCTTCCTGATGATGATCTGATCAGTCACAGTTGGACACCCTATACCTTGACTCCAATATAGCAATGTCATTTTAGCCCTCTGAAAATGAAGGACAACAAACAGCCATATGTGTGTGTGTGTGTGTGTGTACGTGTATGTATATGCATATATGTACGTGTGTGTGTATATATGTCCTATAATTTATTATATATAAACACACATGCACACATATATATACACACACATATACATATCATAAATATAAGGGGGGAAACACATCTCAGAAAGAAGACATTAAGCTTAGGGAGTACTGGAAAAGGCTTCTTATAGAAGGCAGAAAAATGAAGAAATGGTGGACTTGAACAAAGCTGCTACCATTACATCACATTGATATAGTCCTTTGGAGTTTAAAAGTCCATCTGCATATATGATCTCATATGAGCATTTCCCCAAGAGCATGATGTAGGCACAGCTTAGAAAGTCTAAATCACTTGGCCCATGTAGAAAGGGGCAGAGCTAGAATTCAAACACAGGTTTTCTAGCCCCAAGTCCTGGGCAGCTAGGTGGCACAGTGTAGAGCACCAGGCCTGGAGTCAGGAGAACCTGAGTTCAAATCTGACCTCAGATATTTTCTGTGTGACCCTGGGAAAGTCACCCTGTTTGCCTCAGTTTCTTCATCTGTAAAATGGGCCAGAGAAGAAAATGGCAACCCGCCCCAGGATCTTTGCCAAAAAAATCCAAACGGGATCACAAAGAGTCAGACATGACTGAAAACGACTGAACAAAAAACTCCAAGTCCTACTCTGCTTGAGACCACCTTAACACACCAAGAATTCTTGATTTTTCTTTAAAGAACCTACAATTTTATTAGTATAGAGAACTTCTGATGCAGAAATTACCTGTACTAATACAAATTTGCATGTACTCCCCAACTTAAAACCTTAGATAGGTGACTGGGCCAGTAAAAGAATAAATGATTAGCCAATATGTAACAGAATCAAAACTTGAACTCAGAGCTTCCTAATTTGGAAACCATCTTTCTATTTATTTACCACACCATGTCTTCAAGAATTTCAAAAGATTCACTCTTCAACATTTTTGTATTATTCTCATCACAAGTACTTCCTCTGGATAAATAATAAACTTCATAAACATGATGGAGAATCATCATGACTCAAAAAAACTACTGACATTCAGATATTACTTTGACTATGATTAAGTTCACAGAATCCAGACATTTGAAGAGACTTTAGAAGTCATTTAATCCAATTTATCATTGCCCCCTCCCCCAAATAGATTGCAAGCTCCTGAAAGGCAGAAATACCTTTATTCATCTTTGTATTCCCCACAAGGAATGGCACAATGTTTTACTCATAAATATTTAATTGAATCAAAGATAATTTAGCAATATTACATTTTAGTGGTAGTACTGTTGTTTGAAATATGACATTCAACTTCAAGCTTTTCAAAATATTTTTAGAACACTTTGGCTAAAATATTTTCATCTTTTTATAACTTCATCTCCATAGATCCCTTTCACTTTTCCTACAATTATACCCCAATTCAATAAACAAGATTTTTTTAAAAGGTCTTTTAATCAGTTTGTGTGAATCAAAAGTTAATGATATAGTAAAATTCAAAAAATTGCTGGACCGACATTCTATTTGGCCAGTAAATGCAAAATTAATGACAAATCAAGCCACTCTTATTTGTCAAGAATAGCAAAAGAAATTTTTTAAAAGCTTTCTCATCAAGATTATTACTCAAAGATAGAGACTATCACTGGCACAAACACAAGTGTTGCTCTCGAAGAATGTATATACCGTTGAAAAATTTGTTCAAATGTCAATTGTAATTTTCCAAAAATCCTTTCTACTCCAGAATCTTAAACATCTGTAACAAATACTTATTTGGGGAGTGCTTTACATTCATGACACTTGACCTTTTGCTGTATGCACCAGAAAATTCAAGTTTCAAATACCACGCAAGCAGGAAATCTGATCATTCCAGCAGTAGCCATCTGCATGGTTCAATATCAAATATTAGTTCTGGGTTGCACAAAGTCATGTGTTACGAATCTTTTTCTTCAGCCTCTATAATTAGTTGTAATTTGCTTCTTCTAAAATGTGTTTCTTATGGGACATCTGGCCTTGAAACTTCCACCTTCTCATTGAAAAAATACTTAGTGTCTGGGTTTTGGTTTTTTTTTTAACTATGAAGCACTGCATGGGTGGCATAACCAAGTCCAGATTTTTCCAAAAAATAAATCTTTAAACTCCAGGAATAGATGAATTCTCATTAAGAATGATTTAAATATTACATAATCTAAATAAAATGTAAAAATTCATTGTTTACAGATTTCTAAATCATGTTGCCAAAAATTTAAAGCCCAATCAGTAAAATTATAAAATTTCTACAGGAACATATCACTTGCCTAATTATTTCTAATTATAAAAACTAAATTAACTTGTAAAATAAAGATTTGAAATAAGGGATTCACATAAGAAAAGGATACAAAATTAATATAAAACTCTGAGATACAACCTATTTTAATGTAATACCTAGAACAGTTCAACAATGACCCAAAAAATTTTGCAATACTTAAAGCTTTATTTAGATTACAACAAAATTATCTAATAAAAATGAGCACTCTCATTTTTAACATCATTCACAAATTCACAACTCCAGAAGAGCTTCCTCTGAAAAACTAAAGTTAAATTAAAGTTATACCCAAAAAAAACCCCCAAAAACCAAAGGCAATAAAAAATTAAGATATTTGTTATAGAAAGAATATTAATACTATGATAGTAGAAACTAGAAACAATATTAAATTGCTTTGAGATTTATTTGCTTTGCTTCCTAACAGAGAAAAGTTTTGGAAGATCAACTCTCATGCCCCTGTGAAGAAAAGAGAAGAAATAAACTATTTTTTTAGAAAATCAGAGTTTCTGGACCATGGACTAGAAATTTTTAATTTTTTTTTCTCCATATAAGTGAACTATGTACCAAAAATTAAATAACATTAACAGGCACCACTCTTACAACTTATACATGCTATTAGCTATCAAAAACTGTGGATGTTTTAGGAGAAACTTATATTAAGAATGTCCCTTAGCCTCAAAATCCTACTCCTCCCAAACACAGCTGAACTTCAGAAAGATTAAGAGTGGCCAATTCTGGGGGCAGCTAGGTGGCGCAATGGATAAAGCACCGGCCCTGGATTCAGGAGGACCTGAGTTCAAATTCGGCCTCAGACGCTTGACACTTACTAGCTGTGTGACCCTGAACAAGTCACTTAACCCTCATTGCCCCACAAAACAAAATAAAACAAACAAAAAAAAAAGTGGCCAATTCTCAGGTTTTATATGAAGATAAAAGAAAACTAAGTTGAAAAAATAATTATGCCTCTTTTTTCAATCCATAATCATGTTAATATAAGTATATAGTGTGGCCCATATATGGAAACCAATGTATTGCCTTCCTATAAAAGAACAATCATAGAATCACAGAATTCAAGATTTATAAGGTACTCATCCCCACTTTCTTGAAGGCTGATTTTCATCTCTCTATATCCCTCTCCTCCACAGCCCATCCAACAGCCTTGCCACCACTTTTTCCTCTTCCTCTCTCCAACTCCAATTCTGGAAACAAGAGCTGTAATTAAATCCACTAAACCATTGTTCTGGGCGGGAGGTGGGGGGGGGGGGATGGGGGGAAAGGGGCCGTGTATCAATCTACTCCCATAGGACTCCATTCAACATCCCACAATTTCAGACCAAAGTTCCCCTCCCTGGATACCATTTCCCTATAAGTACTGTTTCCCTCAGAGTATAAGCTTCTTGAAGGCAAAGTAAGTCTTCATTTTTTTCCCCTTCTCCACAAGAAGACCTCCAGATGGGCAGCCCCTACAGAAGATAACACCAATTCATGCTAAGACCTTCATAAAATCTAAGATTTGGGGGGGGGGGGGGAGGCGGAGCAATGAGGGGTTAAGTGACTTGCCCAGGGTCACACAGCTAGTAAGTGTCAGATGTCAGGAGGATTCAGGTCCTCCTGAATCCAGGGTCAGTGCTTTATCCACTGTACCATCTAGCTGCCCCCAAGATAAGAGGGTATTAACAATAGTAAGTAAACTAGAACCTTCCGTAAACTGAGTTAAAAATACCCAGAGTGGTGACAGACAAAATAGGAAACAACTATGCAAAAGCAATTTAAAAGTCAGGGTGGGGAGCCAAGATGGCTAAATAGAAGGAAGAAACCCACTAGGTCCTCCCCCTAAAACTCTTCCAAACACACCTGACCCAGTCCTGATGGGGAAATCTGAGAAAAGTCATAGTGAGTCAATCTGTTGGCTAAGGTCAGCATAACAAGAGGGAAGGAGAAGTATGTAGGCATTGAACACAGGGGCTGCTTGGAGCATTCCAGCAGCCAGGGCCTGAAAGAGAATTAAGGATGTGCACCTGGACAAGATAAGGTAACGCACCATGACCTCATGCAAGATGATAGCACAGGTACTGACTAGCAACTATATCACTCACTACCCAGTTCCAGGTCACAGATGCAGGATGGACTGAGAAGGAGACCTGAAACCAGAGATGTTCCAGGGTAAAAAGCCATTGCAGGCCCTGGTATATGTCCTGAGCAAGGAACAAAGTCAGAACAAGAAGTAGCTGTGAGGCTTAGGCTCCTGAAGCAGAGCAGCTTCTCAATTCCAACTGTTAGCCCAGTCTAAAAAGCCTGTAAAGGAATAACCAGGTCAAAAATCTGCAGTTCTGTCACTCTGAACCAGCAGAGCTTTCTAGTTGACAGACTATCAGCAATCTAATGAAACTCCAAAGGAGAAAAGTCCACAAGCCTGTTGCTCAAACCTAAACCCAAGTAAGGAACTTACAGAACTTAAATCAGAGAGGCAGGAATCTGACTTGCCCCTGGAGAAGATTACTTTGGGAGCAATGAAAGCTTTAAGGTCCTCAGCTTGAAAAAGACAATACTTAATAACCCAAGAAAGAAAGCAGCAGGACAAGCCTAGATAGTTCCTCCAGAAGAATAAAATTAGGGAAATTTCAAGAAAATTTCTCAATTCTCTTAGAATCAGAGGGAAAAGTAAAAATGAAGAATCCACAGGTCATGTCTTGAAAGAAACAAGAAAATGAAAACTTCCAGGAACATTATAGCCAAAAATGCCAGAGTTTCTAGGTCAAAGAAAAAAATACTGCAAGCAGTTAGAAAGAATTCATATACTGAGGAGCCACAGTAAAGATTACACATGATTTTAGCAGCCACCACTATAAAGGAACAGACAGCTTGAGGTATGATTATTTCAGAAAGCAAAAGAGATAGGCTTACAGTGAAGAATAACATCCAGTAAAACCAAGTAAAATCCTATAGGGAAAGAAACGAACCTTTAATGAAATAGAGGATTTCCAAGCATTCATGAAACTATGTATAAACTCTGAAGTACAAACATAGGAGTCAAAAGACACCTAAAAAGGTAAACATAAATGAACAGTCATAAGGGATAAAACAAGGATAAATTGCTAATGTGGGAAGATGATATGCATCTCCTTCTTAAGTTTATTATCCTTACAGATCATAGAGGGATTCAAATTAGAAAGAAAGTCTGGGAATAGTTTTGTTATATAATGATGATCCTAAAAGAAGAATGGAAAGGGAGGGGAAGAGGAATACCCAAAGGGAACAAAGGAAAGAAAAATTAGGGGAAATTAATTCACATAATTGGAATGTGTGAGTCTATTCAAGCATAGAGAAGGGATTAGGGGAAAAGCTGACACTTAACCTTGCGCACAAACACACACACACGCACACACACACACACACACACACACACACACACACAAAGTCTGGTACAGAAATGCATTTTACTCAACAGGGAAACAGGAGGGAAAGAGGTGAAGAGGATAGGTTAAGTGAGGAATTAGTTGTAAGTAAAACTAACTATAAATAAGGAAATGCAAAATAAGGAAGTACAAATATATTTAGAACACTTTTTTTGGAGTGGTAAAGAAATGGAACTGAGTGTCCATCAACTGGGAATGTCTGAAAAGGTTGTGGTATATAAATGTTATAGAATACTATTGTGCTGTAAGAAATAATGAAAATCTGAAAAACCTGGGAAGACCCTTATGAAATGATGCAGAATAAAGTGAACAGAACCAAAAGGACAATTTATACAAAGATAACAATATTTTAAAGACAAAACAATTTTGAAAGACTTAGGAACACTGATCATTGTAATGACCAACCATGATTACACAGAACTAATGATGAAACATGCTACCCATCTCCTGAAAGAGTTGTGAAAGACTCAGAATGCAATATAATTCATCTTTTGTTAAACATGGCGATGTGAAATTTTATGCTGATTGACTACACGTTTTCTTTCTTTCTTCCTTTTTTTTTTTTCAGGGGCAATGAGGATTAAGTGACTTGCCCAGGGTCACACAGCTTGTGAGTGTCAAGTGTCTGAGGCCAGATTTGAACTCAGGTCCTCCTGAACCAGGGTCGGTGCTCTAACCACTGTGCCACCTAGCTGCCCCCAATTACACGTTTTAACAGGGTTTCTTTTTCTGTATTTCTCAAATGGATAAGGTGGAGGGTATATTTTTGCTAACAAAAAAGTAAATAAAATTAATTTCCTTTTAAAAAAGCTAGAGTTGTCAACTTGGAACCTGTTGAGTCATGTGAGAATCAGGGTGCCACCCCCCTGCTGAGAAAGACATTGTGAGAACCAGGGTAGCTCTACCCTAAGGAGATAGCATGTGACTTGGCATCTGGAAGTTATGTCTATTCATAGACCGCCCATAAGTCATGTCAATCAGTGGACCAGCCAATTAGCTTGGAGTTGTGTGAGGGGACCGCCCCTGTTCCAGTCTGGGAGGGAACTTCCACTGGAAGCCATGGAGGACCAGCCTTTCATTCCGGAACCTGCTGGTGGCAGTAGGGGCAGGCAGAGTAGGCAGAGTAGACAGATCTCCTTTCTCCATGTGTTCTCTTTACTAACCCCTAATATACTTTAATAAATACTTAATGCCCAAAGATTAGTGCTATACGTTTCTAATTTAAGGCGACCACACGTTAGAATTTTAGACATCGTAGCTAGATTTTTTAACCATCACAGTCAAAAGCTCTTACAAAGAGGGGAAAATAGTAAGGTTAATTGTCATCAATAGACCTCCCCATCCAAGACATATTTTTATAGCAGTGGTATACTACTCATAGTCACTCTATACTCTTGGGCAAATGGGACTGAATAGCAATGACAGGGGACTTACTAACATCCAACACAGCCCATGCCATTTTTTTTATAATAGTTCTTCTAATGATTAGAAAGTTTTTCTTTTTCTTTTTTTTGTTTTGTTTTGTTTTGTTTTTTGAAGGCAATGGGGGTTAAGTGACTTGCCCAGGGTCACACAACTAGTAAGTGTCAAGTGTTTGAGGCTGGATTTGAACTCAGGTACTCCTGAATTCAGGGCCGGTGCTTTAACCACTGCGCCATCTAGCTGCCCCACGAAAGTTTTTCTTTATAGTGAGCCAAAATCAGTCTTCCTAAAATTTCCACCTATTCCTCTTAGTCCTGACCTCCAGAGGAAAATGGGATAAATGTACTATAACCTGTCTTTCACGTAACTCATTCCTATCCAAAAAGAAAATCATTAAGTCCCATCAAAAACTAAAATACCAATGCACTGTGAAAGAGGTCCACTAGCAATAAAAGTCAAGTAACTTGCCAGTTACAACATTAAATAATAAAAGAACATTATCACCTATGAGACATTTAAGCTCTGGGAAAGTGACTTAGACGAGTAAGAAAAATAGGGGGAAAAACATTTAACAATTTCTCCTTCCCTTTTCTTCATAGACAAGATTTAAGACATAGGGGACTAGAAATTGGTATGGAGGTAGATTATGGGATGTGGGGTCTGAAGTGTATCATTAGTGCTGTTCCTGCTGTCCAGGTTGAATCAGGCCATACCCTTTTCAGCATTCAGCTGGATTCTTTGCCTTTGGGCTGCAAACCTTGGGACTGAGGGACTGCCATTGGGGAGGAAGGAAAAAAGCCAGCGCTCTGGTTTGTTAGGTTCATGGTGGGGAGTCACTGCTATACATCTTTTGCAGGGGTGAATTTATAAATGAAAGCTTACCTCCCAGGGTTGTGAGGATAGAGCAAAATGTTATTGGGGTTTACAAATCCAACTGGAGTGAAATAAGGGTTTGGGGGGAAAGCCAGGAGAGAGGTCCCTAAATTTCTTCTCATGAGAAGAGAGCATGGTGCGGAGGCGTGGCTCTCTAAGAAGCCTTTCTCCCTGAGTAGGAGATGAGCAAGCATTTTTTTTGTGTGTGTGGTGGTGGTCTGGTGGGGTCATCATCTGACTGAAGGGTTCCCTTGTTGGGGAAGGGCCATCCCCCACTGGTGGTGGCTGAGGGAATTTGGGTAAGGGGTGGCTCCAGATCTCTCAGGTCATCTCTCTCCCCCTCACACCACAGGGACAGCAGCTACACCTAATCTTGTCTTCCCTGGGGGTGGGGGAGACTGGAGTGAAGGGTGGTGGTCCTGGAATTACTCAGTATCTCTTTGGGTGTGTCTGTCCTTTGGTTTAGTTTGGTGAGGGGGTTCTTTCAATTTGCCCCAGGGAACTAGGCCCATTAAAACAAAAGATATAACACTTGCGGGATTTAGGGGGCTCTTGAGACTTAATTTATTGCAAAGAAATTAATAGTAGGGCATCCAAATTGCTGCACTAAACTGTGAAAGGGGTCTTGCTGTTTTAATCTGAACTTATTGGTATATTAAGAAAACTTTATTGTTTGGTTTGCAACTTTTGTGAGAAATCACTTCTTTAAAAAGTTTGAAAATTCCACTTTAAATCCTGAGAACTTATCTAGATACAGTTGTCTTGGCCGGAAGACAGTAACAGAGGAAGAAGGGTGGAGCCAGCCTGTTAAGAGATAAAAGGGTCCCACACTCATGCCATTTCCATTAGGGAGCTGGCCCATTTGCATGTGAATGTATAAATAAAGGCCTTTGATACTTCTCCAACACACTGAGTCCTAGAAATTTTTAAATGGGGTTTCTAACAATTTGTTTCTCACATGTACACACATATACATATACATATACAATTTCTTACCTGCAATCCATCCTTGAGCTTCAAGATGCACTCCATTGTATTAATAGTGATTACCACTGGCTCTGAACCTAATTTTGTCCATGGCACATGGATTCGTAATTCATGAATATGTCCACTTAAAAATGTGAATGGCAATTTCAGTTCCTAAAACACAATATCACAGAAATGTTAATTAAGAAATTAAGCTATTTAATTTTTAAATCAAAATGATAAAAAATACAAATTTATTCCTTAGAAGATTAATTTCCAGGGCAGCTAGGTGGCGCAGTGGATAGAGCACCAGCCCTGGAGTCAGGAGGACCTGAGTTCAAATCCTAAGTAACATGCTAAGTACTTTTAATACAAGGAAAAGAAAAATGGTCCTTGCCCTCAAGAAGCTAATGGGGGGGGGGGCGCCAGCTAGATGGCACAGTGGATAGAGCACTGGCCCTGGAGTCAGGAGGAGCTGAGTTCAAATCTGGCCTCAGACACTTAACACTTACTAGCTGTGTGACCCTGGGCAAGTCACTTAACCCCAATTGCCTCACTAAAAAAAAAAAAAAAGATTAATTTTCTAATGTGAACATAACTACTTCATAAAGCCTATAACAGTATGACATAACTCCTTTAACTATAGTACAAAATAAGTCACACAGATTTATTATGTCTTTCCTACATAAAAAGAACATCTGGATACTGTTTTGTCAACTATTTTAAGTGTTTTCTGTCCAGTCAATTTTTATTCTCATTAGACATGGAGTAGAAATTAAACCATTATGAATAGCTCTGTAGTTACTTTTCCCAAAATATCTTGTTCACCTTCAACAAATCTCTTTCCTATAAATCAGCAAAGGAGTACAGAGTCTATACAAATTGTATTCCTATAATGTTGATGATAATGTTTAATCACTAAACCACTTAACAAACTGAACTACATGAAGACATTAACTGTTCAAAGAAATTGGCCCTATATTTATAGCCAACGAGTATGTTAAATATTTTAAGAAGTGATTCAATCAATTATCCATTTACATTAACAATCTGAAAGTCACAGGCAAACAAACACAAAAACAGGGAGCTAGATAATACACTGGAGAGATATCTGGATTATATATGGGACTGTGAAAGTATTCACCCTTCGGGGCCTGTTTCCACATCTGTAAAATGAGGGAATTGAACTAGAAGACCTCTATGATCCCTTTCCAACTCTAAATCTATTACCTATATAATGCACAGTAACAAAATTAGAAAGGATTAAAAAACAAAACAAAACAGACTTTACAGAAGAAAGTTATGCATGCACATGAGCCTCAAGGCAAAGGTTCTCTTTAGGCTTCTGGGATCTATAAATCAGTTAGAAACTATAGAGAAGCAATACTTCTCCCTATCTATCCTCTGTTCTTCTCTAGTACCTGCCCCATTTCAGCATAGCACTTCTACTTCTAATTTGAGGACAAAAGTGACAAAGAGTAACAATTAGCCAGGTAAATTTTTCTCTAATTGAATTTCTAGCTGTATTCCTATTAGAAGAGGTATTCTTGGTATTGAACATGTGACTAAGTTAGGCTTGCCAATGGTCTCTCAAATTTATCATTCTAAAAGACAACTACCAAAAAAAAAGAAAGAAAGAAAAAAGACAACTACTATGGGGCAGAGCCTAGATGGAACACTTCATATCAAATTCTGAGCAGGATAACTAACAAAAAGTCACATTGAGTCACTTTTCCAGCTCAGAGAAGCTTAGGAAGGCAGAAAGAGAGTTCTGTGGACAATGGAGTGAGAGCTGGCTGGAAACAGAGAGAAACACAACAAAAGCACCACTAGCTGTGAGAACTAGAAGCCATAGGGACAGCAGCAACTGTGGTGGTAATGGTGGCCACAGCACCAGGAGCACCCTACACCCAGAATCAGTAAAGAGGCTACATACTTAATCAGAAAGAGATTCCAGACAGAACCCTGAGCTCAGACTGCCATTTGGCATCTCCATCACCCAGTATCCTACTCCAGATCATAATTCCAATTTGGAAAGGAGCAACTGTAGTTTCAATAGCAAGGGAGCAAGGGCCCCAGCTAAGTAAGGACCAGAAGGAGAATAACCAGAACACACTCCAGATCATATACTCTGGAGACATTGAAAACTTATAGGCCCCCACATCTAGCTGTGAATACAGAAGGACATAAAAGCCTAAAGCTCAGGCCAATCATATCTACCAGAGGTGAGCAGAGCCCAACTCTAACATAAGATCCGAAGTCAAAAAATAGGCTGGAAGAATAAACAAAGAACAAAAAAAGAACCTCACCATAAAAAGGCACAATGGTGATAAGGACACTCAGGACACAAACTCAGAAGAAGACAATGGTTTGAAAACATATTTAAGGAAAAACCTCAAAAGGAAAAACATAGATTGTATAGAAGCCCATCAAGAATTCCTAGAAGAATTAAAGATATAGATATATGCACATATATACACAAATTTTTTTAAAGAGCAAAAAAAAATTATTTTAAATATCAAATGAGAGCAGTAGAAGAAAAACTGAGGGAAAAAATGAGAGCTTTGCAAGAAAATTATGAAAAGAGAATAAACAGCTTGGTAAAAGAGGCCCAAAAATATTGAAGGAAATACTTCCTTAAAAATCAGGATTGGTCAAATGGAAGCTAATGACTCCATAAGATATCAATAAACAATAAAACAAAGTCAAAAGACTGATAAAAATAGAAGAAAATATGAAATGTCATAGGAAAAACAACTAACCTGGAAAACAGATTGAGAAGAGATAATTTAACAATCACTGGCCTACCTGAAAAACCATGATCACAAAAAGAACCTGGATATCACATTTCAAGAAATTATAAAAGGAAACTGACCAGGTATCTTAGAACCATAGGACAATGTGGAAGTAGAATCTACCAGTCACCTCCTAAAAGAAATTCCAAAATGAAAACTCCCAGGAACGTTAGAGTCAAAGAGTTTCCTAGTCAAGAAGAAAATACTGTAAGCGGACAGAAAAAAAAGAATTCCAATACCATGGAGCCAAAGTAGGGATCACACAAAATTTAGCAGCTACCACTATATAGGAACAGAGGGTTTAGAATATGATATTCCAGAATGCAAAGGACCTAGGATTACAATCAGTAATAACCTACCCAGAAAAAAATTAGTATAATCCTATGGAGAAAAAAATGGATATTTAAAGAAATTAAGGGCTTTTAAGCTTTCTTTTTTTTTTAATCTTTTATTCATTAATTTTTTTGCGGGGCAATGAAGGTTAAGTGACTTGTCCAGGGTCACCGAGCTAGTAAGTGTCAAGTGTTTGAGAGCAAATTTAAACTCAGGTCCTCCTGAATTCAGGGCCAGTGCTTTATCCACTGCGTCACCTAGCTGTCCCCTCAAGCTTTCTTGATGAAAAGATCAGAGCTGAATAGAAAATTTGACATTCAAACACAAGATTCAAGCAAAGCATAAAATTATTAACATGAATAAAAAACAAGGTTAAATTGTTTACATTCTCATATGGAAAGATGATACATGTAACTCCTAAGAAATTTTATTATCATTAGGGCAGTTAAAAGGTGTGGGTGTGGGTCTATTATGTTGGGATGGATCTCCAAAGAAGAACAGAAGAGTAAGAAAGAGGGGTGCAATGAGAAAAAATGGAAGAGAGAGGAAGAATGGAAAAAATAATCTCACATAAAAAAGGCACACAAAAGAGGGGAAATGGTAGGACTGGACAAAGCATGAACCACATTCTAATCTGAACTGGTTCAAAGAGAGGAGACAGAGACAGAGATAACAGCTGGGTACAGAAATTCATCTTACCCAATAGGAAAGTAAAGAGACAAGGAGGGATGGAATGTGATAAGAGGGAGGGTATATCATTAGAAGTATCAGGCAGAAGCAAAACAGATTTTTGAGGAGTGGACAGGTTTAAAAAAAGAAGATAAAAAAGAGATTAGGATCAAAGAAAAAGGAAGAGGATCCATATGTACAAAAATATTTATAGCAGTAGCTTTTTTTGCAGTGGCAAAGAATTGGAAACTGGGGGTTGCTCATTAATTGAAGAATGACTCTAAGTTATGGTATATTAGTGTGAAGTAATACTATTGTGCTATAAAAAATAAAGAGGATAGCTTCAGAAAAACCTCAGAAGACCTATATGAACTGATTCAAAGTAAAGTGAGCAAAACCAAGAGAACACTCTACATGGTAACAGCAATATTGTAATAAGGAAAATCAACTGTGAAAGACCTAGTAATTCTAATCCATATAATGATCCTCCACAATTCCAAAGGACTCATGATTCAAAATGCTATCTGTGAGGAAATGGGTAATGGTCTTCTCTCAATGAGGATATAACAGTCACCATTCAAATTATACTCCTCCTGACCTGTTTTAGGACAAAGGTCTCAGATCTTCTCCTTCCCCTCAGGGAAACAAAATCACATGGTTCAAGGAGCCCTGAGCTGGTCTCAATTAGGTGCTCTCCTGAGCTATGTCTATATAAGGGAGGACTGAAGAAATGTCCCTGTGTCACCTCCTCCATTGGCTAAGAACCCAAAGAATAATTATGGAAATTAGGGTTGGGAAAACTATATTCAGGTTAGCTAGTTTTTGTAGGTAGATTGTAACCCTTGAGTAACTGACCAGTGATGAAAAAGGGGAAGGTCCATTCACATTAGGGACTAGGGGTTAAAACAGTGCCTGCAAGCCCCATTCTTTGTACCTACCAGCTGCACACTGGGTTGCCCATTCTTTCAAGAATGACAATAAGTGAGCCTTTGATATATCACCGCCTCTGAGTTCCAGAGAATTACTGAGCAGGAGTCATTTTCCTCACAATATCCACCTCTAGATTGAGAAGTGATGGACTCAAGAGTGCAGACTGATGAACTTCAGGAGTGCAGGTTGAAGGATATTTTTTCTATTTAATTATTTTTCTTGGGTCTTGGTTTTTGTTTTTGGAACATGGCTAATTCAAAATTATTTTTACAAGACTGTATATGTATAAAGGGTATTATGTTTCTGACCTCAATGGAAGGAGAAGAGTATAGAGGGAGGGAGACTGTGGAACTGAAAATAAAAGGAAAACATAAATGAAGGAAGACCATCACTGATGTGGGCAGAATTTGGGGTCAAACTGATCATGAATCGTCCGAAAAGAATTACAAGACTCAGTGACTCAGTTTCCCAAATTTTATTACAATACTGTGGGTGACCACAGGGAGAGAACCAGAATAGTGGAAAGGTATCTCTCAAATAGTAAAGGAAAGACAATTACATTTATAGTATGGATAAATTGATTATCAGTCTCATTATAATAATCTCCACTTTAGGGAGATACAGGGGAGGGCCTGTCCTCATTATAATATTCTCCACCTTTGGGAGGTGCAAGGGAGGGCCTATCCTAATTTGGAGTTCCTGGGGTCCTAAGCCAACCCCCAAGGTGGGTACCTTTTTCAGTAGAGGTGTGTTTTGGGGGATTATATGTCATAAGGTGAATCTGGGGACAAATTTGGCCTTTTCTGTGCATGTCTCTTTCTGGTTCCCAAGACTAGTTTCAAAACATAATCATTTTTCTTTTTATTTCTGGTCTGAATTTCTCTAGGCTGTCAATTTCTTTATTGTTACATTTTTCAAGCCACCTCAGCCTAGCCCCCTCTGTTCCCATTATGGGTACTGATTTCTGTGGGTAAGAGAACCTAGCATCCTGACTTGTAAGTTATCCATCAACTGGGGTCTAACTCCCTTTTGGAGCTAATATGTGAATTAAAGCTTAGGTCTTAGGTTTTTCTATTAACACCTTTTTGCCACCTACATCATCACCAGTTCAGCAAAAAATAAGATACTGTGGCTTTTTGCAAACCTTTTCATTCCTTCACAAACCTACCCTATGTGAAAAAAAAAATTATTAATAATCAATTTCTCAGGAAACCAGGGATCATTCCTTTCTCCCCTCCATTCCAGAAAGTCCAGTGTCCTAGAGAGTTCCTCACCAAATCTCACCCGGGGAACAAAAGGAATGGAGAGAGATTCTTTATCTAGATTACAAAGGACTGAAGGAATTAAACCACACCTAGAAGGAAAACTCTTTTGCCCTGAGGCTGGGGATCTTTAACATTCTTTTTTCCCTACCAAGAGTTCAGGGACCTGATGTCACCCTTGGACACCATTATAATATAACCCAGCTTTAAGTCATGTCAACTAATTAGATTTGAATAATGCTAAATAAAACAGGAAAAAAAAATTTTCAGATGATGAAACTGAGACCTAGATAGGTGAAGTGGCTTACTCCCTATCTCAGAGTAATTCTCAGAAGTAGCATATGAACCCAAGTCCTCTGACTCCATAACTACTGCTCCTTCTATTGCATCATAGTTTCAATGCTAACTTGGGCAAGAGATCTCTAAAAGTACTAAGCTGTTAGTCAATCGCCCAATATATATTTACTAAGCCCTTACCGCATGCCAGACAACATGCTAAGTACTTTTAATACAAGGAAAAGAAAAATGGTCCTTGCCCTCAAGAAGCTAATGGGGGGGGGGGGCAGCTAGATGGCACAGTGGATAGAGCACTGGCCCTGGAGTCAGGAGGAGCTGAGTTCAAATCTGGCCTCAGACACTTCACACTTACTAGCTGTGTGACCCTGGGCAAGTCACTTAACCCCAAATGCCTCACCAAAAAAAAAAAAGAAGAAGCAGCAGCTAATGGGGGAGGGGAAATATTTAATTGATGAGGTACACACAAGACATATATGGAACAGATAAAAGGCAACCTGAGAGTAGAAGACATTAGCAACTGGGGAGACCAGGAAAGGACTCCTCCATAAAGTAGAATTTGGCCTAAGTCTTGAAGGAAGCCAGAGAAAGTAAGAGGCAGAGGTGAGGGAGGTCAGAGCTTTCCAGACACAAAGGACAAAGTGCAAAGGCATAGAGACAGGAGATGGAAGGGCATGATGGAGTAACTTTAAGTAACCCAGCTTTACTGTATCATAAAGTATATGGAGATCAGTAAAGCATAACACTGGAGGGGAAGGATGGGGTCAGATTATAAAGAACTTTAAATGCCTAAAAGAGAAATTTATATTTGATCTTAAAGGTAATAAGAAGCCACTGGAACTCACTGAGCAAAAATATAATGGCAGCTGAGAATAGACTGAAGGGGGAAGAGACTTGAGGTAGGAAGACAAAAGATTACCTTTAAGTTGTATGACTGTCCTTGATATTATAATTTATGCCACTTCTCAAGTAAAAGTCATCACTGGCAGTACACTTGAAAATGCTAAAATTCACTATATTTTTCCAATTCCCTCTGGGTTATAAGTAACCCAATTTAAAATTTAATTCTTACAGGAATTTAGCATTAAATGATTTGCAGAACCACGAGGAAACTAATTTTGGTATTGGACCAGACCTATAATTTTAATGGTAAGGGAACTCTCTCTAAGTAAATACCCTCTTCCAATGCAGACAACACAGGCTCTATAACTTAAAATCTCAGAGCAGGAGTTAACCTTTTTTTGTGTCACGGACTCTTTTGGCTGTCTAGTGAATTTTATGGACCCCTTCTCAAAAAACGTTTTTAAATGCATAAAATAAAAAGAAACTGAAGATCAGGGAAAATAAAGATGTAATTGTTTTTCCCCATTCGAATTCATGGACCCCTTAAAATCTAGCTACATACTGTTCTTTGAGGTCTTTGAACCAAATTCAGAACGCCAGTCTTAAGGATTTTCATAGAGCATTAAGAAGTTAAGTGACCTTCCCAGGTATCTGAGACAGTATCTGGTCCCAGGTTGTCTTGACTTCAAAGCTAGTTCTTTGTCCACTATGCCACACTGCCTCTCATAGAACATTAGTGATATAAAGAGATAGAACTTGAGGCAACAAGAAGGTGACTAACAGGCAGAGATGAGAAAGGTATATATTCCACACAATGGAGACAGTTTGCATTAATGCAAAGAACACAGGAAATGGAATCTCAAGTTCAAGGTGCTATAACTAGAACATAGAGTGTGAAGAGGAATAACATGAAATAAGGCTAGAAAGGCCCAGATTAGGAGTGGGGGGGGGTCCCAGATAGAGACTGAATTATATCACAGAGACAATGGGAAGCCACTAAATTATTTAATATAATATAGAATATAATAAATGATCAATAAGTCTATCAATTCCTAAGTACTTTCCAACAATTCAGACTGCAATCTACCCATGCTTACCAATCCCAGGCAACTCTTATCACTGTCTTCCACAAGGTCACAAGGAACCAACACAATGGAAGATTTCCTCACTTTCCCCTGACACTTAAAGGATAATAGTAAAGCACTTGGGCTGGCCACCAATTATCTCTTGCCCTTGTCACATGACTAGCCCACCTTCCCTTCCTAGGAACATATCCCTGTTGACATCTTTTATACTTGTTCTTCAAAGTCCCTCAGTAGGTAATAGCAGCCCACAGTGTCCGAAAGTGTCAGTACAGTTTTGTGTGTGTGTGTGAGGGGCAACTGGGGTTAAGTGACTTGCCCAGGGTCACACAGCTAGTAAGTGAGGCCGGATTTGAACTCAGTTCCTCCTGAATCCAAGGCCAGTGCTCTATCCACTGAGCCACCTTAATAACCTTAAAAGTACTGATGCAAAATTATAAAACATTTGAAAGATTATTTAAATTTCTTAAAATTTTAACGTTTCTCATTAAAATTCAATATAACCACTGTCTTATTGCGATTCATCACTCTGATCAATTTTTAAACTGTAAAAACTTTCATCAGCTGCTACTCAATGACAAAAAGGTTTGACTTTGTAATCCTAGCCATAAAAAAAATCATATAGGAATAAATGAAGCTTTCCCTAAAATGATTAGTATTTACCTAAACCCATCAGCAATGGCAAAGAACTGGAAATTGAGAGGATGCCCATCAACTGGGGAATGACTGAACAAGTTGTGGTATATGAATGTAATGGAATACTACTGTGCTGTAAGAAATGATGAGTAGGCAGATTTCAGAAAAACGTGGAAAGACTTACATGAACTGATGCTGAGAGAAGTGAGCAGAACCAGATCACTTGACCCAGTAACAGCAACACTGTCTGATGATCAACTGTGATAGAATTAGCTCTTCTCAGCAATACAATGATCCAAGACAATTGCAAAAGACTCACGATGGAAAATGCTCTCTACATCCAGAAAAAAAACTATGGAGTCTGAATGCAGATCAAAGCATACTATTTCACTTTTGGGGATTTTTTTTGTTTCTTCTTTCCTGTAGTTTCCCTTTTGCTCATTCTTCTTTCACAATGTGACAAATGTGGAAATATGTTTAATATGATTATACTGTATAACCTCTATCAGATTGCTTGCTGTCTTGGGGAAGAGTGAGGGGAAAAAATCTGGAACTCAAAATCTTACAAAAATGAATGTTGTGTATAACATATTGAATTGCTTGAGTTCTTGGGGGTGGGGTGGGAAGGGAGGAAGAAGTTGAAACACAAAGTTTTTTAAAAATTGATGTCAAAATTTGTTTTTACATATAATTTGGAAAATAAAATTCTAAACAGAAAAAAATGAAAATTGAAAACTTTATTTACATGTAATTGGAGGGGGCAGCTAGGTGGTGCAGTGGATAAAGCACCAGCCCTGGATTCAGGAGTACCTGAGTTCAAATCCAGCCTCGGACACTTGACACTTACTAGCTGTGTGACCCTGGGCAAGTCACTTAACCCCCACTGTCCCACAAAACCCAAAAAAACCCAACAACAACAACAACAAAAAATGTAATTGGAAAAAAAAATTAAGTGCTATTAAGAAAAAAAAAGAAAACCATAAGCAACTATTATCTGCAATTGGGATAAAGTAGTCTTCCCAATAAGATCAGAGATGAAGCAAAGATACCCATTATGTTAAGGGCTAAAATTCTAGCTAAACTGTCTAAAATATCTAATGAGTGGTCGCCAATAAATTATAAGCTTTAGCAAGAGTTAGACTTTTAAGCATTTATTAAGGAGAATAAGAATTTGGTAAAGAGAGAGAGAAAGGCCTAGATTCCTATCTATTAAAGGGAGAGCACATTTCTAGCTCCGCTCTCCACCAGAGTCCAAAGGAAAGAGAGAGAGACTCAGTGCCAGTCTCTTCCTTCCTCCTCCCACTAGCCCGCGTCACTTCCTGACGCCAAAGAAATGACTCCTGGTCTTGCCCTCAAAGACCTTCACTTCATGGGCGGAACTCTTCTACAGTAAGTCTCCAGCAGGTGGCGTTATTCTAATCATTACAGTTATCACCACTATTATTCAATATTGTACTAGAAATGCTAGCCATAGCAATAAGAGAAGAAAAGGAAATTAAAGGAAATAGAGTAAGCAATGAAGAAACAAAACTATCATTCTTTGCAAAGGATATGATGGTATACTTGGAGAATCCTACAGATAGAACTAAAAATGTATCTGAAATAATTAACTTCAACAAACTTGCATGATATAATATAAATCCACATAAAACACCAGCATTTCTATATATTACTAACAAAGTCCAGCAACAAGAGATAGCAAGATTCCACCTAAAATAACCATAGACAGTATAAAATACTTGACAGTCTATCTGCCAAAAAAAACCTCACCCAGAAACTATAGGAAACCAATCATAAAACACTTTTACACAAATAAAGTCAAATCTAAACAATTGGAAAAACATTAATTGTTCATGGGTAGGCTAAGTCAATATAATAAAAATGACAATCTACCTAAAATAATTTATTTATTCAGTGCTATACCAATCAAACTACCAAAAAATTATTTATAGAGCTAAAAAAAATAACAACAAAATTCATCTAGAAGAACAGAAGGTCAAGAATATCAAGAGAATCAATTGGAAAATATTGGATGTGGGATGGGATGTGGGAAAGCTGGGACGCTAATCCACTGTTGGTGGAGTTGTGAAAAGATCCAACCATTCTGGAGAGCAATTTGGAACTATGCCCAAAGGGCTATAGAACCGTGCATTCCCTTCAATCCAGCAATAGCACTACTAGGTTTATATCCCAAAGACATCTCCCCAAAAAGAAAAAGACCTATTTGAACAAAAATATTTATAGCAGCTCTTTTTGTGATGGCTAAAATTGGAAATCAAAGGAATACCCATCTATTGGGGAATGGCTAAACAAATTGTGGTATATGATGGTGATGGAATATTATTGTGCTATAAGAAATCACAAACAGGATGACTTCAGAAAGGCTTGAAAAGACATGAATGAAATGATGTATAGTGAAGTGAAAAGAACCAAAAGGACATTGTACACAAAGACAGCAATATTGTTTGAATGAAGAACTGTGAATGACTTGACTATTTTCAACAATACAATGATCCTAGACAATCCCAAAGGACTATTGATGAAACACTATTCACCTCCAAAGAAAGAACTGATATTGATGGGACTGAAGCATGCTATTTTTCACTTTCTTTCATTTTTTTCCTTTTAATCAAGTTTTCTTGTACAAAATGACAAATATGGTAATGTTGTATATAATCATACATGTATAACCCATAGCTAATTGTTTGCTGCCTCAGAGAAAGGGGAGGGGAAGGAAGGAAAGAGGAATAAAAATTGGAACCCAAAACTATAAATAAAAATGTTTATTAAAAATCTGATACTGGCAGATAAAGAGTAGTTGAGGTATAGAACAGATTAGGTATACAATACACTAGTAAATGACCATAGTAATTTAGTGTTTGATAAACCCAAAGATCTAAGATTTCAGGACAAGAACTCACTATCTGACAAAATCTGCTAGAAAAACTGGAAAGCAGTTTGGCAGAAACTAAGGATAGACTAACATCTCAAACCATATACCCAGATATGGTCAAAATGAATACATTATTTAGATATAAAGGGTGATATCCCAAGCAAATTAGGGGAGCATCGAATTGTTTAGCTGTCAGATCTATGGATTAGGGAAGAATTTAGAACCAAACAAGAGACAGTAAGCATTACATGATGTAAAATAGATAATTTTGATTATATTAAATTAAAAATATTTTGCACAAACAAAACCAAGGCAGCCAAAATTATAAAGAAAGAAGAAAACTGGGCGGGGGGGAGGATGGGGAGGGAGGGAATGTGGAGAGATTATATCAAGTTTCTCTAATAAAGGACTCATTTTTCAAATATATAAAGAACTGAGTCAAATGTATAAGAATACAAGTCACTCCCCAACTGAAAAACAGTGAAAGGATATGAACAGGAAGTTTTCAGATGAAGAAATCAAAGCCATCTATAGTAATATGGAAAAAAGGTCTAAATTACTATTGTTAAAAGAAATGCAAATTAAAACAAATATGAGGTACCACCTCACACCTATCAGATTAGCTAATATGACAGAAGAGGAAAATGAGAAACGTTGGAGGGAATATGGGAAAACTGGGACAATAATACACTACTGGTGAGTTGTGAACTAATCCAACCATTCTAGAGAGCAATTTGGAATTATGCCTAAAAAGCTATAAAACTGTGCCCACCCTTTGACCCAGCAATAGCCCCACTACATCCATATCCCGAAAAGATAAAAAAATAAAAATAAAAACAAAAAAGGAAAAGGACCTACATGTACAAAAATGTTTATAGCAGCTCTTTTTGTGGTGGCTAAGAATTAGAAATTGAGGAGATGCCCATCAGTTGGGAAACGTCTCAAGTTGAGATCTATGAAATCCTACTGAGCTATAAGAAATGATGAGCAGTGACTAATGCAGAAATATGTTTGATGTGATTGTACCTATATAACATTACTTTCTGTATGGGGGGGAGAAGGGAGGGAGAAAAATTTGGAACTAAAAATCTTATGAAAACAAATGTTAAAAACTATCTTTACATGTAACTGTTGTGAAAATAATAAAATACTTTTATGATTAAAAAAAAAAAAGAAATGATGAGCAGGATACTCTCAGAAAAACCTAGAAAGATTTACATGAACTGATACAAAGTGAAGTAAGCAGAACCAGGAGAACACTATACACAGTAACAGCAATACTGTACAATGTGACTCACTTAGCAATTCTCAGCAATACAATGATCTAAGACAATTCCTAAGGACTCATGATGAAAACAGGTATCCACGTCCAGGGAAAGAACTGATAGACTCTGAATGGAGATCAAAGCATACTTTTTTTAAACTTTATTTTTCTTTTCTTTTTTTTTTTGGTATTATTATGGAAATATATTTTGTATTGACTGCAAATGTATAACCTATATCAAATTGCTCACTTTCTCAATGAGGGGGTAAAAAGGGGCAGAGAGAGAGAGAAAATATAAAACTCTTTTAAAGAATGTTAAAATTTTTTATATGTAATTGTAAAAAATAAAATATTCAAAGTGTTAATATTTCATAAAACTATGTTAAAAGAAATATAAATAATAATACTTGTATATTTTAAGTTTGTAGTGCTTATATTTTTAAAGTTATTAAAACTTCACAGACTTTTAGGGGATACCCTATATAACCATGCATCCCTCTACTGAGATATTAATTTTCAGTTCTTCAGACTGTTGTGTTCCATGTACTCAAAGTCATACAATATTGAGAAAATACTGGTATTTTTTTTAAATGAGCATTTATAAGCCAGGGTGATTTAAAGAGCCTTCCAATTTCTTGGAAGCAATATGGTCTACTCTCTTCTTGTGTTTAGTTTTGAACCTCACCTCATTGTTCATTCATATTGTTTATTCTAGATATACATACTGATAGAAAAGCTCTATAGGTTGTCCATCCAACTGATGTCATAATTTGAGCAAAAGACAGTCCTATTTTAACTTGGACTCTGCCTTATATCTCTTCCATCAGAGTGGCAAACACCTTGGGCAGGCATCCATCTCCCTATTTTGGCTTCATATAACATTTATAATCAGAGGGACACTGAAGAGTGTTATTTTTGTTTTTCTTATCTTTCAAGGAATCTTGAATGATTCTGACATATGGTTGAGAGATGACCATAATATACTGCCTTAATGATTGTCTCTCTTTTTGGAAGAGCCTATAAGGTGCCATTTTGCTCAAATGAGTCAAATAAACAGTCAAATAAAATATAGTTCAATACAACAGAATTTAATCCGTTATTAACAAAAAGGAGAAGGAAGGCTTTCTACTTCTACATCTGTGTTATCCTTAATGATCCTTCATAGAATATGGATGAGGAAAGGGCATCCTGTGTATGGATTTACAATCTCAAAATTGTCTCCACCCCATCAAATTTTTCCAAAGTTAGTAACAAAAAAGAAAAGACACTATATAAATTTCATTCCTAAATCCATAAAGTTCCTACTCTGAGTAACTGTACTGATAAGCACTGTTTCTTTTACCTTACATGATAATGAGTCCTAAGATTCATTTCCTTAGTTTCCTTGTCTGTAACAGAGACAAATGAAGTTCTTGCATGTTTCTATATCTTAGTTCCTTAGATCAAATGTGAGCCCATATTCTCACTCACAAATGGTATTTTTAACAATAGCTGTGACAGCTTGTGATAGTCACTACACACTTGACAACGGAATAGACAATCTAGTAAGCTCAACATAGCAAATCTATCTAGTATTCCCTAATGCCCAGTACTATTCTGTATCCTAGGTTCTTGGATTCCTTTGGTTTCTCATCTTAGTTTCAAATGGTAGCAGTTTTATCCATTAATTTTCCAAAGAAGTTATAGGGAACTGTGTGTATGCTTGGTTTGGGGGGGAAGAGTTCTGATCTTATTCAGAAAAGAAGCAATACTACAAACCAGCCAAAGACATTTTCATCACCAAGTCATTCTTCAGCTCAAAAACTTTCAGTGGGGGGAGAGGCTGTGACTCTCACAAGCTTCAGATAAACCCATCCACTCACTCCCAAATAATGCCATTAAAAAAAAAAACAGAGCAGCCTAATGCACATAAGAACTGAGTGAGACTATTTCTCAGCAAAAGCAGGCAATTATGATCACCGGATTATCAGGCTGAACAGCTCAGCCAGCAGTCCGGACCCAGTCAGGAACAGACAGTACTTCCAGAGCACCTCAGAGATTTCAGCACCAACAGCTTCTTCTGAGGCTCCGACTGCAGACTGGTGAGGGGGTTCGGCAGAAGGCCAGGGTGAAATGGAGGCAGTCTCTGCTGGAGTTGGGGTGAAGTGCCCTGGTTCTGAACCAGTGAGCTGAATCCAGTGGTGCTGACTCCGTCAGGGAGGGGCACAGGCACACCAAGCTTCCAACCAGAGTTCAGTCTTCTGTTTCCAGGTCAAAGACAAAGTGGCTGTGGTTATTCACAGGCCAAGCAGGCTGAGAAGAAGCCCAATTACCCCCAGGGCCATGCTGTATCTCAGAATAGTGTGTCCTGGAAGCAGCGCTATACTTTAAGAAGGAGTTAAAAGCCAAGAAATAGGCGGGCAAGGTGAGCAGGCAGAGAAATCAGCAGGCCATTGAAAACTTATTTGGGGGAAAGGTAGACCGGAATACACCCTCAGAAGAAGAAGATAATAACAAAGTCAAAGCTCCAACATCCAAAGCTTCCAAGAAAAATATGAATTGGTCTCAGGCCATGGAAGCACTCAAAAGGGACTTTGAAGAGAAAGTAGGAGAGACAGAAGGAAGATTTAGAGAGATGGAGGAAAGAATGGGAAGAGAAATGAGAGCAATGCAGGAAAGTCATGAGAAAAAAGTCAACAGTTTGAAAAGCCAAATGGGAAAGGAAATAGAAAAGCTCTCTCAAGAAAATAACTGCCTAATAATTACGATTGAACAAATGGAAGCTAGTGACTTTATGAGAAACCAAGACACAGTAAAGCAAATCCAACTGAATAAAAAAATAGAGGGTGATATAAAATATCTCCTTGGAAAAACAGTTGACCTGGAAAACAGATCCAGGAGAGATAATTTGAAAATCATTGGACTACCTGAAAACCATGACCAAAATAAGAGCTTAGACACCATCCTCCAAGAGATTGTCAGGGAAAATTGCCCTGATATTCTAGAAGCAAAAGGTAAAATAGAAATTGAAAGAATCCACCAATCACCTCCTGAAAGAGATCCCAAAAGGGAAACCTCCAGGAATATTATAGCCAAATTCCAGAGATCCCAGGTCAAGGAGAAAATATGCAAGCAGCTAGAAAGAAACAATTCAAGTACTGTGGAGCTACAGTAAGGATAAAACAAGATCTAGCAACATCTACATTAAAAGACCAGAGGGCAAAGGAACTGGGACTTTACTTTTACTTTTACTGGGCTGTAGCCAAGAATCATGTACCCAGTAAAACTGTGTATAATCTTTCAGGGGGAAAAAATGGGACTTCAATGAAAAAGAGGACTTTCGGGCATTTGTGATGAAAAGAACTGAACTGAATAGAAAATTTGATTTTCAAATACAAGACCCTAGGGAAGCATTAAAAGGTAAACAGGAAAAAGAAATCATGAGGGATATTAAAAGGTTAAACTGTTTAAATTCCTAGATGGGAAGATAATACTCCTAACTCATAAGGTCTTTCTCAGTAATAAAGCAGCTGAAAGGAATATACTTAGAGGGCAAAGGTGTGAATTGAATATGAAGGGATGATATCTGTAAAACATTTATTTTTTTTGTTTATACTTGTTTTTCGTAGAGCAGGTAGGGTGGGGTGGCTTATGTCTGGGGTCGAATTTGGTCTCAGGGCCTCCTGGATCCAGGGCTGGTGCTTTGTCCACTGTGTCACCATCTTCAAAATAAAATTAAGGGATAAGAGGAATGCACTGAAAGAAAGGGAAAAGGAGAGGCAGATTGGGGAAAAGTAGTTCACATAGAAGATATAAGAAAAAGCTTATGGAGTAGAGGGGAAGATAGGGAAGGAGCAGGGGAGTAAGTAAGCCTAATTCTCATCGAAATTGGCTTAAAGAGGGAATAATTTACACACTCAAGAGGCGATAGTACTATATCTTTCCCTGTGGGAAAGTGAGAGGGGAAGGGGATAAGGGGGGAGGGAAGCAATGGAAGGAAGAGCAGATTGGGGGAGGGAGCAGCAAGAAGCAAAACACTTTCAAGGAGGGATAGGGTGAAGGAAGATAGATAATAGAGTAAATATCAAGGGGAGGGATTAAGATGGAGGGTAATACAGTTAACAACAGTAACCATGAAAGAAATGATGAATAGGATGCTATCAGAAGGACGTATGAAAAATGAAAACCATCAACAGAGATAGAACTGATGATATCTGAGTACAGATTGAAGTATAATTTTATTTGTTAGCTCCTCTTTCTAAAGGTACTTTGTCTATTTTCTTTCACAACCTGATTAATGAGAAGATGTTTTACATAAGTGCACATATATGACTTATATTGAATTGCTGGATTTCATAGGGAGGGATAAGTGGGGAGGGAAGAAGAAAATTTAGAATACAAAGTTTTAAAAAATCAATGTGAAAAGTAATGATGAGCAGGGGGAGTATGGAAAGACCTGGAAGGACTTACATGAACTGATGCTGACTGAGAGGAGCAGAACCAGAACACTGTACACAGTAACAGCAGCATTGTGTGATGAATGATAGTGACAGACTTGGCTCTTTTTAGCAATGCAATGGTCCAAAACAATTTCAAAGAACTTCATAATAGAAAATGTTCTCAACATCCAGAAAAAAGAACTATGATTTAGGAACGCATATTGAACCATGCTATTTCTACTTTTGGGCTATTTTTTTAATTGTTTTTTGAGGTATTTCCCTTGTTCTCTGACTCTTCTGTCACAATATAACTAATGCAGAAATATGTTTAATGTGATTGCACATATATAACCTACTGGGGAGGCAGGAGGGAAGGGAGGGTGGGAAAAAAATTTGGAACTGAAAATCCTATGAAAACAAATGTTGAAAAAAAATCAAGATTAGGAGCATCCTCAAGAGCTAGCTTGACTCAGTCCTATGAATAAGAATGGAAACTATTAGCTCTAACCTAACAATTCTAAATCTATTTGTCACTGATACTTAGTAGCTCATTAGAGATGCACTTGTAGTATCATCTCTCCTCTTTGAAATATTTGCATTTCAAATCTTAATACTAAATCTAATAGTGTAAAGAATATAGCAGAAAATAAGCCAAAATGATGAAGGGGCATCTACAGCCTGGCCAGCAGGAACATGAACAGAGAACAAGAAATAAATTAGCAGAGACTCTTTCCTGGATCTTTTTTTGTTAAAAACAAACAAACAGGGGCAGCTAGGTGGCACAGTGGATAGAGCACCAGCCCTGGAGTCAGGAGGACTTGAGTTCAGATCCGGCCTCAGACACTTAACACTTGTTGGCTGTGTGACCCTGGGCAAGTCACTTGGCCCCAACTGCCTCACTAAAAAATTAAAAATAAATTAAAATAAATTAAAAAAACAAACAAAACTACAAGTAGCTTGAGCTTTTTTTTTGCTTTAAAAATGTCTGTGTGTGTACATATATATATATATATATATATATACACACTGTGTGTGTGTGTGTGTGTGTGTGTGTGTGTGTGTATAAATTAAATCCAGTGACATACAAATTAAAAAAAAAAACTTTCAGTGGCTTCCCACTACCTACAGGATACCCAACCCAGCAGTGGAAACATAATGATATTCATAAATACTTATGGAATTGTACTAGAGCAAAAGATCTGAATAATTCACAATATGGAATTATTGACCCCCAAATAATAGAGATTTGAATATTACACACACACACATGTATATTTACAATAAGACCAAAAGTTCTAAAAAACAGGTTCTCTGTCAAGTAAGTATTGACAAAAAGCCAATCCCATTCAGTTTCATAATCCCTGTGAAATAAACTTGAAAATGTATTTCAGCTAGCTGTGTGATTCTGGGCAAGTCATTTAAAAGAATCCAAAAAGAAAAAAAAATCGAACAGGAATCAACTACTCCTACATCAGCCCCTAGCTACTTCTGACAGAGACACCTTAATATAAGACACAGCCACAAGCCAGGCTTTCTCTGCCTTTCCAGGCAGCAAACAGGTATCAAAAAGCACAGCATGAACACAAGTACAGAGCCATGGCTGCAGCTGACATACTGGCAAGTACAGCACAACAGTCCAAAATAAATAACAATGTTTCTAAGTCCAGATAAAAGCTGTCACTAAATTTTTTAAACACTGAATACACGATTCAGAGTGTAAGAATTTCATTTCACCTATAGCAACTACTTTTTTTTTTAATGGAACAACTGAGAAGAGGAAACCATTATTCTTAAGGGAAAAAAGAGGCTTGCTGTTGCAATGGAAGAGCATGAGATATGGAGTCACAGTTCTTGGGTTCAAATCCTGGCTCCACCTCTTAACAGGGTGACCTTGGACAAAACACTTAACTTTTTTAAGCCTCAGTTTCCTCATCTGTAAAATATAGGGGATTGGATTAGATGATTTTTGAGGTCCCTTTCAATCTGAAATCTAAGATGCTATCAGACTTTGATTGAAAGTAAGTTACCAACTAGTATGGACTAGGTTCCTTATTTGTATTCTATAAAGAACAAAGCACAGAAGCATTCAAATACTAAACAATAAAGGAGCCAGAGCAAAAGTTCTAAAAAACAGGTTCTCTTACTGTCAAGTAAGTATTGACAAAAGGCCAACCCCATATAGTTTCACAATCCCTGTGAAATAAACTTGAAAATGTATTTCAGCTAGTTGTGTGATTCTGAGCAAGTCACTTAAAAGAATCCAAAAAATCATACACTGGAGAGTTCAGAGGAAATGCTCACATCTCACAGAGAAAGTATCTAAGAGGCACACACCATCCTCGATATATATCATTCCCCAAAATCATCAACATGAAGACCTCCAGTGCTTATCTCACAAAGAATCCTATTCCACTTGCAGAGAGCTCTAACTCTTCAGAAATTTCCTTTTATTTAGCTAAATTTGCCTCTCTGCAATTTCGTATACACTGCTTCTCTGGATCTGTCATCTTGGGCCAACCATATAAAAGCCCTTGAAGTGGTTAAAGAAAGCTATTTCATCTTCCCTGGAGAAAACTTTCTCCTCCCAACTAAATGCTCTCAGTCTAATTAATCCTCAAGCAGCATTGCTCATCTACAGGCATCCTGATCACCTTCCTCCAGCTTGTTAATATGCTCCCTAAAATACAGCAATCAGAATAAAATGCAATAATCTAGACCAATTCTGACCAGGGTAAAATGGAAAACTATTACCTTCTAGGCTCTATACACTATGTCTCTTTCTCTCTATAAATTTGCCTCTTTGCAACTTCCACTCACTGTTCCTGGTTCTGCTCTCTGAAGCCAAATAGAACAAGTCTATACCATTTTCCACATGACTGACTTTCAAATACTTAGACAGCTATCAAGTTCCCCTCTGAGTTTTCCTTTTGCAAGCTAAACATCCTCAATTCTTTTAGGTGATCACCATATGGCATGAACTCAAGACCCTTCAAAATTCCATTTGCCTTCCTCTGGACACTCTCCTTCCTAAACTGTGCTGCTCAAAAGATACAAAAAAATCCCACATGAGCCAAGAAAGCCAGGAAGCTGAAACCTATTATCACCTAGAGAGAAAGAGATGATTTTATGAGGTAAAGCAGAGAAGGAAACCATATCCTAGGAATAAGGCCCATGTCACCTATACTACTTCTAAGTCTGGTAAACAAATTTTTGACAACAAAGTATGTAACTATAACACAGACTCTTAGTTAATAGATGTCTTGATGTACCTTAAATACAAAGATAATGAGCACTGGTTTCATAGCCAGATTCTGACACTTACTAGCTATGGGATGAGCAAATCATTTTACCTTGATAATCTTCAATTTCCTAATCTGTAAAATGGGAATCATAAACTACCTACATCATAGAAATGTGAGGAAAACATCTTGTAAACCTTAACATGCTACATTAATAGTAATTATTATCTTTTATTCTCTTTCAATCTGATTATTGACTTTTTTATTGAAGACAGGTAAGAACAAGTAAAATATCAGCAATATTTTTTAAAATCAGCACATTTACCTAAATCTTATTCTACCTAGTTAACATTCATTCATCCAAAAATCAGGGAAGCAGTGGCATTGATAACCTGAAAATTACTGATTTATGAACTAGAGTGTACTTGTATACTTCATTTACCTATATGGCTGAGATTCTGGGAATATTCATTAACATAAATAAAATAATGAAGATGACCCAAGGAGTAGCTGGCTAAGTGTCCAGCTTCTCTGTCTTTACTTTAGATACTTCCTTCTAGATACTCTCCCAGCAAAAGGAATGGAACATACCATCTCTCAGAGTGATGAAAAGCACAACTTTCTTCTCTCTAGACTTACTGCCTTTATGGCTTGAAGAGATTGAAAAGTGTGACTCTAATTGATTATTTGGGTTAAAAGACCCTCCCTTTCAGCTCTTGCTAGGCTGTAGGCTGAACCCTTGGCAATGTAAATAAACATAGATGCTAGTCCTGATTACTTTTTTATTAAAGCACTAAGGTATTAAAGTATTCAAATTAAACTTAAAGTATTAAATTATTTAATTAAAGTTTATATTTTGCATGACTTCACATGTATAACTGATATCATACTGTTTGCCTTGTCAATAAGTGGGAGGAAGCTGGAGGGAGAGAGAACCTGGAACCCCAAAATTTTTTAAATGAATGCTAAAATAAAGCATAATTATATTAAAATTTATCTTAAAACTAAATTAATCATATTTAAAATCTTAAAGCATTGGTTAATTGTCACATTTTTATTACTGCTCTAATAAATGATCACTGATAACAGTCCATAAAAACGTCCTGTTAAAATTAAGGTCTCTTGATGACTGGAGAACGTTAAAGGGGGAGGTGGGTAGGAAGTTAGCAAAACTCATTACAAAACAGTAGGAAACCATCAGCAATGATTATTGGGAAGCCTGAAAACAGGTTCCCAGTTCATTAGTTACCTGCTCCAGGACATCCAGCTTTAATTCGAGTTTGCTGAGAACCACATCTCCTCCCCAGAGTGAAAGCTGTAGATCTGACGGCTTCAAGTTCTTGATATAGCGATTCACGTAACTCATTAAAATAGGAGTCACATAGGACTCCAGCATCGTGGAAGGCCGGGGATGCTGCCGCTGTCAGAAGCTAAAGGGGCAGAAGCAGAGGTAATGTGAGATGAGATCGGTCCCGGAGCGCCTCGGGGGGCATCTTTAGAGGGGTGCGACCGTGCAGCTGCCGGACTCAAACTCCGACAGGCGTCCGGCAGCAGGAGCGGTGGCCGGGGACCCTGTCCGGGAAGGGGACAGCCAGGGCTCGCTCTGCTCGGAAAGCGTGCTCCCCTCGCAGGCGGCCGCGGGGAAGCTGTGCCTCCAGGCCCGCCGGACACGCCGTCCGTGGGCCCGCCTCTCTCCTCTCCGGGCCGGGCCTGAGGGACTGGTCACCTGAGCTGCCGGACCCGTAGCCAGCCGGAGCCTGACCTCAGAGCCGGAACCAGGCCCGCTTCCCGCTTCGGCTCCCTCCCACCCGTCCCCAGAGGCTCCGCCCCCGACTGACACTCACCACACGGGGCAACGCGGCATGAACTTGAACTCCACCGCCTGGCACCTCACACTGGCCCCCAGCGGCGGCAGCGACGGCGGCAGTGGTGGAGGCAGCGGTTTCCACCTTTCCCTCCTGACTTCACCCCCCACTTCCGGGTTTGCTCCAACCGGTGCTTCACCATAAACCTTCCGCCCCGCCCCGGCCCCCAGCCTCTCACACTCCCACTCCCTGCCCAATAGCTCCCTCTCGGCTTCCGTCCACGGCGCCTGAAAACCAGAGCGCGTTCGGCGCGACTCACCTTTCTCACACTCTTACCGGAGTCGGCGTCTCGGGGAGGCGGAGAAGAACCCGAAAGAAACTCCCAGACAGGGAGACGGACAGGCTTCTAGGAAACACCACGGAGCCGGAAATGGGGCCACGAAGCCACCCGGCGCTCATTCTCTCTGCTGGATAGAATCTGCAGCCGAGAGAGGTAGCCGGAAGGAGGAGCTGGGAGCCAAAGCACGCACAGAGGGAGAGCGGCTGTCCCGGGAAAGACGGAGAACGGGTTGAGAAGACGACAAGAACATTTAAACTGATTTGTTTCCCTAGACGAGGGGGGAAAGGGGAGCGAAACGGAAACGCTTAAAGCCTTTGGGATTGAGATCTAGGGAAAGGAGCCGAGGCTTTCACCCAATATTGTCTGAACGTCAATCATCTCAGCAGGAATTGTTTCATTCTTCGCACCTGTATCCCCATCGCCCGGCACACGGCAGGCGCTTAATGCGGACGTTTGGATTAATTATTTTTTTCAGTCCTCAAAGGGCACCATAGCGACCAAAGGGTAGGATGCGGGCCCAGCTGACATGGAAGGAATCAGGTAGTGGAATAAAGTGAGTTACGTTAAACTACACGAATGTATGAAAATGTACGACCGTCCTTCGAAGGAGACGAAACGAGTTCGAATCCAGACTCTGCTGCCTGGTCGGTACCTTTGAGATCTCAGACAAATCACTCGACCTAAGCAGAAACAGAACAACTTACGCAGTAATAACAAAGTGGTAAGGAAAAGCAACTCTGAAAGATTTCAGCGCTCTCATCAGTGCAATGACAAGCCGCCCTTTCCAGACTACAGAAAAGGAAGCATGCCACCCACCTCCGGACAGGAGTGATGGACTCAAAATGAGAGGGGCCAATTTTGAGCATAGCCAGTGTAGGAATTTGCTTTGTTTGGCCTCGTAACGGTTGCAAGGTTCTTTTTTTCCTTTAATTTAGTGGGTTTGAGGGAAGGGTGATTGACAGAAAATAAATGCTTGTTAATTGAAAAAATTAATTTTAAGAGATAAAAGGTGTGGGGAAAAAACAAGTCATGACATTTCTTTGGCCTTCATTTTCCTCCTATGTTAAATGAGAGGTTTGGACTGGATGACTTCCAAGGACCTTTTCATCTCTGAGGCTATGATCCTTTGAAGTCCTTCATGCACCAAATCAAATGTATCTCTTATCTCGCCAAAAGTAGCAACAGGCATTGGACTCCACCAGAAATTGTGTTGTGTGCTAAACTTTTTTTTTTACTATTTGACCACTACACTTTTGAAAAGTAGGGATAATAGCTTATGAATGTATTGTGAAAATACCTATCAATGCTTTTACAACAAACTTTTGAGAGTTCATGATGAATAACATGAAAAAAGCTATAAGTTACAACAGGAATGCCTTGGAAAGTGCCCTGAATCTGAAATCAAAGGAACTATGTTCAAATGCTGAATCTGCCACTCATTGGGAAAGGTCACACAATCTTTCTGGATCTCAATTTCCTCATCAGATGACCTCTGAGATCCTTCCCAACTCTGTCTGTGATCTTTACTGGAATTCTGCTTGTGATCTCCTAAATATCTTGAACAACTAGAAGAGATATGAAAAAAAAATCTAAGTGAGGTTGCAAAAAAAATTAAATTTCTGTTGCTGGAGAAGGTATAAAACCAAGGTGAAGAACTGTAGTACTTATTAGTGCAATTCAGACACCTCCCACCTTCTCTGGACAAAGGACCTGCAAAATTCAAGGAAAAACCTAATCATCTTAAATTTCTGTTTTCAGTTTTCCTGTAGCTGTAGAGACCAAATATTAATAATGTGACTGAAATGTTTTAAATGTTATGGAGAGAATGGCATTACTAAACTATGTCATCCAAAACAGGAGCCATGGGGTGTTAAGAAAGGTCCATTACTTTGCTCATGTGACAGTCTAATAGATGGAAACCAGTGTATTAGGCTAACTTAGCCAGCCATTTAAAATAAATAGGAGTAGACATATGACTAAGGTGTATAAACAGAACAACATGTGGTATACTGACCACCTTTTGTTCCACAAAGCCATTTTCTTTTCAGAGCCAGTAAGACCTTGCCAAATACCTTGCTTTGGGGAAATTTCTGTTCACACTGCTCTGAAGAAAAAAAAAAAAGGATCATAAATCAGTGGTTTTCAACCTGTATTCCATGACACCCTGGGGTTCTACAAGCAGTGACCAAAGGTTACATGGAAAAAAGTGGTAATGGCAGGTTTTACTTTTCGAACACCTCTAATTCCTTTGACTATGTATACTTCGTTGAACATATTTTTTTTAAATCACCTCCAAAATGTCAAATGTACAACCTTGCCCAAATTTCCCATTTTATATTGTTTTTAATTGTATTTTTTTTCCCATCAAGACTTTTTAATATCCTAAATGGCCATTTGGATACACAAGTTACACAAGTTTTGGTTATACAAAGTTACACAAGTAAAGGTTCAGCAAAGTCAAGTGAAGGTTTGAAAGGTTTGACTGGTTTTTTAAAAGATTTAAAACTAGATTGTTCTTTGTAAGAGACTTGTTAGCTAAATAAATGTCAGAATATACTTAGAACTACAATAAGCTACCATTGGTTATGGTGTGTGATTTCCTCCCTTATTCCTGTACATCTTTTTCTTTTAGCAGTTTCTTTCTTTCTTTTTTTTGTGGGGCAATGAGGGTTAAGTGACTTGCCCAGAGTCACACAGCTAGTAAGTGTCAAGTGTCTGAGGCTGGATTTGAACTCAGGTCCTCCTGAATCCAGAGCCAGTGCTTTATCCGCTGTGCCACCTAGCCGCCCCTTTTTCTTTTAAATGCATAGTTTTGTCTAATTTAAAATGTTGACTCTCTGAACACTTATTCAAACTGCATATTTAAATACTGATTGTTTGGTCTGGACTTACATAGGTCAGCAAACTTTCTGTGGTTTATTTTCTTAAAGAATTACTTAGGGGGCAGCTAGGTGGTGCAATGGATAGAGCACTGGCCCTAGAGTCATGAGTACCTGAGTTCAAATCCAGCCTCAGACATTTAACCCGTACTAGTTGTGTGACCCTGGGCAAGTCATTTAACCCCAGTTGCCTCATGGGGGAAAAAAAAAAGAGTTACTTAGGACACAAAGAGGTTAAATGACTTGCCAGCCATAGTTACAGCCATTATATATTAGAGGCAGGATTTGAACCCAA
Organism: Dromiciops gliroides; assembly: GCF_019393635.1. NCBI lineage: Eukaryota > Metazoa > Chordata > Mammalia > Microbiotheria > Microbiotheriidae > Dromiciops > Dromiciops gliroides. The sequence goes on from NC_057861.1 coordinate 142,447,342, forward strand.
GTTTTCCTGACTTCAAGAGCCGCTATGTATTCATTATGCCACACTTCCTCTCTTGGATTTCCAAGAGAATGGAAGATGCTGCTATAGATCATTAAAAAATTATTTTACAGTGGATAAAGCACCGGCCCTGGATTCAGGAGTATCTGAGTTCAAATCCAGCCTCAGACACTTGACACTTACTAGCTGTGTGACCCTGGGCAAGTCACTTAACCTCCATTGCCCCGCAAAAAAAAAAAATTATTTTAATACACTTGAAGACAAATCTTGCAACTAGGCTCTCAAAAATCTGTCCTGCTCCAGCTTTAACTAGCTCATTCTAATTTCCATCAGACAGGTATATCCTGGTCCTATGTATGAGATGCTGTAGGCATTAATGTTAATTTCTTCTCCCATTCCAGTGTCCTATGACATTCATGTAATCTCTCTCTTTTTTTTTTTTTTTTTTGGTGAGGCAATTGGGGTTAAATGACTTGCCCAGGCTCACACAGCTAGTAAGTGTTAAGTGTCTGAAGCTGGATTTGAACTCAGGTACTCCTGACTCCAGGACCAGCACTCTATCCACTGTGCCACCTTGCTGCCCCAAACACAGCTCAAGTCCATCTTTCAGGAAGAAGCCTTGACTGGGCCTCAGTCCTAGAGCTATCCTTTTTTTTTGGTTGTTGTTGTTGTTTTGGGGGGGGGGTGGGGGGAGGGTGAGGCAATTGGGGTTAAGTGACTTGCCCAGGGTCACACAGCTAGTAAGTGTCAAGTGTCTGAGGTTTGATTTGAACTCAGGTCTTCCTGACTCCAGGCCCAGTGCTCTATCCACTGCATCACCTAGCTGCCCCGATGTAATCTCTTAAACAACTAGGATAATTAGCTGCCAAATTATATGACTTTAAAATGGATGCAATTCATCCATTTCCTCCTCAACTGATCTTTACTTTAAAAAAAAAAACCTACAGGCAAGTAGCAGTTGCTTTTTAGAGTGCCTGCTTTAAGAAAATTGTAACATTATGGGTCAGTAGGTCATTCTGCATGTACCTTTCAGCTACTTTTTTATAGATGCTCCATTGGAACTTAACTGAACTCCTCTCCCATGACCATCCTTGTTTGTCTATTACTGACTTTGACTTTAGACTAATAGGTCTATGATTATGTGAGTAATGTGTTTCTAACAGTGTTGACCTAGCTTGGCTAGGTTAAACCCCTGTGCTTTCATTTTAACAAATTATTTCTAACTTCAACTCCTTTCCTCTTCTGAGAGCTCTATCTTCAGTCTTATCCAGCTAACAGCTGGTACAAGTCCACAATCATCAGTGAAGCACCTGTCAGCCTCTCAACTGCCCCCCAGTGGCCGTTTTCTGTGTAATGCCACCTGTGCCACACATTAACTTTCTGTCACAGCTTATCAGAAAGAACACGTTGCTCTAATAATTGTGAGATGTGGAAGAAGGAACTACCTCCCTGCATAAGTAGTGAAAAGTTACCATTCTGTGGTTCTAAGTTGAACATTTGGTAAAGGAGACTAATTCTGCCCACATTGCTGGCTAGTTTGCCACCAACATTGTCTTGGATAAAAATGTTTTGAGAAACATACCATCATTTCAACAGTGCCTAAAGTTGATTCCTTTGTAGCACTTTGACATATTTTGTGCTGAAAAATCTCAACCTCCACCTTAAACCCTTATATATGTTACCCTGTGAAGTTTGGGTTCACCAAGAGCAGCAGTCTGTCTTCTCAGGTAACAACTTGGACCATATTGTTTTTCCCCACTGGGATTTTCTCTTTTAGGCCCTGTTAATTGTCCCCTTGGGCAGCTAGGTGATGTAGTAGAGTGCTGGTCCTGGAGTCAGAAAGGCTCATCTTCCTGAGTTTACATCTGGCTTCAGACACTAGCTATATGATGCTGGATAAGTCACTTAACCCTGTTTGCCACAGTTCCTCATCCATAAAATGAGCAGCAGAAGGAAATGACAAACCATCCCAGTATCTGCCAAGAAAACCCTAAATGATTTTGAGGAAAGTCAGACACAACTGAAATGACTAAACAATTGTCCCCTAATTAATAGCACATACCTGCTCTAGCCTCATAGGAAGATAGGGATTCTTCATTACTTAGTTGACAACCAGCAACTTTGAACCCAGGCCTCCTTGACCACTGGAAACCAGATGGAAACTCTAGTTTCAGTGCCTCCTAAGATGCTTTTTCATTTTACCCTCTGCACACGCCTTCCTCTTCCCCAATTCCCACCATAAGGTTGAAAGTTTAAGGTGGTCAACAGAAGCCTTGCCCAAGTTTCTTGCATAATTGTAGTTATTCCTAGAACTTTAGTACTTCTTCATAGACCACCCCTGAACATAATATTAAAATCTAGGGACAGGAGACTTAAAAGGCAGAGAGCTGTGTATGGAAGATGAAAGATGATTGCCACTACCTAGGAATAGTAATTACTCCTCAGGCTATACAATCGTGGCAAGATATTTCCTTACCTTGGCTGATCATTATTTAGACTGGCGATTAGAGATTGAACCCCTTTGTATGTAGAGTGGATGGTAGGAGTGACTGAGCTCGTGCAGAAATGACTGTTATTTGCAAGAGGGAGAGAGAATAATGTCAGTCAAAGCAGTCGGTGAGGGGATGTTTGGTTTAAGAATGGGGGCACTAATCTGAGAAGAGTAAAAATGGAGAAGTGGGACCAGGGAAGGATTCAGACATTGGAGCCCTAATATCTTGTGATGGAACCTTAATTCATAGGTGCTGAAGAGAGTAGGCAATGGGGCAATAAAGAGGTTGGCATTTCCAGTTGTTTCTCTGAGATGAGATTCTATAAATCTTGGAGTTTCAGTGCCTCCCCTTGCAGGGACTTCAGTATTTCAGGAGCAAATCCTGTTATATCTGAATAGTACAATTCTAAGTTCCAGTAAGGGCAGCTAGGTGATGCAGCTACTCCAGCATCTGTTCCAAGAAAAAAACCCAAGTAGGGTCACAAAGAGATGCAACTGAACAACAACAACAAAATACCCACTAGTCTCTGCATGGGAAGAGTGCTCAAAGGAAATACAAGTGGATCTGGAGATTGGAAAATAATTTGAGATAAGCTTAAATGGAAATAGATCTATAACACATTGATGGCAAGTCATATTTACTTAGCCAATGCCAGGAATTTAAAATGTAGCTCAAAAGAGCCTTTGAAACTCTCCAGAGGAAAGAGTCTCTTAATGACAGATACAGAGGTTTCAACAGAGACAGTAATGCCAATTTGTTCTATCTGGTGTGTAACTGGCATGATGTTTGTGTGATATTGGTATGGTGTTCACATTTAATTGCATGATCTTGATGGTTAGCTGTGTGATCCTGGGCAATTCACTTAGTGCTTTTTCGCATCAGTTCCTCTTCTGTAAAATGAGCTGGAGAAGAAAATGGTGAACTATTCCACCATCTTTGCCAAGAAATCCCCTAATAGGGTCATGAAGAGTCAGACACAACTGAAAGGACTAAGCAACAACTTGAGGTCTCTTTTGTTTAAAAAAAAGAAAATAAATGGGGTGGGGGGATGGTGAGGAGAGATCTTTAAAAAAAAAAAATTCTAGATTTCCTCTGCTGAATATGTTGTGCAGGAATTCTTGTTGAGATGCCCACTGAGATTCCTTGAAATTCTGTGATTCCTCAAGGCAGAATAAGTTCAATTGATCCAGAATCAACTGGGTCCTGCCCAAAGAGACTACTAATTCTAGTACCAAAATACTTAAAATAGTTTTACCCACAAGACCTTTATAAATTAATTTGGCCAGCCTGTTAAAATAAAAGTTTTCTCCAATAGCACTTTCCATACCAAATACTCATTTCTTTTTCTCTCTCTTTTTTTTTTAAGTGAGGCAATTAGGGTTAAGTGACTTGCCAAGGGTCACACAGCTAGTGTTAAGTGTCTGAGGCTGGATTTGAACTCAGGTACTCCTGACTCCAGGACCAGTGCTCTATCCACTGCACCACCCAGCTGCCTCCAAATACTCATTTCTTCTGAAATCTGGAAATCCTAACCTAAAGGTTTCAGAAGAAAGGAGTATTTGAATACCACAGCTTAGATAACCGTATAGCTTCCTGGGACAAGAGACTTTAGGAAATTATAGAGCTCTTTGTGGGAATTTGGGTGACAAATTTCAGAGCTCTTTGTGAGAACTTGGGAGACGAATTCCTCTGTGTGTGTGTGTGTGTGTGTGTGTGTGTGTGTGTTTAAAGTCTAGATCTGTTTCATCTCTTCCCTCCTCTTTCCCAACATCTGACTTGCCGCCTGCCTTTAGACTTCGGGCGGATAGTGTACATTAGATAAAAATGTTTGTTTTCTTATTCATTTCTGGTGTTAATAGGCTCTAGAACAACTCCCTCAGGTCTATTTTTGCCTGAAAGGTCAAGGTTATGATAACCTTACAATCTAAATTGTATAAGAGTATTCATCAACTTGTTGGTCATTTGATGTGAGGGTAAGCCACACTAACTTTTCTTTCAAGTCTTAGCTGGTTACCAGGTACACAAAATCTTCATAGCTCCTTAACAGATCTGTAGTAACATAATCAAACTTTTGCAAAGTCTACATACATAATTTTAATAATTTCTTCTTTTAATCAGCTTGTTTAACATGGTAGGTTCCATGTAATAATAATTAACATTTATATAAGCACTTTAATGTTTGCAAAGAACTTTTCATATGTAATCTCATTTTATCCTTACAACCCACTAAGATAGATGCCATTATTATTCCCATCCTAAAGATGAGGAAACTGAGGCTGAGAGAAGTTAAATAACTTAACCAGGTCACTCAGCTAATATGTATCTGAGTCAGGATTTGAACACAGATTTTCCTGATTCCAAGTACCACTTAGCTGCCTCTAATATCGATTCACCCTTGGGAAAAAAGGCAAAAATTTGCTAGTACATTTTATTGAGGCTAGAAATATATTCATCCTTTGCTAGTGTAACGATTGGAATAACGCCACCTGCTGGAGACTTACTGTAGAAGAGTTCCGCCCATGAAGCGAAGGTCTTTGAGGGCAAGACCAGGAGTCTTTTCTTTGGCATCAGGAAGTGACATTGGCTAGTGGGAGGAGGAAGGAAGAGACTGGCGCTCAGTCTCAGGCTCTTTCCTTAGGACGCTGGTGAAGAGCGGAGCTAGAAATGTGCTCTCCCTTTAATAGATAGGAATCTAGGCCTTTCTCTCTCTTTACCAAATTCTTATTCTCCTTAATAAATGCTTAAAAGTCTAACTCTTGCTAAAGCTTATAATTTATTGGCGACCACTCATTAGATATTTTAGACAGTTTAGCTAGAATTTTAGCCCTTAACACTAGCTTCTAATAAAGTGAATCAGAAACCCCAATTTAATTCTTACCTCTACAAAAGGAAATTAAATGGTGTCTATCTTATTTCCTAAAGGATAGCATTTATGTATTATATTTATTCTGTACAATCCTTGTGTTCTGGGAGAGTTTAATCAGTATTTGTTACTAGTGTCATGAAATATTTTTCTGAAAACTTAAACTATCTTCCAAATAATGGGTAGTAATTTATTAATTCATCTTCCACCAGATTTTTAGTGCCTACAGCATACTTGTCTCCCCCCTCCCCCCCCACCCCAGTAGATTATAAACTTTTTGAAGACAGAGGCTAAACAATATTTAGGCTAATAATTTGATGATTGTTGATGTAATCAGCAATATTTTGGTGATCTAAATAGATTCTGATTACTTCTTGTTGTAAAATCTTGAAAACTTTTCAACAATGCTAACTAGCTAGCTAGCTATTATCCTGTGGGAGATTGTGTGGTATCATGGATTAAATGGGGGACTCCTAGGCAGAAAGACCTGGATTTAAATCCTATCTCAGTCAGATACTAGCTTCGAAGCCAGTGTCCTCATCTGTAAAATGGGGGTAATAATAGCACCAATCTCACAGGGTTACTCTGAGGATCAAATTAGGTTATATATAGAAATGCTGGGGGTGGGGAGAGAGGGAGAGTCGGGAAGGCAGCTAGTAAGGTGTAGGTTTCAAGTCCTGCCAATGACATACTAGTTATGTGATGAAGGACAAATCACCTCACCGGTCAGGGCTCCAGGGAGCTCTCTAAGATTTAAGTTACAGAGTAGATATCCATTGCTAAAAACGAGTTTCCTTACTGGGAGATCCCTATATTATTGAAATCATAGGTCCAGTCTTTTAAAAAAAGGAGGGGGGGGGGCGGAGCTAGGTGGTGCAGTGGATAAAGCACCAGCCCTGGATTCAAGAGTACCTGAGTTCAAATCCGGCTTCAGACACTTGACACTTACTAGCTGTGTGACCCTGGGCAAGTCACTTAACCCCCATTGCCCCACCAAAAACAAACAAAAAAAAATACAAAAAAAGGGGGGTGGTGGCATTTTTCCCTTAGTTATGTCATATTTAAATTTTTTCTATTTTAATAAAGGGGAAAGGAGGAGGGAGGGAAAGAGGTAAAGGAATGGAGGAAGGAGGGAAGGAAAAGAGGGAAGAAGGGAAAGAACAAGGAAGGAAGAAAGGAGATGCATGGATAGATGGTTGGATAGATTAGATAGATAGATAGAGATGGATGGATGAATGGATGATAGACAAATAAATCTATATGTGTACTATATTTTTTACGTATCTATTTCCTTAATCTTAAACTTTTGTCATGACAATTATCTAAAATGCAGGTTTACCTAGAAAAAAAATAGTCATAAATCAACAGTATCAGGGGCAGCTAGGTGGAGCAGTGGATGGAGCACTGGCCTTGAATTCAGGAGTACCTGAGTTCAAATCCAGCCTCAGACACTTGACACTTACTAGCTGTGTGACCCTGGGCAAGTCACTTAACCCCCATTGCCCCGCAAAAAATAAAAATCAATCAATAAATCAACAGTATCTGACACCCTGCAAATGTACTTTGTACTTTGTTAGTTTGGTGTCATTATTGATAGCTTGTGGTAGAGAGAACACTGACCCTATCAGCCACAACAGCTTAGACCTCTGTTGCACCTTTAACATAAAAAAGAGTACCCAGAAGGCTGTCACAGTTCGATGATAGGAGAGGAGATTACATGAAGAGATGATGTCCTCCCACAGGGGGCCCTGACTGACAAAAGGATAATAAAAATCCCAAACACAAATCAATAGCAAAGCTGGAAGCTGCAACTTTTTTTTTTTTTTTTTGCAGGGCAATGGGGGTTAAGTGACTTGCCCAAGGTCACACAACTACGAAGTGTCAAGTGTCTGAGGCCAGACTTGAACTCAGGTCCTCCTGAATCCAGGGCCGGTGCTTTATTCACTGCACTAGCTAGCTGCCCCTGAAGCTGCAACTTTTGAAGGAAGTTTTGCTTTCCAAATGATGTTCCCAACTTTCATTACCCTTCCATCATTACAAAATGTGCTCTTCCAAAATTCAAAAATCTCACTTCCCTTGAGACATTAGCCCAGCCTGGCTAGTGTAAAATGGCTTCTTTACCTGCTCCTAGATTTAACATGCTACCTGCATTTGTTTTGTTTTGTTTTGTTTTGTTTTCTTTTAAGATGCAAATTTAACCCCTACGGCTAAATTCCACCTTTCTCTTTCTGCCACACAAGTGGTAAATAACATTGCCCAATAAATTTTAGCATTTTCCCAAATTGTAAAATACAGAAAAAAAGTATTCATTCGTGTGAGATATAAAAATGTACACTCACACTTCTGAAATCAGCAGCCAATCATTTCACACTTGTACCAAAGGCAAACAAACATAATTCTCCCTGGCAGACGGACAACATTCCAGGCGGCCACCACATTAATTAACTCACCTCAGTCAGATTCCATTTTGACTCGCACAGCTTGCTGTCAGGAAGCCGAGCAATAAATCGTGAGGTGAAATCCTGAACAAGGTAGGGAAGTACCATCTGGTGTGCTGTGAGAGAAGGTGAGACAGTTGTGTTTAACACTAGTAGCAAAGGCTTGTCCAATTTCTTTTTTATTGTTTTCTCTGTTTTCTGATTTGAGAAGAAGCTGGTGTGCTATTCCTATTAACAAAGCATCTCACTGCGAGAGTTCACATTTTCATATTGAGGAAAAGGTCCCATGGCAGGTTTCCTTTGTGAACAGGTTTCCGGAGTTGATGTTGCCAACATTTCAAAAGGACCAAAACTCAAAACAGCAGTGAATCTAATATGTGTGAGAGCTCAATAAATTGTAAATAACTGTTTTTGCCCCATCAGGGGATGATGGGAAACACAGAACTCAAAAAGGTTCACCATTTTATTAAATTCTGCTGTGCTTTCACAGTTGAATACTAACTATTTACTAACCTACAACACATGTGATATGGGGATTAGGGAAAGGAAGGAAATAAGCATTTATATATTGCCAACTATGTGCCAGACACTGTGCCGAACACTTTTTTTACATATATTATCTCATTTGAGCCTTACAACAGTCCTGTGAAGTAGGTTCTGTTGTTGTTCCCCGTTTTACATTTGAGGAAACTGAAGCAAAGTGACTTGCCCATGGTCACACAACTAGTGAGTGCCTAAGGCTGGATGTGAACTCAGGACTTCCTAACTCCAGACCTGCTGCCCTATCAACTGGACTACCAGCTGCCTATAATGAGGGGTTCCATCATTAAGCCACTGTAGAGAGAAGTATAGTTGATAACCTAAATTCATGGAAAAGCAGATCAAACTTCTGGTGGTAACAATTATGATAATTCATTGAAAGAGTAGTTTTCAAAACACTTTCCTTATTACTACTATGTGAAGTAGGTACTATCCCCATTTTACAAATGAGGAAAGTCACACAGCTTATAAATGCAGAAGTCAAGATTCAAACTCTTCTAACTACAATTTCACTGCTCTTTCTACCACATCACATTTCCCCAAATGGAAGACAAGCAAAATTGGACTACCCCGAAAGACAACACCTGGTCGCTGGTTGGATGTAGAGTATATGGAAACAACATAGTTTGCCATCCCTGAAATTCTGCCTCATGGTTTGGCACCAAAGGAAATGAGCCATTAGTGGCCATATAGGTAGAAAGAGAAACAGGAGGAGTATTAAGAGCTAGGTGCAATTTAGGATTTCAAAATGAACAAGACCCCCAGAATTCAAGAATCTAATAGGAGAAGGGATAAAGATATATACACAAAGAATCATAATGCAAAGCAATGTGTTCAGTGCCATGCAAGAGTTAGTTATAATAGTTGATGCTTATAGCAATTTAAGGGCAGCCACATGGCACAGTGGATAGATAAACTGTTTGGCCTGGAGTCAGGAAGACTCATCTTCCTGAGTTCAAATCTTGCCTCAGATACTTACTAGATGTGTGACCCTGGGTAAGTCACTTAACCCTGTCAGCCTCAATTTCCTTATCTGTAAAATGACCTGGAGAAGGAAATGGTAAATCATTGTAGTATCATTTGCCAAGAAAACCCCAAATGGCATCACAAAGAATCAGAAATGACTGAACAACAAACATAGTAGCAATTTAAGGTCTAAAAAACCCACTTTACATGCATTATTTCATTTAAGCTTCATAGTAACCCTGGAAGGTATGTCTGAGAGGCATTATTAGTTCCATTTTCCAGATGAGTGAACTGAGGGTGTGAGAGGTTAAACATCTCCTCCAAGGCCACACACCTAAGTATCAAGGGGGTGGATTTCCTATCATTCTATCTGGCAGCTTATCCATTTTGCCACACCTACAGATAATACAAAGTACCATAAGAAGCCTTGTTGTTGTCATTCTCTGGTCATTTTAGGCAAGTCCTACACTTCCCGGCCTTATTCGTGTTTTCTCGGCAAAGATACTAGGATACTTTGCCATTTCCTTCTCCAGCTCTTTTTTACAGATAAGGAAACTGAGGCAAACGGGTCGAAGTGATTTGTCCAGGGTCACACAGCTAGTAAGTGTCTGAGGCAAGATTTGAACTGAGGAAGATGAGTTTTCCTGATTCAGGCCCTCTATCTACTGTGCCACCTCACTGCTCCCATAGAAGCCTAGAAGAGGTAAAGATGACTTCAGTCTAGGATGATTAGATAAGCCTTAATGAAAGTGGTAGCATGTGAACTGAACCTTTCAGAAAGAGAATCGACTTTCCATAGGAGCCTTTTCCTACATATGGGAGGAAAGGGCATTTTAGACATAAGGAATAGCATGAGCAAAGACACAAGGGGAATAAAACTTGTGTTGTACTTAAAAGGAATGACAAATAGGTCACAATGGCTAAAAAATACAGTAGAGGCACCATGGAGCAGTGGTAGAGAGCTGGATTTTAAGTAAAAAAAACCTGGGTTTGAATCTTCCCCCTAATACTTACTAGGGAGGGAGGGGATGTGCGTGTGCGTGTGCGTGTGTGTGTGTGTGTGTGTGTGTGTGTGTGTGTGTGTGTGTGTGGAGAGAGAGAGAAAGAAATACCTGTAGTACCTACTTCACAGGATTATTATGAGATTCAAAAAGATAATTATAGGAAATACTTAATAATTTGATTATTATAAATACATAAATTAAAAATAAAGGACATATGAAGAAAGATGCTATCTGCATCCAGAGAAAGAACTGATAAATAGAAGTATGTATAGAATAATTTTACATATATTATATATATATAATGTGTGTGTGTATATATATATACACACACATACACACACACACCCCTTTTTCTTTTTTTTTCTTCTTTTTTTTTTTTTTTAAGTGAGGCAATTGGGGTTAAGTGACTTGCCCAGGGTCACACAGCTAGTAAGTGTTAAGTGTCTGAGGCTGAATTTGAACTCAGGTACTCCTGACTCCAGGGCCAGTGCTCTATCCACTGCGCCACCTAGCTGCCCCTACACACCCCTATTTCTGTCTAATGGTAGCCATGGGGGTGGGGGAGAGAAAAGAAAAAGAAAAATAGCAAAGTTACATGGCAACTTTATTATATATTTAAAAGGAATAACAAGTCATAATAGAGTTTTGGGTTCATGTGCAATCATCTTTTTATTATACTGTATTATGGAAGTGCTTATATTATTCCATAAATTCAAATAAAATAATTTTAAATGAAAATACTAGATGATTTTCAGTTATTATTATGAAAGGGGTGGGGATGGTAAAAATAAGCCTGAAAAAGGTAAGTTTGGACTACATATTGATGGCCTTTTAAAAGCAATCTATTCTTCAGGTCACTGCAGATTTTTGTGTTGGGTGGTAGCATGATCAAATATATTCTTTTTCGAAAATTACTCTGATAGTGGTATATAACATGCATTGAAGGGGGAAGGAACTGATGGTTGATATACCAGTTAATCAGCTATTTTTATAGCCCATGTAAAAGAAACAAGGGGTCTAAATTACAGTAATAGCAGTAGGACTGGAAAAGAGATGGTGGGTGCAAGAGAAATTTTGAAAGTAGAATTGACAAGACTCTTGAGGTCTGATTGGATTTGCAGAAGAAAAGGAGAGAGAAGAATCAAAAATGACTTCAAGATTTCTAACCTGACTGATGAGAATAGTAACATCACCATCAGATAGGGAAGTCATGAGCAAGGAGAGCCGGTTTTGGAGAAAAATGGGCATATGTTCAGCTAATAATTCTTCTAGACTCCTAGGGATTTTGTTCAGTTCTTATTTTTCCTGATGTCTCTGCAGCATTTAACATTGTTCACCAGCCTCTTAGATAGTCTCCCTTCCCTAGGTTTTTGTGATACTGCTTTTTCTTGGTTCTCTTTCTACCTGAGTGCTCTTTTTTGGATAGTTCATCATCTATTTACTTATTTAAATTTTTGTGCCCCCCCCCACCCCGCAATAATGTAAACTCCTTAAGATTGTGGACTGTTTCACTTTTTTCTATATCTGCACCATCTAAAGCAATGAATGGCAAATGGTAGGCACTTAATAAGCACCTGATGATTAATTGAATTCACTGCCTTTTAGATAGAAACATATTACTATCATCAATATTATTATTATTATTATAAGAGCTGTTGTTGTTCAGTTGTTTAATTGTATCTGACTCTTTATGACCCCATTTGGGGTTTTCTTGGCAGAGATACTGGAGTGGCTTGTTATTTCCTTCTTCAGCTCATTTTACAGATGAAGAAAACAGAGGCAAACAGGGTAAAGTGACTTGCCCAGGGTCATACAGCTAGTAGTGTCTGAGTCCGAACTTGAATTCAGCTCTTCCTTACTCCTGACAGCAGTGTTCTATCCACTGGGACTCCTATTATTTTTATGTTATCCACAGTATGGTAGCTGTGGAATGAGGAAGGCCTGAATTAAAATCTTGCCTTCAGGGGGCAGCTAGGTGGCACAGTGGATAGAGCACTGGCCCTGGAGTCAGGAGTACCTGAGTTTGAATCTGACTTCAGACACTCAACACTTACTAGCTCTGTGACCCTGGGCAAGTCACTTAACCCCAATTGCCTCACCAAAAAAAAAAAAATCTTGCCTTCAGACATTAACTGTGTGACCCTGAGTGAGTAATTAAACTTCTCTCAGCCTCAATTTCCTTATCTGTAAAATGGATATAATAATTGCAGCTACCTTACTAGCTTTTCATGAAAATAGAATGAGACAGCATACATAAAGAGGTTTGTAAAGTAGGTCCTGCAGTGAATAGAGCACTGGTAGCTTGGAATCAAGAAGACATCCTCATGAGTTCAAATCTGGCCTCACACACTTACTAGCTGTGCTATGGTGGACAAATCAATCTTGTTTGCCTCAGTTCCTAACCTGTAAAATGAACTAGAGAAGGACATGTCATACCACTCCAGTATCTTTGCCAAGAAAACCCTAAATGGGGTCATGAAGAGTTGAAAATGACCCAACAACAACCAAAAAAGCCCCTTAAAACACCATATACATATTAATACACATAATAAATTGTAATCATTATTACTACACACTTTACATTGTGTCTATTTCTTTACCTTCATCCACTTTGTGACAAACAGCAAACATCTATCTACATGATCACGGGCTCTGTGTAGTCCATAGTAATGGAGCAGAACAAAGTTAATGGACCTCTACAAAAAAACAGGGTTGAACTGAGTCACAAGCCTAACAGTCACTTCCATTTTCAAACTACTATTCCACTTTTCAGAGTACTGTGAAATCTCCTTTGTTCTTAATGTCTAAACTTTGGGTAATCCATTATTATTCTACTGGCCCAATTGCTCAAAAGTACTCTAATTCTTTTCTTATCCAAAAATAGAGGGTGATCAGGCATCTCTTTCCTGCTAAGAAACTCCAACCTCACTCACACCCACAAACCAATGATCACTCTATCGATCATACAACCAGAATTTATTAAGCACCTACTATGTGTCAGGAAGACGGCTGCTAGATGGCTCAGTGAATAGAACACAAAGGCCTGCAGTCAGGAAGAACTGAATTCAAATCTGGCCATAGACACTAGCTGTGTGACCTTGGGCAAGTCACTTAACCTCTGTTTGATCACACTGTGAAATCACCTTTGTTCTTAATGTCTAAACTTGAGGTAATCCAGTGTTGTTCTGCTGATCAAGTTGCTCAAAAGAGCCCTTAATTCTATTCTTGTCCAAAAACTCACCGGAGAAAGAAATGGCAAATTATGCCAGTATCTTTGCCATGAAAACCTTATGGATAGTATGGTCCACAGGGTAATGAAGAGTCAGACATGACTGAACAACAACATATGTCAGGAACAGTGCTGGATGATGCTAGATACAAAGACAATATGAAGCAGAGTCCTACCCTCAAGCAGTTTACATTCTACAGGGAGAGAGACAGCAAGTACACATCTTTTTGTTTTTTTTTGTTTTTTGTTTTTTGCGAGGCAATGGGGGTTAAGTGACTTGCCCAGGGTCATACAGCTAGTAAGTGTCAAGTGTCTGAGGCCAGATTTGAACTCAGGTACTCCTGAATCCAGGGCTGGTGCTTTATCCACTGTGCCACCTAGCTGCCCCCAGAAGTACACAATCTTTAACCATTTAGGTTTTCATATTCAGATATAAATATTTATACAACAAATAAAAGCTCTTTTTTTGAGGAGGAGACACTATTGCCTGGGCAATCAGGCAATCCCTCGTATTGGGGTGCCATCTGAGGTGAGATTTAAAGAAAGCTTGGAATTCTGAGAGGCAGAGGTGAGGAAGGGATGCCTTCCAGGCATGAGGGGGACAGCCTATGTGAAGGCATGGAGACAAGAGATGGAATGTTGTGAGTGAAGAACCATAGGAAGCGGTGTGGACATGTTGGGGCACAGAAAAAAGGCCCTGAATCTTTGTGCAGACTTCTTCCTCCCCTGCAGGTGGTGCTGAGAGACAGGTTCCTTATTTACACACTGCTTTTTTATATATTTATTTAGACATTATGTATGAGGGTGTGAAAAGGTACACCCAGTACTTGGGTTAACGTTGGGGTGGTCTAATTTCTTTCTCCCCTGTACCCCAAGAACTGAGACACAAGGGAATAAAGGAAGTTCATGAAAAGATCTGAGAGGAAAAACTAGAGCCAAGAGAGTCCAAGCCAAGAAGAGCCATGGTGGACAGAAAAGCCAGTGGGCCTGGCTAGTCCGTGACTTTGGTTGCCTTTCAAACCTGTAAAGGAGGACAGTTATTTTAAGGTGTCAGGGAAACGGAACCTTAAAAACTTTTACTTTCCTGAAGAAAAGGAAGTCTGGGCAAAACGAATAGCCCTGTGATATTCCCCACCCATCTCTACCACAGGAATTCCAACAGACGTTCTGCACATCTTCCCTGTACTTTCCAACCACAGTTGAGGCTGACAGTGTCTATCAACATGCCATTCCTTACTCCTGTGGTTGCTCAGTGGAAAGCTGAAGTGGTGGACTCAGGGCTGAGGGCAGTAACTGAGGATCTGAGAAAAAGTATTTCTAGCTAGGGGGAAATAGAATCCACAAAGTCCTGTGGTGTTGCCCTGGGTCCAGGTATAGATTTTCTCCTCTACAGATCCCATTCAACATCCCTTGATAAATATTCCCTTGATAAATATAGAAATGGGACTTCAACAAGAACAGTCATATGTAGGGATATCAAAAATAAATCTCAGGAGCACAAGCTTAGCAGCAGTTTGACCCTAGTCCACCTTTCCAGTCTTTCTACTGGTTTCTCCTCTACATAAACCCTTTGTTCCATATTGGAACCGAGGAAGACCTTTCCCAGTCCCTCCACACACACCTCCATTCCTCACTGTTAGTCTCTTCCATTTGTATACTTTGTATATCTTTCATGTACATAGTTATTTACATATTGTCTTACTCCATTGGATTGTAAACCCCCAGGAGGTATCTTTGCCCTTCTTTTGGGGGGTTAAGTGACTTGCCCAAGGTCACACAGCTAGTGAGTGTCAAGTGTCTGAGGCTGGATTTGAACTCAGGTACTCCTGAATCCAGGACCAGAATTTTATCTATCCACTTCGTCACCTAGCTGCCCCTCTTTGCTCTTCTTTGTATTCCCCAGTGCTTACCACAATGCCTGTCACATAGTAAGCACTAAATACTTATTGACTAAGACTGTTCTACCCACTGCCCCCTTAGAGTCCTTGATATTTTTCCCATCTCTAGCTCTCCCTTCTATTTCTCTAACACTTTCCCAAACTTCTAGCCCCATCTCAGTTCATGTTTCTTCCACCTCATCTAAGAAGTTTTCACTGACCACCCTAGCAGGATGAGATTTCTCCCTCTGCTGAGCTCTGACCAGGCTTTCAACTCATTGCCCGTACTGCTTTCCACATGGATTCACTCCCTAGAAATGTGAGTTACCTTTTTTGTGTGTCTTATCCCTCAACCCCTCAAATAAGACTAGAAGTTCTGAAGGCCAGGGACTAGATGTGCAATAAATTACCTTTTGAATGATATAATAAGAGATACTTTGGGCACTAAGTGTCTGGTGGTGAATTGTAAGCAATCTCAGCACTTTTGCCCAATTCTGATGATGGTCTTGTTGATCTGAAAGGAGGGAGGTCATTGTTGTTTTGTCAGTTAGTCGTATCTGACTCTCCTTGACCCCATTTGCAGTTTTCTTGGCAAAAATATTAGAATAGTTTGCCTTTTCCTTTTCTAGTTCATTTCACAGAAGAGAAAACAGGCAAACAGGGTTAAATAACTTGCCCAGGCTCACAGAGCTAGTGTCTGAGGTCACATTTGAACTCACATCCACTGCACCACATAGCTAGGAGGGAAGAGTATTTTAAAGTTTCATATCTATGCCTTTTAAAATAAAATTGCTTTGTGGTGTTCTTTATCTTTTCTCAAAAATAAAAAGAAATACTGGTAGATGGAATAAAACAGAGAGTGAAAGGCACACATGCAAAGCAGATATTGGTTCCTAAAGTAGGAGGGGGGAGGAGAAAGGTGCCATAGTATATAATACAAAGAACACCTGGCCTGAAAGTCAAGGGGGACCTACTTCAAATCTTGGCTCTACTACAGAATGTAGTGTTTGGAGGGAATGGAATTCCATCTAGGAATAGAAACAGAGGAATGAAATGAGAAACAATAAACAGGATGGGTAACGCAGAGTTGAAAAAAAATTGAGTTATGGATGGGGAAAGCAGAATTTACCACATGAATTGAAAAAAAAAAACAAGAATTCACTTCATAGATTGATGTTACTGAATGAAGGTATGATGTAACCCAAATGAAGGTGTAGTAACAGGATTGAGTAGAGAAAACAGCCTTACACAAGTCTGGGATGGAAACAGATGGCAACTGTGTTTCTTGTCAGGCAGATGAAATTCAGGTCATGGGAGGAGAAAGGTAGATTAGGAGAAACTAAGGTGTGGAGACAAAGAGGAGCCTGGTCCTAAATAGGGGGTGTTGAGCGTGTCAATCTAAATATTTGTTTAGGATTTTTTTGTTTTGATTCAGTGTTTCTGCTTGGTCAAATCCTTGAAGTGTGTAGACAGAAGAAACAAGAGAGATGCTCCCTCAGCAACTGCTGAGTAGAAAGAAAAGGTTGTCATTGTACCTAGGTAGCTTTATTTATTTTCTCTTTAATCTTTTGTGTTTTTTTTTTAAAGAGAGGGGTAATTTAAGACACTGGGCAAATTAAAACCAAATAATATAGAATACTCATGTTTTTAACAGTCTGTGCTGAAGCTGGCTCTCACAGGGCCCCTACTCCCTCATTCTTTCTGTTCTTTTTTAAAAGTTACACTACTGAAGCAAAGACAGAGGTGACATCATCCTTGGTAGCTTTGCTTTCAGTAACTCACTTAACCTCTGGCCTTGGGTTTCTCCTCTATGTAATAAGGACAATACCAGGAGTTTGATTCTTCTCTAACTTACTTGAATTTCCATAGCTGGACCAAAAACCTTGAGAAAACAGGTTTTCTTTTTCTCATGAAGATTTTTGGCATTTTGTGCCCCCTGCTCTGCCAAGAATGTCTTGAGAACAACCTAGCTCTCAGTATTTTATTTGGCATTTCCACTTGCAATTCCAAACAGAACCTGCATGCCCAGAGGTGCACATCACTGCAAACCTAACATGATTAAGGGAAAAAGTTAATCAAATCTTAAATGGATTTGATTTTAATTTAGGATGAAGGCTTGGGTCTGCTTTTATTTGTTTTTAGATAATTTGTATGTTCCTACTGGCTTTTTTTGGGGGGGGGGGTTGTTCCTACCATTTTGTTGAAGCCTAAGTTTGTTGGAGCTATCATCTCTAAATAGCAAAAGAAAATTCACTCTGATTAGCTTCATTATTTGATTCCTCTAACCTTTTGGAGGGTGCTGAAGAGAGGGCTGATAGCAGCTTGTCACATAGCCCAGATTCTTGGTGAACCAATGAAGTTATAGTGAAAATGCTGTATTACAAACTGTGCTGTGTGCTTTAGTTGGAAACAGAAAGATTTTACACAACGGAATGATGAAGAACTGGTTAAAATAAAAAGCAGGTGGTGCTTGGAAGGGAATTTTTTATTTCACTCTGACAGAAGCTTTATGTGGGGTTAGACCACACTCCTGATTCATCCCGGATTCCTCAAGCTGCCCATTAATCTCACCTCCTTCCTCCATGTAACAACGACTTCCGGGCAATATTTCTTCTCCCTTCTCTTCACCACCCAGGTGCCCATCTTCTCTGAACTCTGTCTCGGTGGGATCACAGGAGAAGCTGGAAAAGATTCAGCACACATTCTCTCCAGCTCCACATTTCACAAATTGAATTATCTTTATTTACCTCAGCTCTTCAAGAACTACTCTGACACATCTTCCATTTCGTTCCTTCCCTCTACTCCTAACCCACATACATACACTTGTATTTATTTAACAAGGCTGCATGATTTTTGTTTGAAAGCCTGAAGAAAGCCCTTAACTTGGAGGCAATAAGACAGTCATTGTATTTATAGAGCAAAAGTACTTTTCAGATGTTAACTCATTTGGTCAGTACAAAAGAAATATACTCTTTTTTAAAAATTGGTATTTAATACTTAAATGGATGATCCACTTCTCAATTTTCCAAAGCTTACAATAAGGTCCTAGAAATTTGGGACAATAATATAGGGAGGATAAAAATCTGAGCATTTAGGTTGTCTGTAATAAAATAATATAGGCCAAATACTGCGTACTATCTCCTCCTTACCCTGAATTGTAGACTCCTTGTAGAATAAGGATCATATCTTTTTTTTTGGGGGGGGGGTCATATCTTTTTAAGAAGCCCAAGTTATTCCCTGTTCATAAGTTAGCTACTGATTTCATTGAGTCAGGCTACTAGGGACTATTTGGTGTGAGAGGGTAAGTCTGGCTTAATGAAGGCAACAAGGACAATGGTGCCCATTATGCATTAACTGCCTGAACCTTGTGTACTGCTTTTCTTGTATGTATTAGGTAATTCATTAAAACAGATTTGATGGTCCTGATGATACCTTAGAGACCTACTGTTGTAGGTCTTAGTCTGAATTAAGATTCAACAAACATTTAACTCAATTCAACAATAATCGATATAATAATTAACCAGCTAGTAATCCGTTTGAATGATAACTGCAAAGTAATACTATATTTCCACTTTGTGATGAAAGTACTAATAAGCACTTGCTTTTTTTGTGCTTTCAAAGAAATAGCTGAAGAGGCAGGGAGAAGAAAACAATTTAGCAAAATAAAAATAAAATAAAAATAATGATGTGGGGTGTTTGGTTTCATGTGTCTAATGTCCGTAAAATCCAGTTCATTAAATGCTCTGTAAATTCACATATACTATAAGACATTCCTTACTTTAACCCTTGCTCTTTTAAAAAAAAATAATTGACAACTGCATCTGGGCCCTTCAGAGCCCATCTGGGCCTGATTACTGATTAAATAATTTACTCCCCACCATTGTTTTAGAGAAATTCTTCCCCAGAATTAAGTGGGGAGTAAAATCAAACCCTAGGAGAGTAAGTGGGAGTGGATGCTTAACATTCATGTGCTCATCTAAACTGCTTTGAGATTTTATTATTATCCTCATGATTTGGTGGGAGGTTAAAAATCCATGTCCCAGAAATGTAAAAAGTTGCTTTGGTGGGAACAACTTTTTCTCCCACAGTTTCCTTCCTTTTCAAAATCTGTGAACAGTTAGTACATTCTAATCTACTCCTTGCCAAAATCTTTTGGAGAAAACACTACTAGGGAGCAAGACACTGGCCATACTTTTCTTTATATCATTAGCAAAGCGTGAAAAATATTTGAGATATAGTACTGATCATTTCTAAAATGACCTGTGAGTTTATGATTTATAAGCCATTACATATATACACACATTAGAGATGGATTATATATAGATATATAGGTGTATTGTATATACACACACACACACACACACACATCCCTTTCTATATATACAGACACACACACACGGAGCAAATTAAATTTCCTTTATGCAGAGTAATTAGGCAGGGATTTTAGGAGAGTAATACTGGCAGAGCCATAACTGGGAATTATAACACCTGGGGCAAAATAATTTGGGGGAGGGAAACAGAGAATACAAGACAAACCTAGGCATCATGTGCTGCCATCACTGCAAATTTCTGACATGTTGCATGGCATAGGTTCCCAGGCTGGAGGACCTGCAGTCACCCTGATCACATGGAGAAAGTTATTTTGGGAGATGGAATGACAGCATTGAGACCACAAGGAGGCCTGTCTCTGTTTCACCAGTACCCAATGCTGTCCACCATTCCTGAAATACTTATTCCCTCCTCACCCTTACCTATATTAGAATCCCTCAAGGGCAGCTAGGTGGTACAGTGGATAAAGCACCAGCCCCGGATTCAGGAGGACCTGAGTTCAAATCCCGCCTCAGACACTTGGCACTTACTAGCTGTGTGACCCTGGGCACGTAACTTAACCCTCATTGCCCCCCACCCCCCCCCCCCATCAAAAGAAAAGAAAAGAAACCCTCCCTTCCTTCAAATCTCAGCACAGGTTATTTTCTATCAACCCCAGCTCTTACCACTTGCCTTGAAATTACTTTGCATTTCCTTACGGAAGTACATATTATTTCCCCCAGTAGAATATGTTGTTTGAGGACAAGAACTATTTCATCTTTATTTTTTATCTCTAGTACCTAGCACAGTACCTGGCACTTATCAGGCACTTAATAAATGTTTATTGATTGATATGAATCTGAGGTCAGAAAAGGGGCGGACATACTTCCTTCCCTATGGTGCCAAGGGTAGGGGGAGGAGCACACCTCTTCCACATCTTTTGCCAGCCCTACAGATTCCATTCTGAATGTGCTGGAGAAGAAGCCGGGCGCCCCTCCCAGATCTAGGCTCATTGGGGCTTTGCAAGCAGGCCAGTGCTAATGGTTCTGGCTGCTGATTTCCTTATCATGGAAGTACAAAATAGAGAAAGCTCTGACTACCAGGCAAATGCCCAGCTGTCCTCTGTAGCGGTTGAACCTATTAAGCTATTATTTAATCTTGTGGTCTAAAACTACAAGCGTATACAGGGGTACCAAAAGTCTTAGTGTAATTTTCAGCTTTAACAGCTTAAAATTGTGCTAAGACTTTTGGCACATCTTGTGTTTGGCTTTAGTCTTCCCTTTGCTTGATTTTCTGAAGCTTCTGGACTTTTCCCTTAACTGATCCAGAGAATAGCTTGGCCATATTAGCAGCTGCATTATTGTGTGCTGAGAAAAGTCCTCAGCTATGTATAAATGACTCCTGAGGGGTACAAAGGAATTACTTAGCTAAGCTGCCATTGGATGCTTTTGCTCTCTCCACCCTGCCCCAAGGCAGGTCCTCACATTGGGTTTGGAAAGCCCAGAATGGACTTGGGTAGATCACAGAATCCCTGAACCTATACAACGGAAACAACTCCCTCTTCAGCAGAAATACATATGCACCAAGACAACATTGATACCAGCCTTCCACTCTCTCTATAGAGATGAGTGGAATTTTTTCACATTTGTTCAGTCATTTTTCAGAAGTGTCTGACTCTTTGTGACCCTGTTTGAGGTTTTCTTGGCAAAGATCCTGGAATGGTTTGCCATGTCCTTCTCCAGCTCATTTTATAGATGAGGAAACTGAGGCAAACAGGGTGAAGTGACTTACCCAGGGTCACACAGCTAATAAATGTCTTGAGGCCAGATTCGAACTCAGGAAGAAGAGTCTTCCAGCCTCCAGGACAAACATTCTATCCACTGCACCACCTAGCTATTCATGTAGATAAATATTAATTCAGTGAATGTGATTGTCTTTCATCTGTGAAAAATTTCCCCAAAAATTAATTTACCAGAAAACTCTGGTAAGGCTACATCAAGCTATACTACCCAAGCAAAGTAGAGTTTATCTGAAAAACCTGGAGTGGGAGCTTTTAAGTGGGTATAAACAATGAACAATATACAATAATTCACTTCCCCAAAGGCATGGTGGTAGTGTCTTTAACTTGAAATATCTGGCCTAGCTTGCCTCCATGATTCTAATTCAATGGATAACTGCTGGCTTTCCATTTTCCTTTGTCCTACGTAGATTTAGCCTTAAAAAGGAGCGATGGGGGGAAAAAACAGGAAAGGTTTCTGAAGAACAGAATTGATAGTAGGCAAATAAGTGTTAAAGTTGAGGAAACTCATAAGCCACTGATAATAGCAGCAGCTTAGTGAACAAAAGAAAGAGTAGGAGCAAAGAGCTAAATAGAAAGGTCAAAAGTATCAGAAGACAATAAGGTTTTAAGAATTCTATCTGTGAAAGTAAAAATGTCTAGAGAAAGGAAATCTGGTCATAAACAGACCATATTTTTAAAAAATAAGGGGGGGGGGAAGGAGAGAGACAGAGACAGAGACAGAGAGAGACTAGAGTATAACTTTCACAGTCGGCTTGAACAATCCAGGGATCATGTACCGACCTGTACCAGGGGAGCCCTACATACTGTCAAAGATTATCTTTGGTGATACAGAGCTGAGAGCTGTCATGAAATTCTCTTAGCTGTGCAGCACAATGTCAGATGACATAGTTTTATAAGGAAGTAGAAAAGCACATCAACTCATTCGTTTATTCCACAAATACTTACTAAGGGTTTACTAGATGAAATACACTATGCTGGGCACTGGGAGAATGACAAAGATAAATGAGGCAAGGTCTTCTTCCCAGGAACCCATCTGGTCTAGTGGATAGATAGTACAAGTGGAATCTAGTAGGGGATGATAAGACAGATTAGTAAAATACAAATTGGAATAAGATAAGGGTGTAGGAGAAGTACAAAGTGCTAGGAGATAGGATGAAAAAATAAATACATTCTTTAGAAGGTTAGGAAACCGAGGGTCATCTCTGTAGCCTTGAACTCCAGGCTCTGCTAGAGGTTTGCATTAGCAAAAATGTCAAACCTTCTATCAAGCTAAGAAACATTTTGCCCCTCAGATGCAGTAAATGATAAAATATAAATCCTCATAAAAAGTCTCCTGTTGGTCAGATATTTCCCTTTTTTTAAAAAAAACTAAGCTTGTTTAAACATCCCACAAATCACAACAAACTAGTTAAGTCCCTTAGAATACACAATCACCTGTTATGGTTGGGGATTGTGTAAAAGAGGAATTGTAGGGGGCAGCTAGGTGGCACAGTGGATAAAGCACTGGCCCTGGATTCAGGAGGACCTGAGTTCAAATCCGGCCTCAGACACTTGACACTTACTAGCTGTGTGACCCTGGGCAAGTCACTTAACCCCCATTGCCTCTCAAAAAAAAAAAAAGGGATGGGGGGGATAGGTGTGTGCTTTAACCTTAATGTTAGTATACTAATGGGGTATGTGGGGTTTTCAAGGACTAGCATCTTTGGTGTGAGGGTTTGCCAAGACCTTCTCAGAGCTATTCATTCACCTTTGGTGTCCACCTGTCACCCAACTCTCACCTGTGGCTCTAAGAAGCTGTAGCATGTACAATGGTCACATCCCAGTAAAACCCTCTTGGCAGTCGGGCTAAACCAAGTAAAGGGTAATCAACAGGTCTCAAATCCACCAGTGAGTTAGGGGGAATGTCTACTCCAAACATGCGAAGACTTTCCCTAGGATGCTGTGGAGTACTTACAGCTTAGTCAGACATCTAAGACACCAAGATCATCTACTGCATCCTACACAGTCTCTTGACTTTTGTCTTGCTACTGGACTTTGATGACTTTGGAAGAGAGAGTGAGGTAACTGCCTCACTTAAATTCAAAGGCAAATCAAGACATCCTGTGATGTCATTGGTCCTCTTTGAAAATGAAGGACAAATAACAACAATAACAGTATACTAATGTTGTCCATTATCTTTAATCTGAGTTTTCTTTCTTATTAAGTTGTTGCCATTCATCAAATTGCAATCATTATGTATATATATATATATATTTTTGGGGGTCTTACATTCTTTTCATTCTGACAAGTTCCTTTAGAGGTAGGGGAGGGTGCATCATAGCTTATCTAACTTCTTTTTTAAAAAACACATTTCTTAACGTAAGATTATTTTGTTTTCTGGACTTCAAAACATATATGACGCCTTCTTCATCGTTGGCTTGGACAGACATCTTTATTGGTTTTGTAGGCACTCCAATGAAATATCACTAATAAAACTTGTAAGAACTGTACTAATCAGTTACTTATCCATCCAAAATGAACAGATTAATGACCAAAAAAATGAAAGGGAAGTGGTGTTGAATGGGAAATCCAACCAACCAATAAAAAGTAATGAGTTAAGAGTTGGAAGCAGGGATACTTTCCCACTCCTGCAAAAGCATAGCCAAGAAAACTCAAGTTGTTGTTGGATTGTTATGCACAAACAGTTCCTGAATCACTCACCAAGTCCAACAAAAGTTACAAATGTTTGTCTACCCTTTTTCTAACATTTTACCCCTGAACAAAAGTCTCTTAATTAAATCACAAAAATGGGCAGAATGTATTTTTTCCTCATTACTAAACTTGAAATGTTAATTTTATTTTCAGCATTTATAACTTTCATCTTTAAAAGCACAGATTTTGTTTACTAGTGAAAAAAAATTGGAATCCAGTCATAGGAATGGAATTGTCCTAAGTGATAGTTGACCTTTTTTTTTAACCTAGACATGGCAACACCAAATAACAGCTTAAAATAAAATACAAAAAAAGATTACTGTACCCCACTGGAACCATGCGGAGAATTTAGGCAAGTAAAATGCAATTATCTAAATTGGATTTAGCTGTTGAAATTTAGTGTGGTGTTGTTATGATGTGATTATCATGTACTTAGTAAAATTTATACTAGGATCTCTTTCTGTTGACAAAAGGAAAGTCTTAATGGTTAAATACCTTTAGCTTTAATTTAAAAAAATAATAGATTCAATGTTTTTTAATGGATATAAAATTGAATTCCATTAACCATCAAAGCAACTACTATTTCCAAGATGCTAAATAGTAAATAATCCAACAGGACTAACTTGAAATATGCACTTGAATGAGAAGTGGTTTCTAAAACCATGATATAATTTAATTCAACAAACATTCATGACAGTGCCTACTATACATAAAGCACTCTGATAGGCTGTAGAGATACAAAGGTTTTTTTTTCAATGGGTACTTACTCTCCAGGAGCTTAAAATCTATTTAGGTGGATAATATGATATTTATATGCATACATATCTTGTGTATGTGTATATACACACATATATGTCTTGCTTTCAAGGAGATTATATTCTATTTAGGGAGATTGTGATATATGTACACAGATAAAGAGAACACAGGGTAGGATGAGATGAGATGAGAGCAAGAATGAGAACTACACAAAGTTCTTTAGGAAAATTTCAGCTGGAGGATCAGGGAAAGTTTTATGGAAGAAGTTGATCTTGAGCAGAGTCCCAAAATGATGCACTCAAAATAAATCATGTATTTTGGGGTGGAGCAAAGTCTGTCTATAGTGGGAGATAGCGGGGAAGGGTACCTCTACAACAGCCTAACCCCCATGACATTCAACGATCCATCTTCTTCAACCCAACTGTTAATCACAGAGACACATGGAGATCAGTTAGGAATTACTATGTCATCTCATCAATATGAAGGTTGTGTACTTCAGCAAGAAGCTAATATATATGCCCAGAGTCAGAGCACGTGCTCTCTCTCTCTCTCTCTCTCTCTCTCTCTCTCTCTCTCTCTCTCTCTCTCTCTCTCTCTCTCTCTCTCTCTCTCTCACACACACACACACACACACACACATTTAAATGCATTTAGCCTTCTCAAAGGATTTTCACATCCAGCATTCCATTTAATAATCAAAATAACCCAGTCAGTCTTACATACTCCTTCCAAAATGATTTTCCTTAAGAACAGATCTGAATATCAACCAGCCATCTCTGCTACCTTTAGGGCAAAATATAAACTTTTCTGTTTAACACTGAAAACCCCTCACAATCCAACCCCAAACTATTTTTTTTTTACAGGGCAATGGGGGTTAAGTGACTTGCCCAGGGTCACACAGCTAGTAAGTGTCAAGTGTCTGAGGCCGGATTTGAACTCAGGTCCTCCTGAATCCAGGGCCTGTGCTTTATCCACTGCACCACCTAGCTGCCCCCCAAACTATCTTTTTACCTTTATTGTACATCACTATCCCCACCCAACCCTACAGGGTGGGCCAAAAATCATGAAGGGGTTTCAATATTTAATAACTCCTTTATTTTTTGTTTTTAATTTACAACATCATAGCATCAAATACAGTACATATAGGAAGTGAATTTATATAATGTGTGAAAAATAAAATCTCGTAAATGGTGAAAAATAAGGTAAAAATAATTTTCAAAGAGTTTACATTCCACTGGGGTTGGGGAACCTTATGCACACAAGTAAAAAATACAAAGCAAACTCTAAATCTTATGAAAATGAATGTTGAAAACTACCTTTACATGTAACTGGAAAATAAAATAAATGTTTGTTGCTGAAAAAAAATACAAAGCATATTGTATATAAAGGAACACAAAATCATTTCATGATAGTTCCAATAACTGTGGGATTTAGTCAAGGCCTTGAATTTGGACCCAGCATCAGATCTGTGCTTTGAAAGGACCAAGGCATTGTACAAGGTGGAATTGAGGAGGGAGTGCATTCCAGACTCAGATTATTTGTGTAAAAACAGAGACAGGAGATGGAATGCTGTCCACAGGGAATAGCTAACTAGCCAGTTTGACCTGAATGGAGAGTGTTGGTAAAAACACAAAAGATAGGTTGGAGCCAGAATGTAGAGGAATTTAAATGTCAGATTGAGTATTTATTTTATCCAAAAGAAAATAGGGGGCCACAAAAGACTGCTAAGTAGGAGAGTAGAGTGCTCCGAATAATGCTTTAAGAAGGTTGTTTTGGCAACTCTGGTGAATGGATTGGAGAGAGAGACTGAGTTCAGACAGATTAATTAGGATGCTATTGCAATAGTCTAGGTAAGAGGTGATATTAGCATGATGGCTGTGTGAACGGAGAGAAGGGGATGGATTCTGGAGAGGTAAAGGTAGAATCAGCAAGACTTAGCAGCTGAGTGGACATGAAGGAAAATAAGGGACTAAGGTTGGCTCCAAAGGTTTGAATCTGGACGTCCTTCAGGCACCTCAAATTCAGCTTGTCTAAAATAGAACTTGTAATCTTTCTTCCCTCCCCGAACCCACACCTCCCCTGAACTTTGCTATTAACATTGAGGGCACCACTATCCTTCTAGTTATCTGGGCTCACAAACTCGGTGTGGTTCTTATCTCCCTCATGCCACATAGTCAATCAGTTACCAAATCTAGTTGTTTCTATCTCTAAAGCATCTCTCACATCTACCTCCTTTTCTCTACCCACAAGCTTCCCTTCCCCACCCCCCCCCAGCTTAGGTCCTCATCACCTCTTGCCTATAAGTATTATTATTATTCCTAATTGGTCTCTGTATTTCATTTCTTCTCACTCAAATCCATCTTTCACATTATTGCCAAATGATTTTCCTAAAGAACAAATCTGATCATGCTACTCCTCTAATCACTAAATTTCAGTGGTTCCCAATCATTGCCAGGATCAAACAGAAACCCCTTCCCTCACCTGTCCCAAATAACTTTTCCAGTCTAACTGCACTTTCCTTCCAAGAACACTGCCAAGTATCTGACCAAAGTGACCTTCTTAATGTTCCTCATACATGGCACTCCATGTCTATTTACTGGCTGTCCATCATGACTGAATCACTTTACCTTCTCAACTCCCCACCATATGATCCCTGTCTTCCTTCAAGACTTGGCTCAAGCACCACATTCTACAAGATAAATTCCCAGATCCCCCCCCCCCCCCCAGCTACTAGTGCTCAACCTCAACAAAAGCATCTTTTATCTATTGTGTATATAGCCTCTGGCTACATTATAAAAAGTATAGCCTTTGGACTCACTTTCCAAACTCCCACTGGAACCTGGAGGAAAAATAACTACATCAAAGTTCTAGGAATAATATGAAGATGTTGGGATTTCTAGTACTGTCACTCACAAGTCCCCATCTGGTGTGCTGTTCAGTATCAATCAACCAATTGGCATCAGTTAGCTTTTACATTTACTAAGAAGGTATAGCAGGGACAGAAGTTATAAAAACATCTCCCAAACTAGAGATGTGCCCTCTTCTTTCATACATAAGGTTCCTAGGAAATGTGCATCCTAAGAGCAAAGATTTAGAGCTAGAAGGGATGCAAGATGCCATTAAGCCCAACACCCTCCTTTTACATATAAAGAAACTGAGGCACAAAAAGTTAAGTGACTCTTCCAGGGTCACATGACTGGTAAGTATTTCAAGGGAGATTTGAACCCAGATCTGGACTCTAAGTCCAGAACTATATCTACTATTCCATACTGCCTTTCTATAAGTGGGTGTAAACTTAAAATACTGACTACTAAACACTCCCTTAATCTCAAGGGAGTTCTCTACCCTCTGCACACATATGATTTCTCATGGAAGAGTGGGGTCAAATTTAAAGGATGAAGGTAAGATACACATCTAGATAACACATGAGGTTGAGGGGTGCCTTGCAAATCTTGGCCCTGGGAGTCCTTTTTTTCTTTCTATGGATTCCTCACCAAGTTCACTCCTTTTTTTGTTTTGTTTTTGTTTTTGTTTTTGTTTTGTTTTTGTTTTGTTTTTTTTGTGGGGCAATGGGGGTTAAGTGACTTGCCCAGGGTCACACAGCTAGTAAGTGTCAAGTGTCTGAGGCCGGATTTGAACTCAGGTCCTCCTGAATCCAGGGCCGGTGCTTTGTCCACTGAGCCACCTAGCTGCCCCCTACCAAGTTCACTTCTGGTGAACAGTGCTGGTGTTAGACGTCACTCCCTTGCTAAACTATTAGATTGACTTTTTGCAAGGTGTGGTACCTCCACTGATGGGCAACTCCACCATTGATGAGTTGGGTCAAACAAATTGTTTGGCTGCTCTTTTCACTGGACTCAGCTGGTGTAGCTACTGGCTCTGGCTGTCAATGGAACCTCTGATGGCTCTGACGGATTTCCTGATCTCACTGGACTCCTGGATAATCTCACATACAGATACTCATTTACCTAAGATCAGGAAGAATAAACCCCGAAGGAATAGAAGCTCCAAATGCTGAGACGGAGCTCCCTCCTGGAAGTTTTAAGCAATCTTCTTCCTGTAAAGCCACCAGGGCTGAAGAAGGTGTGTATAGGAATTCATTTTCAGCTCAGCATCTTCTGAGTTGTCTGATCTTCCAGTTCTTCAGGCAACCAAAAGACCTTTTGTCATCCCTCAGTATCAACTCCTGTCACCCATGGCCAGATAGTGTCTTTTATCAAGCATATTACACATACATGGGATAAGTGTACTAGGAAAGGCAAATCTGAGCATGCTCTAAGGACTGGGCCCTCATTGGATTGTCCCCCCATTAAATGTATATAGTTGTTATATACCTCTATATCGACATGCTTGTCTCCCTTAGTAGAACAAAAGCTCTCGAAGGGCAAGGATTGTTAAATTTATGCTTTCCTATCGCCAGTGCCTTGCACAATGCCTAGCCCTCAGCAGATAAACTTAATGCATGCTTTTAAATGATTGGTTGCTCTCAACAGAAATACAGAAGTTTGGAAGAAGGATGAGTTGAGAGAGCCAGATCATGAGTTTCCTCCTGGGCATGTTGAAGATTGATTTCTAAGCTGGAAGATGACATGGTCAGAACCATGTGTTAACTTGTCACTTTGATAGCTTTGTGGAGGTTGGGTTAGATAGGCCAGGAGATCAATTTGGAGATGATTTCAATAGACTAGGTCAGAGGTGATGAGAACCTGAACTGAAATACAGGATATGTGGGTGGAGAGAAAAGGACAAATGTTGTCATGAGATGTTGTGAAGGTAAGAGCAACAAGACTTGGTAGAAGATATTGCCTACAATTCCCAGATTATAGATAAGCAAATTGAGGCACAGAGAAATTAAGTGACTGGCCTGTTACACAGCTAGCTACTGACACAGTCCAGTTCTTCCTGACTTATAGTACCAGGAATTATCTACTGGACCATATAAAAAAAAACCCTAATGAATCTAAATGTTTAAACATCCTAAATCTAGGGTATTTAAAAAATAACAGATTAGAATTAGTTTTAAAAGCATTTAATGGATACCTATTGTGTATAGTGCACAGTAGTAGCCCTATAGGTGTTACAAAAGAAATAAAAGATCCACTCATCCTTAAAGAATTAACAACTGGGAAGACACTATTTCAATAGATCTAGAATACTCTAGCTAGGGCAGCTAGGTGGAGCACTGGGCTTGGAATCAGGAATACTCATCTTCCAGGGCTCAAATAAGGGCACAGACACTTACTAAGCTGTGTGACCCTGGGTAATTCACTTAACCCTGTTTGCTTCAGTTTCCTCATTTGTAAAATGAGCCCAAGAAGGAAATGGTGAACCACTCCAGTATCTCTGCCAAGGAAACCCCAAATGGGGTCAGGAAGAGTCAGATACTACTCAACAACTCTAGCTACTCTTTCCAATGGTGTAGACAATAGCCACCCACACTTTCTAATCCCATGAAACTCTTGTCCATATTTTCTAACATATGCTTTAGAGGGGGTGCTGAATATGGTGGGGTCCTTTCTTTAGATCTTTTAACTTTTAAATTTTTTTTGGTGAGGCAATTGGGGTTAAGTGACTTGCCCAGGTTCACACAGCTAGTAAGTGTTAAGTGTCTGAGACCAGATTTGAACTCAGGTCCTCCTGAATCCAGGGCCAGTGTTCTATCCACTGTGCCACCTAGCTGCCCCGATCTTTTAACTTTATGAGGCTACCAGTACTGTACTCAAACTTGATATCTTTTTATTAAAGACATTTTTATTGGTATCTTTTGTTTTATCATCTATATTTTCTCCCCTTCTCCCCTCCTTCTGCCTCACTCCAGAGAGCAGTCTTTTATAATAAATAATTGGGGGGGGGGAGACGGCTAGGTGGCACAGTGGATAAAGCACCGGCCCTGGATTCAGTAGTACCTGAGTTCAAATCCGGCCTCAGACACTTGACACTTACTAGCTGTGTGACCCTGGGCAAGTCACTTAACCCCCATTGCCTGCAAAAAAAAAAAAAAGAAGAGGAAAAGAACAAAAATTTAATAAAACCTACATATTGAAAAAAAATCTGATATTATATGCAATGAAAGTTCCACATCAGCAAACACTACTCCGCCCAATTCTCTTCTTTGGAGCTGTTTGTTTGCAATTTTATAACATTAATTTTCAATTATTTCTATAGTTATTGTTTGTTCTGTTTATACTGTTGTAGTAATTCTGTACATTGTTTTCTTCTCTCTGTATACTTCATTTTGCATCAGTTCATGTTAAGTATTTCCATGCTTCTATTTATCATATCCACTGTTTTTTATAGCACAGTAATATTCAATTGTACTCATGTACCACAATTACTTTAGCCATTCTCCAATCAGGGGTCACACAGCTAGTAAGTGTCAAGAGTCTGAGACTGGATTTGAACTCAGGTCCTCCTGAATCCAGGGTGGGTGCCACCTAGCTGCCCCTAAGGGCTTTGAATTTCACTTGATCCTGGAGGTGATAGAGAACAGCTGAAGTTTATTAAGTAGAGGGTGATAATGTCAGGCCTATACTTTAGGACTATCATTTTGAAAGCTAAGTAGAGGATAGACTAGAGTGTTGAGAGACTTGAGGTGGGGAGACCAACCATCAAGCTATTTCAATAGTCCAGGCTTGAGGTGATGAAGGCTTGAACCAAAGTAGTAGTAGTCTCAGAGGAAAGGAAGAGGTATGTGCAAGAGATGCCATAAAAGTGGAAATGACAGGACTTGAAAACAATTGGATATGGAGGATAAAAGAGACTGAGAAATTTAGGATAATGCCTAAATTTCAAGCCTAAGTGAAAGAATGGTGTAATTTTTTTTCAACTACTTCCTTATAGTATATCCCTAGCATTGGGAATATCTAGATCAGAGGTTATGGACATGTTGGCTAATTTATTTGCATAATTCTAAATTGCTTTCCAGAATGGTTGTACTGGAAAGTGGTGCAGTAGATAGAGCACCGGCCCTGGAGTTAGGAGTACCTGAGTTCAAATCCAGCCTCAGACACTTGACACTAGCTGTGTGACCCCAGGCAAGTCACTTAACCCCAACTGCCTCACTAAAAAAAACAAAAACAAAAACAGAATGGTTGTACTACTTTACAATTCCATCAATCATGCATTAATGTGCCTACCTTGCCACAACCCCTTCCTCCAACATTGACTGTTCTCCTCTTTTGTCATTATTGATATCTTTTACAACAGTGCTTACAAGTAAATTGTTATTAGTTGTATGCTGAAATCTATTTATACCTACCATACATCTCCCCATTACTCTTTTGGTGACTTATGATTTTGATTTTTCAGATATTATATTGTTCCACTGATGTTGGGGCCCAAAAATGAGCTTTTGTTTAAGAAGTTCAGAGTCATTTAAAAGTTCCCAAATCTGAAGCAACCTCCTCTCTTCCTTCTATTCATGTCTTGACCCAGCTTATTTATTATCTGCAGTAGCTTTATGAGATAATTGTACTGATGGATGAGCTCAATGAATTGTTCATTCAATTGTATACCTTAGCATGGACATGGGCATTTTTATCCACTTGATTCATTGTATTGAGGACAATGATAGAAGTTGAACTCTATTAAAATTATATGGGAATCTCATTTAGAAAGCTCTGTAATGCTTTGCATTTAATTCAATCAGAACAATATCATCCACAGAGAGGAATGTCTGAAGGAACTTTTTATTTATATAGGGAACCAATCCCTCATCCTTTTGGATTTGATAGTGGCAAACACCTGTGGAGAACATATGTTTTCTTGTTTTGCACCTTAATTAATAATTAAAATTTTATGTTAAAGTTATCTTTGTTCTTGCATCTAACAAGGAATCTTGTATGATGCTACTACATGGGTGAGAGATAATTTGTTGAAATACGGCTTTTAAGAGTGTATTTTAGGGGCAGCTAGATGGCGCAGTGGATAGAGCACCGGCCTTGGAGTCAGGAGTACCTGAGTTCAAATCCAGCCTCAGACACTTAACACTTACTAGCTGTGTGACCCTGGGCAAGTCACTTAACCCCAATTGCCTCACTTAAAAAAAAAAAGTGTATTTTAGGAGTAGCTAGGTGGTGCAGTGGATAGAGCACCGGCCCTGGAGTCAGGAGTACCTGAATTCAAATCTGGCCTCAGACACTTAACACTTACTAGCTGTGTGACCCTGGGCAAGTCACTTAACCCCAATTGCCTCACTTAAAAAAAGAGTGCATTTTACATTACTGAATCAATAAACACATATACACTTTATAACTTTCAGCCATCTATATGACTGGAAATGTGATCTGTTATACAATATTATTTGTGAATGCCTACCTGTTTCCTTCCTTTATTTTCATTAGGATACCTTCAATACACCTACAGATCATTTTCATAAATATTGTGTAGAGATGAGAAAGTAGGCGCATGAGTCAGTAGTTACTTATGTCATTTTAGCTGCCTTTTTTGATTTATAGGTCAATCAATCAACTAGCACATTTTAATATTGTTTGACTTTCCAGTAGTAATACTGTTCATAACTTTTTCCTTTTGTTTGGTATTTTCCCATTCTTTCAGTTATCTTTAGAATCATACCCTTGATGTCCTGAAAATTGTGTTGGTTTTAGCATGAGACTGTTTTGTGTACAGTTGGACCAGTCCAGCTAGTATTCACAACTTTATTTTCTTTAGCACCATTTCCATATACTTATGTTTCTGAGAGACTATGCTATTAAAGTTCAAATATGATAGTTCCACTGTATTAATGAAGAAAATAGCTTGTTAGTGTAATTTTGACAGATCTTTCCCATCTTTCCTCTGTTCGTTGCCCTTTCAGTTTCACTCTTTGGTTCTCTTTGGCAAAATCTGGATTCATTGACATTCACACCAAGGTTTCTGTACAATAGTTTTTCCCTTCATTATTCCACCATTACATGAGCTTCTAGTCCTCATAATTTTCCACCATTGGCCAAGATATTTCGTAAATAACTTTATATTCTAAGCTAGTGTTGACCTCTGTTTTGATGTCTCACTGCTTGACAAGATCAAATGTTTGCCAGCTATGATAGTTTTTAGTGTCCTTTTGCCCCTCATTATAACAATCACTTTACCAATTAATTATTCAACATCTGTAGGAAATGGTGATAATGTGTGTCAATGTCTTTTCCCTTTTCCATTTCCCTGCTTTCAACATCAATAGCTTTCTTGACTACATCAAGCTGGCATTATTTTAATTGCATATCATATATTTGGGGGGGGGCGGTTTTGCAAGGCAATGAGGGTTAAGTGACTTGCCCAGGGTCACACAGCTAGTAAGTGTCAAGTGTCTTAGGTCGGATTTGAACTCTGTTCCTCCTGAATCCAGGGTCGGTGCTTTATCCACTGTACCACCTATCTATCTTTCCTGCATATCACATCTTTTTGTATTTATCATTCTAACTAATTTGCTATTGATTTTTATTTTGTTGCTAACAAGTGATGTTATGGCTATATATAGATTGTTGTTGTTTGTCCTTCGTTCTTGAAGAGGACCGTGGTATCACAGTGATGTCATGACTTGCGATGAATTGGATTTAAGTGAGGGAGGACTGCAAGATCACTAACCTCACTCTCTCCTCCAGAACTATTTGCGTCCAGCGGCAAGATAACTGGACATGGCCCTAGATGTTTGAGGGAGTCGGGGTTAAATGACTTGCCCAGGGTCACAACAGCTAGTAAGTGTCTGAGGTGAAATTTGAACATAAATGCTTCCAAATTAAGGGCTACTGATCTATCCACTGTGCCACCTAGCAGATAACTGATTCAGAAATGACTTTCATAGTGGTATCCTAGTTTTTCCTCTCTGTTAAAATATAATCAATTTCTTTTTTTGTTATATTGTTAAGTGTTTGTCATATCTAGAACCATATGACTGTTTTTGAGTAAAACATTCATGATGTATAAGTATGAAGCTTCTCTATAACCTTCAAGTCTTTGAACTCTTTTGTTTCTTGATCCTGAATCATGTTTTTCAACATTTTTTCACCTTCCTGCCCTACTTTTGCACTGAAACTGCAAAGTATTAAAGCATACATTGATTTCATTTGGAGAATATTGTCAAGTTCTCCTTTTCATCCTCTGCAACAGATGTTGGCATACAACCTATACTTATCACTAAGATGGTCTGTTTGCTTATGCTTATCATAAACTTATCATAAGATGACCAAGTGTGTTATGAAATGGTGTTTTTCTTGCCTTTAGAAACAAATGAAACTGACTATATAGACTCATTTGGTTCATTTATTTACCTCTTCAAGGAGAATCTGTGATTTATCCTTCTATCTAGCTGCAACTTCATTATATCTTTTTCTTTTATTACAAGAACGTCAATATTTATGTGATTCAATTCCTCTGGTGGTATGATGACTTACTGGTGAATAGACAAAGATCTCACATTTAAAGTATCTACAGTTAATATTCACAGAATGCCTAAAAAATAGATAGCTAGATGACTCAGTGGATAGAACACTGGGCCTGGAGTCAGGAAAACCTGAGTTCAAATCTGGTCTCAGGCACCCACAAGGTATGTGGCCCTGGGTAAGTCACTTAACTTCTGTTTCCCTTAATCCACTGGAGAAGGAAATGGCAAACCACTCCAATTATCTTTGCCAAGAAAACCCCATAATAGCGTCACAAAGAACCAGACATGACTGAACGACTGAACAAAACCACCTAAAAACCATGATTCTTAGAAGCCTTTTCCTCTTTATGTCCTTCAACCACTATCACTGAGGAAGCAGAAGAGGAAGTCACATTTTTTCTTTTATTCATGGGTTGTAATGAAGAAAGCATTCTTCCTCTAGGGACCACCCTACTGGTGATGAGGCCCTCTATCCTTAGCAAGGATGTTTTCTCAACAAATTTTTTTTTTTTTTTGGTGAGGCAATTGGGGTTAAGTGACTTGCCCAGGGTCACACAGCTAGTAAGTGTTGTGTCTGAGGCTGGATTTGAACTCAGGTCCTCCTGAATCCAGGGCCAGTGCTCTATCCACTGTGCCACCTAGCTACCCCTTCTCAACAAATTTTTTGCTGGGATTGTACTTGAATCCTTACCAGTGTGGTAAAACCTTCCAGTGCTCATCCTTTGCTGGAAGAGTCTTTGAGACTCCTCTGTGTCTTAATGGGATATCAGAGTAAGATTTTTGGGAAGGGAAAAAAACCAACATATACACATGAAACTATCTTAGAACAATTATACTCAAATACTTTAATGGCTCTGTGGCCTCATTAGTGGGAATATTCTTTCCAATCATAGAGTACAACCTATCTAGGCTTACTCTTTCTGAATTACTTTTATTTATGCCATTCCACACTACAAGGCGTCTACCCAATGTGCTGGAGGACTTCTGTGATTATCTTTGACATTGCAAAGATACTAACAGGCACACAAATTATCAATTACCACTCAATTTCAACACACAGTTAACCCATCGTTATTGCTCATGCCATGCATTTCTTTGATTTTTGCAATATTTTGTAGCCTGCTCACATCCACCATGAATCTCTGTATTACCCTTTGGTTGATTATTAATTTCAATTCTTTGGAAATTGTAGTGTTCCATGACTCACAACTATACAATAATACTGGAAGAATATTGTCATTAAAAAGATGAGTTTGAGAGAGATGTCTGGGTTCATTAAAAGACCTCTGGGATTTTTCAAAGGCAATCCTCCTCCTACCTAGTTCTAGGCTCAACTCACTGTTAATTTGTAGTCTGCCAAATAAATAAATTAATGTACATATTATATACAT
Source organism: Dromiciops gliroides (assembly GCF_019393635.1). Lineage (NCBI taxonomy): Eukaryota > Metazoa > Chordata > Mammalia > Microbiotheria > Microbiotheriidae > Dromiciops > Dromiciops gliroides. The sequence continues at coordinate 142,484,073 of NC_057861.1, forward strand.
ATTTATGTACTTATTACATGAATACATGTATGTATATTTCTGAGCTCTATAAGTTGCCCATTCAACTCCATGTTATAGTCTAGACAATAGATATTCTTCATCCACTTAGTTTTTTCTGTGTGGATAGTTAGGAAAAATTCTTTAGAGTGACTATGGATCTTATTAAGGAAGCTCTTCAAAGCTCTGTGGTCTAGGGGGCAGCTAGGTGGTGCAGTGGATAAGGCACCAGCCTTGGATTCAGGAGGACCTGAGTTCAAACCCAGCCTCAGACGCTTACTAGCTTGTGTGACCCTGGGCAAGTCACTTAACCCTCATTGCCTTGCAAAAAACAAAACAAAACTCTGTGGTTTGATGCAATTATAACAATGCCATCCTAAAAGAGGAACATCTGAGCAACCATTCTATCCATAAAGAAGTCCTCCTCATCTTGGACTCTGTTCTGAATTTCCCCTATGAGAGAGGGGAACACATTTGGTGAACAGTCATTAAACAAGTTTTTCTCTTTCATGGAAACTCAGATGTGCTATCTGCAACCTGAATGATGGTAGGGTGGTGCTTCCTAAAGAGAGGCTCCTGTTTTGGGCTCAGGAAGGTCAGATTCAGTCTTTGAAGTACTTTGATCTCAAAGCAAGGAGGCTCAGGCTTTTTTTTTTTTTACACTTTCTGGCTCATTAGGAACCTAATTGAGATTTCTTAGGAACAATCTCTTATGTAAATCCTGGATATGACTCATGTATAAGATCTCCCCAAGAGAAATTAAAAGAATTTCCCTTCTAGAAGAATTATTCAGTGTACAAAACAGTAGATATCAGGTATAGGACAGCTATTTCTTTCTTTCTTTCTTTCTTTCTTTCTTTTTTTTTTTTGCAGGGCAATGAGGGTTAAGCAGCTTGCCCAAGGTCACACAGCTAGTAAGTGTCAAGTGTCTGAGGCTGGATTTGAACTCAGGCCCTCCTGAATCCAGGGTTGGTGCTCTATCCATTATGCCACCTAGCTGCCCCCAGCTATTTTTTTCTATCACAAAATAAATACTTAAAATATAAAAGACTTATAAGCACACATTGACAAATGCTTATCCATCACTGCTTTATACTCTCCCAGGAGGTGAAGACTCCCAGGAGACTTATGGAACTACTGAACAGATATTTCACATTCACCGTAGATCTGTACTATCTGAGCAAATCATAAAGTACGGACTGTCAAGCTAGGAAATGACTTGGATTTTAGCCTGCTGGCTAGTGCATGCTCCTAGTAGTAGAGATCTTCTCTTCCTAGAAGTGATGTAGTTGTAGGAATCACTTTCTCTTTAAGTCAGACTGCAGATCTATAGAATTCATGAAGTAGTTACCAAGGCTGGAAACATCAGAGAATCATAGTCTATGATCTGTGCTCAGGGAGAATACCACAAAGTAGAAGAGGCATTCAAAGACAATATCCAGGCTCAGGCTTGTCTAAACAAGCATAGATACCTGCTGCTTTGTGTGCAGTTGCCATTGCTGCTAGAGGGTGGGGTAAAATTCTCCCTGCCCCTTTCTGGAAGTCTAGGGGGGAAGTTGGCATTAGTTGTTTCCCAACAAAGAGGCTACCTTGAAGGAGAATGGAAGCCTTTTAATCTTGCTTCTCATGGACCATAGAGGGAATGGCTCTTCATGGCCTACTAGACAATTCTCAGCCTCCCTCTACCCCCTGCCATCACAGGGATCAAGAGATCAACCAGGAGCCTTTGATTCTGTATGTTCTTCAGAAAAAGACCAAAGCATATGTCTCTCCTCATGGAGTCAGCACTCAGCAGTTTCACTGGGACTCCAATATACGTACTATGTATTCCACATATATATAACATATGCATGGGAAAAAAGCTTCTTGGAGGAGAACCTTGAAAATGGCATTTTGCTGATCTAACCATTTTGGAGAACAATCTGGAATTATGACCAAAGGGTTATAAAACTGTCTATACCCTTTGATCCAGCAATACCACTATTAGGTCTGTTTCCCAAAGCAATCAGGGGAAAAGGAAAAGAACTTACATGTTCTAAAATATTTCTAGCAGCTCTGTTGGTGGTGGGAAAGAACTGGAAATTGAGGGGATGCCCATCAACTGGAGAATGGCTAAATAAGTTGTAGTATATTATTGTTATGGAATACTACTATGCTATAAGAAACGATGAGCTGGTTGATTTTAGAAAAACATGGAAAGACTTGCATGAAATAATGAAGACTGAAATGACCAGAACCAAGAGAATGTTGTACACAGTAACAGCAATTATTGTTCTAAGAACAAATGTGAATAACTAAGGCATTTTGAGTATTGTAAATACACAAATCAACTACAAAGAATCCATGAAGGAAGATGCTATCCACATGGAGAAAGAACTGATAAAAAGAAGTATGTATAGAATGGTTTTACATATATACACATATTTATATCTAATGATATAAGGCAGGATGGGGAAGAAGGGAGAAAAAAACTGCATAGCAGAGAACAAAAGAAAATTTAGAAGGAAGCACAGAGAAGCAGGGTGGCTTTGCAAATGATGTCTGGTATTTATTACACAGTTTTTCAAAAAAAGGTAAACATTGTGAAACAGATATTCATGGTTTTATATTGAATCCTCTTTTTATGTTGTGTTGTGTACATGGAAATGTTCTCTTTTTGTCTTTCTGTATTGAAGTTCAAAATGAATAAAAACTGTAAATGGCATTTTGCTCTATAGAAGCAAATGCTTTTTATAGTCAATAAACAATAAACACAAAAACATCTTGCATGCTTTACATCTTTCAGTCAGTTCTGCAATACTAAACATGTGTTCCACTGTGGGATGTCACTAATGAACATTTTCTTCTCTTCTGACTCATCTAGGAGGCCTCTATGTCTTTGTAGATTATTCTCTTTTTTGTGTGTGTGGGGAAATGAGGGTTAAGTGACTTGCCCAGGGTTACACAGCTAGTAAGTGTCAAGGGTCTGAGGCCAGATTTGAACTCAGGTCCTCCTGAATCCAGGGCCGGTGCTTTATCCACTGTGCCACCCAGCTGCCCCTGTAGATTATTCTCATAGAAGATATTTTCATAGATTCTCACATAGATGGCAAGTTAACTATGTGGGTTGGTAGAAAGTGATGGCCAATTCAAAGAGGAACATGAGTCTAATTCTACATCCAGTTATGCTATGGTCTTACTAATGTATTAATCATATATTGTAATGAATAAACTTAGTTGTAGGTTCTAGGGTTTGACAGCTCCAGAGGCATTTGAGCATTTACCCATGTGCTCCTGGGGTAGCATACACTTTTCAGAAATATAGGGGAGTTGGCCACAGTATTATGCTGCCACCTTTGCCTTGTATTGATGTCATTCAAGATTTCCTTGACCTGAGAACATCCTATTCCTACCAGTTTCTATTTCCCAGTGTTCTGCCAAGCAGAGGAAATTTAACTCTCCTTTACCCTAATGATAACAGATGATGATTATTTTTTCCTAGTGTTTTCATACTTGTTTAGGCAAATAGAATCCTATGGCAATAAACTCTAAAGGATTGCATAAGTTCTTTTGCTCTATTGAAATTGTACTGTGTTGCTTGAAAAGACCAGCAGGTATGACTTTAAAAATAAATCTTTTTATTATACAGATAGACTTGTTTTATTAGGATGTGATATGAATAAAATTTCTAAAAATAGCCTGAGTTTCTTAAAGACAAGAATTGTGTTAGTAAATCAGATAGAAATTAAAATGAGTCAGTGTTTTCAAGATTATTACTAGATCAAAGGTTAATTTCAGTTCTCTGGGTTTCATTTCCTCATCTCTAAAATAACCAGATAACCCTAAAGGACTCTTCCCACTATAACATTCTAGGATCATCTGATAATAAAATTATGAACCATCTTGCACTCTGAGGAGGAACAGCAGAAAAATCCAGCAATGTGATTTTTTTAATTTAATTTTTTTCCTTTGCTAAGCATTTTTTCTCTTCCTCCCAACACACCACTATTGAACAAAAAAGAAGAAAAAACCCTTGTAAAAATATATAGTCAAACAAAGCAACTTCTTCAGTTCGCCGTGTTTAAAACTACATGAATCATTCTTCATTTTGAGTCTATCAACTCTCTGTCAGGAGATGGATGGCATGATTCATCTTTTTGTCTTCTGAAACTGTGGTTTGTCTTCTCATTGATCAGAGTTCTTAAATCTTCCAAAGCTATTTTTCTTTATTAATAATATTGAATAAATTGTGCTTCTGTTCTCCTGATTCTGCTCACTTTACACTGCATCAATTCACATAAGTCTTCCGAGTTTTCTCTGAAACAACCCATTTTGTCATTTCTTATGGCACAATAATATTCCATTTTGTGTGTATGTGTGTGTGTGTGTGTGTTTAGTCATTCCTTAACTGATCAGTACCACCTTAATTCCCAGGTTTTTTTTTCTTTCTACAAAGAGAGCTTCTAGAATTGTTTTTGTACATATGGATCCTTTTTCTCTTTCTTTGATCTCTTTAAGGTATAGTCCTACTAGTGATATAGGTAGGTCAAAGGTTATACACAATTTAGCGACTTTTGGGGGATGGTTTCAAATTGCTTTCCAGAATGGCTGAACCAACTTGTAGCACTAACAATGTATTAATGTACCTGTTTTCCCGCATCTCCTCCAACAATCCTCATATCTCCTTTTATGTCATCTTTGCCTATCTTTTGCGTGTAAGGTGAAATCATGGAGTTGCTTTAATTTCCTATTTTTTCTAATTATTAGTAATTTGGAACATTTTTCAAATAGTCATTGGTAGTTTGAATTTTTCTTTTGGAAACTGCCTGCTCATATCTTTTGCTTGTTTATTTTTGAGAGAATGACTCTTGTTTTGTAAATTTGAATCTTTTCTTATATATCTTAGACATAAGACTTTCACCACATGAATTTGTTACTATTTTTTCCTGTTCCTATTAGTGTAAATTTTAAAAAAATTTATATAATTATCCGTTTTATCTTCTATGATACTCTATCCCTTTGTTTGATAATAAACTCTTCCCCTTTCAATAGATCTGTAAGGTACTTTTTCCTTTACTCTTCTAATTTGCTTATGATGTCAACTTTTGTGTTTAAGTCATGGAAAGCATCCATTTAGAACTTATCTTGATACACAATGGGAAATGTTGGTCTAGTCCTAACTCCTGACAGATTGCTTTCCAGTTTTCCCAGCAGTTTTTTGTTTGTTTTGGGGGGGCAGGGCAATGAGGGTTAAGTGACTTGCCCAGGGTCACACAGCTAGTAAGTGTTGTGTCTGAGGCTGGATTTGAACTCAGGTCCTCCTGAATCCATGGCCAGTGCTCTATCTACTGCGTCGCCTAGCTACCCCCTTTCCCAGCAGTTTTTGTCTAATACTGAGTCCCTACTCTAGTAGCTGGGGTTTGTAATTTCTACACAAATACTTTCCAGCTTAGGATAGTGCCTTCACATGTGAGTAAAATTATGAAATATTACTTAAGCAAGCAAGCTTTAAGTCATGTTAATTTATGTACAAGAACATAAAATATAACCAAACCTCACAGAAGTCCAAAACTAAGCTATATCTATAACTCCCCAAACACACACACACACACACACACACACACAAGCACATTCTGAGACAAAAATTATTATGCAATAGTAGGGTGATGCTTCTAAATATACTAATAATGGAGTCAGTTTTTAGCTCAGAATTGGCCACAAAAAAAGACATGCCCATTTTTATTTCAGCATACAATATTGAGTACTTTCTGTTGAATAATACATTGTTATTCCTCAACAACATAATAACTTTTGCCTTACTCTCTATATACATATGTGTGTGTATATATGTAAAATGTTTTAATACAACAATATTATATTGCTGTTCAGTAATTTTTCAGTTGTGTACAACTCTTCATGACCCCATTTGTGGTTTTCTTGGTAAAGATACTGGAATATTTGGAGTGGCTTACCATTTCCTTCTCCAGCTCGTTTTACAGATTAAGGAACTGAGGCAAACAGGATTAATTTAAGTGACTTGCCCAGGGTCACACAACTAGTGTCCAAAGTCATATTTGAGCTCTCACAGAGAAGCCTTGCTGACTCCAGGCCTATCACTCTATCCACTATGTCATCGAACTTACCTGAATATTATATTACTATTTTAAAAACAACAATAAAAACTGATACTTGTAAAGCTCTAGGTTTGCAAAACACTTTACATAAATTATCTCATTTGAACTTCAGGACAACCCTGTGGTTGTCATTGTTGTTGTGCTTATTATTATTCTTACCTTATAGATGAAGAAACTGAAGTTTGGAAAAGGTAAATGACTTGCCCACAGTTACACAGGTAGTAAATATGAAAGGTAGAATTTGAACACAACTTTCTCTGACTCCAAGTCCAGCATTCTCTCATTTTGGTAGGAATATAGTGTCTGAAGGACATTAATATAAAATAATATTGGAGATATGTGGAGAAATAATACATATCCTTTTAAATGCAAAGCTGAGGAATTCGCATTTTATTCTAGAAACAAAAGAGAGTCACTGAGGGAGTTAAGATTGGGGAGTTTTTATTTTGGTTTGGTTTGGAGTATAATAATATGGTCAGACCAGGGTTTTAAGAAAATTATTTTGGCATCTCCAAGAAGGAAGACCAATTAGTTGGTTCCTGATATTCTTTTCCCATTATCTCTCCCTCCTCTCTCTCTTAGTCTTTCTAGAGAAATATCGTTGATGCACAAAATCTCTGAGACTGGATTAAGGGCAGTAAAAAAGACCATGACTTCAAAGAAAGGGTTAAAGTAAGTAAGCGCTAACAAAGAAAGGATTTTCACCAACTGGCTCATCCTATCTTGTGGGCAACTTCAAATGCTCTTTCCTAAGGTAAATGACAAGTCTGAATAAACGCCTCATGGAAGAGGTAATCAAGCACCAGCAACGTCCTTCTTTTTAAAAAAATATTATCTCTATTTGGATCTCCTTTATTAGAATGTTCACCAGTCAATCATAATGCTGTGCTTTTCCAACCAAATACTTTTACTATTACTCAGTATGACACAAAGTAAAGTAGATGTGAGATTGTTGGCATACTTAGGGACTAAAGGGAAGAGGGACTTGATGGTGACAAATAAGGGCTGGCCTACGAAACACCATCCAATCATTCCTGGTAATATGGCTCTAAATTCTATACCCAGCCCTGCTCTGGAAGGTTCCAGGTCCCCTCCCATCATGGTAGATCACTTTTGGACTAGCTGGGGAGTCCACCTGAAATGTTACAAATGTTTATATTATGAAACACTGAGATATTTAGCTGCCCCAACAAGAGGTTGAATAGCCAGTCATACCACGCTTTTAGAAGCTGATTCATGCCAGTGAAATATAACTGAGCTTCCTGGAGCTTGCTAATTATATTTACTTGTTTGTCATTTTAACTATTTCAATATTTAAAAAAAACATTAATGTGTGGTGACAGCTAGGTGGAATAGTGGATAAAGCACCAGCCCTGGATTCAGGAGGACCTGAGTTTAAATCTGGCCTCAGACACTTGACACTTACTAGCTGTGTGACCCTGGGCAAATCATTTAACCATCATTGCCCTGCCAAAAAAACCCATAAAACATTAATGTGTGAATTAATTCATGTTGTTGAAACATATATGTACACACGTATATATACATGTCTATCACCATGTATACACATATATTTATATTTTTTCTATATAAATCTTGACTTTTCTTTTTTGTATATATGCATATATATAATAGATATATTATATACATATATGCATAAATATGTGATTAAATGAAATGGAATCTGTATAGCATATGCTACCTACCCCTTGAAACCAATAATTGAAATAACATACATTCATATATACAAATTAGTATTATAGAGTAAGATAGGACTCTGGAAATTGTCTGTTCCAGTGGTCTACTTTTTTTTGTCATGCCTCGCTATCACAAATTTTTTTTTGCACTTGTGCCCCTAATATTTGAACATATTTTGATTTATAAATTATATGAATAAGCTATAGGCTAATAATAATGTACATTATAAATCTTACATAAAAATAGAAATGAAAAAAGGATGAGAGTCTAGGCATGGTAGCAAATGCCTATAACCCTAACTATCTGGGAGACTGAGGCTGGCAGATCTCCTGAACCTGGGAATTCTACACTTTGGTACTCTGGCATTTGCACTGTTTGGCATTAACATGGTAAGCCCCGGAAGCTTAGGAACCTCAGGCTGCTCAGGGGAATGCTCAGAAATGAAGCAGGTCATGGGTTCTATGACAGTAATGGAATCAGGACCCTCTTTTTTTAAAGGATAAGAGAAAATGAAATGATATTTGGTCCTAGAATATTTATATGTTCAAATCTGAGCTTAAGGAAAATAATTTTATTTTTTAAGATATTTTTTCATTAAAAAAATAAATCAAAGTATTTTATTATTTTCCAGTTATATATAAGGATAGTTTTCAACATTTGTTTTCAGGTAAATAATTTTCACAGCCATATGGAAGATGGATTGGAAAGGGGAGAAAATAAGGGCAAGGAGACCAATTAGGAATCCATCATAACAGTCCAGATGAGAGGGGATGAAGGAATGAACTGAAGTGGTGATTGTAGGAATACAGAGAAGGAGACAGATATGATTTGAGCAAGACTCAAAATACAGAGATCTCCCAGAATGATAACATATTCCTTCTACTACCACTGGATCCCTGGTGATAGATAGTGGGCTCAAACTTAAAGGTGTGATTACTGAATATGTCCCCTATTAAGTTCACTTCTGGGTGTGGCACAGATAATGGAGGCTTTCAGGACATAGAGCCTATGCTGTTGAGTTCATCCATTGCTGGACTAAGTCAAGCAGGTTGCTCCTCAAGGTAGGCTCCTTGTAGGGTGTGGTTGCTAAGACCAGTAAATTCTCTCAGCTGGTTCTTCCAACCTTTCAAAGCTTACAGATCTATTTTGTCCCTGATCGAGTTTTTTTAACTTTCTTTCCTCCCTTACCCAAAAGCCTTCATAGAGATTTTGTTTGAGTCTTTTGCATGCACATTCAGTTCTGCCTTAGCAACCAGTAAAAAGGTTTTTCATCACCAATCAGTAAATCACAGGAAACAGTATTTTGAATAATCTGAATCATGTACCCATTTGACCTTCTTGGTATACAGGGTGAGATGTTGTTCTATACCTAGTTTCTGCCATACTGTTTTCCCAGTAGTTTTTGCCAAATAATGAGTTCTTGTCTCAAAAGCTTAGATCTTTGGGTTTATCAAACATTAAATCCCTATGGTCATTTATTACTATGTATTCTGTATCTAATCTATTCCACTGATTCACCACTCTATTTTTTTTAGCCAATATCACATCGTCTTGATGATTACCACTTTATAATACAGTTTAAGATCTGGTAGGGCTAGTTTGCCTTCCTTCACATTTTTTTTCAGTGATTCTTTTGATATTCTTGACCTTTTGTTCTTTCAGATGAATTTTATTATTTTTTGAGCTCTATAAAATAATTTTTGGTAGTTTGCTATGGTACTGAATAAGTAGATTAATTTAAGTAAAATTGTCATTTTATTATATTGGCTTGGCCTATCCACGAGCAATTAATATTTTTCCAATTGTTTAGACCTAACTTTGTGTGAAAAGCATTTTATAATTGTATTCCTGTTGTTCCTGAGTTTGTCTTGGCAGGTAAACTCCCAAATATTTTATATTGTTTACAGTTATTTTAAGTGGAATTTCTCTTTCTATCTCTTGCTGCTGATAATATGTAGAAATACTGATGATTTATTTTCTATTCTGCAACTTTGCTAAAGTTGATAAATATTTCAACTACTATTTTAATTGACTCTTTAGGATTCTCTAATTATACCATCATATCATCTGTAAAGAGTGATAGTTTTGTTTCCTCATTGCTTATTCTAATTCCTTTAATTTCTTTTTCTTCTTTTATTGCTATAGCTAGCATGTCTAGTACAATATTGAATAATAGTGGTGATATTTGGCATCATTTTTCACCCTTGGTCTGATTGGGAAGGCTTCTAGTTGATCCCTGTAAGGGGCTAAAATTCTAGCTATACTATCTAAAATCTAATGAGTGGTCGCCAATAAATTATAAGCTTTAGCAAGAGTATTTAAGTGTTTAAGTATTTATTAAAGAGTATTCGGATCAGAGAGAAAGGTAAAAATCCAACTATTTCTAAGAGACCCTATCATCCAACCCACCATGGTGAAGTCAGGAACCAAAAGAGAGAGAACCCCTCCACCAGTGACCGCTTCCTACTACGTGTCCTCCTCCCACAAATGGGAGGCTCCTCAAGTTGATTGGCTGTAGCTTTGATAGACAGTACCCACAAGCAAGCATCACTTCCTGACGCTAAGGACCACATGGCTTGCCCTCAGAGGCCTTCTCCTCATGGAGGAGCTTTGCTACAGAAAGTCTCCAGTAGGTGACGTCATTCCAATCGTTACATTCCTATTACAGATAATGCTTGCTGATTGTTTTAGATAGATAGTACTTATAAATGGAGTTTTAAGGAAAACTCCATTTATTCCTATGCTCTCTGTTTTTTTTTATTGTATCCAAGGCAATGAGAGTTAAGTGACTTGCACAGGGTCACACAGCTAGTAAGTGTCAAGTGTCTGAGGTCAGATCTGAACTCAGGGCCTCCTGAATCCAGGGACCATGCTTTATCTACTGTGCCATCTAGTTGCCCCTCTCTAGTTTTTTAATAGGAATGGGTGTTGTATTTTGTCAAAGGTTTTTTCTGCATATATTGAGATAATCATATGATTTCTTTTGGTTTTATTATTGATATGATCAACTATGCTGATAATTTTTCTAATATTGAATCAGCCATGCATTCCTGGTTTAAATCTCATATGGTCATAGTATATGATCCTTGTGATGTATTACTGTAATCTCATTGCTAGTATTTTATTTAAAATTTTTGCATCCGGGGGATAGCTAGGTGGCTCAGTGGTTAAAGCACTGGCCCTGGATTCAGGAGGACTTGAGTTCAGATCTGACCTCAGACACTTGACACTTATTAGCTGTGTGACCCTGGGCAAGTCACTTAACCCTCATTGCCCTGCAAAAAACAAAAACAAACAAAAATTTTTGCATCAATATTCATTAGGGAAATTGGTCTATAGTTTTCTTTCTCTGTTTTTGCTTTTTCTGGTTTCGGTATCAGCACCATATTTGTGTCACAAAAAGAATTTGATAGGACTTCACTTATTTTTCCAAATAGTTCATATAGTATTGAGATTAATTGTTCTTTAAATGCTTGGTAGACATTTTACAGAGGGAAGAGAAGAGGGAGAAAGAGAGAAAATTTGGAACTCAAAAACATTTTTTTAAATAAAGTTAAAAATTGTCTTCACATGTAATTAGAAAAAACAAAATACTATTTTAAAATAAATAAATTTAAATTTAAAATAAATGCTTATGGTTTGTTTTTTTTAAAAAAATGTTTGGTAGAATTTGCTTGTGAATCTATCTGATCCTGGGATATTTTCTTAGAATGTTCCCTGATGGCTTGTTCAATTTCTTCTTCTAAGATTGGGCTATTTAAGTATTCTATTTCCCCTTCTGTTAATCTAGGCAATTTATATTTTTGTAAATATTCACCTATTTCACTTAGATTGTTAGATTTATTAGCATATAATTTGGCAAAATAACCCCTAATAATTGTCTTAATTTCCTTTTCATTGGTGGTGAACTAACCTTTTTTATTTTTGTTTTGTTTGTTTGTTTTTTGGGGGGGCAATGGGGGTTAAGTGACTTGCCCAGGGTCACACAGCTAGTAAGTATAAAGCGTCTGAGGCCGGATTTGAACTCAGGTACTCCTAAATCCAGGGCCGTTGCTTTATCCACTGCACCACCTAGCTGCCCCTTATTTTTGATACTGGTAATTCGGTTTTCTTTCCTTTTAAAAAATCAAATTAATGAATGGTTTATCTATTTTTTCATAAAATCAGCTTCTAGTTTTATTTATTAGCTCAATGGGTTTATTTTCAATTTTATTGATCTGTCCTTTGATTTCCAGGATTTCCAACTTGATGTTTAATTAGGGATAATTAAATTTGGGTTTTTTAGGGTTTTTTTAGTTGTATGCCCAATTAATTGATCTTTTCTTTCTCTATTTTCTTGATGTAAACATTTAGAGATCTAAATTTTCCTTTAAGTACTGCTTTGGTTGCATCCCATAAATTTTGGTATGTTGTTTCATTGTTGTCATTCTCTTTAGTAAATTATTAATTGTTTCTATGATTTGTTTTTAGGCTACTTATTCTTTAGGATTAGATTATTTAGTTTTCAATAATTTTTTTTTTTTTTGCAGGACAATGAGGGTTAAGTGATTTGCCTAGGGTCCACAGCTAGTAAGTGTCAAGTATCTGAGGCTGGATTTGAACTCAGATCCTCCTGAATCCAGGGCCAGTGTTTTATCCACTGTACTACCTAGCTGCCCCCCCCCAATTAATTTTTAATCTATGTTTCCATGGCCCTCTATAGAAGGTAATTTTTATTACATTATTATCTGAAAAGGCTGCATTTACTATTTCTGCTTTTCTGTATTTGATTGTGAGGGTTTTATGTCCTAATACATGGTCAATTGTGAAGGAGGTACAATGTATCATTCTTCTTTCTCTTTTCTTTCTTTCCTTCTTTCTTTCTTTCTTTCTTTCTTTCTTTTTTGTGGGGCAATGAGGGTTAAGTGATTTGCCCAGGGTCACACAGCTAGTAAGTGTCAAGTGTCTGAGGCTGAATTTGAACTCAGGTCCTCCTGAATCCAGAGCCGGTGCCTTATCTACTGCACCACCTAGGTGCCTGGTATCATGTATCATTGAGAAAAAGGTATATTCCTTTATATTTCCATTCAATTTTCTCCAGAGTTTATCACATCTAACTTTTAAAAATTTTTATTTACCTCCTTAACTTCTCTCTTATTTTTTAAAATTAGGTTTAACTAGTTCTGAGAGGGGAAAGGTGAGCCTCCCACCCCCGTTTTACTGTCTATTTCTTCCTGTAACTCATTTAACTTTTTCTTTTAAAATTTAGATGCTATACCATTTGGTGCATAAATGTTTAGTATCAATATTATTTCATTGGCTATGGAACATTTTAGCAAGATGTAGTTTCCTTCCTTATCTCTTTTATTTAGATCTGTTTTTACTTTTGCTTTGTCTGAGATCATAATTGCTACCCCTGCTTTTTTTTTTTTACTTCAGCTTTACTTACTTTTGCTTTACTTCTATCCCTGAATTAGCATGATAGATTCTACTTCAGCCTCTTACCTTTGCTCTGTTTCTGTTTTTCTGCTTCAAATGTATTTCTTGTAATCAACATAATGTAGGATTCTGGTTTTAATCCATTCTGTTATCTGCTTCCATTTGATGGGTTGTTTCATCCCATTCATATTCACAGTTATGATTACTAACTGTGTATTCCCCCGATTCTATTTTTCTCTTATTTATCCTTATTTCTCTCTCTCCTTTCACCCTGTCCCTACTCACAAGTAATGTGCTTTCCACCACTGCCGCCTCCAATCTTCTGTCCCTTCTATCAGTACCCCCTTCTCTTATCCCCTCCCCTCCTACTTCTGCATAGTATCCCCCAAATTCTTAATCATACCTATGAGTTTCTGTTTACCTTTTGATAAAATCTCAACATTGTTTTACCTATTACTCATGTACTGTGCATTCGTACATAGATACGACTAAAGCCACACATGCAACTAACTGTTTTCCCACTTATTTCCTTCTTTGAACTTCTATGTCCCTATTCTGCTGTTTTTCTGCTTTCTGTCTGCTACGTGATAGCCTCTGTTTTATTTTGTTTTGAAGTTTTACGCAGGCATTTTTCTCCCTTGCCCTCCATTTTAACTTTAAAGTCCTATTGATCAGATTGACAAGTCCTTAGCCATATACATTCTTCCAGTCCTGAGGAGACATACTCCATACCTAGCAAGGGCCCCTTTCATTTCAGTATCACAAACTTGTTCCATAAAGAATCCTGTCTTTTATACCATCAGTATAGACAGCTATTCCCTCCTTACAGTTTTCTTTCTTTTCCAAAGTCTCAAATTTCAGTTGGAAGAAGAGATTAAAAACATTACCTGTGGCTCAATTCCAACAGTTCCTTATTCTGAACTGGAGATATTTTCCAGGTGTTTTGGTGGTAGTATCATTTCCACATGATTTTGAAATGGTGGGTAAAAGTGAACAGGTCTAATGAGCCTCTGTACTCTCTCCATTATACCCTAGAAACACTTTCCATGTCAGGTTTATACATAACTGTCTCTGTTCGCCCTCAGCAAAGAATCATTGATTATTATGACATATCCTTTCCTCCTAGGTCAATATGGTTTTCCCCATACCTTTTGCCATCTTTGGACCTTTCTTATTGTTCCTTTGAGCATGGAATGCTATTTGTTTGTGAGAAGGTCCAGGCTCAGTGCTCATACCTACCATGTAGCTCTACTGTTTCTTCTCCTATATGCCATGTTGTCAATTTGCTGACACAGAAAATCAAAAGATTTTCCTTTCTTTCCTCAGAATATTTTCCTTCCTAGACTCTTTCTTAGAGGATTTCTTCCATCCTGTGCAAGAATTTTTCATCCTATCTTTGTTGTTGTTGTTGTTGTTGTTGTTGTTGTTGTTTTTGCAGGGCAATGAGGGTTAAGTGACTTGCCCAAGGTCACACAGCTAGTAAGTGTCAAGTGTCTGAGGCTAAATTTGAACTCAGGTCCTCCTGAATTCAGGGCCCTTGCTTTATCCACTGCACCACCTAGCTGTCCCCCATCCTTTCTAATAAACTGAAATAAAGACATTTCTATTGTCCTTTGGGATATATATATATATATATATATACACATAAAAGTTATGCAATGATGCAAATTATGATTAAATGACAAAGTGAGTGACACAAACTAATACCAAAGGAAGTTAGAATAGGGGCCTATCAATATAAATTGGAAAACTACATCTTTGTAGGGTGTCTTGGAATTGCCCAACTTAGCCTAGTAGTGTGTAACTTGGATAGGAATTAGCATATAATTTGGTCCCTGAACTCTAGTAGGTATAAAAGATTACATTGCACAGTTCTGATAACTCATTCTTTTGACTCTAACATATTTAAACTTTCTAGATGTAACAACGGAGAACTCTAGCTCCGGAGACCATTCACTTTTTTCCCAGCTTTAATGTGACTTTTAAAAGTAATCATTTATATAATTCATGGCCCAAGTTGCTGACTAATATAATATCACCCACCCACCTCCCAGCCCCAATCACTGTTGTTGTTTCTATCAAATGACTTGTGCTTTTTTGGCTGACTTAAGCAGTCAAATGAATTTTTAAAAAACCCAAACAAACCCTGATTTGTTCTTAATAATAATAGGTAGGGGCAGCTAGGTGGTGCAGTGGATAGAGCACCGGCCCTGGAGTCAGGAGTACCTGAGTTCAAATCCGGCCTCAGACACTTAACACTTACTAGCTGTGTGAGCCTGGGCAAGTCACTTAACCCCAATTGCCTCACTAAAAAAAAAAACAAAAACCAAAAAAAAATAATAATAGGTAGTACTTTTATACCCTTTGAGGTTTTTCAAGCACTTTATACATGTTAACTCATTTGATCCTTACAACAATCTTGTTGTAATAATAATAATGTAATAACAGATGCTATTATTATCCCCATTTTATAGATGAGGAAACTGAGACACAGAATGGTTTAAGCTACTTACCCAGAATCACACAGCTAGTAAGTGTCTGAGGGAGGATTTGAACTCAGAACTTCCTGACTCCAGGTCCAGCACTCAATTCCCAGAACCACCAAGCTACCTCTATGTCTTAGGCATGTAGACTCTCACACAATTGTGATTGCCAGGTTTCAAATCCCCTTGCAAGAGGAACCAAGAATATAAATGTGATTTCAGGTTACAGGGCAGAGGGAGAAAATCCATTCTTGTTTTCTTTGCCCCATATTCCTAAGCATTAATGTTCTCTCTTGATTTCATTGACGAAAAAATTATCACTAGTTTTGACAAGATTCTTGATTATGCTTCTGCAAGATGATCTTTGCAATATAATGCCCCAAAGAGGCTGTAGATACAGCCGCAGATGTATTATGAGTTGACAAGCATTGTCAGAAGAATTATTTTATTACCTTATATAAGAAATGGAAGACTTTTTTTAATCAGTTGAGTTATTTTTTTAAAAAAAAGTGGAGGGGGGGACAGCACAGCAGTCTAAAGGGGAAGAACAACCTGGCAAAAACTATTATTTCAAGAGATGAAAGGAAACATGTAAGTGATATCAGATGATGTCGACTCCAAGGGTGACTTGATGAATATGGTCTGCAATGTGTGAGTGTGGTTTTCTTAATAAGAGGATGAGGAAGCTGTGCTGAAGGAGCCTTACATAATGTATTGTTGCCTAAAGAGCATATGGATGAAGAGAGACTAGAGAAATGTATCACTCTTAAATTACTAAATGAAGGTTAAACACAAGCAGCTGACAACGAGACAAAGCTGACAAAGCCAACAATGAGAAAGAATAGAAGACTCAATGTATATTTCAGGCTAAAAAAATGTTATCCCTCCACTTTCTCTTCTTTTTCACTTGGCCAAATCAAGAAAATCAGCTTTTTTTTTTTTTTTTTTGAGGCAATTTGGGTTAAGTGACTTGCCTAGAGTCACACAGCTAGTAAGTGTTAAGTGTCTGAGGCCGGATTTGAACTCAGGTCCTCCTGAATCCAGGGCCAGTGCTCTATCCACTGTGCCACCTAGCTGCCCCAAGAAAATCAGTTTTAAAAATTAATTTCATTGAAATGGATAAAGTTATTAAATTGGTGTTTGAATATTTATTAAGCATCTACCACGTGCCAGTCACTGTGCTAAGTACCAAGGATACAAAGAAAGGCAAAAAAAAAGAAAATTCCCTGCCTTGAGGAGCTCATATTCTAATGTGATATGCAAATAAATCATGTGTCTATAAGACAGGTACAGAATAGATGGAAGGTAATTTCAAGGGAAAGTCACTGCTATAGAGGAAGGGGTTTGAGCTGAATGTTGAAGAGAGCCAAGAGGCTGAGGTCAGGAGGGGATAACCATTGAAAAGGCATGAAGGGGGGCAGCTAGGTGGCACAGTGGATAAAGCACCGGCCCAGGATTCAGGAGTACCTGAGTTCAAATCTGGCCTCAGACATGTGACACTTACTAGTTGTGTGACCCCTGGGCAAGTCACTTACCCTCATTGCTCTGAAAAAAAAAAAAAGAAAAGAAAAGGCATGAAGCTGGGAAGTGGAGAGTTGTATGCAAGGAACAGCAAGAAGGCAGATATTACTAGATTTTAATGTATGCAGAAGGTAATAAAGTGTAAAAAGACTGGAAAGATTGGAAGGGACAAGGTAGTGAACAGCTTTAAATGTGAAACAGAACATTTTATATTTGATCCTGGAGGTGATAGGAAGTTACTGGAGTAATTTAGTATTCTTCTGGATGTAGTATACAAGCAGTGTTGTTTAAACCACATATTAATTATAACAATGCCTTTTGTTTTGCAGGGCAATAAGGATTAAGTGACTTCCCCAAGATCAAACAGCTACTAAGTGTCAAGTGTTTGGGGGCTGCATTTGAACTCAGGTCCTCCTGAATCCAGGGCCACTGTTTTATCCACTGCGCCACCTAGCTGCCCCCAACAATGCTTTGAATGGACCATGTTTTGTTCTTTACCATATAAAACCTTTCATTGAAATTGTACCTGGTCCTACTAACATGCCTAATGGGCACGTGCCCATTCCCTCCCCTCCCCAAACTGGAACTTTGCCTTATTGGTCACTAAATGAAAATCCATTCATTGGTTCAGGGACATGGAGTCCTCTAGGGAATATGAAAAATGTGTACAACGTCCCCGTTTGCTGAATTTTGCAGTTGTATACCTGAATTAGCAGGATAGTATCCAAATATACTCACAGTCAATTTGCTTTTGAGTGTATCTCTGGGAAGTCTTATATCCAGTAGGGGTGTGGAATAAATTTTTGTTGATAGATTTATCCCTTCTTCCCTTCTCCCAAATGGTAGTACTGTCTATCATATAAATGACTAATGTGTGGGGGAAAAAAACCTACTGGGTAAAGAGCAAACTATTTCCAACTTTGGGAGTTTTAAGAATACATGAAATAGGGGCAGCTAGGTGGTGCAGTGGATAGAGCACCGGCCCTGGAGTCAGGAGTACCTGAGTTCAAATGCGGCCTCAGACACTTAACACTTACTAGCTGTGTGACCCTGGGCAAGTCACTTAACCCCAATTACCTCACTAAAAAAAAAAAAAAAAAGAATACATGAAATAAAGGGGTCTTCTTTGTCTCTCCAGATTTCCTCAGTTGTTAGTGGGGCCCTTTTCCTAAAATTACTTTGAAAATATTTTGTATTTGCTTCTCTGTGTATGAATCTTCTTGTTGGCCGGTTCTATCTGAGTCTTCATGATCCTATTTGGGGTTTTCTTGGCAAAGATACCGAGTGGTTTGTCATTTCCTTCTCCAGCTCATTTTATAGATGAGAAAAGTGAGTCAAACAGGGTTAAGTGACTTGCCCAGGGTCACAGAGTTAGTAAGTGTCTGAGGACAAATTTGAACTCAGGAAGATGAGTCTTCTGACTCCAAGCTCAGAACTCTGTCCCCTTCACCACCTAGTGGCCCTAGTAGTAGAATGTAAACTTCCTAAGGGAAAGAACCATCTTATTTTTGTATTTATATTACTAGCACCTAGAGAAGCATTACCTGGAACATAATAGATACTTAATAAATGCCTATGAAATTGGATTAAAAGTTAGAAAACTATGATGATGAGTCGTTTCCCCAATAGCATCACCAAGTTACTCTGCCCTTGAGCAAGCCATTGACCTTCTCTGTTTCTCCATCTGGAAAAATGGGTATAAGGCCACCAACCTCACAGTGTTATAAAAATTAATCAGCTAGGGCAGATAGGTGACCCAGTGGATAGAGCACTGGCCCCGGAGTCAGGAGGACCTGAGGTCAAATCCGGCCTCAGACACTTAACACTTACTAGCTGTGTGACCCTGGGCAAGTCACTTAACCCCAGTTGCCTCACCACAAAAAAAAAAATTAATCATCTCTTCTAAGAAAAAATTAGCCAGAATTTTTCAAGGTTTTCTACTTTACATCAGACTATAATGTGACAAGCTAACAGATAACAAGAATCAATTTTAGTAGTTTTTCTCTTTGTACCAAATACCAGAAAATATAGTATTGAGTGAAATGAAAATACCTTTTATATATGTAAATGTGTATATGTGTGTGTATATGTATCTGTGTATATGTATGTATACATATGTATGCATATATATGTTTTCAGCTAGGTGGTATGAGTGCCAGGCCTGGAGTCAGGAAGAACTGAGTTCAAATCCAACCTCAGACACTTACAAGCTGTGTGACCCTGTTTGCCTGTTTCCTCATCTGTAAAGTGAGCTGGAGAAGGAAATGGCAAACCACTCCAGTAACTTCACCAAGAAAAACCCCAATGTGGTCAGTGTCAGACATGTCTGAACAACATATTATGTACATGTGCATGTATACTATACACACATCCTTCCAAGTCATAAATGTCTTTTCTTTTGAACTAAAAAACTATTAATGTATAAAACCTTCTTGCCATTCTAGGATTGTAAGTAGGAATGTGTAGAAAACAAATTCCTCAAGATAATTTTCCCAAGTCCAACCATTAAACTATTACCCTCTTGCTGCTGCAGGTAAACAGTATGGGTTTTTGTTAATTAAACAGTATATTATTGACTGAATACTAATCATCAATATAACTAATTAAGTAACTATTCAATGTAAATTAACTCATTTCAATGCACAAGACTTTCATAACTTTCCAGTCACTCTAACTAAGCCTCTATCGGAGGCCATAGGTGGGCCTGGAGTCAGGAAAACCTGAGTTCAAATCCAGCCTCAGATGCTTAGTACCTCTGTGACCCTGGGCAAGTCATTTTTTTTTTTTTTAGTGGCAATGAGGGTTAAATGACTTGCCCAGGGTCACATAGCTAGTAAATGGCACATGTCTAAGGCTGGATTTGAACTCAGCTCCTCCTGAATCCAAGGCCAGTGCTTTATCCACTGCACCACCTAACTGCCCCCGCAAGGCATTTTTAACTCTATTTGCCTCAGCTTCCTCATTTGTAATGGTCTGGAGAAGGAAATGTCAAATTACTCTAGTATCTTTGCAAAAAACAAAACAAACAAAAAAACCCAAACAACTCTATTGAGGTTACAAAGAGTAGGACATGACTGAAACAACTGAACAACCAAATGTTCTATAAATTACTACTCATTCATGTTTTTCTTTAATGTGGTTATGGTTACTGTATTCTATGTTCTTTTGCTTTGGCTTTTTAAATTTTACTTTATTTCATAAATGTCTTTCCAGATTTCTTTATATTCTTCATAGTTGTCTGACTTAAGTGGTAAAGTGGACAAGAACACTGAGCCTGAAGTAAGTAAGACTTGAGTTCAAATCAAGTCTCAGACAATTACTGGTGCTGTGATCCTGTCCAAATCACTTAATCTGTTTATCTCCATTTTCTCACCCGTAAAATTGAGATGGTACTTACCTCTCAGGATTGTTGTGAGGATCAAATGAGATGTTATTTGCAGAGTGCTTAGCAAAATGCTTGGAGCTAATATAAATGTTTATTTCCTTCCCCTTAATTGAAGCGCATTACATCAATGTGTCAAAATTTATTTACAGGTTGTTTATATTTTTATTCATTGATCCTCTAAATATTATTAAATACCTTCTTTGTGTAAGACCATGAGCTTGGTGATTTCGGTACTGAAAATTATAAATAAAACACTGTCTTCAAAGAGCTTGCAGTAAATATACTTTTATATATCATTTATATAATAATATAATTTATCTTATATAACATAACAATATAATAAAACAATACATTTATATAATAAATATATTTATATACACAAAATACCTTTATATGCATTTATATTTAAGGTTTGCAAAGGGCTTTTCCAACAAAAACTTCCATGGCATAAGTAGTAAAAATGTCATTATCATCATTTTACAGATAAAGAAACTGAAGCTGACACCTATTATCACAGAACTAATAAGTGGCAGAGACAGCATAAGAACCTAGCTCTCCCGCTTCTTTCTACCATACTATGCTGTCTCTCAATTTAGTAAGAGAGATTAGTCATGTACAAAAATAATGTAAGTAGAATGTGTTAGGTGTCGTAAAATAAATCTAAACAAAATGTTATAGGAACTCAGAGAAAGTAGAGAAAAGAACCGTTATGACAAGGGCATTAGCTTTGCCCTCAAAGGACTGACTTTTAAAGCCTAATAATGCTACTTACTACTCTGCTGCCTTGGGACAAGTCATTTAACCTCTCTGGGGTCCTGTAGACTTTTTTTTTTTGTAAAAGGAGGGGATTACTAAAGAGATAATAAAAGATTAATCGAAACAATAATTTCAGCAAACTATAGAATAAACCCACATAAATCATCAGAATTTCTCTATATCACCAACAAAACCCAGTAGGAAAAAGTAGAAAGAGAAATTCTATTCAAAGGAACTATAGAATGTGTAAAATATTTAGGAGCCTATCTACCCAGATATACAGGAACTCTATGAATACAACTATAAAATTCTCTAAATAATTGGAGAAATAATTTTTCATGGTTAGTCCATTCCAGTATAACAAAAATGACAATACTACTGAAATTCATTGACTTACTCAGTACTGTACTAATAAAACTTCCCAATGATAACTTTATAGTGACGGAAGGGACAATAACAAAATTAATCTGGAGGAGCAAAAGGTCAAGAATCTAAAGGGAAATAATAATAATTTTTTTTCAAAGTAGGAAGGAACATGTCCTAGCAATACCAGATTTCAGATTATTACTTCAAAGCAGTAATCATCAAAACTATTTGGCACTGGTTAAAAAAACAATAGAAAAGTCAATCAGCAGCACAGATTATGAACACAGCATACAGAAGCAAAGCCTAATGCTCTCTAAACCCAAAGACCCAGCTACTTCAGTAAGAGCTTACTATTCAACAAAAATTGCTGGGAAAACTGGGTATCCGGGGTGTGAAGGGAAGATTAGCACCTCTGTTGTGAGGAGCTTGCCAATCCCCTTTCAGGGCTGGTCACCCATTTTTGGTGACCAACTGTCACCCAACTCTTTTTTTTTTTAAAAGAGGAGAGAAACATCCTTTCTTTCTTTCTTCCTTTCTTCATTTCTTTCTTTCTTTATTTTTGGCAGGGCAATGAGGATTAAGTGACTTGCCCAGGATCACACAGCTAGTAAGTGTCAAGCACCTGAGGCTGGATTTGAACTTAGATCCTCCTGAATCCAGGGCTGGTGATTTATCCACTGTATCACCTAGCTGCACCCTGTCACCCAACTCTTAACTGTGGCTCCAAGAAACTGTAGCATGTGTAGCAGCTACACTCCAGCAAAACCATCTCGACAGATGGGCTAAACCATGTTGAGGATAGCTGAGAGATTTTAAACCAGTCCATGAGTTAGGGGGATGTCTACCCCAAGAATGTGAGAACTTCTCCTGGCAGAATAGTCAGATGAGAACAATTTGTTCCAACCACCATGAAGTAGGCTGAAGCAAGCATTGTGGAGCAGTTAGAGAGTTTGGTAAGATATCCAAGACACTCAGGTCATCCACTATATCCCAGCCTTTGCCAGTTGTCCTGACTTTTGTCTTGCAGCTGGACTTTGATCACTCTGGAAGAAAGAGTAAGGCTGACAATTTGTGCAACTCTGTCTCACTTAAATCCAATTCATACACAAGTCAAGATGTCATTCATTCATCATATCATTTGTCTTCTTCAAAAATGAAGGATGAACAACAAACTGGGAAAACTGGAAAGAATTCTGGCAGAAATAAGGTATGGATCAACATTTCCTTAAGTTCTAATGGATTTGTGACTTCTCAATAAAAGGTTATATCATAAACAAATTAGAGGAGCAAAGGAAAAATGCCTTTCACAACTATGGAAAAGGGAAGAGTTAATGAATAAATAAGAGATAGGGAGAATCACAAGACATAAAATGGAAAACTTTAATTACCTATTAAAAGTTATTGCTAAAACAAAACTAATACAGTTAAAATCAGAAGGCAAATAGTTAACTGGGAGGAAAAAACCTATGAACGAACTTTCTCTCACATATCCAAAATATAAAGAACTGATTCAAATAAGAATAAGAGCCATTCCCTAAAAATAAATGGTCAGAGGATATAGACTGACAGTTCTCAAAGAAGAAAACCAATCTATCAAGTCTAATAAGAGTGCTCTAAATAACTGATAATTAGAGAAATGAAAATTAAAATAACTCTGAAATTCTACTTCATAAGACTGGCGCCCATAAGTTTGGCAAAGATGACAAGAAAAAGAAAATAATAGTTGTTGGAGGGGATATAAGAAAATAGGCAGGCTAATACACTGTTGGTAAAAACAAAAACAAAACCAAAAAACCCTGTGAATTGATCCAGTCATTCCGGAAAGCAGTTTGGAAACTATGGCCAAAGGATCACCAAATTGTTTACATCCTTTGACTCAGCTATACCACTGGGTGGTATACCACAAAGAGAGGAAATAAAGAGGAACTACACATACAAAATAAGTTTGTACATGTGTACAAAAATGTTTTAAAATATGTTTTAATTTTTGTTTGTTTTACATCATCATAATTTCCCCTAATATCCTTACCCCTCTCCTTCCCAGAAAACCATTCTATGTAACTATTTTAGTTTCTTTCTTTCTTTCTTTCTTTCTTTCTTTCTTTCTTTCTTTCTTTCTTTCTTTCTTTCTTTCTTTCTTTCTTTTGTGAGGCATTTGGGGTTAAGTGACTTGCCCAAGGTCACACAGATAGTTAAGTGTCAAGTGCCTGAGGCTGGATTTGAACTCAGGTCCTCCTGAATCCAGGGGCTGGTGCTTTATCCACTGCACCACCTAGCTGCCCCATAACTATTTTTTTAAAGAGAAAAAAAGAACAAGAAAAAATTAGCACAACTGGTCAGTACATTGAGAAATCCAAAAACATATGCAATCTGCCACACCAACAGCCTTTCACTTCCATAAAGGGGTGGACTGGGGGCTGTACAAAACTATTTATAGCAACAGGAGAAGGACTGGTGAAAAGATTGTCATGGAAAAAACCCCAGGACTTTAAAGGATTTTTCTTAATGTGCAGAAGAGAACAGAAGGAAGGCCAAAAGGAAACACAGACAAGCATGACAGTTTTGAAAGTTACACGATGAATTTATTACACACTTCAAAAGTAAAGCACGCTGTACATAAAACACTTATTTGTCATTTGTTAAGTTCAAATTTTTAAAATTAAAAATAAATAAAAAGGAGGGGTTTTGATTAGTTGAACTCTTAAGATCCCTTACCAGCTCTAAATCTTATGGCTCTATAATTTCCAGCAAGGAATATCAAAGTAGTTTTCCTGGAAGAGTGAGGATTTGAGCAGAGCCTCCAAAAATGGATAGTATGTTTTCTATATTAGACCCCAAAAATGTCATTCTTAGTTAAACAGGGTCAAATACCCTTAGAAATTCATGGGGGGGGCAGCTAGACCGCACAGTGGTTAAGCACTGGCCCTGGAGTCAGGAGTACCTGAGTTCAAATCCAGCCTCAGACACTTGACACTTACTAGCTGTGTGACCCTGGGCAAGTCACTTAACCCCCATTGCCTGCAAAAAACAAACAAACAAAACAAAACAAAAAAAGAAATTCATGAGGGAAGCAAATGCAGCACCAGGACAAAATCAGACATATTTTATCTAAGGCTCCTTTAAATGAATGAGTGAATGAAAATCATTTATATAAGAATTCACTATGTGTCAAACATTGATCTAAGCACCGGATCTGAACACTCAAGGAGGTTAGATTTTAAGGAGAGGGAGACAATGTATTCATAGGAAATGATATTCTCTACACCTGGAATGCTCTCCCTCCTCTGCTCTGTCGAGCGATTGACTTCCCTGGCTTCCTTAAGTCCCAACTAAAACCCCACTTTCTACAGGAAACCTATAATTTGCTTTGTATATATTTATTTGCATTTTGTCTCCCCTATTAGATTGCAAGATTCCCCGTTAGAGCAGGGACTATTTACTTTTACTTCTTTTTGTATTCCCATTGCTTAGGATAGTTCCTGGCACATAGTAGGCACTTAATAAATGTTTATGAAATTAAATCAGATTGATTCAAGGGAAGGGAGTGAAGGTCTGTGAAGTCAACAAGATACTGAATGAAACAACAGCACAGTTCATTCATTGACCGGTCCTTTCCAGAGAGGCAATGACTGTGTTGATTTGATCAGTTGGAAGAGAAAGAAGTAGAAGACAGGAGAACTTGTTGGAGGCTGGATGAAAATGGCCAAGGTGAAAATGAACTATACATACAAAGTCCCTCCAGAATACAGAGTCCAGTGACTTCTAGTTAAAAGGTGCAGGGAAAACAAATAACAGCTTTAATGTCTTACCATAAAGAATTCTTAACCTGGGATCTGTGATTTCTAGGGGTCTCTGAACTTGGATGGGGGAAAAAATTACATCTTTATTTCAATATAATGTTTCCTTTGTAATCCTATGCATTTTATTGTGTGTCTTTAAAACATTGTGAGGATGTTTTAAGATCCAGAGGCTTCATCAGATTGCCAACGAATGTTAAGAACCCCTGTTCTATGCATATTTACCAAAAAAATCATTGAATTTTTCATACAATGCTCCTCATACTCAACGCTTCCCGGTCTGTGTTGTGTCCAATGGAGGAAAAAGGTAGATTATCCAGTAATCTAAATTGGATACTTGAAATAGAACTCTGATGAGGAAATTAAAAAACATATAAGACCAAGGCAAGCATTAGAGTATTTAAAAGACAAATGTATAAATTTAGACTCCACCCACACTTGTCATTTTACTCATAGCCCTGTTTAGCAAAACAGTAGTATGCCCGTGAGAAAAAAGTGCCCTGACTTCTAATCTGATCCTTACCTGGTTAAAACTTCTACTTAAGGGAGTGTATTGTATTTGAAAGAATGTCTGTGCTTGACCAGGATATAACACACACCTGCATTTAGAATTCAATGCTTTTTTTTTTTTCAAAGAAAGGGCAGCAGATAGCTGTCAGAAACTTCTAGCCCTGCAGAAACATGTCGTCCTGTTGCTTTTTGTACTTGAAAACAATTGAGAAAGAATGTCCAATCCGGTGAAAATCCAAGCACAAACTCCCCATTATCCTCAGTTGATCCAAATCTAAGAAACAATCACTGACTGCCCTGAAATATAGTTGTTGGATACTTGGAAATGGCATGACTGCAGGCTCTCCATATAGACTGAAGAAAAAGTTTCCTTTGAGATGCAAGCCTATGTTGCTTTAAAAAATATTTATTCTATACTATTTTTAGGCTGAATGTTAGCATAACATAAAATATTTCTTTAAGAAATGAAAATGTTCTGTATAACATTGTCCATTCTACATTTATGAGGAGTTCTGAAGAAATTTTCCAAAGTGGTGTGTAGTTCTAGAAGAAAAAAAAAACCCACCCCAAGTCCAAGAATGCCAACCTTTACCACAACCGCAATCTCTGAGGGTAGTGATTGGTGGCTGACAGACCACAGATAGAGTTCAGATCTATCTAACCCCTCAGAACTACAGTCACTGATGCCAAATTCAAAAGATACATTGGCCAGATGTAGAGTGGTCATCAGCATTTTCAGCAGAATCTTCAATGCTATGATTTAATACCCACTTAAGCATGAACATACTATAAATGATACTTTTCATTTTTGCATATTTCCTTTAGTCCCAGTGGATCCTGCAGTGATTCATAGGCTGCCACAGATTCACAAATTATAGGATGGTCTTCCCCCCCACTAAGCACAATGAGGTAGTCTGATAAAAACTCTTCTAAAGGCAATATTATCCTGATTATATCCTGGAATCACTTCACCCTAGTTCTGTCACTGAAATGTAGTCTTCACCAAGATGATATAAAACAGAAGTAGCTCTATGTAGACTCATTTCCATAAGGGAATCTGGACCCCAAACCCTGAGAATGATGCCTTGTGTTGGTGATATGAAGTCAGGGTTGGGGGTTTGGGGGAAGGAGGCAGTGACATAGGATCTTTAACAAGTTACAGCAATAGGTGCTTAATACTGACGAGTCAGAACTTCTGCCATCTTCCTTCAAACTCAAGGATGGACACCTTTGTGAAAATGTAATTGTTTTATGATGCTTAATTGCTAAAAGGGAGGGCTTCCATGGGGAAAGAGAGCTGAGTTAATGAATACTGATGGAAATACAAAGGAGGAAGAAAGAAATGTGCATCAATAAAACATTAAAAATTCACAGAAGAAAATGAAAAGCAGTTCAGAAGGTGACTCAAATGGGAGAAATTTGTTACTACCTTATTAAATTTAATTTGTATTTTGATAAAGCAAACCATATGTAACAGAAATCCTTGGTTCCATATGTAATCCTTTTTTTTTCTCCTGCTTTGTATATGGAAATGCTTGTTTGTTGGTGATTGCTAAATTCATAATAAAACATTTTAATAATTAACTTTTATATAGAGCTTTAAGGTTTGCAAAGTATCATAGTAGAAGTCATAATAATAACTAATATTTATATAGCCCATACTTATGTGTCAGGCACTGTGCTTTACAATTTTGGGGGGAAGCAATGAGAGTTAAGTGACTTGCCCAGGGTCACACAGCTAGTAAGTGTCAAGTATCTGAGGTCAAATTTGAACTCAGGTCCTCTTGAATCCAGGGCCTGTGCTGCCCCCAGGACTTTACAATTATTATGTCATTTAATCCTCACAACAACCCTGGGAGATAGGTGCTGCTATATCAAGGAAGAGGAAACTGAGGCAAACAGATGTTAAGTGACTTACCCAGGGTCACCCAGAAAATTAAGTGCCTGAAGCTAGATTTGAACTCAGGTCTTCCCACCTCCCAGTCCAATGCTGTTATCCATCTGGAACTTAGCCCTCTGCATCCTAATCAATGTGAATTGTTGTTATCATTGTTGTTTCATAGGTTGCCTTCAACATTGGAGAGCTCATATGTAGAGGAAGAATGGACAAGAATCATCCAGGATGAGAAGGTTTGCAGTCTATAGCACTGAAAAGTACCCAGCCTGATGAGATGATGAACCCCTTGAAATATCATTTTTAGCTAAATTTCCTTCTAAGCACAAAAATGTAAATAAAGTCATATATTAAAATGATTTGAGAGGGCAGCTAGGTGGCATAGTGGATAAAGCACCAGCCCTGGATTCAGGAGCGCCTGAGTTCAAATCCGGCCTCAGACACTTACTAGCTGTGTGACCTTGGGCAAGTCACTTAACCCTCATTGCCCACCCACCCCCCAAAAAAAAGATCCGAAAATCTCTTTGAGGACCAGAGGGTAGTACTACATTCAGCTAAAAGGGCAATTTGACGGGATCCACAGATGGAAGGTACCTACTGATTATCTAGACCTAGCAGCTAGGTAATGTAGTGGATAGAGTGCCACAATTGGAGTCAGGGAGACCTGAGCTCAAATCTGGCCTCAGATATTTGCTAGCTGTGTGACTCTGGGCAAGTTACTTAAACCTGTTTGTCTCAGTTTCCTCATATGTAAATGAAGCATCTACATCCTGGGATTATTGTATCAGATGCAATAACAACTGCCAAAGTGCTTGGCACTGTGCCTGGCACAATGTGTTATATAAATGGTAGTTGTTGCTGTTGTCCTTGTCATCATCATCATCTAGTCAAATTACCTTTTTTACAGATTGGCAAACTGAGGCGCAAAGAGGGGAAGTGACTTGAGTCTATAGAAAGTGTAAAGAATTAATTGTCCCCACAAAAGTAAATAGCAGAAGATCTGAGGATAGAAGCCTACTGTTTTGATCCTAAATCCAATCATCTTCCTCTACCACACTGTTTCTCCTACAAGGAACTAAAACTCACTTGAAATCATTTGAATGAAAGTAGATGATGGGCAGTTTGGGTAGGATGTAAGTTCCTTGAGGGCAGTGTTATTGGTGGGTTGTTGGGGGTTTTTTGAGGGAGAGGGAGGTTGTCTTTGTATCCCCAGCACCTACTACTTTTTATAATTTTAGACAGATTCGCGTTTTCCTCAGTGTACTACTCTGGGGAGGAAACTTTTTTTCCCCCTCCCTTATATAGCAAAGCAGCAATTTCTCAACAGTTTATAGCCTTAGTTGTCCAAGGCACTGAGAGGTTAAAAGACTGTCCCTGGAACTCACAGGCAATATATGTCAAGAGACTAGATTTGAATTCTGAGGACAGTTCCCAAGCTACACTAAGTCAGGTGGACTCTTCTCTAGACCACAGAATGTACTTAAAAGATATTTTTGTTTGTTTGTTTTCTTTTTTTTTTTTGGTGAGGCAACTGGGGCTAAGTGACTTGCCCAGGGTCACACAGCTAGTAAGTGTCAAGTGTCTGAGGTCGGATTTGAACTCAGGTCCTCCTGACTCCAGGGCCAGTGCTTTATCCACTGTGCCACCTAGCTACCCCAAAGATATTTGTTGAATTGAATTGGATTAGAATAGATGACCCCTATGCTCCCTTTCAACTCTGACATTCTCTGTTTTTTTTTTTTATTCTTTCATTTAAGGAAGACCAGAAGCCTTTGGCTTGGGAAGCAGGGAAGACAGCCCTTTCTGCTCACTTGTGTAGACATTCCTCTGGGATCCAAGGAGGAGGAAGGAGGGCTTATGACCCTGGCAAATACACTCCTAGACTTGCACTGGGAAGCCACCCCAATGAATGACAGTGAAAAGATGCTACATTTTAGCCCCAGGCCCAAGTATTCAAGCCTGCGGCTGGTTTCCACTCAGTCCACAACTCCTCCATCTTTATCTTGGTCTATAAATATTTATTAAGTGCCTGCTATTTGGTGCAATGGATAGAGCCCTGGGCTTGGTATCAGGAAGACTCACAAGTTCAAATTCTGCTTCAGACACTTACTAGTTGTGTGACCCTGGGCAAGTCATTCAACCCTATTTGTCTCAGTTCATCTGTAAAATGAGCTGGAGAAGAAAATAACAAGCCATTCTAGTATCTTTACCAAGAAAACCCCCAAATAGGCTGACAAATAGCTTAAACCTTTGAGTTTTGATAGCTTAAACTGCACTAAGACTCTTGGGACACCCTATACCTGCACAGACAAGTAAATACAAGATATATACAAATTGAATAAATAATTTCTGGAAGGAGGGCACCCGCAACTTGGTTGATCAAAATAAGCTGGTTTGGAGGAAGAACAGCAGGAATCTAGGTCCTTCTAGAGCAGGGGATGTGGTAACTAAGCTCAGGATACATGAATGCCCACCCCCATCCTAATCCAAGTGCCTGGATCAACACCCTGGGTCTGATTCAGCCTTGCTTTTTACTTTTAGCTGCACTTCCTGGACTGGACACCACTGCACTCCTTGTTCTAGGTATCTTCTTCCCTCCACCCCTTTTCAGCTTTCTTTTGTGTTTTATCTTCCCTCATTAGATTGTAAGCTCCTTTAGGGTAGGGACTGTTTTTCTTATTTGTATCCCCAGTGTTTGTCACATAGTAGGTGCTTAATAAAAGTCTATCAACTGAGCAGAGGAGTAAATGTTGCACCACTCTTGCTAGTACTATTTACTAGTAAATTACTTGTATTAATTTACTAGTAAATAACTATTTTAGTTAAGCTACCTTAAACTTGTTAATTTAAATTGGTTTATGTAATGGTTTTAATTTACAACAATAACACATGTCATGTAGAGGGTGAGATTAATTCTCAGGCGCTGCAGATTATCAGGAGAAGAATTTTACCTCAGACCAGCTCTCATATCTGGGACAGAGAGAACCTAAAGGACCAGAAAGAAATTTTATCTTTTCAGTTCAATGAAGGGCTTGACCCTCACAGCTTTATTATGTGGGGAGAAGACAAGCAGAATTTTCCAAATGTGGATTTCAAAATGAAATGAAAGTCATGATTATAGATCAATATTTTAAAAAATCAAGACAGAATATCTCCTGTTGTTATTAATACTTTGAGGACCTGTGCTTTTGTCACTGGAAGGTACTGCCACATTAATTCAGCAATCATTTACTAAATAAAGCCAACTCTTCTCTCCAATATGTGCTACAGGAGGAGTTAATATAATTTGCAAACCTATAGACTTACATTTTTAATTTTTAGAAAATAGGAACTTAATCAAGTGATAAGCCTACTATGGTTGCATTGATAGTCTTGTTCCCCAGAAGATAACTGAATTCTACTCTTCTCAAAGTTCTAGGTATAGTCCTAAGGGGCTGTGATTTCTAGTACTATTTCTCAGGAGCCCCTATCAGTGTTCTGCCCATTCATTATCAGCCAGCATTCTCATTTGGCTTTTTAGAAAAGGTATTTACTAAGATGTTATAGCTTGAATAGTGGCTATAAAAAACATTTCCTGATGAGCAGGCAGATTTCAGAAAACCCTGAAAAGACTTAAAAGGACTGATGCTGAGTGAAGTGAGCAGAACCAGAACATTGTACACAATAACTTCAACATCGTGTGACGATCAACTGTGATAGACTTGGCTCTTCTCAACAGTGCCATGATCCAAGACAATTCCAAAGAACTCATGATGGAAAATGTTCTCCACATCCAAAAGAAGAACTGTGGATTATAAATGCAGATTGAATCATACTGTTTCTACTTTTTGGTTGTTTTTTTTTCTTTTTTGAGGTTTTCCCCTTGTGTTCTGATTCTTCTTTCACAACATGACTAATGCAAAAATATGTTTAATGTGATTGCACATATATAACCTATATCAGATTGCTTTCTGTCTTGGGGGGGAGGAAAGGGAGGGAGGGAGAAAAATTTGGAACTAAAAATCTCATGAAAACAAATGTTGAAAACTATGTTTACATGTAACTGGAAAATAATCAAATACTTTTATGATAAAAAATAAAATAAAACAAACCAATTGATCAAGCAAAAAAAAAAAAAACAACAACAACAAACCAAACCAACATTTTCCCCAAACTGAGAGGAGGGGCACACTCTTCTCCTTGCATATATAAGGTTCCTGGTAGGAGTGAGCTCAAACTTAAAGTATGATGACAGTGAGGCACATTGTAAAGAGGCCATATGGCATAAAGGTACCTTGGAGCTTCTGGTTGCTGGAAATTGTTTTATTCCTTGATAGAATCTATAAGTTTCCCCTTAAGTGGAGCTCTCTGCTGGGCTCCAAAGGACTGTGCCTCTATAGAGTCCACAGATGGCAGTTCTCTGGTGCAAAGAATCATACTCATTGAAACTGCTTCTTCCCTCAGGTGAGCTATCTCTGTACCCATCTGTATCTACATTTGTCTTCATTGTGTCTTTCTCCACTCCCAGACAGATATATTATTTGCTAATGGTTTAGTTCCTCCAGTAAGGGAGACCTCCATTGTCAGTGGGGTTGGGGAAGGAGAGTAACATTCTAAGCTAAATCTATTCCTGTCCTCTTTCTGCCCTCTAGTACAGACACAATTCTGTCTGTGTGAGGAGACACTCTTCCTCAAGGTGCTCCTGAGTTTCAAATTCCCTACCACTTGACTGCTTCACAGCTATAACTGTCTTCTAACAAGCTTTCCCAGACATTTAAAGCCCACGTAGGAGGGTAGTAAGCTTATTTAGTTAGGCAATCATCTATTCGCTACTTGATCCAATCAAAGAGTTTCATATCTTATAAAGAGATAGCCAGGAGAAAATATGCTTAAACTTTCATTTATTCTTACCCTGATTTCATTAATTGAGGTGGGGGGCATAGAACATCTCCTTACATAAATATATACAAATGTTCACAAATGGCTCATTGCTTAGGTTTTGATGGCTTAGAATGTGTGTACATAGCAATTGTTTTCAGTTCTGGCCAGAAAATTGATGATTTTCTCTTCTCATATTGATAATTTTGTAATGTTAAATTAGGTCACCTTTTGTCTCAATTTTAGCCCTTAGTCATTGAATGGATGTTGCCTTAGATAAATTGAGACCTGGGAAAAACCTTAATTCAAAAAGGCCAAGGTCACCCATGGCATTCCAGACCATTGCCTGTCATCTTGACTTTTGTCTTGCCACTGGACTTCAATGATTCTGAAGTAGAGAGTGAGGCTGATGATTTTGTACAGCTCTGCATTACTTAAATCCAATTCACAAGAAAGTCAAGACATCACCTTTGTCATGTCATTGGTCCTCTTTGAAGGAAGGAAGAACAATAGCACAATAGTATTCCATTGTATTCCTACACGGGCACACCACATTTTATTGTACTTCACAATGAAGGTTTGTGGCAACCCTGTGTTGAGCAAGTCTACTGGTGCCATTTTTCCAACTGCATGTACTCACATCATGTCTCTGTCTCACATTTTGGTAATTATTGCAACATTTCAAACTTTTTCATTATTATTTTATCTGTTATTGTGATCTGTAATCAGTAACCTTACTATTGTAATTGTTTTGGGGCACCAGGAATCACAGCCATATAAGACAGACAACTTAATCAGGAAATGTGTGTCTTCTGATTGCTCCACCAACAAGCCATTCCCTGTCTCTCTCCCTCTCCTTGGGCTTCCCTATTCTCTGAGATATAACAATATTGAAATTTGGCCAATTAGTAACCTTACACTGGCCTCCAAGTGTTCAAGTAAAAGGAAGAGTCAATAAATGGGACAAACTTTATTATTTTATTTTAAGAAGTTGTCATAGCCAACAAACCTTCAGTGACCACTACACTGATCAGTCAGCAGCCATCAATTATTGAGGCAAGACCCTCCACCAGCAAAAAAGATTCCAACTCAAAGAAGTCTCAGATCATGGTTAGCATTTTTTAGCAATAAAGTATGTTTAAATTAAGTTATGTACATTGCTTTTTTTAGACACATTGAATAATTAATAGACTATCGTATGGTTTAAACACAACTTTTATTCACACTGGGAAATTTTTAAAAATTGAATGACTTGCTTTATTGAGATATTTGCTTTATTGCAGTGGTCTGGACCCCAAACCTGCAAAATCTCCAAGATATACCTGTATCATAATTTATTTATCCATCACTGAATTGGTGGGCACACCCTTGGTTTCAAGTTCTTTACCACCACAAAAAGAGCTGCCATAGATATTTTTGTATATATAGAAGCAGGACTTTTCATCTTTCTTCCATTTCTTTGGGATATAGGCTAGGTAGCAGTAATGAGCTCTACAAATGAGAAAGTTAAGGCACAGAACAGTTAAATGACTGGCTCAAAGTTGCACAACTAGTAAGAGCCAGGATTCAGACCTGGCATTTCTAAGTACAAGCAGGGAATAATATGTGCTAGACACCATGCTGGGTGCTGAGGCTATCAAAATAAAGATGAAGCTGTCCCTGCTCTCACTGAGTTTATATCCTACTCAGGGAGACAATAAAAATACAAGCGAAGAACCCTTCACTTTTTCCTATTGTGAATAAAAGGTTGTTTTATAAATTTACTCTGCACCAGATAGATCTTGAGCAAATTTCTTCACCTCTTTGGGGTTTTCTCAACCGCAAAATGAAAGTGTTGAACTGGATTGGCCCTAAGATCCAGTCTAACTCTAGATTCTAGAAGCTATTAGAATAAACCAGGAAAAAGAAGTAGAAGAATGGAATGGTATCCATGTTGTAGCTGCTATTGAGAAGATTGGGGATGGCCTGGGCATTTCATATTCAAGAAGATGCTCAGCAAGACCTAAATACCTCAGTGAACTATATTTGGTATTTCCCCCAAATCCAAGCAACCATAGCCCCTGGGAATTGAGGGGATGGGGCAGTGTGATATGGAAAGAGAGAGAGCACACTGTGCTCAGACACCAGAATGCATTAGTTTTGCAAGTCAACACAAGGAAATAAAAAGGGAGTGTATGTTTTTTTGTTTTGTTTTGTTTTTATCAAGAGAAAACTGTCTAATGATGAGTCTGATGAAGTTGATGGAGGTGATGAAAACTTGGCTGTCACAAATTAAGTTTGGAGAAGAAAGAAGGTAAATTTTTTAGAGCCCTTGAAAGAAAAGAAAATATAATCTTTCCAGAACTAATAGACTTCCCTGTCTCCATTTTTTTGGGGGGCAGGGCAATGAGAGTTAAATGACTTGCCCAGAGTCACATAGCTAGCAAGTGTCAAGTGTCTGAGGCTAGATTTGAACTCAGGTCTTCCTGAATCCAAGGTTGGTGCTTTATCCACTGCACCTAGCTGCCCCACTGTCTCCATTTTTAAAAAAAAATGATTAATCACTCTGCATAACATAGAGGAAAGAATTCTGGATTTAGAGACAGGAATCCTGTATTTGAATCTCAGCTCTGCCACTTAGAGCTTGTATGACCTTGGGCAAGTTATTTAAACTCTCTAAAACCTCTGTTTCCTCACCTATAAAACTTGAGGATTGGACTAGATGGTTCTGGGGTCCCTTCTGACTCTAAATCTATTATTCAATAATCACTTACTAGAGGAGATGCCTCAGGGACAAAAAGGAACACAAAGCATATACTCAGGAGGTGAGGAATGGGAAAAGGAGTAGGGAATAGCTTAAAGCACACCTTTCTTAAAGGGCCTGTTCTTATTGTAGTCCAACTGCCTTTGGCCTGACAAAAGCTATTTGTGATCTTCAATTAGAATTTGCAGAGGTTTTCTGTGTGTGTGTGTGTGTGTGTGTGTGTGTACTATATAAGGTCCCATCCTCACCTTCAGAAATGAGTAAGAGGTTATTCCTTTCTTGCTTTGGCCCATACCTCTGCCACAACTAAGTCATTTGTTGCAGACAAGATGCGAATGATTTTGCAGGTTCCATGTACAACCTCTTCAAACTTTTGGGAAAGTCAAATTCCCAGGAGCTATAGATAATGGCCTCACCACCTTTCCCATCTGAACTTCTCTTTCTCCACCAACACATGCTAAAGTTGTCACCAAGATAAGGCTCTTATTTTGTATATGGCTGAGTAGGTAAGCCCTTAAACCAATCTCCAAAAGTTTGCTCTCTTCAAGGCCCTCCACAACCTGGTTGCAATCTACCCAGTAAGGATATTACTCTTCCTCCATCTGAATGTACTAATACTTTCCAGTGTTCTTCTTAACCTCATCTCCCATTGTCATTCCTTTGCTCATTTCATCCTCCATGCTTAGAATAGACCCCCTTTCTTCCTCCCCCATCTTAGTTGAAATCCTTTCCTCCTTTCAAGACTTCCCTTTGAGGCCACATCCTCCAGGAAGCCTTTCCTGGCCCTCCTTTCTTCAAGCTTCTAACCCTCTCAGCTGAAAATGATTTCTCTCTTCTCAGATTTCTCATAGGATTTTGTCTGGCTCTCCTTTTCCCATATCAAATTGTCCCTTATATTATGCTTCCTTGAAAAGATATGGGGGCAGCTAGGTGGCGCAGTGGATAGAGCACTGGCCCTGGAGTCAGGAGTACCTGAGTTCAAATCCAGCCTCAGACACTTAACACTTACTAGCTATGTGACCCTGGGCAAGTCATTTAACCCCAATTGCCTCACTAAAAAAAAGAAAAGAAAAGAAAAGATATGGTATTTCTCTCCTCCTCCCCCCACTAGATTGTAAGCTCCCTAAAGACAAGGACTGTGTTTTTATTTACACCTTTGTATATCCAATACCTGGTATAGTGTCTTGCACATAATAAGCTCTTCACAAAAGTTTGTGGGATTGAATTTAATTGGTGGACTAGCAGGATGACAGTAACTATGTGATTTTAGACCACAACCTCTATAAGCTCAATTCTTCATTTGAAAAAAATGGGGGGGGGCAGCTAGGTGGCACAGTAGATAAAGAACTGGCCTTGGATTCAGGAGTGCCTGAGTTCAAATCTGGCCTCAGACACTTGACACTTACTAGCTATGTGACCCTGGGCAAGTCACTTAACCCCTATTGCCCCACAAAAAAAAAAAGAAAAGAAAAAATGGGGGGAAATAGTATTTCCAATGTCTACTTCACAGGTTGTTGGGAGGATAAATGGGTTATTACATGTGATATACTTATAAATAAATAATAATAAATATTAATAATTTCCTATTCATGTAACACTTTAAGGTTTACAAAGTATTGCCCCTACAATAAGGCTGTGAAGAAGGTAGTACAAGTGTTATCATCCCAATTTTGCAGATGGAGCAACTGAGTCCCAGAGAGATTAAGTGACTTGCCTTTGTAGTCACACAGTTTATTAAGTGTCAGAGCTGGGAGTAGAATCCACGTCTTCCTTCTAACTCCAATTTTAGCTCTATGATTTTACTACTTTTAAACTTTAGCTAAAAGTTAACTATCATTACCTCAGGCCAGAGTGTTTGTAATACCCTCAGGGCAGAGTACTTAAGCAGGACTTTCCATTCCCTCACTACTCTGGTAGAAAAAGAAGGAAAAGAAAGAGCCAGAAACAGTGAGGGTCCAAGAAGTTCCAGAGAACCTTCTAAGTGGAAGCATATGTGCTACCCAAGTACCTATTGTTCTTTGCAGCTCCAAATCTTGTCCTGATCTTCTTAATGCATAGGTTTGACTGGTTACTCTCAAGAACCATCAGTGGGTCCCTATTGCCTCTAGGATTGGTATTCATCTCATCCTGCCTTGCTAGTCATGCTACTACCTTCCATGCTGTATATGTTCAGGAAAAATTGGACTGAGGTGTTGACATGTTATCAATTTCCTCCTTGGGGGTTGGAGGAGAGTACAATGTTGTATACAACATTGTATCCTCCCCCAAGGAGAATATAAGCTTTCTGAAGGCTAGAAATGTTTCTTTTTCCTTTTTTTTTTAAACTTTTATATCTCCAGTGCCCAGTGCAGGGCCTTTCACATTGTAGATTCTTGATAAATACTTTTTGAACTAAATTCAGTTGATATGCTTGACCAATTATGGCATTAGAGTGGGATAGAATAAATTGCTATTGATGTACTGTGGTGATTCTTCTCAATTTTTAAAAACAATATCATTGAATCTCTGAGCTTGCACTTGGATAAGTGCTTTAACATTAACACAAAGTTAAAGACATGACGTTTGCTCAGAAGTAAAGCAAATCTTGCTTATGGTCTCCATTTCTTTTTTCTTTTACAAACAAAAAGAAAGCATTTTTAGGAAATGCAATTACTTTGTCATTGAGTCCCATCCCATCCCCTCTCCTCCCCTCTCCTTTCCACACTTGTTCTCTCCCCTCTTCACTTCCCTCCCCGCTCTTCCCTTCTCTTCTTTCTCTCTAGAGAAAAGGAAAAGAAAGTTGGAGGTGGAGAAACAGGAAGGAATTCAACTGAACAATGTTCTTGTTGTTCATTCTTTGTTCTCAAAGAGGGACAATAACATCACAAGGGTGATGTCTTGACTTTCTTGTGAATTGGATATGAATGGAGCAGAGCTTGGAAAAGCCTTCAGCCTCATTCTCTTTTCCAAAATCTTTAAAGGTCAAAATGACTGGTGATGGCCCAGGATGCCTCAGTTGAGCATACTTTTATTTCAGAGCCTATTGTGTTCAGGGTACTGTGTTAGCCCATGGGGGAATCCCAGGACTCAAGGAGTTAAAGCAGGAAAATAAGATACCAACATAGATAACTATGATACTCAATTTTACACTGCAAATGGATTAGAGAAGTGTAAAATATATTGTTAATATGACAGTTAAGGGGTGAGGTTGTTACAGATAGGGAGAATTGTGGAGTTGGGGAGGTGGAGAACTGGAAAGACTTCATGAAGTAGGTGGCTTTTAAATTGGACTTTTAAGGAATTTCAAAGTCAGACTTCAATGGCAAAGAGTAGGGGGAAAGACCATCCAGACACAAGGAACAGTTTAAAGAAGTGCATAGAAGCAGGAAAGCACAGGAGAAATCTGGGGACAGAAGTTTGAATGGAGTATAGAGTACAAGGAGAGGAATGATATGCAATAAATAAGGCTAGAAAGATAGGGGGATGTCAGATTGTAGAAAGACTTGGATGATAGCCAAAGGAATTTGACCCTTGTTGGGTAGGCAGCAGTTAGCCACTGAAGATTTTTGAGTAGAGGAACAATATGACCAGATCTATGGATAAGGAAGATTTGTTTTGACAAGGGTGTGAAGGCTATATTAGAGGGTGGAGCAAGTGGAGGTAGGAAGACCTGATAGGAGCCTATTTCAATAGTGCAGGTGGAGAGTAATCAAGGACTATGCTAGGGTGTAGATGTGGGAATGGAGAAGGAGCAGATGCAAGAGATGTTGCAGAGGCAAGAATAAACAGAACTTAATAACTTAGTGGATTTGAGAAGCTAGGCAGAGGGAAGAGTACTAGATAATACTAAGATTTCTAACATGGGAGGCTGGGTAAATAGTGGTACCACTGACAGAAACAGTGAAGTCAGAGGGAGGAACAGATTTAAGGAGAAAGATAACAGGTTCAGGTTTTGACATGTCAGGGCTGAAACGCCGATGAGACATCTGAGTAGCTCTGTCCCATGGGCATTTGGGGATTCAGGTTTGGAGCTCTGAAGAGACAGAGATTGAAAAATTTGGAGTTAGCAGTGGATTGAGCATTGTTTAACAACTTCCCCCTCACCATATACAGGGTGGGCCAAAAGTCAGGAAGTTATTGGAAATTTTTTTCTTTATTTTTTTGCCTCTTATGAGATTTGATTTTTCACACATAATGTAAATTTATTTCCCATATATACTATATGTGATACTATGGTATTATAATTTTAAAAACATTTTTGGTATTATAATTTAAAAACAAAAGATAAAGGAGTTATTAAACATTGAAACCCCTTCATGACTTTTTGGCTCACCCTATATAAACAGCTTATTATGTGTCAGACTGTTAAGTTCTGGGAGTCCCAATACAAAAGAGAGGCAGTCCCTGCTCTCTAAGAGCTTGCATTCTAATAGGGGGAGACTGCATCTATAGGGGAATGGTGGCAAGAGAAGGGAGTTCTAGTCTGGGGAGTCACAGGGATACTGAATTGATCCACAGAGCAACCTATTAACATATCTTCTCATAAAACAATAGTAGTTTTTATTTGATTACTGTGTTCAGAGCAATATTAGAAAGCTGAAAGCAGGGAATATGAGTGGTATGACTGGGAGATGTCAGTGAGGTATGGTTGGTGGTTGGGTCCAGCTAGATATGATGAACTCCCACCAATGAGGACATTACAGCCCCACAGTAGGAGCTAGAGGTCCATTTGGGAGCATGGAGAGACTACAATGTCATGGTGGTGAAGCAAGGGTGATAATTTGGGTAGAGATGAGAAAAGATTCAAGGCTAGAACCTTGGGGAATACTCAAAGGATCAAGAAGGGGATAAGGAACCAGTAGGGGAGAAAGAGAATGGCTGGTTCAAAACAAGGAGAACCCACCAGTCCTGGATTCAGGAGGACCTGAGTTCAAATTCAGCCTCAGACACTTGACACTTGCTAGCTGTGTGACCCTGGGCAAGTCACTTAACCCCCTTTGCCCCCTCCCCCCCCACAAATAAACCAAAAAAGGAGAACCAGGAGAATAAGATCTAAAAGCAAAGGAAGAGAGAGTATCCAGCAGTATGAACAATTTTTATCCAAAACTATAAAAATATCGAGGAAGATGAGAAGTGAAATGAAGGCCATTATAGGGGTAAAGAACAGGTCATTAGTGATGTTTGAGAGGCTAGTTCCAGTAAAGTGAAGAGGGAGAAGTCTGATTACAAGAGGCTGAGGAAGGGTGGAAGAAAGGTGAGGAAGTGAAGGCATTTGGCATAGCCATCTGCTTTAGGAAGTTTATACTAAAGAGAGAAGAAAGATGACATCACCACTGAATTGGATAGAAAGTTGAGGGAAGTTTTTCTTAGGGTCTGAGCATATGCATAAGGAAAGGTCTTATGGAGAAAGAGAGATTGAAGATTGATTATATAATTATTAGAGCAAAAGCTCAGAAGATAAGATGGAATTAGGTCAAGTTCAAGTCCAAATATTTAGTAGCAACACCTCCTCTTTTGTGAGATGAACGGAGAAAACAATGCCAGTAATCCTTTAGAAATGGAGGAGGGGATGCAGCTAGGTGGCATAGTGGATCAAGCATCAGCCCTGAATTCAGGAGGACCTGAGTTCAAATTCAGCCTCAGACATTTGGCACTTACTAGCTGTGTGACCCTGGGCAAGTCACTTAATGCTCATTGCCTGGCAAAAAACAAAAAAGAAAGAAAGAAAAGAAATAGAGGAAGGGGACTCAGAGGCACTTATTCTGAATGACCTCAGTCTTCTCAGTGAAGTTTGAGGCTATTTAACAGCTATCTGGTGTAAGTGTGAGTCCTTTGGAGGGTAGGTAGCATTGGGGGAGGGCAGAAAAGTTTTGAAAATTGTAATGAGAAAGTGTGATAGATTGTGAAAAAAGAGTGAAGCAGAAGAATGGCTAAGTAATCAAATGGGCCTAGCTGAAGTTATGTATTGTGAGAAAGTAGCAATTCATGAAGCCCATGAGGAGAGAGAAGAGATGAGAAAGTAAAACAAAAAATAGATTCCTCCAGAAGAAATACATTTGAATTAAATGATGACCCAAACATTCTCCCATCACTGGTCCAAATCTGTACCTAAAATCCTATCCTTGAAATTTTAAAAGGATGGGGTAGGTATCCTTGATGTAGGTCTTAATCACCCCATTTCTTCTGCTGCCAGATGGGACTCACTCCTTAATTGCTCATTCTTCTGGGTGTGCCCCAAAGCTGTTCTATCTTAATGCTTCTAGGGTGTTGTAATTTAGCAATAGAACTGTGAAAGGAGGGAGTTGGTAAGAGAGAACTGAGGTTTAAGGAACCTTCCAACCCCTAGCAACGTACTATGGCCCCTTTGGCAAAACTCCTCCCTGCACTGTAGTTTATCACTTCCATTTATAGATAGGCGGACTAGTGTGTGATCTTCTGAGATTAACCTATAAGCCAACTTTCCCACTCCCTCATTTTTGCAGCTCTTAGCATGGTATCTGGCACATAGTAGGAGCTTAATAGATGCTAGTTGACTGATATGGATAGAAAAGACAGAGATAAGGATTCTTTGAATTCTATCTGTGACTGTTACCAGCCTCAGGAATGCAGAGCAGTTGAGCTGTAGGGATGAGAAGGCAGCAGTTGCTGCAAATAGCCCTGACTACAGCACCAATCTCCCCATGATGCCAGAATGGCTCACAAGCAAGTACACAAAATTGGGAAGAAGCAGGACTTCTTTATTTTGATTTAAAGGTAAGCCAATTATATTGCTGTGGCCAAGCTGGATGCCATTGAAGGAGGGAGGGTATATGCCAGGTAATTATTTTGTGGGAGAGTAGTATGGTTGCAGAAGTTTGGTGCTCTTGGGTGTGTGACTATATTTATGTTCCTGGTATTAAGCATATTCCACGGGAAGTCATGTATGCTGGGTTGGGCTGGGCTGCAAGCTGCCTGAAGGACTTGAGCACAGATATCACCAAAGTGTTTAATAGTGATGAATCTATGTCACAAGGTCAGTGATAGCTATGTCCTTGAGGTTTTCTGAGCCCTTCCCTATTCTTTCAGGCAAGTCTATGCCAGAAGTAAAGTTTCTCTGAAACATATTATTTAAGCTTTTTCAAAGAACATATTTATTTTAAATTATGTTAGCAATAGGAGATAGTATGGCAGTGACCCCAGAATCTCTGGGCTGAGTTAGTGTAGTAGAAGCTCTGGCAGGTCTGACCAAATGGAAAGGCTTCATTTAGGGACCCAGAAATGTTACTGTATGTTTGTGGTCCGAGGACCATCCTCACTAGGGTTTTATCACAAGTCTGGCCATAGCAACTCTTAAAAACCTTCTACGAAATTATAATATCCTTATGATCTGTACTGGTAGAAGGGAGTGTCCAGGCTGACAACATTAGAAACTCTTGAAATATTAATTAAGATAACAATAGTAATATTCTTATTCACAATAATCACTTTTTCCAAGTGAAAATTTTTATATTTTATTTTTTCCAATTACATGTAAAAACCATTTTAATATTTGTTTTTTAAAATTTTTGAGTTCCAATTCTTTCTTCTTCCCTTTCCTTTGATATAGATTATAAGTTTCTTCACATTTCTTTTAAGGGACACACGTAAAGTTCTCAAGACCTACATCCAGTGCTTAGCACAGTGCCTGGCACACAGTAGGTATTTAATAAATGTTTATTGACTATGATTATATGTTGGACACCTTTGAATTATAATATGCTTTCTGATGAAAATCCATGGAGATAGGCTCAAGATATAGGCACAGGAACGCCGCAAACATGGAACTCCTGCTGACAGCCTGCGCTGCCTATTTTACTTCCTTTAACTGTTTTCCCTAGGTTTTGTTATGTTGTCTAATTGTTACAATTCATTTTGACATAATTATTTATTTTTCCTTCAAGATGTTCATTAACCCACTCATTCTTTAGCTATGTATTAGTCTCCATTTAAGTGAATTCTTCTTCAAATTTGATTATTATTTCTATATGTTGTCTATAAGTGGTTTAATATTTCTTACTTCATTTATTTATGATGTCTTTATGCCTTTA
This sequence comes from Dromiciops gliroides, assembly GCF_019393635.1. Lineage (NCBI taxonomy): Eukaryota > Metazoa > Chordata > Mammalia > Microbiotheria > Microbiotheriidae > Dromiciops > Dromiciops gliroides. The sequence goes on from NC_057861.1 coordinate 142,527,656, forward strand.
TTGTTGATCAATTTCTATAAAGGCACTTATAAAGCTAAAAATGTGCATATTTCTTATGATTTCTATTCAATAACTGCCAATGGTCTATCATGCCTAATTTTGCTAAAATTTTATTCAGGTCTTAATTTCTTAATTTATGTTTCTGTCAGATTTGTCTAGTATTGAAAAGAGGACATTGAAATCCTGAAAAATTATTGTTTTACTCTCCACTTCACCTCACAATTGTACTATTTTTTCCTTCAAATATTTAGTACTTAAAACCCTATTTAAATGGCATGCCATTTAGTACATATTTCACATGTTATATTAGTATTCTTTTTGTTTCACTTTCTTTGATGTCTGTGGGTACTGTGTAGTTTCCTTATTTATCTTTCTTAAAAATTATTTTTTTTACTGTTGTATTGTCTAAGATCATCATTACCACTCCTGCTTTTTATCTTTGTATTTCTTAGTAAAGAAAATCTTGTGGTTTTTTTTTCTCTCTGATCCATTCTACTATCTTCTCCTCTTTCACAAGTGAGTCCATCCCATTTACATTCATGGTTATGACCATCAAGTTCCTCTAGATTCTTCTTATTTAAACTATTAAAATAGTTTCTTAATTGGACACAGTTTCTTGGCCCAGAGTAGGCATTTAGGGGGAGGTACATTCCAGCACCACATAAGAAAAAACTTTCTAACACTGAGGAACTGCACAAAAATAGAATGAACTTCCTTGAAGACCATCAGAGATCTTGAAGTAGAGATTGAATGACCACTTATCAGCAATATTGTAGCTGTAATTCATGCTTTGGGCAAGGTTTGAGCTATATAAGTCTTCTGAGGGTCTAATCTTGCCATCTTATGTTTCTAGGTTCAACTCACTCTTTGGCTCAAAAGCCTTCCTTGGCTCCCCTTTGCCCACATGAAACACTTCAAATTTCTTAACTTAATACTCAAGAGCTACCATCTAGCCCTGATCTACTTTATCTCACAATACTCCCATTCATGTATCAACATTCCTACCAAACTAGATTACTCCATTCTATGAACATATCATGCCCTTTGCCCATATCATTCGCTATACCTGAAATGGCCCACCATATACAAACTCCTCATCTTCACCTATTAAAAATCTGCAGTGAGAAAGTGAGATGTAATGGGAAAAGCACTTAAAGTCAAGAGAACCTTGGTTCAAGTTTTTTTTGCCTTGTTTGACTGTCTCAGTCTCAGTTTCCTCATCTATAAAATGGGCATAGTAATGTTTGCATACCTTTTTTATAGGGTTCTTGTAAGGAAAATAATTTGTAACCTATAAAGAGCTATATAAATGTATATAGAAACATTTTAATATTATTACCCATCCTTCAAATCCTACTTCAAAATCTAATTTCTAGGGGGCAGCTAGGTGGCACAGTGGATAGAGCACCAGCTCTGGATTCAGGAGGACCTGAGTTCAAATCCGGCCTCAGACATGTCACACTTACTAGCTGTGTGACCCTGGGCAAGTCACTTAGCCCTCATTGCCCAGCCCCCCCCCCCAAAAAAAATCCAATTCCTTCAGAAACCACTGATCCAGCTAGGTGACACAGCCATGGGCCTGTAGTCAAGAAGACCTGAGCTCAAATCTGACCTCAAATACGTGCTAACTGTGGGACCCTAGGCAAGTTATTTAACCTCTGTTTAATTTCCACAACTGTAAAATGGGGTTAATAATAACATCTACCTTCCCAGATTATTTTCAGGATTAAATGAGACAATAATTATACCTTACTTACCATAGTGCCTGGCATATACTTGGTTGTCATCCTTCATTGTTGAAGAGGATCAAAATGGCATCACAATGTTGGGGATAAGGTACTGTGTGTCTGACTGTGGATGATCAGACCAATACAAGTTCGGGAAGGCTCTGCCAAAGGTGGGGAACAAATGGTCCAGTAGGTGTACTATATAAATGTTAGCTATTATCATTGTCCAAAAATGTCTGCCTCTTCCAAACTCTCATAGCACTTTCTTTGAAACTCATGCAGTTAATATATCCTACTCTATACTATATTATTTATTTATTTTTAATTAAAATTTTTTTTTTGGTGAGGCAATTGTGGTTAAGTGACTTGCCCAGGGTCACACAGCTATTAAGTGTTAAGTGTCTGCAGCCAGATTTGAACTTGGGTCTTCCTGAATCCAGGGCCGGTGCTGTATCCATAGCTGCCCCTGTATTATTTATTTTAAAGCCTCATTTCTCTTAGAACTAAAATTCCTTTTCAGAATGGACTATCTTTGTATTCCTCTCAGTGCTTAGTACAATATCTTGGACCTTAATATTCACTGAAGGAATAATGGGAGAAAGCACAGCATAATAGAGAGCTGGCCTGAGTTAGTAAGACCAGGATTCAAGACCTGCCTCTGACACATTGGCCATTTCAGTCCTAAGGGAGGACACAAAAACATCTACAATGTTTTTATGTTAAAAACATAATTTATGCTAGAAACAAATCCATTTCCTTTTTTCTAATTATATTTAATTTTTTTTATTTTACAATTAATTTTTTTGCTTCCTCCCACTTCTGCCATCATTGGAGGGGGAAAAAAGTCCTCATAACAGTTATTCTATTCAACTAAAACAAATTCCAGCATTTTCCATGTCCAAAATATATATGTCTCATTCTGTACCCTGAGTACATCACCTCCCTGTCAGGAAGTTGGTAGCATGTTTTATCATCAGTTCTCTGGAATTGTAGTTGGTCATTGCATTGATCAAAATTCTTAAGTCTTTCAAAAGTTGACAGATATATTTCTAAGTTGAATACAATTTGGTTACCTCTAAAATAATATATCTTCTCTCCCTTCTTTTTTTTATACCACCTCTCTCCCCAAGCCCAATAAAAAGGAATAATGTTGAATGGAAATCACCAGGTTGTAGTGGAGAAAAAAAAAATATTTGTCCAGAGAGCCTTTCCCACTTATAGACAACATCCATTCAATCCTCATCATTATAAAGAGCTTTAGTGAGTGGAACAGTAACTGTATAATTCTTTTGGATTGTTTCCATAAGGTTTAGTTCAAAAGGGAAAACACCATGGGGAAAGGAATACTTAATTACATCTTTAAATTATGATCAAAAGCAATATTTTAGTAAAATGTTTTCAGGGAAGAATTGAAGATGACACTTGTGTTATAAAAATGAATTTTTCTAAACTTCACTGCATTTGATCAAAGCTGATATGTGTTATCTAGGGTGTGGCATCAGAATGACTCATTTTTTTATGTTTAAAACATTTAATTTATTTTTATCGTAATTATTTGAAGGCATTCATATGTAGATAAGAAAGCTTCAATGGAAGGATGCAGAAAGAGTTCATTTGCCAGGTCAAGGGATAGATGGATATAGGCAGTCTTCCTATATGACCTATGACCAAAATCACCCTTTTAATTTCTGTTTATTTGTTTATTTTTTAAAAATTACACCCATTACATAAGGAAGCTTTGTACTGTGGGAGCTCAAGGTCCTGGTATGTGACACATGGCTTTCTAATCAAGATGTGAGCATTGCATGCTGGGACCTGAGGGAGGAGAACTCTGGTTTTCCTTCCATATGAAAGGTGAAGGTGGTTGCAGTCACAATCCATTGTTATTATGCAAAGAGTATGATCCCTATACTTTGTGGACACCGAACTAGTTCAGTCAATCCCTTTCAACTCCGGTGGGAGATGAAAGGGATTGGTGCACAACAAAACCTTCATCTCTACCCTACATTTCCTCTCTTACCACACCACTACATCAAGAAGTAGAACTGTGAATGCTCAGGCTTTTAATTCCTTCTTCAAGGTGTGTGATCAATGATTCATTGGTGGTTCTTGGCAGAACCCCTAGGAATACTGAGTTTAAGCCAAACTCACCGGCAAATTACACAAGAGATGAAATCTTCCTGGAAATCTGAGTGAATAAAGAGCAAGGGGTGTATTTCTCTGAGGCTGTCAGATTCCACCAATAAAGGGAATATTTAATTTAAAGAGCTGTGACTTTACTTAATTTGCAGTATACAACTTATCTCTCTGTTGTTTTATGAAGGAGAAAGTTCCTCTCTTCCCTTCCCCCATTTTGCAGATGGAAAAAAATAGAGGGTAGAATCAGTGGAAATTATAGAAGGCCCAATTTTTGCTAAATATAAGGGATAACTTTCTAACATTTGGTACTATCAACTTTGAAAATAACTGTCTTGGCAAGTAGTAGTAGTAATAATAATAGTAATAGTAGTAGTAATAATGGTAATAGTAGTAGTAGTTGTAGTTGTGGTGGTAGTAGTGGTGGATAGGCTGTGGTGGTGGTGATAATAATAATGAATGACATTTATACAGAGGTTTTTGTTTGTTTGTTTGTTTGTTTGTTTTTTTTGTGGGGCAATGAGGGTTAAGTGACTTGCCCAGGATCACACAGCTAGTAAGTGTCAAGTGTTTGAGGCCAAATTTGAACTCAGGTCCTCTTGAATCCAGGGCCAGTGCTTTATTCACTATACCACCTAGCTGCCCCTATACAGAGGGTTTTTTGTTTGTTTGTTTGTGTTTGTTTTTGTTTTTGAGTGAGACAATTGGTGTTAAGTGACTTGCCCAGGGTCACACAGCTAGTAAGTGTTAAATGTCTGAGACTGGATTTGAACTCAGGTCCTCCTGACTCCAGGGCCAGTACTCTATCCACTGTGCCACCTAGCTGCCCCCCATACAGAGTTTGAAAAGCACTCTTCATGCATTTTCTCATTTGTTCCTCATAAAAACCCTGTAAAGTAAATACTATTATTATCTTCATTTTCCAAATCAAGTAACTGAGGCTAAGAGCTTAAATGACTTGCTCAGCGTCACACATCCAATAAAAATGGGAGGTGGGATTTGAGGTGCAGTCTTCCTGATCTGATGTCAAGCCTGGCAAGTGGTACGTTATGTGACCCTACCTCTTCCTATTGCTTTAACTTCTATAGTGGAGACTGTATGACCATTAACCAGCAATTCTCTAGAAGACAGTCTGCATTGAGTTGGAGGTTGAGCTAAATAACCTTTCTGGTCTCTTCCCACTCTGATTCTGTAATTGTAGCAGTCAAATGAAGAAGCAACTTAAACAAGTCAGTTAAACAAGTCTGGGGTAGAGACAGAAAGAAAACCTAGATCTCCTGACTGGTCATCAATCCAATGCTCTATCAGCCTTATCAGCTATCCACTCTGGGCCTCACCTTTTTTCAATACATAACATTCCATGGCTCATTGGCCCTAAGAAGTTGAGAAGGGAGCGAGTGTTGAGGAGCAGAAAAAAAAAATCAAGCTTATGTTGAAATGAAACCTCTTCAGAAACTAAAGCATATCTTGCAGATTCATCTCCCAGAATTAGACACTTTTTTTACCCTAGCCTATTTTTATCAGAAGCAGAAAGTTATCTCTTTTCTTGTGTGGAAAATGCACTAGAACATTTCTCTGTAACATGACATGGTTTGCTCATTAAGGCTACAAGGCCGTGATGGCAGGAGTTGGTAATGAATCAGTGTTAGTACAACACAGAGTAAGTCCCCCTAATAACAGTTACACAGAAAGAGGGGAGGGTTTTTTCTTTTTCCTTCTCAATCTGATCAGTTTCCTTCTTGAAAAATTTTCACCTGCCTTCTCACATTTACCAATGCCAAAACATTATTACATCTGATGTCAGAGTACATATAGTACCAACATGCCGCACATTTAAAGTTATTACTTAGCCTGCCCCCATTTTTTTAGGCCTAGACTATTTTCTTTGAGACATCTGGGCCCACTTTAATTCATGTGCTCTTCCTTCAAAGCCACCTGTATTAGGTCTTAATCATGCATTACCCAAATGGTTTTATTACAGTGAGGCTAGTCAAGATTAAATAATGAAATTCAATCTTTAAGGCAGAAGGGTCCACTTTGCAAGTAATAATAAATACCTGACACTTGTATATTATATATTTTGCATACACACATATATACATGTATATGAATATGTATATATGTATACATACATATATATGTGTGTATATATAAACCCCATGTGTGTATACATATGTATATATAATGTTTATGTATATATTTTTTCTCATTTGCTTCCCTAAATCAACCTTGCTTCAGGATGATAAAAATGAAAATAATAGTTGTCATTTATATCAGTTTTGAGGTTTGCAGAACACTCTACATACATTATCACATTTAATCCTTGAAACAACTGTGAGACTGACACCAACCTCATCACCCCATTTTACAAATGGGAAAACTAAAGTGGAGAAAGGTTAAGTTGACTTGCCCAAGGTCACACAGAGAGTAAATATCCGAGGCAAGACTATGAGAAAGAGATGTGTTTGAAGCTTGGGAGATAATGGGACCTTGAACAAGTTGCCTAGCACAGCAGTCTACTTTTTAATAGTATATTCCTTTGAATAAACTTTTGAGAGTTAGATTGGGGTGGGGGGGAGAAGAAATCAATGGGAGAGTTAGCAAAGAAGCTCAAATACCAAAGGGGTTTGAGAAGAGAGTAGATTGTAAAGCATATGAAAGAGCACAAAAAAAAAGAAAGGTTGGTGATCTGTCAGAGGGCAGTAAAACAAAGTGGGAATTATCTGTTCAAGTTTGGTGAACATCAAGAGGGAAGTTCAGGAGAGCTGGAAGCGGATGGGGAAGACTGGGAAAAGAGCCAAGATCAGATGGATAAGAGTTGAGAGCACAAGCAAAAGAGCGAAGGAGCTGCCTGCAAGCAAAAGCAACTGGAAGAGGAGGACAATGAAAAAAAAAAAACCAAGGCCAAATTAAAGTTTGAAGTTTAACTCAAAGAATAACCTACACATATTGCTGGGATATAAAACAAAGGTGAATGGCAGATAAGCCTATTAATGAAAGATTCATGGTAGGTTTCTGCATTTTATGTTTTGATGCTAATCTTAAGTTGATGATTCACCAGAAAACCACAATGAAAAAAATGTACTTATTCAACATATAGAAAAATTAATCTTTTTAAAAACTCAGTGAAAACATTTTGCTGTTCAAAAGATGACTTTTCATCACTTGCAGCAAGTAAATTGCTATTTTTATACCTATTTCTGATTTGATATGTGACATTTTAAGTTTTGCAAAATGGTCTCAAGGCAAGGTAGGGAAGGAAAGTGAATAAGCAATTAAATAGTACTTACTTTGTGCCCAGCACTGTGCTAAATACTTTAAAAATATTATCTTATTTGATCCTCACAACAATCCATTTTACAACTGAGTAAACTGAGACCAACAAAAGTGACTTGTCCAGGGTCACACAGCTAGTTAGAGACTAAGGCCAAATTTGAACTCAGGTCTTTCGAACTCCAGGTCCAGCTCTTTATCCATTATACTACCTAGCTGCCTACAGCTACATTTCATGCCACTATGATAGCTTTGAATTATTTCATTAAATTATTTAATTTTGTAAAGCAAATAGTTTAAACTATGCAATGGTTTCCCCTTCAACCTTTCATTTTCATTTCTCATCCTTTTTGAAGAAAACTGCGTTCAAATCAATGTGGATTTGAACGACTAAACAAACTAATCCATGCTAGTGTACCATAGTTAAAACATAATTATGTAACTGAACGAATATAACACTTTCCATTGTTAACTAAAAATACAATGCAAGGGGGTAGCTAGGTGGTGAAGTGGATAGAGCACTGGCCCTGGAGTCAGGAGTACCTGAGTTCAAATCCGGCCTCAGACACTTAACACTTACTAGCTGTGTGACCCTGGGCAAGTCACTTAACCCTCATCGCCTCACTAAAAAAATATTAAAAATTAAAAATACGATGCAAAATTCTCAGCACCTCCCCCACCCTCCACCTCCCACGACTGTATTTTAATCTAACTCCAAAGTTACACATTTTTGTTTTTCAACAAGATGATTTTTTATATGATCCCCCTCTGACCTGACTTGTTTTGTATGTCTAACAACTTGAAATTGCCAGAACCCCTCCTCCTTTGTTCCCATTAAAAGATACAGGCTACATAACTATGTTTCCACTTTTAAAAAAGTCATTATTTGGACTGATTTTTAAATTCAACATCCTTGGCAATTTTGTTGGGATACCTGAGCAAGTAAGAAATTGAACGCAAATGTTCTTTTTTTTCCCCAGTTGACTATATGAAAAAATTATACCTGTCATTTGAAATTTCTAGTATTTAAGTTCATTCTCCTTGGGTGGATCTCCTAAAGCATCTTGGCTCAGGTGCTCCTCCTGAAATGAAGACCCTGATGTAACACCAATTTCCTTTGGGTCAAACTCCCAAATTTTGGTGTCCTGACTTTCTTTGCTTGATAGCGATGGACACTTTAATGAAATCCAACTGGATGAAATTCCACAGTCCAACTTGATGACTCTTTCCAGGTGTTCTTAATACGGATAGTGAAGAAGGAGTTGGAAGCCTACCTCTACATATCAACTGAGGGAGGGAAGAAAGAATTCCACTGGAAGGTAACAAAACCAAAACCAAAAACCTTTCAGTATCTTTCCCGTACCTGTATGATTCTGAGATTCCAGGATAAAGGTTGGGGTTGACCAGATATTTTGATTTTGTTTATTTGGTTTTTGGTTGTTTTCTATTTTGTTTTTCGAGGCAATGAGGGTTAAGTGACTTGCCCAGGGTCACATAGCTAGTAAGTGTCAAGTGTCTGAGGCTGGGTTTGAACTCAGGTCCTCCTGAATCCAGGGTCAATGCTTTATCCACTGTGCCACCTAGCTGCCCCTCTGACCAGATATTTTGATTACTTTAACAAATCTTATAACTGAGTTTACTTAACACAGGGGTGAGTATTACTTGCTTCTGAGGCCCTACATAGCTAGCAGTGCTAAGACAGTTATTTTGTTGTTATTGTTCTGTCGAGGATAACACCCCCCAACCCCAAAAGAGCTTTTTTCTCATACCTTATAACTTTTATTTAAGATTCAGGTTTTCTTTTGTCTTGATGGCACAAGGGAAAAGGAGCCCCTTCGACAGGTGTGTTGTCAAACAGTGTGTCAAAAACTGAGTAATCTTAATAGAGCTTCTTTGTAATAGATGTCACAGCTCACCTTCTGAGTGTATTTGATCACTGAAATAATTTATTCTCCCTCTTCTCCAGATAAAGCTAGATTCCATTTTGCTAGCCTCTCCTCCACTCTCCAATCTCTTTGAATAGACATCATTCCTTCCCATCTGAACTCAGGAGCTACTTCATGAAACATTCCCTGATTCCCCCAGCTGGAAATGACTTTCTGCTCCTCATATTTCTTAGTACGTTGGACCATTCTCTTGACTTATCCTATCTGGAATTATATTTGTGGTATTATGAGTATTAAATTGTAGGATTCTTCTGGGAGAGAGTGTTTTGTCTTTTTATTTGCAGTGCCTAGGTCAGTGCATTGGGCACAAGGGGTGTTTAATAAATGCTTCTAGCAATTCTATTGAATTGAATTCGGTGCAAAATTTAGCATTTACCTTCAGGCTATATTTTGACTGGGGAGCTATCTTTGTGCAAACTTTTTTGAGCCATCTGGGAAGGAATACAACCTCCCACTAACCTGAAGTAATGCTTAATTTCAACCGGGCATCCTTTGCACACTTAAATGGGCACATCTGCTCACATCAAACATTTATCAATGTATTTACAACTTTGAAGCTCAAAGCATACTGGGCTTGCTTGACAGGATATCAATGCCCAGGGGCCCCCTCTGCCATAATTTTCAAGGGAAAAGGGGGTGTTGGATTCCAGGAATGTGCTGAAGAAGAACACACTAACCTGAGAGGGAAGATCTGTGAGAAGGCAATCAAGATTGTCCATTAGATTAGTCAGACGTTCTGAATTCTGACCGGAGCCCTGTCACTCTTACTCCTGAAGTACCCTTGGGCACTTTACTTGATCTATGTATCTCTTTCTTCCCTTATAAAATTAAAATAATATTGACCTCACTCACAAATGGGCTTATGTGGATTTAATAAATCATATTTAGAAAGTGTCTCAGGTGTTCAAAAACACGCATTTGTTTATTCTTAATGAATTTGTACTCACACATCAGACCATTGTCACTCTTAACATGGATCATAAGAAACTCATTGAACGAATTTGTATGTATGTATGTGAACCTAAATGTAGATTCTAGTACATACCTAGGTTCTTTGACATGAACTAAATGTGAAATCTCAAGCAAGTCATTCAACCTCTCTTTCCTAATCTATAAAATGAGGGGGCTGGATTAAATGATCAAAAAAGTCCCCTCCAGCTATAACATTCTATAAGTCTTTGAGCTCATTTACCTATACTCATAGTGAACTAACTGACAGGGTAAAGGTTATTATTCCCTTTTCCTTTTCTGGCTAGGAAAAGAGATGCTGAACAAGTGGGCCATAGGTTCATAGGATTTAGAGCCCAAATGAACCTTTATCCAACTCCCTTGTTTTACAAATGAGGAGCTGGAGAACAAAATAATCTAGGATATGTGCCCAAGGTCACATAGGTAGTAAGTGGCAATTACATTTCAGAATTTAGTCTTCTTTCCACTACCTATATCATTAAATTCTTACTTCTAAATAAAGGTGGGACAAGGGTAGAGAAACAGCCTATATTTCCTTTTACATGCTAATAAAAATAGAAGTAACCTAAAGAGGAGAGGTTTTAGATGGCTCCACAGCATAAAATACAGCAGTTTTGTCATTTCATCATCCCATTGCATCAACATGGGATGTTACAAAAACAGTGCCACATGGTATATATCACAGAGGCATGTGAGAGTGTCCTTCTGTGATCTTGTGACTCCATCTACTAATGAACAAGCTTTCAAGATTGAGGACTACTGACCTCGAGGTCACAGTAAAAGAATGAGAAATGTACAATTCTTAGCAGTAATCCCAACTGAACTACTGTTTCACAGAGATCTGTGTAGAGGCAAAATGCTTATTAATTCAGTCAGTATTTGGACATCAAACACAACTTGTAGGATTAGAGACTCTTGTTCAGAACCATGAGCAATTCATTCATTCTCATATCTGGAGTGATCTATTTGGAAAGATAAATTAAGTTTTTAAGTCATAGTGAAAACTAAGGTGTCAAATTCCAAAGGATTATTTCCTACTTTAAATAAATGATGAAATGAGAGTTAAATGAAATAACTTTGGGTTATCCATTTAATATAATTTCTTTTTCATACATTTATATATTTGTTCAGGCAAAAGAGAAATGTAGGAGAGAATAGCAAAGTTTTATGGGCAAGCTCACTGTGGTTTTAAAAAAAAAAGACAGGCATGATTGCATTCTATCATGTCAGTGATCCATGCATAATGGGTCACTGGGGGATTTAAGAACTGTATCTTTCAGTTCATGCCAGAGAGGTATATCAGTGTGCAGTGATGTGAACTAGGGTATGACACACCTTGAAGCATCCTCCAAACCCTTCAGGCAATCTTCAGACAGATGGTTATGAGAGTAAAGGTTGTCAGTTGACAATGATAGCGTCTTGTAAACAATTTCAGTAACAAAATTACTTCCCTATTTTTCTCATCAATTAATCCTTAGAGTCATTAAATTCCTTTTTCTTTTCATTTCGATAACTCTCATGATAGTGAGTGAAAGTATGGGTGAATGAAGGCTGGAAATACATTGATTTTTTTTATGATGAAAACAATAGTTAACTGACATTCTTCTATAGGTTCCTTAAAATTTCAGCTGTCTTTGAATTACAGATGAGGGGATAAGATTAAGTAAAAATTACCTTCTAAATGTTATTAATTCATATTGTGTTGACATACCTTTATTTTGTAAGAGATAATAAAAGAGATACCTAACTTTTGATTTATTAATCAAATCAGATATTATTAAAGACCTAAATATGATACCAAAGGAAAAACATACAATTGCTATATTCTCTGCTATATTCACAGGAAAATTAAAAGCACAATTATAGAAATAGCTTATTTAAAAACTTGTAGTATACTTATATTCTTAAAGATGAAATAAAATTGTACGTATATTCTTACTTATACCATCTGAATGCTCTTGACACAGAATTCTAGTTAAGAGCCGTTTGGTGACACATTTCAAATAACAAATAGCCAAGAGATTCTTTTAACCTTTTGGTGTTTTTTCCCACCTTAAATGTTCACATTCCTCTTCTTCTCTTGCTGCTTTAAATTAGTGGATGGTGTGGGGTCAAGAGAGGAGTAAAGGAACAAAGAAAAGATAAGGATCTTTGCAATTATATGGAGAAAATTTTAAATTCGGACAACTGTACAGCTAGAAAGGGTTACATGAGAGAAATGAAGGGAAGTGGGGACAGGATAGAAGTCAATTTCACAGGCTTCAAGAAGAGTGAGTATATATAAATTGAGGTAAAGAGGATCTATTATGCACAATTGGTGCACATTGGTGCACAATAGGTGATGAATAATGAATTAACAAATAAATAGAAAAATGGCAAAGGCTAGAGGCTTATTGAAACACTGGAGGAAGAGAAAAAACAGAATCAGGATAAGTATTAATAGGATGAATTTAGAAAAAGATAGGAAAATAGGACTTGGGGATAGGGAGAATTTAAATGAATAAGGCAGAAAAGGAAAACTAGACAATCAAGGAGAAAATAAATTATTTACATGCAAAGAAGTGAGGAAAAGGAGAAGAAATAGAATATAAGAAGACTAGAGATAGAAGATCAGGAAACAAAAATATTGAGTAAAGCAAGCCTGGGTACTCGATATTCTAAAGAAAAAAATGGCACAGGAGAAAAAAGATTATATTAGTATGGTGATGGATAAATAATAAGATGAACAGTAAGGAAAAGAAGTAGGGGAAAAAATGAGAAAGATGTCAGATAACCAAAGTTGCATCACTCTGGTCCTCCGCACCCTTCATTATTTCCCATTGTTTGCAGATGTGACAATAAGTAACAAGGAAAAGATTTGAAGGTAAAGTTAGGAAATGCATTAAACTCTCAATCATATCTGTCAATAAATGATATGTGCTGATAAATGATGCTACTTATGACATAATAGAAGCACCATTCATGTTTGGCTTGCATTATATAATTTTGTCAATTCATCTCCTATTCCCCAATTATACTTTGCTTAAGCAAATGTTAAAATTAGCTTCTATTCCTGGCCCAATAACTCAATATTTTTCTTTAAAAAGTTTGTAACCATATGGCCTATAAAGGGGATAAGACAAATGAAGCTAGCTCAGAGTTGATTTTATTCAGCAACCAGAAACTCCAAAGGAAATTTGAGGGGTTTGCTGCAGCTCTCAGATCAAGACAAAGCTACTTGTGTATCAGTTAAGGAAGGAAGAGATCTCCCACAAGTCTATGATAACATCTATCAAAGGAATTACAGAAGGCGCTCTTAGTAAGTGCTCTGGATTTTATCCATGATGAGAGTCTGGCCATTCATCAACTGTAGTGGATTTTAGGTTAGGTGTTGTTCAGCTGCTTGGTTGGTTTCTGTTTTTACTTGAGTGAAATATGTGCTCTTTTTATTTTAGTATTCTTTAAATCATTAATTCTCCTTACCTCTTTTGGGTGTCAGATTTTACAAAATGCTTCTGCAAATCGACCAATCAGTAAGCATGAATTAGGTACTGACTATGTGCCAGGAACTGGGGATACAACTATAAAGAATGGAATGCTCTACTTGCATGTAGCTTATATTCTAATGGGAGAAACAAAATGCATATATAAGTATATACAGAATAAATATTAAAAGAGTAATTACTAATAAACACAAGGTAGTTAAATATGAGGTGGTTGGGGGAAGGGTACTAGTAGTTGAGGAATCAAGAAAGTCTTCATGTAGAAAGTGGTGTTTGAGCTGCATCTTGAAAGAAAAGGGGCATAAATCCCATTGTTTGGTCATAAGGTATAATTTTTTAATATATTGTTGTAATCATTTAGCTAGCATTTTATTTAGGATTTTTGCATCCATATTCATTAGTGAAATTTTTTTCTCTGTTTTTACTCTTCCTAGTTTAGGTATCAGTATCATATTTGTTTCATAAAAGGAGTTTGGTAGGATCACATTTTTAGCCTATTTTTCCAAGTAATTTATTTACAATCATATTTTTTTCCTATTTTGTTATGTTACAGAAATGCTTGCTTTATTCCTTAAGTTCAGAATAAACTAAATTAAATTTAAATAAAATTTTAAAATAAAGAAGAGAGGAATTCCATGGGGTGGAAGTGAGAAGGGAGTTCCAGGCATGGGGTACAACCAATGAAAAGATACAGAGATAGGAGATAGAGTGTCCTGTGTAAGAAATAGAGAAAAAGTCATTTTGACTGGGTAATTTATAATAGAAATAATCACTACATTTACCACAAGGAGGCAAAATGACATATTGGACAGAAAGCTGATCTTGGAATCAGGAAGACATGGGTTCAAGTCCTGCCTCCCAGTAAACTCTGATGGTATAACCCTAGACCAATTATTGACCCTTCCATCACCAGGAAAGTCTTTAAGACTATAAATTGGAAAGGAGGTGACACTCTACCTTTGTAAAGGACTTTCTTTTTTATTTAGAAATCTCTACAAGAAAGAAATCATAGGTATGACCCAAAAACGGGATTGATGAGTACCCCCACTGACTCATCTTTTTAAAAAATGGTACCTAATAAATATTTAGGTACATTGAAAATACATATTAGCAACATTTGTATAATCAAGAAGATTACTGATCTTTTGAAATGACATCATTTGCAATCACATCAAATGAAATTTGAATCCATAGGTCAGGAATGCTAACAAACCTCTTGAACATTGTGATATATTTGAAATATGACCCAGTGACATTTCCCCAATATGTGTAGCTGGTACACTGGCAAGAGAATTGATTCATGACTTAGGGAGTGTCAATAAAATAATCCAGTCAATATAAATTCAAAACTCAGAGTCATATGTAGCTTTTCCTTTTCTACTATATTCTATCAATTACCTACTCTTGTTGATTCTGTTTCCACAGCAACTTTCTCATTAGTCCTCTACGCTCCATTCACCTCAGTTCAAACTTTCATAAATTCTTGCCTGGACTGCTGTAAAAACCTACTGTAAAAATTAGTCTCCTTGCTCCCAAACCTCTCTAAATCTCTCTCCCAAACTTCTCCAATACTCCATCCAGTTTACAACATAATTTTCCTAAGGCACAAGTGTTAAAAAAATAATGTCAAATGGATAATTTCTATTATTTTAAATTAAAAATTTCGGGTATAAATAAAGTCAATGTAGCCAAAAATAGAGAGAATGCAGAAAATTTGGGAAAACTTTCATAGACAATCTCTCAGGGTGTGATTGGGTTGGAATATTGCTGTAGTGTAGGAAACGAACTAATTGATTTGGAAAAACACAGAAAGATTTGGACTTATGAAGGAAGATGCTATCTATCTTCGAAGAGATGACAAGTAGAAATATGCATAGTACACTTTTACATATGTGAGTGCATATGTATATATGTATAACCAAGTTTAATTGTAGAGGAAAAACAAAGTAAAAAGTACACAGCAGAGAACAGAATAAGACCAACAAGGAAGCAAAGAAAAGCTGGGTAGCTTTGAAAACAATATGTACTATTTATTATATAGGTTTTCTTGAAATGGACATTTATTGTTTTATATTGAATCCTCTCATGTTCTGCTTTGTATATGGCAATGTTCTCTTTTATTCTTTTCTTATTTTGTATTTAAGTTTAACATGAATTTTAAAAGTTGCAAAAATATTGATAGTTCACCACTGCCTATAGGATTTTTAAAAATCTCCCTAATTAAATACCAGGGCATTTAATGGCCTCTATAATCTGGCTCCCACCTACATTTCCAGCTTTATATTATATTATACCCCTTTATCAACTCTATATTTCAGTCAAACAAGACTACTAGCTGTCCCCCTAAACTTGAGCTTCAATCCTTTGGTTTCCCTGGGTTGGCACAGGACATTCCCCATGCCTGAGATGCTTTCCAGAATTCTTGTTTTCCTTCAAGGCTTAAGACAGGTAGCAATTGTTCCATGAAACTTTCCTTGATCCCCCTCCTTACCTCCACCAGTTAGTACTCTCTCTCTCCTCAATTTTCCTCATGATATACTTTCTATAGATACAGTTTCCCCACCCTGTAGAAAATAAATTCCCTTAGGGTAAGGATTGCTTTAGTTTTATCTTTGTATCCCTAGCACCTAGCATTGTTGTCTTCCATGTAGACATTTAATAAATGTTTACTGAATTGAAATGAATTTAGCTTTGTCTAAATCTAATAACTCCACGCCCCCCCCCTCATTTTGGTGAAAGGAGATCCAGGAAAAGATAGAAAGTTTTTTCTCTGCATCGAAACAAGAAAGCTATAATTTCATTTTCCAAAGGTGAAACATATAGGAAAGGACCTTAGAGTGCATTTATTTCAAACTCCTTATTGAGCAAAGGAAACTGGAGGCCAGAAATACTTTTTTAAATTTTTCTCAAGCTCACAGAGATAGTTACTAGAAGGGCTGGGACTAGAAATTGGGTTTCTTATCTTCCAATCCAATGTGGTTTGCTCTACAACATTCTGCCTTCCCTGTGCCATATTTTGCAAGGGTCTAATGAAGTATTGTTTTTCCACATTCTTGATCACTAGGGAAGAGGAACACTGAAATAATAACTAGAATCTGGGAGGGTGCCCATGCTACAAAGGCCACAAGAATACTAAGGTACCTATAAGACCATACAGAGACTATGGCAAATGTGGGCTCAAATAACAGGTGATATATTTTTTAAGTTGTATTTTTAAATACAGTTTTAGAGTGAAATCCTCTGAGGTGCTGGGGCAGGGGGTAGCTGGGGCTTGGGAGACTAAGAATTATGACTGTGAATATCTGAGGAATTCAATCTGTTTCAGGAATATTTAAATAGAGTCCTGACTACTGAGTACTCCAAGTCCCAAAGAAAGCATCACTGGACCTAGAAAGGCAGAAAAGGTCATGGAAATGGAAATTAGTTTTTACTAGAAATGCTCACCTTTAAGCTGAGGGTTATAGGACTATATATTTCCTTAACTTTTCTCCCCTGTTTTCTCTTCCCCTTTCACTCCCATTTCCTGTCACTGCTCTTATGCTGAATGAAAAGGAAGGGCTCCTCTGACAAACTAGATATCCTTGAGCTAGGATAGGGACTTAGGGGATCTGCCTGTTGTTGATAAAGGTCAAAGGGCATTCTCTGATAATCAGTCTGGACCCTGAGCAGTGGATTTGTCTGCACAAGGCCAGAGTCAGGGATGGGTGGGGCAGTGGGCCCTGGGTGAAGAGTGAAGTAAACCGGAGGGGCAGTCCTCTTCCCAGTATTTCTCAAATTTTGTTCACCTAGGGGGAGCAGTTTCCACATTCAGAAGGAGAGCTTTCCTGAGTGGTCAGTGCAAACAAATCCGAGTAAACAACGGTTTCATTACACTAAATGTTATCACACATAAAATGACAAATATAGAGGCCACTTATTTATCTAAATAATGCAGCCATTTATGCATACCCCATGCTAGAGTTTGTGTATCCTGTGTGCGAGTGTATCTGAACATTCTGTGGAATGGAGGCAGAATTGATGTTCAATAAATAGGGGCAGAAAAGGAGCTAGCTCCAACTATGTATCCTTGAGTCCCCCCAAAACAAGATAAAAAGAGTCATCTAGCATTTATCTCACTTACTATCTTACCTGTTGTGCACAGTACTTATTCTAGGGTCTGATATAGCAAGTTCTGTCTTTGAAGAATTTACATGCTAGTTTTTACTTCCTGGTCCCCTAGGTTGCCATACATAAGGTCCCTGAAGAGAGGGAAGGACACCATCACCAAAAGAAAAGACACCATGAGAAAGAGGAAGCAGAAAACATTTCTTTCTCCATCTCTCCCATTAAGCAGCTGCTCATGTCTCAGTTTTAGGAAGTACACCAAAATCTAGCTCCTGAGCCCAGGACTTTAACCTTAGGGGACTGCCAGGTATCTCTGGTGTTTCCTCTCATAGAGGCTAATCATTTCCTGGTAGTGTCCCCATGACACCTTCTTGTCCCTCCACCTGATGTTCTGCACCCAAATTCATACCTTGTGCTTCAGGGTTGTCATCATACTAGTATCTCCCAAAGAACCCTAGAAGAAGGGATGAACTACTCAGAAGACAATCAATTTACCCTGTGGCTTATATGGGGTAACCAGTACTTTCTGAATGTTTCCAGTTGCCTAGGAGGAAACAAGAGCAGCTTGCCACTCCTAGAATCTCTTTCTCAGTGACTTGTCATCTTGGAAACGTATCCAATCTTCTTTGGCCAAACCTATATCGCAGAGAAAGTTGTACCCAACTCGGAAGGGGCTGTTAAAAACTCAGCTAAGTCCTTTCTTTTCCTCCTTGACCTTCCTCACCTTTCTGGAGGCTGTACACCATTTCTCCATTCTTTGGCAGTTGATTTGAAGGGAAGGGCTTCTCCATGAAGGGCAGAATAAAGTTCCTGTCTGTGGTGATAAACGACGGCAAGCGTTCAAAGTCTAGTGCTTCAGAGAAGCTACTCCATCAGAAGATTTGACTTCGGGCCAAGGACTTTTGGAAGAGCCTGGTACTCACCTCCTGTCTTCTTTCCCCCCCTTTTTTGTCCCCCTCCCAATCTCAGAACAAACAGACTTGCTGGGGGAGGTGGAAGAGTTGGTTCTTGTGGAAAGAGCCCCAGCTGAAAAGTGTCTCCTTGCCTGGGGCTCAGAGACAGGCCCCAGAATCCCTGCCTGACATCATTAACAAAAATAACAATATTGCCATGGAAGAAACAACAACATGCTAAGTAAGGACAGGACCTGTGTGTGTGTGTGTGTGTGAGAGAGAGAGAGAGAGAGAGAGAGAGAGAGAGAGAGAGAGAGAGAGAGAGAAGGGGAGACCCAGTGCCATTTTTCTTTGAGTATCTTCAGGAAAACAAAATACAATACATTCATATAATTCCCCAAAGCCACAGTACTATGTAAAAAGAGATCTGCTTCCAATAGGGGAGGGAGAGGGTTAATCCATCCAAGAGACTGAGAAGCAATGGGTTCATTCTCTTCTTATGGAAACACCTGGGTTGTAACCATCACTACTACCATCACCACCCCCAGCCCACAAGGGAAGCACAAGAGAAGTAAAAAAACATACTACAAAAGAGTTGGAAAAAAATGTTTTATTTTGAAATACAGTTCTTAAAGATAAATTTGGCTTCTATTTTCCTTGTCCAGGTGCATTTGACAAGATACCACAAAAAAAAAAAAGCCCAAACACAACTGCACAAACAAAAACCCCACGAAACAACAAAACAACCCCCCTCACGACATTATGTACAGAGCTCTAAAATGAGCTGTGAATATCTACAAGAGACTAGCACAAGCTCTTTGTGCAGGTGTGTGTGTGTGTGTGTGTGTGTGTGGCTTTCTATAGTTTGAGTCCGCCAGAAGAGTTATTAGCTCCTTGGAGCTGCAGGTGCAGCTGTAGGGGCGAGTTGGGGTCGGTCGGGGACAGGTCGGCCCTCGGAGGGCCCGGCGGGGGAAGGAAGACAAGAGTGGGGAGGGAGGGGGGCCAGATGCTTGGCTTCTCTAGAAGTCCTGCCGCGGGGTGTGGGTCAGACTGTGCCGCCGCAGATCACAGTTTCGCCTGAACACTTTGCCGCACTGCTCGCAGTTGTAGGGCTTGATGTCTGTATGGGTGAGAAGGTGAGTTTTCAGATTACTTCTCTGATTAAAGGTTCTTCCACATGTGGGGCATTTGTGTGGAGATTCCTGTTCAGATGTGAAGCAAGCAAAGGATTAATCCTTCACACCACCACTGTGCCCTTCTCTTATCTGCAGTACTAACATTACACAACCACACGCAACAACAATGCCCTCCCCTCCACTCGCTCCCCACTCTACCTCCCACTCTCCAACAACTGGAGTGGGTGAGGGGGAGCCTGCATATACACATCTGCATCTGTGCTACTCAATGCTTCTGTGGGGAGCTCACACACAGGCGCGCCCTCCCGGTACACTGGCAGCACTCATAACTGCACAGATACATCCCTGAAAGTTCGAGTTTGTCATTTCCAATTCCTTACGTGTCTTCACAGTGTCAAACACAGAAAGAAAAGGGCCAGGAGCTGAAAGGGTAGGGCCGGGGGCTTCTAATCTTTGATGAAGGTATTCTTCTCTTCAGACTAGCAGGGATTCGCGGAGCTAGACAGATCAACCACTACTGGTGGTCGGTTCTAAAGGTTCTTCTACGAGAGAAATGGGGACTGGGACTGCCATTGTAGACAAGACTGCTCTGCTGCGGCTTTTTCAGAAATTACTTTGCCGTTGCTTCTCAAGCATAAAATCCATAAATTCAAAATAGGAGGGAGTGGGGTGTGAAAGGGGTGTAGAGAAATAAAAGTGGTGTTTACTGCTGTTAATTACGAGGCATTAAATAATGAATGGGACTTCGAAGGCTGTTTCCTAGAACCAGAAATATTTCGAATATATATTATAAAAAAAAAGAGGAGAAAGGACAATCATTCTCCTCTCTGAAAACCAGCAGAGAAAAATATAGCACCTCTCCAGTCAAACAGAGAACAAATACGAATTCAGACTTTAAGAGCAGGCCCTTGGCTACTTCTTGGAAAACAGACATGAGAAAATGAAATAAGTTTCTCAGATAAGGAAAGGAGCTTACCTGCATGTGTAAAGTTTTGTGAACTGCCAGAGTTCTAGACTGACAAAATCCTTTTCCACATTCCTGACATTTGAAGGGTTTTTCTTTGGAATGGATATACCTGAAAATTGATAGAAGGATTCAGTTAAATAGCTTGGATGAACGTTATCGGCTCCCAAAAGCATTTATGGATAATTACTTAAAGGAGAACGGGGAGAGGACAAAAGGAAATTGGCTCTTCTTTCTTTCTTTCGACCCCCCCCCCCCTTGTGTAATTCTGTTTATGGTTAACCTCTTGTAACAGACTCTTCAAACCAGGCACAGCGCCGGCTTATCTACACTTGATCGCCCTCTCTGGTGGTGCTTTGGATGGAGATCTCGAAAAAACGGGAGGAGTAAGCACTTCTCTGGTCGCTACGATTAGGGTTTTTTGTGTTTTTTTTTTTTTAACCAGTAACTTAAACTGGCCAAATCAGGCTGTAATACAAAGCTGAGTTAGCGGGGAACAGACTGCAGCGAAGCCCTCAACAGCCCGGGAGAAGAGGTTTTGCAACCTCCCAGCTGGGGGTTTGGGAGAATCCTCAAGGAATTCTGATCTCTATTCTGGGGGACAGCGGGGAGAAGGAGGGAGGGGAAGAACCTTAAGCCGGGATCAGGTCGGGCATAGTCTATTATGAGGTATAACAGTAATAGTAGTAATGCGGGCTTTGATGCTGGGGGGTTGCAGGACCAGCTTTTTCTAAACTCGCTGGCCTCATTCAAGGAGGAAAGTTCCCGGGAAACAAAGGTTAAATTAAACAGCGCTGCTGCAGCAGCCAGGGAAGTATTGGGGCCCCGGCGTGAAATCTTCTTTGGCTCCTGAATGGGTGGTGAGTGGGAGGAGTGAGGAATTTAGGGACCCCGGGGCTGGCAAACAGAGGTGCCCTACAAGTCCGGGTTGAGAAGTCTAAGGCAAGGGAAAGGCAGCTCCGGGAAGACGAGACTCGGGCAGCTGAACATAGGAAAACGTGCCCAAGTTCCTCCACCTGGCCCAGAAACCCAGACCTGAGTCGGAAACCAGAGCACAAAGGAATAACCTCAGAACATTTGGCTCTTGGTGCACTGGGTTGAGGAATTTGCACTGCTTTTCCCGGAGAAAGAATGCTGTACTTTAGGCAGGAGAGGTATAAATTGGGGGGGAGTTGTCAGTAATTTGTTCAGCCTCCTTTGACTGGGGGCAGTCACACGTTCTCCTGCAACAGATGGAGCAGGGAATCCAGTCTGGGTTGGTGAAGGGGGCACTTAGGTTTCGGGCACTTTCTCTGTCCTTTCCTTGGGCACTTTTCTGCCCACCCCCTAACCTAGCAAAGGCGGGTTGGGAAACTCACCTGTGATCCCTCAGGTGATCTTGCCTCCGGAAGGCCTTGTGGCAGATGTCGCAAGTGTAAGGCCTCTCGTCCGTGTGGGTTCTCTCGTGAATGAGCAAGTTGTAGGATTTGGTAAAGTGCCTGCCACAGAATTTGCAGATAAACTCTTTTTTCGTTTTGGAAGGCAACCTCCCCCGAGAGGGTTTTCTGTCCGGAGTCAATTTGCTAATGCCCGAGATGGGGCTACCCAGGCCCGGGCTCAGCTTAGTCAGGTCCATTTTGGGGGGGTCTTCTTGTGTGGCGGCCACCGCCAGGTTGGCAAAGTCAAATCGGGGCCGGTCCTTGTGTAGGGCCGGGAGGACATGGGCAATGGCCCCCTGTTTGGGATGGAAGAGGTGGGTGGCGAAGGGCAGGGCCGGGAAGGGGAAGCGGGCGTCTACCAGGCCCTGTGCCGCAGCCATCTCCGTGATGGTGGAACGGGTGATCTCGTGCATATTGGGGTAGCCCAGCGTCCAGTGGTTCATGTGCATGGTCTGCACGGCACTGAGCCCGTACAGGCCCTGCAAGTGGTCCACGGCGGCCGGAAAGGTGTTCACAGCTTGAAGGAAGGAGTAGTTGGTGAGCTGCAGCGAGGGGTGGAGAGGGATGGGCGCGGGAAGAGCCTTGCTCCCCATCTTCCGGGCTCGGTGGGTGCAGAGGGTTCTGCCCCTTTCTTCCAGGACTGGGGGCTCCCGGGGATACTCGGAAGAAAATCCAAAGAAGTTGACGCCAAGAAGATGAGACTCTACAAGGAGAGGGAGGGGAGAAGGAAGAGCAGAGAGAGAGAATGAATGTTCGCCCAGACGGGTTTGGGGCACACTTTAGGCTCGGCGCTGGCTCTAGACCCTTCCCTGGGTTCATTGTTTCCTACTAACCTCCCATGAAGTGAGCCCTTGGGGAAATGTGCATAACGCCGGCTCAGTTACTGAGTTCGATTCCCAACCTGACTCATCTGGGAAAAACAAAACAAAACAAAAAAATCCCACCACCACCAAGGGAATGAGGAAGAGCGGCAGAGGGACGTCTGGGCGCCTTACTAGTCCAAAGAATTTAGAGAAAGATCGGCCCCCGTGCGCAAGGCAAAGGCGCACTAGACCAGAAATAGAGGAGCACTTACCCATCCCCTCCCCTCAGGCTCCCTTCCACTAGTAAAGACTTGCAGGTCAAACTATATTTTCACATTTACAAAACCCATCACTCTTTCTGAACCAGGGTGCTTGCCCTCTAAGCTCTGGACCCGGATCCATCGGAGCGCAGGGTGGGTGAAGCCTCTCCCATCACTGCTGTCTCTTCTGTGTATCTCTGAAGAGTCAGGGCAAGACGGGTCCAGCATATTAGGCCTCTGGACCGATTGTGCCTTGGGATCTGCCTCTTCCCTTCCCCCAACTCACTCCCACCTCAGTCAGTTCCACGGCTTTCCTGCCAAACCCACCTAGTGTGTGTGGCGGGTGGAGCGAGGTGTGGCAAATAGAGGAGCAACTATCCAGGTTTTTCGGGTGGGTGATGAGGCCTTTTCTCCTTCCATCCCGGTCAGAGGCTGAGGATATTTCACCTCTGATCTCGGAGCCTTAATTCTCTCTTGCCTTCACATTAACCCCATTCATCAGGGGTGAGGTGCTGAAGGAAGGAAGAGTGACACCTCGGCCCGAGCTTCTGAGTGTGGCCCCCAACTTCCCCCTCCCCCGCTGCCATCCTCCACTACTCATTTCTCCTTCCCCCACCTAAGATCCCTTCCAGATGGTCGGGCAGTAGCCGGGAAGAGAAGAGGAGCGAGTAGTCTAAGAGCCTTCCGCCTTCCCCCAGATGGGACAACCGACCTCCCAGCTTTTCCTAAGCCTTGAGGGATTCCCTCAGCTAACACCTATTCTTCCTAGTCCTTCGGAAGAGACCCCATTCTAGGTGGCCTAGAGTTCGACCTTTGAGAAGACTTTTTTTATGTCTTGCCCTTCAAGTCCCCACCTCCTTTTCTGACTCCAACAAGGCCAGAGAGGTCTGTTCTCTAGGGAGGAAAACCAGAAGATATTTGCAGGAGATAATTCGAAAGGATGGAGGGTGCTTTGAACAGGTTGGGGGTGGCAGGGAGAGGTTTAATGTATTTGTTTGCTCCAAGCCTGGCTTCAGTGAGACTAGAACAAGAAAGTGTCTATCAGCTGTCCAGGTCTGAAGCCTGCCAAGATGGGGAGCTCAGAGAATTCTCTCTCTCTATTTCTCCCAACTGCCACACTTCTCCCTCACCTCACTCACTTTCTCTTCAGTTTTTCCAAAAGGTCAGTGAAGGTCAAATGGCCTTCTGGACTCACTCTTCCAAGGGCATCCCTCATGATATATATTCTTCTATACCATTTGTATCTAGCAAGGGTTATCTAGTTCCTATAACTAAATAGCTAGCCTGTGTTAGAATCAGAGATGAGGTGTGTGTGTTACAAGCAGCTAGATTTCCCGGCCCCCCATGGAAATAGGCCTTAAAACACACACACACAAAACCCCCAACACTTCAACGCAAAACACTCTCCACTTTGAGCTTTTACTCCCCCTAAGAAGCTAGGAGTATTCTCCCATTCTGTTGCCTTTTTTCTCCTCCCTCCTAATGGGGGTCTGATTTTTTCATCCTTCCAATCTGTGAACAGTTACCCTTTGGCATGTATTTGAGTGCAAAGTGTGGAGGGGTGGGGATGGGGGGAAAGTTAATACATAAAAATAAAACCCTCTCAAGGGAGGAGGATTTGGCTCTCTCATCTAGGCCCACACTTTCTCTGCCCCCTTTCGCTTCCCTGAGACAGGGATTTATTAATGAACCAGCGTCTGCCTAGTGGTATGTGAGCTGGGAGTGCAGGCAGGGAGTTAATGAGAGGTGTGTGACAGTCAGAGGATTTCACTCAGACCATTCAACCGAAACTATAAACCTCCCTTTATAATAAACTTTCCCACCACTAATCACTCTCCATTTTTGATCAGGGACAATCCTTGAGCCCACCCCCATAGCTCTAGAAGTATTTCTCCTGCAAACAGCCCTGGAAATCTATTCCTTATGGGGGCTGTGTGCGTTGTTTATTTATTTATTTATTGTCTTTAGGTCATCTAGAATTTTACACTTCAATCCCTTTAATAACTGAGGATTTCATTGCTTGTAGATTCATTAAAGTGATTTCCCCTCTCATTACTGAACCACTGACATTTTATCCAAAGAGAGGGGACAGAAATTGAGTATTTCAGTTTATTTCCTGACTTCTTTTCTTAGAAATAAAAACAGGAGGCAAAGTACAACCACCACAATATGATTGGGGGCGAAGGGCGAGGAAGGGAAATCCAGGACCTAGGATCTCGTTTCCAAAAGCGTGAAACTAACGTCTGCCTAGAAGGTTAAATGTTAATTCTCTAGTCAAAAAGCTAAGTGCTCCGTTTCTCCCGGCTCTCTTAAGGGCTTAGAACGCAGAAATTCCCGACTGTGTATTACAGTTAAACCTAACAGTCTCACAAAAGGACCTGCCTTTTCCCGAGTAATATGTGTCCTCTCTACTACATTGAAGAGCCGCTTTCTTTCTTTACGAAGGGAAGTCATATTCAATCCCTTGTGGAAAATCTTTTGGAAAACGCAAAACAAAACAACCCCCAGAATATCTCCCAAACACTGTCTCCATAAATAGCTGGGGAGTTTGGGCTTTCACTGGCCAGCTGAGCTGCTGGATATATATGTCAAAAGATATTTTCGCTCAATGCCCACATCTGAAGGTAGTTTCGTTTTGTCTTGTCTCTTTCACGGCATTTACAACTATTTTCCCGTGCCTTGGTCAAGAACACCAGCGATCAAAGCCAGCCTGATGTCTCCTCCAACCAGCTCTGTGGATAAGCTGCTACTTTTAATTTTACAGTTGAAGTGAAAAATTGTGGAAGAGAGGGGGGAAATCCTGACAACTTCAGTGGCAAGGGGACCAGTCCTTTCTCACCAGCCTACTTTACAGGAATTTCCAGTTATGTCTAGCAGTTTTTAAAACTTCATTCTGTGTCTGTCAACAAGTGAAATGTTTACTTATTAATTGAAGTTTCAGTGAAGCTTTCGCAACATTTGAGTAAACCCCTCTCCCCAACCACAACCAACATTTCAACAAAACAAAACAAAGAAATTTAAAAAAAAATAAAAAAGCTGAAGTGACCAGAGGTGACTTGATGAGTAGTCTATGTACTCTACTATCAATAATCTTAGGAATGATACACAAGCAGCCCATCTTTCCCTAAAACGGCTGCGTTTCCATCAGAGGTTGAAATTCAGCCTAACAGGGTTTCCCATAAATCATCTGGCTGTTGTCGAATTGCACCTGATGCAGTTGTTTTGTTTGAAATTAAAAACAGCCAGAGCAGACCCGATGAAAAACAGAATAAATCAGATGAAAGTTTGATTTTTGTTTTTAAAGCCGCCTCCTCCCAAGCAGGTGGGAATCACCGCCAGCCACGCTGTAGCTCCCGCTGCCACTCCTAACCGCCTCTCCTTCCCGAGGAGTTAATTAAATTAAGATGCTTTCCTCATACTCCGTGTTCTGTTACTCTTTGCTCTCACTCGCTGGCCCTATTCCTGAGAGAGAAGAGTGACTTTCTTGTTCCTGTTCGGGTGGCAGTTACTTTTTAGTGGGGTTGCTGGGCGGGGGTAAGGGAAAAAGAGCTACCTGGGATCTTTCACATAGGGAAGTGGTAGGAGTATTCTGTTCTCCGAGAAACAGGTAGGCAAACTCATCCTACCTCGGACTCTGCACTGACACTCCCCCACCCCAATCCTTCTGCAAACCCACTTCACGCCTGGATATTGCTTATCCAGACACAACACTCTGGGTTTCTTTCCTCCTTTTCCCCACCCCCACCACGGGCACTGCAGGCATCAAGCACATGGTTGTAGATTTAACCAAGGTTTGGTTAACATCATTATTTCATCCTTAAAACATTCCTTGCCCGTAGTCAAAAAGAGTGGGTATTCTGGATCAAAATCTCTATTGCGCTCACTGCTAACTCGCTCAGGAAGTGGAAAGTGGTTTAGCATTTCTAGCCCTGGGGCAAAAAGCATTTGGGGATTTAGGAGAAAGAGTGGTAAAGAAAAGGAAAGGAAGAGAGAAAAGGAAAGAAGGAAGAAAATAAGGAAGGGAGGAAGAGGGTGAGAGACAAAAAGAGAGAGAGCGCCAGAGAGAATCAGGGAGACGGAGAAAGAGGAAGAAGGATAGAGAAAAACAGAGGAAGAAAAAGAGAGGAGAGAAACGATTAGAGGGAGAGAAAAAAGAGCAAGAGAGAAAACAGAGAGAGGAAGGGAAGTATTGAAGAGCGCAAGAGAACTTCTTATCTCTGCTCAAGTTACTGAACCCGTTTAAGCAACTGTAATGCTGAGATTCTTGGGTACCTCGGAGTTGAGATAAAATGCCCGGAAACAAAATGCAAAAACATTCCAAAGTGTGTCTGAGTCTTTCAGTGTGTCTATGTTTGTGTAAGCTAGGAGTTTTGGAAGGGGGTGTCCTGGGGAACAGAACATGCAAGAAATACACCTTCCGGTAACCGAGTACACCTACAATTCATCGATTTTCATTTCGTTTCAAAGGAGTAACGCTCCTGGGACAAGCCAACGTGTGAAACAGTGGCACGCTGGACAGAGAATCGGTAGTTTTATCACCACCTCCGCCGACCTTCTTTAATCGAGACTGTACTTTACGAAGGCGGTGGTTGCAGCCTATTGCCAGGTTCTTAGAGACTTACCTCGGCAGAAAGGGTCTCCCGCAGAAAGGGCCGCCCTTCCTAATGCAAAGTTCTAGCCGCGAGCCTCGCGTATCTTTGCGTTGTCATTAGATCCACACTGGACTGGCGGAGCAGTCCGTCCGTCAGAAGTTCAGCAAGCTCTTTCCCAGTTGAGTTCCAGGAGCCTTGGACATGATATGGAAGAAGAAAAGCCGTTCCGGGGATGGTGGAGCTAGGGGGATCCTTGTCTTTGGGTCTCCCGAAGCGAAAGTGTAGAAGAGTGAAAAAAAAGTGCTGGTTGGCTTTGGTCACTCGGAGGAGATCTTGCTTCAATCACGCTCCTCTTTGGAGCCTCTGTGCCTTCAACTCTTGCGGAGTTGGATGAAGTCTGAGCCTTCCCCTCCCAGGTCCATCACATTTCAGCAGTTAAGTGGCGTAGAACTCGCAGTCCCCGCCCGCCGTCCCACCCAGAGCTGCACACATTCGAATGTTCGCTGCCCGAGAGTTCCGCCCCGCCTACCCCCCGAACGTTCTGGGGTTGTCAAGTTCGGAGTCCGCCTCCAGCTCCTCCTCCTCCTCCCTTTTCTCGCTAATGGTCCGCTCTGTTTACTTGTGTTTGGATAGCAACTGCATCTTAAAGGCACAGGTCTTCTTGACGTTTTTCTTGTTACATTACCTAAGGTGACTCGGTTAAAAAAAATAAACACAACCTTCCTTCCTTCCTTCCCACCCCCCACCCTCCTCTTTTGTGCCACTGACTCCTTTGATTGTAAGAAATTCAATAACTGCTTCCGTACCACGCCAATGACCCTACATAGCACTAAAAAGGGCACGGGGCAGTAGTTCCAACGCAGGGCTTAAGTCTGCTTTATTTTCAGTTCTTAACACAGTCAACAGAAGCCTCTCCTTTGGATGGCTGTGATATACAGATGGTGGAAACTACTGATTCTGGTCATTTAAATGATAGATAATCAAACCTACCAACAATGACTTTCTCGTCTTCCACTACTCCTCCCCCACATCCCCAATTTAAAATACAACACTGTACATTAATGTTGCCAATAAATGTCTGCAGCTAAATGTGTGTTCTGTTTTCGGCTACTGTTTTCCCTCCAAATGTTACTTGCCTATGGATGTTTGGTACAATGCTGATATTGTGGATAGCCTATGGTTATTACGAAATTATGTTTAGAACGTGGCATTAAATGTTTTCTTTCCCACATTTGCAGCTGCACTTTCCACCTTCAGAGATTTCTCAGTCAGCAGTCACATGGTCAAAGGTATGGGAATCTGCAATCGCCCCCCACAAACTACAAACCACCTAATAGTAGTAACCTCATAATTTGGGGAGAAACACTACTTAGAGAGTTTTATTTCGCAAACGCCTTCACCTCCCTACAGGGCCGAGCATGGATTTCATTTGCCCGCTGCAGTCACCAGTAACTGAATCGAATTCAAGATGTAGTGATAAATTTGAAAAGTTTTCCTCCTCCCCAGAGGTTTTGGGCTGTTTTCGTGTAATTACTGGATATAATTTCGACGGCTTTGGTGCGGGGCTTGATAATGAAGAAGCCGGTGACAATGTTTTTGCGCCAGTCTTTTTGGACTGACAGCATCAGTGAGAAGATAAAGGAGCAAAAACATTTCAGTCTGAAACGACCCCCAATGCGGAGGAGTTTGCTTTTTGGCTGGTTCTATTCCTCCACCTAAAGGCTGAATGGTTCCCCCAACCCACCCCCTCTAATAAATTGCTTTTAAATGAACTATGCAAAGCAACAATGAAAATAATCTGTACCGTGCTACTGGCGGTAGAAATACAAGCAGGACAGGCAGGAGTAGACGCTTGGAAAGGTCAAGGCTCTGGTGGAGAGTCGGGCAAAAGCTTTTTTTTTTTCTTTCCAGATTTGTATAAGATAAACTATCTCTTAATTTGGCCGAGGGGGAGAGAAGTTTTCGTTTCTTTTGGAAGGGATAGAAGATCATCTCCCTCTTTCCATGTTATATTCGGTATGATAATAAATGATCTTGGAACAGAGAATAGAACTTTTGCTAATTTTGTATTTAGTGCTACATATAAAAGACGTATTGAATTGCTACCATACAATTTTGCTGAAGCTACTTGGGAGAGGAAGGATGCTTGTAGGCTGAGGCTTTTCGGGGGAAAAAATACTTCCAAATGTTGAGTTAAATTTGATGCTTTCTTTTTGGTGCTGCGAGGAGTGCTCAGAGATCATTATGCCCCTCTTCATTTGCCTCTTTTTTAGTTGTTTTTTACAGCAACTTCTTTCAGATGCTCTTCCTCCCTATTTCAACTGCCTCTGCCCACCGACTGACCGGCAATTATCCATCCCTAAGGATTTGTCTAGATCATCTATTCATTTCTCTCCTCAGTGGGGTGAATTCCTTCGCCGTGTTGTTTTAGTTGTTTTTTTTTTCCTAGAGGCATGTGGGTGTAGGTAATTGTCCCCTCTCGAGTTTTTCCCACTGTAATGACAGAACTGAGAACCTTCCCAGGAGATGAACCTTCTTTCCGCAAGCAAACTGAACGCTTTGTGCCTTGTTTAACCGAATTAAACCTTGCAAGAAATTAAACGCTTCCTCCCCCAGCATCCTGTGCCCTCATCACTGATTGCTGCGGGCCCGAAAGGTAAGAAGAAAAGGCTTCATCCGAGCAAGTTTCGTACTTTGGGGGAGGCGGGCGGCCCGGAGTTGTTTGTCCATTCCTCCCCCAAGACTTCAGGAATCGAAGTGTGCAGGTGTTTGAGATCGGCTAGAAGGTGTGGGAAGAGCTGAGGAGCGCTCTGAACCAACAACCATTGTGCAGGGGTCGCTGCTCTTTCCCAGACCCTCTCTGGGCTCTCCCTTGAATCTGCACTACAGCCCAACCTCACAGTCTGAGTTGCTGCGGGAGTGAATTTGGGTGCTTGGTGGGGGGCTCACGTATAAGCACGCTCACACACACACATATACACATACACACAGCAGCCAAGTCTACCCAGGGTCTCCTTCCCCCCCCCGCCACATTCAGGGATGTATGGTGCATGAGACCGTCAACATGGTGCAAAAAAGCAGCTGGAACCTCTGGGTGGGTGGCAGGGAGCCCTGGGGGTGCAGAAAGAGGGAGGTCTGGCAGGGCTCAGAGACCTTTAATGGTTCTCTAGCTCAGGCAGCTGGGAACTGAACCCCTTCCCTCCCTCGTTTCCTTTTCACTACTCCTGGTCTTTGGGGAACATCGCAGTGCAATTCAGCCTGACACTTCCGCAGAGGGGGTTTATCTGCTGTCCTCGCCAGCTTTAGGTTTTCGACACCAAGGACACTTCCAACAAAATTACGAACAGGGGGAAAAAAGAAGGAAGGGACAGACGGTTGCGGCTTTAAGCACTCAGAGTTCCATCTAGGTGAGGGAGAAAGGAAATGGGAAAGGGGAAAGAGCAGCCTCCCGAGCAGCCTCGGTAGAAGGGACCAGTTGCAGGCCCCCTTCCCCCGGGGCCCACCCAGGCTGCTGCTTCTGCAGGTCTAAGCACCGATCAGGTGTCAGGCTGAGCGGCCTCCCCTCTCTTACCCCCATCTCACAGTGTGGAAGTTGGTTTTTTTTTTTGTCTTGAAAATTACCACCCAAATAAATCATGAAAATTCCACCTGTCTCCAGGGATTCGAGCATTTCCCCCCTCGCCTCTCAACCTTGCTCCTCTTGTCTCCAGTCCCTTTCCCACCCGAGCTCTAGCTTTGAGTTTTCCTGGAAACATCACGATTGTGTTCACGGCCTTACTTCTGAGCTCCAAGTTTGATCTTGGGGGGCCGCCCTTCACCCCTCCAACCGCCCTCTCTGTCCATTTGAACTACCCCAGTTTGGGGAGATGTAGAGGACGTGGGAAAGTGGGAGGATTTGGTACACTGAATGAAAGGCACTGAGGTTCGGAGTGAGACTCCCACATTTCAAAAAGGGCCGTGCGGGGGATAAGGGTGGGAGGGAAAGAACGAGCCTTCTATCTGTCCGGAGATGCGGCAAGAGGGTAGATCCTGGAGCTAGGGTTAGGGAAAAGCGGAACGGTTCGACCCCGAGACTCAGCAGGCGGGCTGGCGGGTGGAAGAGCTGCAGCTCCCCCTGGAGGCCCGGGCCCGGCACGGCATGCGGCTTGGCCCGTAGCCCCAGCTCTCCGCTCCCGGTCGCGAAACCACCCGCAAACGAGCTTCTTTTGGTTTGGCGTTCGCGCGTTCGTGGAGCAATGTACACAAGCGCTCCGTGTGAGCGCGCGTGCGGGGGTGGCGGAGCGTGTGCGTTTTCCAAGTGGGGACTTCTCATTCTTTCTCCCTGCTCTCTCCCCTTCCCCAACCCATCACGGCTAGGTAGGACCCGGGGGTGGCCCAAGGCTCATCTCTCCCTTTCAGCATGTCCTGCTTTCACAAACTCTCCCCGTGGCTGGAGACCCTTGTCTACAAAGCTCAGGACTAGCAGATTTTCCCTTCCTCCACTCTGGGGCTGATGTCCTGGGGGAAGAACCAGCCGTCTCCTGGGCTCTTTGGACCGACCTCAGGTGCCTTTGAACTGTTCGAGCTCGTTTGGTGCAGAGCTCTGGATGCCAAGTGCTAGCCTCAGTCCTACGGAAGGCGAATGACTCCTTCATCAACTTTCACCTGCGCAGAGGACCCCAGAAGGACACATTTAGAAAGGACCAGCCCAGACCCTCCTCCTTGCATTGCCCTTTCCCGCTCCCCCACTCCGTTTGAGGACAGACAGCCGCATTAAGATAGCGGGGTTTGTCCTCAATCGCAGCCGCCTGGGAGTCCACGAATCAATAACTGGAATCCCAGCTATATACCTCTATACCTATCCAGTATCTGGGGTACAGGGTACGTGGCTACACTAGCTTCGCGTAGGCATGAACTGCACGGACCGCTGGCCGTCGAAAGACATGTGTTCACCCTCGGATTACTCCCCTTCAGGCTTCAGGACCTCTTGGTGTTTTCCATTCCCTAGCTTGGGCCACCATAGGAACAGAAGCTAAAACACCCTTCCCTTCAAACTTGGCTCCAACTTCGACCTCCTCAATCTTCTTTTATTCCAATAGAAAAATTCGTTTTTACCTTTCTCAAGCCCAGATCCGTCTCTTCCGTGGTCAATTTCTCTGGGAGAGAGAAGGACGGTAAAGGGACCGTTTGGAAATTTTCTTGCCCCTACCCTCACGCTCATCTCTCTTGTCATCACCTCAGCCACTTCTTCCCTGCTTTCCTAACCCCCCTCTGTCTCACCTCTGTCTCTTTCCCACCTAGGAGGTTTCGTTACAAGGAGTAGAGGGAGACGACTGTTTCTGGGAAGAACTAGTTGGGGATTTGGGGGAAAGGGTTAAGGTGGGAAGATCAGACTCGGCCCTATTTGAATATTAGCTGAGACAGAGAAGGGTCGTGAATAGTGGCTTTGTTCGCTAGGAGGGGACTGACCCTATGAAAAGTAGGAAGTATCGAGCCAGGTTCGGATTTTCCGGGGGTACTAGTGCCTGGGCAGCAGTAGAAGCCCAAAGTGACCTAAAAACAACCTCCAGACTAAGAGCTTTGGCCTTTGGGAGCAGCTGGAAATCGGCTGGAGGGAGCGTCCTGGTCAGCGCGCTTAGGGGCCTCCCTGTTTACTCGTCATAGAACTTTGGGGGGCTTGGCGGTCACCCAGGCCACCGCTTGTGTCCTCTTGGTTTGGGAGTAGCCCCGCGACCTCGGTACTTCGGGTCAGCAGCGGCTGCAGCTGCCCAGCAGCGAATGAACGAATGAACTGGCCCCAAGGGTAGAGAGAGGTGGCAAGTGGGCTGAGGGTGGGGTGCAGAGCTGAGGACAGGCCCCAGGCAGTCACTTGGGCTTATTTCATCTGCTCAGCGCCCAGCAGCCCGTGTGAGGGTGTGGGATGCGTGCATACATAGGCAGCAAGCCTCTGTCCTCGGATACACCCAGACACACATCAATACACCAACACACATGTGCACAGTTTGTACACACGTGCCCCCGCGCAAGCCCTGAAGAAAACTTTCTGGCGCTCAATCAAGAACAAGAGGAGGAGAGCAGCCTCAGATGTTCACCAAGAGAGAAACAGCTTCGATTTCTTCCTTCTTTTTCCTTCCTGGAGCCTGATTCTGTGAAGAGGAAAAGCCTCAGATAGGGACAAAAAGGAACAAAGACCTCAGGCAAACAATTCAGAAAAGAAATGAGGAACTCCTCCCACCCCCACTCATACACACATAGTGCCAGGTGTGGAGGGAGACTGTGAAGATTCTTTTCTTGTGTACACACACACACACACACACACACACACACACACACACACCACTCGCTGATAAAACTTTAAAACAATTGCACCAACCAAGGTCTCCCAAATGGGGAAGGAAATACTGGTGGTAATAAAGTTTTTATTTAGCACCCTGTGTGCAAGGTTTGGGGCTAGGTGCTGGGGGGGGGGGGCGATGTTAAAAGAAAAAGATAATAAATAAGACATAATGTCTGCAGTCCGCAGACTTACTTTCATAGGGGAGATAGGACAAAGTAGGATGTGCTAAGAACCCTAGCAGGGGTACAAAGCTCTCGGGGCATGATCATCAATCACTTCATAATCTATTAGATTTATGAGGAGGTGTGTGTATTGTATACACATGCCAACCACCACTACCACCTTATTTTTTTCTCCCCCTACTTTTCCAAACTGTAGTTGAATTTAGGTCTCCCAATTCTTGGTGAATACCCTTAAAGCCATCCTCTGACTTGCTCTTCCTTCCCTATGTATGTGATCTTGGAACCCTTCCTGGGTGTGAACACACCCCCCCCCTCCCCTTCCAGTCCCCCCTCTCTTCAAGAATATAACTCAGTGTTCTTCAGACAGGACCTGGAGACTGTCTCTCTGTCTGTCTCTGTCTCTGTCTCTGTCTCTGCTTCCCTGTCTGTCTCTGTCTCTCCCCTCCCCCCCCCCCATTCTGGTCCTCTCCTCCTTCTGCTCCCCCTCCCCTTTATTAACCCTTTTTGCTCAACTGCTCTGGCAATGGGCAGGGGGAGGGACGAGAAAGGAGGAAGAAGGATCTTCCCTCCTGGTAGGACAGTGGAAACCGCTTGCCTTCCCACCTCTGTCTCAAGAGTCACGTCTGAAGAAACCTTTTGTCATTTTGGAAGAGCGGGATTTTGTTTTAAAATTATTATTTCAACTCTGGCTTTGATTTAGCGAAATTCCCCTGTTACGAACTGATACTTCCCGCTTCTCCTCCTCCGGGTCTCCCCTTTCCCCAGTCTCACTCGCTTCACTCCGAGTCCCCGGACTTTTGGGCTGCTCTATGCGCATATGTGGGCGTGAGTGTCCTCAGCAGGGACTGACTGACCTGGTTTAAGCCGACCTTGAAAACGGCAACCTCTGGCTCTTCTTAGTAGAAGCCTCTTCCCCTTCCAAGTCTCCAAACCTACTGGAGCAGCTCTCTAAACTCGAGGTCTTGAGGTCCGCTCCGTAGCCGACCTTGGTTGTGGAGATAGCTGCTTCACTAAGCGGCCTCGGCTATTTCAGACTGCAACCGTTGCCTTGGGGCTCCAGGTGGGAAGTACACAGCCCACTTCTAGCTCCCCCCCGCCCAATCTCTGAGCCGCAGCTCCCCTTAACCCTGCCCTGCCCTGAGGCTTCATTCCCTCCGAGTTTTCCCGTGATGTTCACTTTCCATCCCCCAAATTGCCTTGAAAACTGGCACGAGACAAACTGCCTTCCCCTTAGACTTTAGCCCAGAGGCTATCGGGATCTAATCTCTCCCACCTAACTAGCGGAGAGATTTCAGCTTCCCTTTTACATATGTTTTTGCTTTAAAACCTGGGATAGAACTGGGGGTTGGGGGTTGAGAGGCTTTGGGCGGAAGGTCTCTGGGGAGGGAGACGGAGGAGGTGATATGTTCTCAATTCCTGTTGGCTGTGAGCACCCCAGGGTTATTGGGGCAGTTGAGCTAGCTGGCTGTGAGGAACGTGAAGCGTCTCCATAGGCCGGCGGGTCTTCTGAATTCCACATTTGCTCAGATTTATAAGTAAAGTTTTTCAGAGGAGCTAAACCGAGCAGTTAGTTAGTGTTCGCGCGTTAACAGTGCGTTGTAGATAGCAGACCCTTAATAAACATTTGTTCTTGGTAAGACATGTTTGACATTGGTGCGGAATGAAACAAGCGTAAATCACAACGACCACAATAACGTTAAAGGAAAACAATAATAAAAGACGGCCGAACTTAGGTCGATGAAATAACCACTCTGTGTGTGTGTGTGTGTGTGTGTGTGAGAGAGAGAGAGACAATTGAGGTTAAGTGACTTGCCCAGGGTCACACAGCTAGTAATTGTCAAGTGTCTGAGGTCAGATTTGAACTCAGATCCTCCTAACTCCAGGGCTGGTACTCTATCCACTGCGTTACCTAGCTCCCCCGAAATAACCATTCTTGACTGCAGAACTCTAGGGCTGAAACTTACTCTTCTGAGTAGAGAGGTATCCTACTGGTGTAGAATGAAGCATATCAATCAATCAACATTGTTAGATACAGCCAATGTATCAGATTTTGCTTAACTGTTATTAGCTTATTAGAAGTGTGTGTGGGGGCGGGGAGGAGGGATCAGTTATTGGGATGTGACAGTGATATTTTTAAGAAGCATCAACAGAGGGGCAGCTAGATGGTGCAGTGGATAGAGCACCAGCTCTGGATTCAGGAGGACCTGAGTTCAAATCCGGCCTCACACACTTAACACTTACTAGCCGTGAGACCCTGGGCAAATCACTTAACCCCAATTGCCTCACAGAAGAAGAAGAAGGAGAAGAAGAAGAAGCATCAACAGAACATTTAAAAATGTTTAATTTAACTGAAATTGAATTAATTCCATTTATAATACACTCAACATAGGGAAAACCACTAAATATGGGTGTTATGCGCTCACCCTATACTTCTTCAAAAGATTCTTTCATTCTACATTCAGAAACTGTTATTAAATGCAAAACCTACTATTTATATATCCATTTAAGGTCTGCAAAGTGCTTTTCATATGTTGTCTCCTTTGATCCTCCTAACAACCCTTTTGCTGTTCTTATCTCCCTTTTGCAGATGAAGAAACTGGGGATGAGAATAGGTAAAGCGATTTGCTGGGTCAGCTGAGTGGCTTTTGAACTCATCTTTTCCTGACTCCAAGTCCAGCGTCTTATGTACTTCGCCACCTTGTGCCTATTTGTGCCAGGGTACTGTGCGCTGGGCTGTGGAGGATATACAGTGTTTAGAGAATGGTTGATCATTGCCTTCATAAAATTGAAAGTTTATAGTAGTTGACTACTCTCTCCTTCAGTGGGACAGGGAAACCAACCAAGCTGAAGCTGAAAGGTACCCTGAAGGAGTGACTGGAGGCAGGAGGTGGCAAGCAAGTCAAACCACCACCATCACTTCCATCCTTCATACCTTGCCTGAGACAGCTCAGTATCTGGAACTCAAGAGTCTTGGGAATATATGAAAAAATGCTCTAAATCACTATTGATTAGAGAGATGCAAATTAAAACAACTCTGAGGTACCACCTGATATCTATCAGATTGGCTAATATGACAGAAAAGGAAAATAATAAATGTTGGAGAAGCTGTGGAAAAATTGGAACACTAATGCATTGTTGGTGGAGCTGTGAACTGATCCAACCATTCTGGAGAGCAATTTGGAATTATGTCCAAAGGGCTATAAAGCTGTGCATACCCTTTGACCCAGCAATACTACTTTTGGGTCTTTTCCCCAAAGAGATCATGGAAAAGGGAAAAGGACCCACATGTACAAAAATATTTATAGCTGCTCTTTTTGTGGTGGCAAGGAATTGGAAATTGAGGGGATGCCCATCAATTGGGGAATGGCTGAACAAGTTGTGGTATATGAATGTAATGGAATACTATTGTGCTGTAAGAAATGATAAGCAGGAGGAGTTCAGAGAAACCTAGAAGGACTTGCATGAACTGATTGAGTGAGATGAGCAGAACCAAGAGAACATTGTACACAGTATCATCAACATTGTGTGTTGATCAACTGTGTTAGACTAGATTCTTCTCACCAATCCAACAGTACAAGAAAGGTCCAAAGGACTCATGATGGAAAAAGCTCTCCAAATCCAGAAAAAAAAGGAACTGTGGAATATGGACGCTGATTGGACCATACTATTTCTTTTGGTTTTGGTGCTGTTGTTTTTCTTTTTTGAGGTTTTTCCTTTTTTCTCTGATTCTTCTTGTATAACATGACTAATGCAGAAATATTTTTAATGTTATATATATATATAACGTTATATATATAATGTTATATATATATATATATATATATATATATATATATATATATATAACCTATATCAGATTATCTGCTGTCTAGGGGAGGGGGGGGGGAGGGGAGGGAGAAAAATTTGAAATTGGAAATCTTATCTAAATGAATGTTGAAAACTAAAATAAATAAATACATTTAAAAAAAAGAGTCTTGGGAATAGCATTGTCCCTTAGACCATGGGTCTTGCTTCCAGCCAGCACTGAGGGGACTGGAAACTCAGCTTTGCACAAAGGTGAGCACTTTAGCTTTTTAAAGAGGACCTTTTCTTATGGAGATGTTCAAAATGTGCAATACCTCATAGACTCTAGTTCTTTATGAACAATGAGTTCTGCTCTGAACTATGGGACATTTATTGTGTGACTTTGGGCAAGCTGCTTCACTTTTCTGGAGCTCATTTTCTTCATCTATAAAAGGAAGAAGTTGGACAGGATGATTTCTAAGGTCCCTTGCAGTTCTAGTATTTTATGATCTGTAATCCAAATATTTATCTTTCCAGTACAGATAATTAATATGATATAATAGTATTCAAGTTAGGCTGTGGATTACTTAAAAGATAGGCTCCAACACAGAAGATGAATGTTTTATACCTCAACCTAATTCAAATAAACAAGTCTCTAAAAATGTCATTCATTCATCAAATATTTATTGATCACCTACTATGTATAAGTAAATGTTGTTGAGTCTGACTCTTCATGATCCCATTAATCTTCCTTCCTTCCTTCCTTCCTTCCTTCCTTCCTTCCTTCCTTCCTTCCTTCCTTCCTTCCTTCCTTCCTTCCTTCCTTCCTTCCTTTCTTCCTTCCTTCCTTTCTTTTCAGAGCAGCAGGGGTTAAGTGACTTGCCCAAAGTCACACAGCTAGTAAGTGTAAAGTGTCTGAGGTCGGATTTGAACTCATGTCCTTCTGAATCCAGGGCTAGTGCTCTATCTATTGTACCACCTAGCTGCCCCTATTTTAATATCTTTCAAAGGATACTTTTTTTTTTTTTTTAGTGAGGCAACTGGGGTTAAGTTACTTGCCCAGGGTCACACAGTTAGTAAGTGTTAAGTGTCTGAGAACGCATTTGAACTCAGGTCCTCCTGACTCCAGGGCTGGTGCTCTATCCACTGCGGCACCTAGCTGCCCCAAAATTATACTTTCTTTTGAAAGACATCAAAACATCTGTACATATTTACTTTTCATTCTTGTAGGGGATACAGAATTCCCACTGATATAAGACCTGGGCACAAGAAGACTGAAGTTTGACCTATTTACTGCCTTTAGTGTAATTTAACAGATCAGAACAGGAAAACCTAAGCTCAAGCCACCTCAGACACTATCTGGGTGATCCTAAGTAAGTCACTTAATCTTTCTGAGCCTCAGTTTCTCATGTAAAAAATGAGCCTAAGAGCACCCACCTTGTAAGGGTCAAATCTATACACACACACACACACACACACACAGTGCTTTTCAAACCCTAAAGCACTATACAAATGTGTTGTTGCAGTACCCTCCCTATTCTGCCTTGAGAAATTGCTTTGTATATTTTTGTAATTACTTGTGTGTGTATATATGTGTATATATACACATATCTCCTATTACTAGAATATAAGTTCCCTGAAGGCAGAAAATATCTCTTTTTTATTTTTGTTTTACCAATGCCTAGTACAGTGCCTGGTAAATAGTTAGTGCTTAATAAATGCTTGTTGAATGTGGGCTAATAATAAAAACCTGAGCTTCCTTAAATTACAAGTGGATTTGCACCTAATGGTAATTCTTTATTTATTGCAGTCTCTAACTTTTTTTTTTTTGAATTTCTTTTACAAGTAGAGGAGAGAAAATTGCTGTTTGAGCCAGTTCATTTATTGGAAAGTAAATGCCAGGATAAAGATTACATTTTCACTTTCCACTTGGAATGTGCTACTATAATGACAACATTTTACCCAAATTCTTTTCCTGTCAAGCCAAGAGATAATTTGCAGATGGAGTCTCACTGCCTGATGACCTGTAGTATTGGAGTATTGGTGCCATCATAAGGTTATCCGTCTCTCAACGTGGTTCTTATTTTTTGGCTGTAGGAGAGAGAGAGAGACAGAGAGAGAGAGAGAGAGAGAGAGAGAGAGAGAGAGAGAGAGAGAGAGAGAGAGAGAGAGAGAGAGAGAGAGAGAGAGAGAGATGCCCCCTGCAGTCAGGGAGAAAAAAACATATCTCCTGGCATTCTGTCAGAGGGGAAAGAGTCAAGGGAGTGAGTGGAAGATAACAGGATTTAACCAGTCTGAAATAAAGGCCCTTAAAGGGCTTCCCTGCTTGGTTTATGACAATCCTGCCTCAAATGTAAGGTTAGCGGATTAGACTCAGGGGCATGCTGGAGCCAGCTCCTACCAGCTCCACAGAATCCTTAAATCCTACAAATCAAGGCTTGATTTATTGTTTTGCTGATTCCTAGTCTTAAGAAAGTGATAAAGAAAATGTTACTAATGCAGATTAAATTTAACAGTCCAATCATCTTTTTTTTTTTTTTTTAAGAGACCCGGTTGTTAAGTATTCACCAGCACATCCTTGCACAATTTCACCCTACAGGATACCAGAGAAATCTCTGAAATGTCCAATGACCAGAACTGATCAAGGATACATAAGTAATGGATACAGTATCATGACATCAATATATATCATGTCTCCATGTGCTGACTATGTCGTTATGACACCTTATTCCCTAGTCCCAATTTAGTGGGACTCGGTGTCAGACAGAGTTGGTGGAGGAGGAAATTGGAAAGGGGAGGAAATTGGGTTCAGTGACAAACATCTAATTGTGTGATGGGCCTCAGCTACAACTTTGATAGATTAAATAACCTCTGCAAGTATTTATATGGAAGAAGACAGACAGTGCCCCCCTCCCTCACTTATTACTTAGGGCATTGTCTTCATAAGGAGATTCTTCTCTCCTCTCCTGTCCTTTCCTCTTCTCCACTTTTCTTTCCTCTGCTCTCCCCTCCTTTCCCTCCTTTCTTTTGTCTTCTTCCCTCCTCTTTTCTTCCTTCCTCTCCTCTCCCCTCACTCTCCTCTCCTCACTTCTTCCCTCCCCTCTTCTTCCCTCTTTTCTCCTCCCCTCTCCTCTCTTCTCCCCTCCTCTTCTTTCCTGTTTTCACCTCCCCTCTCCTCTCTTCTTTCTTTTTGGTCAGGCTGGGGAGAGGGAAAAGATGAAGAATTGTTTTCATTGTCATTGTATGCTGAAAAGTAGGGAACTTGTGTTGTGCATTAGACTTCATTGTACTCAGTAAAAAAGAAAACTTCTTTCCTCTCCCATTTTATAAGACTCAGGGAAAGGCATACAATGATCCTGTAATGCATGGATGTTGTAACAGCCAATTACCCTCCCAAGTGTTTACTTTGGGTGTCACTCTCTCACAAAGATGATGAATGGTGTCCATATGTCAGCTGCTCAGTTAATATTCACGAGAGGACCATAGCTGGGAGAGGAAGCTTCAGGGTGGGCAGTGCCTCTACTCACAGGGGTTGGGCTCCTGCAGGTTTTAAGTGGCCTCACTGCAGTTCTCAGTGGGAGTTAAGTATCACACAGGGTGGCAGGATTGGGTTTGCAACTTGGAACCTGGCTGCTACTAGAAAGGGAACTATTTTTTTTCTGATAAAAGTATTTTATTTTTTTCCAGTTACATGTAAAGATAATTCTCAACTTTTGTTTGTACAAGCTTTCCAATTTCAGATTTTTCTCCCTCCCTCCCCCCTCCCCTAGACAGCAGGTAATCTGATATAGGTTTATATGTACATATACATATATATAACATTAAACATATTTCTGCATTAGTCATGTTATAAGAGAAAAATCAGAGCAATGAGGAAAAACCTCAAAATAGAAAAACAACAGCACCAAAACCAAAAGAAATTGTATGGTTCAATCAGCATCTATACTCCACAGTTCTTTTTTTCCCCCTGGATTTGGAGAGCTTTTTCCATCATGAGTCCTTTGGATCTTTCTTGTACCGTTGGATTGGTGAGAAGAATCTAGTCTAACACAGTTGATCAACACACAATGTTGGTGATACTGTGTACAATGTTCTCTTGGTTCTGCTCATCTCACTCATCATAAGCCCAGGCAAGACCCTCCAGGTTTCTCTGAACTCCTCCTGCTCATCGTTTCTTACAGCACAATAGTATTCCATTACATTCATATACCACAACTTGTCCAGCCATTCCCCAGTTGATGGGCATCCCCTCAACTTCCAATTCCTTGTCACCACATAAAGGGCAGCTATAAATATTTTTGTACATGTGGGTCCTTTTCCCTTTTTCATGATCTCTTTGGGAAAAAGACCCAAAAGTGGTATTGCTGGGTCAAAGGGTATGCACAACTTTATAGC
Organism: Dromiciops gliroides; assembly: GCF_019393635.1. Lineage (NCBI taxonomy): Eukaryota > Metazoa > Chordata > Mammalia > Microbiotheria > Microbiotheriidae > Dromiciops > Dromiciops gliroides. The sequence goes on from NC_057861.1 coordinate 142,570,035, forward strand.
CCTTTGGGTATAATTCCAAATTGCTCTCCAGAATGGTTGGATCAGCTCACAGCTCCACCAACAATGCATTAGTGTTCCAATTTTTCCACAGCTTCTCCAACATTTATTATTTTCCTTTTTTGTCATTTTAGCCAATCTGATAGGTGTCAGGTGGTACCTCAGAGTTGTTTTAATTTGCATCTCTCTAATCATTAGAGATTTAGAGCATTTTTTCATATGGGAATAGATAGCTTTGATTTCTTCATCAGAAAACTGCCTGTTCATATCCTTTGACCATTTCTCCATTGGGGAATGACTTGGATTCTTATAAATTTGATTTAGTTCCCTATATATTTTAGAAATGAGGCCTTTATCAGAAGCACTGTGCTAAGCACTTTACAAATAGTATCTCATTCGATCCTGGGAAATAAGCACTATTACAATCTTCATTTTACAACTGAGGAAACTATATCTCCTTATAATTAAGACTAGGCGTCTAGGTGGTAAAGTAGATAGAGTGCTAGACCTGGAGTAAAGAAGACCTGAGTTCAAATCCAGCCTCAGACATTTACTAGCTGTGTGACCCTGAACATAGTTTCTAGCTCTCCATTTACTGGATGACTTTGGTAGAGCCATTGTACCTTTATAAGCCTCCATTTCTTTAACTATAAAACAGGGATAATAATTCCTACCCCACCTATCTGTTATTTCAAGGGTCTGTGATTTTGTTAGCACGGGATGCTTCTCCACTTGGTCAATATAACAACTTCCCTAGGACTCATTGGCATGGTATTTTGGGGCAAACTATGACAGATAAATTCATCACACTGCAGTTAACCTGATGATGAGTCTCTTCAAACTTAACTAGACTGCTTCCCCAGTTGACAGAAATGTCAGTCCATTTCAGCATGGTAGGATGGGCCAGAGATGATGATTCTCTGCTGTCATGTCCTTTGAAATCCCAGAGTCACTTCCATCAAAGTAAATAGTCAGTTTTACACAATTGTACATGTATAACCCATATCTGATTGCTTATTGCCTCAGGGAAGGGGAAGGAGAGGGAGGGAAGGAGGGATACAAATTGGAATTCAAAACTATAAATAAAAATGTTTATTACTTTAAAGAAACTCAAAGCAAATAGAGCAAGTATTTAGTGCACGAAAATTGGGATTTAGATCTTGAAAGGACCTTAGAGCACATTGAGTCTAACCCTCCAGTTTGGCCAGTGAGGAAACAGAGGCCCAAAGCAGGGGAAATAACTTGTCCAAGGTCACATGGCCACTAAGTGGCAGAATTGGGATTCTAGTCAAGTCTTCTGACTTTAAATCCAGTATACTTTCTTGCTGTCTTCTTGCTATGGCTCCCATCTTCCGCCTCTTTGCTTTTGAAGACAGAGATTGCTCCCCATTCCTGGCATATTCCTCCTTTTTACCTCCTGTTCTTGGAACTCTCAGCTTCTTCAAGGCTCGACTCAAATGTCACTTTCTTCAAAAGGTCCTTCCTAACTCTCCCAGGTGTTAATATTCCCCCCAAGTTGCTGTGTATTTATTTTGCTAATATCTTGTATTTCCTTTCACATATCTTCCAATATATTGGGTCTACCCAACAGAATGTAAGCTATTTGAAAGGACAGGGACTGTCTTACTTCAGTATTTACATACCCAGCACTGGGCATAGTGCCAGTCATAAGGTGGACACTTCACAAATGCTTGTTAGTTGATTGGTTAATGAATTTCATAGGAAACCATTAGTAAATCCACTGTGCTTGGGTCTATGCAATCCAGTCTCCATGCTCCAGGGGGAGCTTAATTTGTTACCTCTATTCAGTTAAAGGACATTTTCCTCTTACCTGACTGTCAAGTTGAAGCAAGGCATAGCTTCATGCCATGTAATATAACTGTGGCAAAACTATTGGATGGCAGCCAGGATAGTAGAAAAACTAAACTTCCTGGCCCTGATTAAATAAAGGGGATTCTTTCTCCTCCCCATCTTATTTATTTATTTAGAAATTTCCCCAAGTTACATGCAAAAAAACCCCCCAAACAAACAAAGTTTTTTCACATTGATTTTTGTTGTTGTGGTGCTGGTTTTTGCGTGGCAATGAGGGTTAAGTGACTTTCCCAGGGTCACACAGCTAGTAATTGTCAAGTGTCTGAGGCTGGATTTGAACTCAGGTACTCCTGAATCCAGGGCCAGTGGTTTATCTACTGCACCACCTTGCTGCCCCCTTTTTGTTGTTGTTGTTTTTTGTGGGTCAATGAGGGTTAAATGACTTGCCCAGGGTCACATAGCTGGTAAGTGTCAAGGGTCTGAGGCCAGATTTCACATGGATTTTTTTTTTTTTGTGGGGCAATGGGGGTTAAGTGACTTGCCCAGCGTCACACAGCTAGCGTGTGTCAAGTGTCTGAGGCTGGATTTGAACTCAGGTACTCTTGAATCCAAGGCCAGTGCTCTATCCACTGTGCCACCTAGCTGCCGCCTCACATTGATTTTTTTTTTTTTGCAGGGCAGTGGGGGTTAAGTGACTTGCCCAACGTCACACAGCTAGTAAGTGTCAAGTGTCTGAGGCCGGATTTGAACTCAGGAACTCCTGAATCAAGGGCCAGTGCTTTATCCACTGCGCCACCTAGCCACCCCCTCACATTGATTTTTAAAAACTTTGTGTTCTAAATTTTCTTCCTACCTCCTCAACCCTCCCTAAAAAATCAAGGATTCCAATATAAATCATACATGTGTAGTCATGCAAAACGTCGTCACATTGGTCAGGTTGTGAAAGACAATAGACAAAATAACTTTAGAAAGAGGAACTAACAAATAAAACTATATTTCAATCTGTATTCAGATACCATTGGTTCTTTCTCTGTTGATGGTTAGCATTTTTCACAAGTCCTTCTGATATCATCCTGCTCATCATTTCTTTCACAGTTACTATTGTTAACTGTATTACCTTCCATCTTATTCCATCCCCTTGATATTTACTCTATTTTCTATCTTCTTTCACCCTATCCCTCCTCAAAAGTGTTTTGCTTTTTACTGCCCCCTTCCCCAATTTGCCCTCCTTTTCTTCACCCATTCCCCCTTATCCCCTTCCCTTCCCACTTTCACTCAGGGCAAAATATGTTACTATACCCACTTGAGTGTGTATATTATTCCCTCTTTGAGCCAATTCTGAGGAGAGTAAGGCTCAGTCACTCTCCCGCTCTGTCCCTATCTTTCCCTCTACTCCATAAGCTTTTTCTTGTTTCTTTTATATGAGCTACTTTACCACCTTCCACCTCTCCCTTTACCTTTCTTCCAGTTCATTCCTCTTACCCCTTAACTTTATTTTAAAAATGTCATCATGGGTCAGCTAGGTAACACACTGGACAAAGTCCCAGCTCTGGACCCAGGAGACCCCAAGGCCAAATCCAACCCCAGACATAAGCCACCCCACCCTGCCTGCCCCACAAAAAACAAGGATAAACAAAAATAAATGCTTTACAGATATTCCTTCATGTTCAATTCACACCTGTGCCCTCTGTTTATGTATACTCCTTTCAGCTGCCCTAATACTGAGAAAGTTCTTACGAGTTAGACATATTAACTTCCCATGTAGGAATGTAAACAATTTAACCTTTTAATATCCCTCATGATTTCTTTTTTCCTGTTTATCTTTTTATGCTTCTCTAGGGTCTAGTATTTGAAAGTGAAATTTTCTATTAAGTTCAGGTCTTTTCATCACAAATGCCTGAAAGTCCTCTTTTTCATTGAAGTCCCATTCTTTAGACATCAATTTTTTTGGGGGGGGGCAATGGGGGTTAAGTGACTTGCCCAGGGTCACACAGCTAGTAAGTGTAAAGTGTCTGAGGTCGGATTTGAACTCAGGTACTCCTGAATCTAGGGCCGGTGCTTTATCCACTGCGCCACCTAGCCACCCCCGAAATCCCATTCTTTAGAAAGGGGATTCTTTTAGTGAAACAGCTACAGAGGTTTGGGAGAGAACACAAGGCAGACCCAGCAGATGACTGCAAAGACTAATAATAATTATGACAATAACAGTAATAATGACAACAGTAATACTTAACATTTATATAATACTTACTTTGTGGCAGGCACTATGCTAAGCGCTTTACAAGCATTTCCTCATTTGATTTTCACAACAACCCTGGGAGGTAGGTGCTATTATTAGCCCCATTTTACAGGTGAGGAAACTGAGGCAAACAGATTAAGTGACTTGCTCAGGGTCACCCAGCCAGTAAGCATCTGAGGCTGAATTTGAAGGCAGGTCTTTTTGACTCCTGGGCTATTTATCTATCCACTTCACCACCTAGCTGCCCCATGACCAGAAGCCAGAGGACAGTCTTCAAGCATGTATAGCATGGAAAGGACTACCATCTTTTCTGTCAAAATTGCCAGTGGTCAGGGCCTTTCAAGATTGAAAGAGTCTAGAAAAGAGTACAGAAAGACTGAGTAGAGAATTATTCCTTGCCCCCTGTAGATACACAAGGAGGAGCTGTGATGGAAAATGGGCTGGACTGAGAGTCAGGAGACTTGTATTTGAATCTGACATTTACTGACATTTCTGACATTTACTATCTATGTGAGCTTGGGCAAGACACATAAGCTCTCTGAGACTCAGTTTCCTTCTCTGTAACATGGGAATGATAATATTTTCACCATAAATCTCACTGTTTTAAAAAAGTACCTTGGAAAACTCAATATGCTATGACATGAAATATAGGATCCAATGACACTGGTCTACTGGGTATTCATTAAATATGATTCCCTTTCTCCCTTCTCCATGCCTTTGTACTAGCCATTTCCTATGCCCGGGGTGTTCTTTCTCCTCCCTGCCCCCCCACCCTGCTTCCTAGTTTCTCTGATTCCTTCAAAACTCAATTCAAAGTCCATCTTCTACAGGAGCCCTTAGTCCCACCAGCTGCTAGTGCCTTCTTTTCAGATTACCATCCATCTATTCTCTAGACGTGTTATACATACCTAGTTATTTTTATGTTGTTCCCTCTCCAAGGGTAACACTCTTCTCCAATTCTTTGAGAGCAGAAACTGTGGGGTTTGGCCTTTCTTTGTATCCCCAGTTCTTAGAACAGTGCCTGGTATGCAGAAACTATTTCATAAATGTTTGTTGACTAAATGCCATAGGAACGATAACTAGGTATAATGAAAAGAGCATTTCATTTTGGAGAGGGCCTCAGTCTGGATCCTGGCTCTGGCACTTAATAGTTGTGTAACCTTGGTTAAATCATCTGAGCCTCAGCTTCTTCAAGCATAGATCAGTGGTTGTCAAAGACCATTCTCCAGCTCATGAATGTGCCCAAGTTCTCACTAGGGCTGCTGGGAACTATATACTGCAACTGTATACCAGAATCTTTGAATTCGTATAGTAGTTTATTGACATTTCTCATAGAAAAGAAAAAAATTGAGTATTACTGGCCCCCGTGATCTTCAAGGTCTCCTCCAGCTCGATGATCTTAGCAGAGTCCTGGCAGCATATCTTTCTTGGCATGTAAAATTCCACCTTCTCACCAAGGCCATGTCCTCTTCAAGGAGGGCAGCTAGGTGGTGCAGTGGATAGAGCACTGGCCCTGAAGTTGGGAGGACCTGATTTAAATCTCACCTCAGATACTTACTAGCTGTGTGACCCTGGGCAAGTCACTTAACCCCAATTGCCTTAAACATCATGGGCCATCTCCAGTTATCTTGATAGATATATCCTCTCTCTCTCTCTCTCTCTCTCTCTCTCTCTCTCTCTCTCTCTTTTGTTCTTGCTCTCTGTCTCCATCCCATCTCCATCTCTGTGTCTATCTGGATAGCTATCCACACACACACACACACACACACATATATGTACACATACATATATGTGTGTGTGTACACACATCCAAACACATATCTATATATCTACATCTACATCTCTATATATCTTACTATTGGACCAAGATGGCTCTGGAGGAGAGAGTGAGGTTGGTGACCTTGTACAGCCCTGCCTCACTTAAATTCAATTCACTGCAAGTCACCCAACTTCATGGTCCTCTCTGAAAACAAAGGACAAACAATACCACCACCTCTTGAAGGAATTCACTGTGGCAACATGCTGCTGAAAAGTGATAACTCATGGGGAGAATGATTGTCTCCCTTTCATAAACCTGAATGACAAAGACACAGACTATATACATACATACCAACCCAGACTGGTCCTATTGCCTAGGAGAGTGGGGCCCATAGTTGAGAGTGGGGCCCATAGTTTGTCTTCTAAGTTTGTTTCCTAAAGAGCTCTTGTATATTCTCCCACGTAACTCAATTCCTTTGGCTCCCCATCCTGTGAAAAATGAAAAGAACATATAGTCCAAACAATTAAAAAACAAACCACGTACCCTTCAAACATTCTCTCCAAATAGAAAATGCATAAAACTCTTACAGCTTTCACACACATCTGTAAGTTATGATTTGTTTATACCAACCCTTATGATATTTTTAAAAATCAGATATTGTTTTTCAATATGTATACAATATCATTTCCTCTTGTTAGCCCCCCATGGTCCCTCTTCTTTGAATGCAGTTTCGTGGGTAAATATGAATGTAATCAGTCTATATACATCAGCTAAGTTTTGCAGCAAAAATGCTCATGCCGCATCAATGAAATAACAGATATAATACCCTATTAAAGTGTTAGTTGCTCTTTTTTAAAAAAAATGAATGAACCTGCACCCCAATGTGCCAACACTTGGGCTCCCAGCATGTGAAAATCATGAAGTGTATTTACAAGCAGCCCAGTTAAGCCCTTTTATTGTAAAGAAAGGGAAATGGAAGTTTAGGGAAGTTAAATGACTTCAACTTAATTAGTGGCAGAGCCAAGATTAAAACCTGTATCAACTCCTTGCCCAATACTCTGTCTACTGCAGGATACTGCCTTATAGAATCATGTTAGGCCCATAATGCTGCTTCAGGACAGAACTGCTTATGCAGTGAAAAAAATAGTACCTTAGATCTGAAGGTACTCTTCAATGGAGAAGCTGAATCCTGTGTCCTCCATCCAACATATCCAAGAAATTCCAAGAAGTCTGGAGCACTAGGCCTGGAGTTGGGAAGACCTGAGTTCAAATCCAGCTTCGGATACTTACTAGTTGTGTGACCCTGGGAAAGTCACTTAACCTCTGTCTGACTTAGTTATCTCATCTATAAAATGGGGGCACTTCTTTTCCAGGTTGTTGCAAAGATCAAATGAGACATTTATGAAGTGTTTGGCACGATGTCTGGCACATTGTTGTTCAGATGTTTTCAGTCAAGTCTGACTCTTCGTGACCCCATTTGGGGCTTTCTTGGCAAAGACACTAGAATGGTTTGCCATTTCCTTTTCTGGCTCATTTTATAGATGAGGAAACTGAGGCAAACAGGGTGAAGTGATTTGGCCAGGGTCACACAGCTAATGAGTGTCTGAGGGCAGATTTGAACTCAGGAAGATGAATCTGAATCTAGTCCTGGTCCTCTATCCACTATACCACCTAACTGCCCTGTCTGGCACATAGTAGGTGCTTAAAATGCTAGTTCCCTTCCTTTCTCCTCTTTGTAAAAGCTGGAATCATGACACCAGGATATTATTCATTTCTTAGTTAGCAAAGAATTGATTGCTGGTTTCTCCTTTCTTTTGTGATTTAAAATTTTTAATTTAAAAATTAAATTTTATTTTCAGTTCCTAATTCTGTCTGTGATTTTTAGATGGAACTTCAGACAAAAGAGACACTGAACTTCTACATTCAGGGTCAGATAAGCTCTTCAGAATGGGATAAGACTTTGAAGGGGCAGAGATTTCAGTATGAAATTTCCAGTGGTTGGAATTTAAGAAGAGTTCTTCTTAACTTGTAACATTTAGATCCAAATTAGAATAGGTTGTTTTCCTAAAGTGCATCAAACACTTATTTTAATACCCACATGTTCCTGAAATATTGTTTCACATTGAAGCTGTGGAAATCAGTGTAGAATCAATGTTTATCAACAAGCATCAATTATATGTCTACTATGTGCCAGGTACTGTGTTAAATGCTGGAGATACAAGAACAAAAGTGCCACAGTCCCTAAAGGAAGTCCCTTAAGGAACTTTCATTCTACTGGGAACTTTGCTCTCCTTCTATGACTATCTTCTATCATGCCTACTGCCTTCAACTTATTCTTTCTTTGTTCTTTTCCTTATCTCCCAGCCCCAGTAAAGCCAGATGCAATCTAAGATGCTAGAGGCAGAATGATGTAACAGAAAGGTCTTGGAGTGGTATCTGTGCTCTGTGGTATCTATCACAACTGCTGCTGTGTCTGTCAACTCATTTGCTTTTGTGTTTCTCTCATAATTTCTTGGTAAATCAACATTTATTAAGTATCTACTATGTACCAGGTACTGTGATTGGTGCTGGGTATACAAATACAAGAAATGAAACAATTCCTACTTACAAAGTGTTTGCATTATCATATTTATCTTCTTTTCTACCAGAATGAAAAGAGAACTTTCTCTGCCTAATTTTCTCCTGGGGGTGGGCAAAAGAATGAGAGATGGTGAAATTTGGTTAGTAACAAAAGTACCCACTGAAGACTTGATAAGAGTATCTAGAGAACTAATAACTTTTTTAAATTGAGTTTTTTCAATCAATAAGAATTCACCTTCTCTCCCTCCCATTCCAACCTGCCCCTCCCCCCAATTGAGAAAGAATGAAAAACAAAACCCCAGTTACAAACATGTATAGTCAATCAAAACAAATTTTCACCTGGTCAAATCAAAAGAAAAATCTCATTCTATACTCTGGGTCTTTTCCTTTTCTATAAGGACTTGGGTAGCATGTTGCACCATTAGTCCTTTTGAATCCTGGCTGATCATTATGATAACCAGAAATTTAGAATTTAGTCTTTCAGAGTTGTTTGACTCTGCACTATTATTTACATACATACATACACACACACACACACACACACACACACATAGTTCTCTTACTGCTCACTTCACTCTAAATCAGTTCATACAAATCTTCCTAAGTTTCTCAGAAAGTTTCTTGTTTCTCTCTTCATCAATAGTATTCTATCACATTTACATACCATAACTTTTATAGCCATTCCCCAATTGATAGGCACCCTTTCAGTTCCAATTCTTTATTGCTGCAAAAAGAGCTACAAGTGTTTTTACATTCTCAGAATTTGTTTTTTGCTTAGGACTGATCCCTCCCTTAATATATCCTCCCTTTAATTCACTCTTAGCCCTTTTCTCCTTTCCTTCCTAATTCCCTGTTGAGTGAAATAGATTTCTATACCCGACTCTGTGTGTGTATTTTTTCCTTATTTAACCAGTTGAGATGGGAATGAGGTTCAAATGTCTCCTGCTCCTCCTATCCCTTCCTACTTGTCTATATAGATGTCTACTTGCACACTCCAGTTATATGAAATATCTTCCCCTTATCTTCTTTTCCCTTTTCCCATAGTGTATTGCTTCTCTTCTTCCTTTCCATTCTTCAAGATCATCAAGAAATAACAAAAGCACTCCCAGAACTTCTGTCTCCTTCCATGACCCCTAATGATAATTGCATTTGAGGGGACATATGGATTATTTCCCTATATTAGGATCTGAGTAGTTCATCCTTGCCTAATCTCATGATTATCCATTCTTCTTTGCCTTCCTTGACTTCTATGTTGTATTTCAGAGTTTCTACATAGCTCTGGGCTTCTCATCAGGTATGCTTGGATGTCCTCTTTCATTAAAGGTCCATTGTTCCCCTGTAGTATTATTCTCAGTTTTGCTGGCTAAGTTATTTTTTGTTGCAAACCTATATCGTTTGTTTTCTGGAATACCATTCCAGACTCTCTACAAGTTTATAGTGGTGACTGCTAATTCTTGTGTGATCTTGACTGTGACTCTTTGGTACTTTAATTCTTTCTTTCTTGTTGTTTGCAGTACTTTTTTCTTTGACCTAGAAACTCTGGATTTTGGTTATAATGTTTGTGGAAGTTTTCATTTGGGGGGTTCTCTCAGGAGGGGAGTGGTGGATTCTTTCTATTTCTATTTTGTCCACTGGTTCTAAAAGTTCTGTTTATTTTTTAAAAATGATTTCTTGAAATATGATGTCTAGGCTCTTTTACATTTATTTATTTGTTATTTTTTTTTTTTAGTGAGGCAATTGGGGTTAAGTGACTTGCCCAGGGTCACACAGCTAGTAAGTATTAAGTGTCTGAGGCTGGATTTGAACTCAGGTACTCCTGAGTCCAGGGCCGGTGCTCTATCCACTGCGCCACCTAGCTGCCCCTGTCTAGGCTCTTTTAAAAAAAGTTCTGCTGGTTCAGAGTGACAGAATTGGAGGCTTCTGGTTGTTCGGAGATTCTTGTCTTAGTTATTCCTCTACAGGTTTCAAACTGGGCTAGAAGTTGAAACTGAGATCCTGCCTTGCTTGGAGTCTGAGCCACATGGCTATTACTTGCTTGTGAATTTGTTCCTATCTCAGTACATCCTTAGGGTTTGAGAATATGCCTTATTCTGGAATACCACTCCTGAGCACATGCTGCCTCCTCAGTCTGCCTTGGATCTGTGACCTAGACCTGGGTGGTGAAAAACAAAGCTGCCAACTGATCCCTATCTCAGAACTTTGCATGAGGTCATGGTGCCACACATACCACCATCATGGGTCTGGGACCTCCTCTTGCTGGGGCGCTAATCCTCAATCCTCTTTCACTCTCTGGGTTCTTGAATGTTCGATGCTGTACTCACCAGACCCTATCCCAGGGACCACAGATCTCTTTATCTCCTTATGTTGACTTGGGCAGGAAAAATGATTTTTTTTCTTGTATCGCTCAATCAGAATTAAGTTTGATGTGTTTCCTACATATGTTTGGAAGAATTGTTTTTTTCATCAGGAGGTCGGGGAGAGAGCTCAATATACTTCTTCCTGCTACTCTGGCTTCTTGAAGGACTGCATAGCCAGGCATACCTTTGTCCATAGCTGAACACTGTACTTAATACCTACTGGCTGTGTTACCCTGTACAAGTTACATTCAGCCTTAGTTTTCTTATCTATAAAATGGAGATAACAACAGTACCTACTTCATAGGATTGCTGTGAGGATCAAATTAGATAACATAGGCGGTCCCAAAAATTTTAGTGCAGTTTAAAGCCATACTTCACTAAGACTTATGAGATATGCTAAATATGTAAAGGAATTTGCAAACCATAAAGTACCATATAAAAGTTGTTTATTATTATTATTACTTAGATGATTTGCATTTCCTCCTGTTTTATTAGAAAGCTACCCAAAGGGGAGAAATTGCATGTGCTTCTCCCCATCGCACAATTTGCCCTTCCATAAAGGACAGCTGTGTGCTTGCATCCTTGCTTTCTATTATTTCCTAACCTACTATTGTTTTATTTATTTAACTGTCTGTGGTTTTATCCAAGCATTTGTTCCAAACCCCTATCTCCTGCCAAATTCAGAGATTTCCAGACAAAATCCTGTCCAGGGACCCTTGTTGGCCAGCAAAACCTCTTTCAGATCCCCTTGATGATCTCCCCAAGGACAAGGAGGGACCTCTTGGGAGCCAAATGGGCTCATCTCAGGCCTTGGCTCAGCTCTCCTTGAACATCCGTTCCCTCTCTGTAGCAAGGCAGGTCCAAAGGGAAAGGCTGGGAGGCACTCAGGGATCTAATCAACAACAGAAACATGGATCGAGCAGAAGAAGTCCAGTGGGACACAGATGTAGGTTAGGAATCTGATCTGGGTGTTGAGGAAGAAAGTACAGACATGTGTCCATCAGTTCCATCCTCCTTAGGCTAGACTTATTCCTCCAGGCACTATCTGCCCATATTCTCCCTAGCATGAAATTCAAATTCCACTTGGGCAGTCTGGCTTCTTCATTCCCTGGCAGTGAATACGGAGGTCAGTGTCTCAGACAATTAAGCTTTAAAGTTAATCCCCAAGTAAACAGGGCAAATCTACTCCCCTTCGGTTATGGTTTTTCTGGCTTTTTGTACTCAAAAGACCATCCACTGATCATGTGGGCCAACCCTTCTTCCTGGAAGTTCTAGAAACCTGGGCATTTGGTCTGTCCTTTTTTAAGGGAAACTTTTGTAAAGTCAGAAACAACTGAATCCACATAAAGGCCTTAACCCCACAGTTCCATCTAAATCTCTAAGAAGACAGAGGATTATTGTTCCACTTGTAATCACATAAGTAGTGGTTTCCTTCTGAACTGGAGTGATAAAGGGCTGTAATCTTTTCAATTCAGATGGGCCACAGAAATGCTGGGATTACTTGGTGCACTCTGATATTTAGTAACTTACCCCTGCACTGAGCTAGGAAAGTAAATATCTGAATTGTACAAATTATAATTATAACTGGGGGAAAAAAGGTGAAGTTGCAGCCCAAGGCATGGAGTTCAGTGGCTTAGGGGCCCAGCTAGAACTTCTAGTGTTCTGTAAGGGGCAGGCTGGTCCAAGGTAGGTGGGGTGGTAAAGAAGGAGAAACATGGTAGTTTCCTTGTTCCGTATCCAGAGAGATAAGTCAGTATAAGATACTTGGAGTAAGGAAAGCTTAGGGGCATCTGAAAACATGCCCAGGGGCCCTGAGCTAAATTTTGTATCAGGCCAGTAAAGTGTTTGGCATATATAGAAAGTACTTTTATTTAGAATTTTATTTTTTTTCCAAATTACATGTAAAAACAAATTTTGACATCAACTGTTTTCTTTTTCTTTTCTTTTCTTTTCTTTTTTTTTTTGGTGAGGCAGTTGGCTTTAAGTGACTTGCCCAGGGTCACATAGCTAGTAAGTGTCAAGTATCTGAGGCCAGATTTGAACTCAGGTCCTCCTGAATCCAGGTCCAGTGATCTATCCACTCTGCCACCTAGCTGCCCCCATCAATTGTTTCTTGAACTTTGTGTTCCAACTTCTCTTCCTCCCTCCCCACCCACCTCCCAAGAACTAAAGCAATTCAATATAAGTTATATGTTTTGCATGACTACTCATGAGTCATGCAAAACATCTCCATATTAGCCAGGCTGTGAAAGAAAACAGACAAAAACAAAACTTCAGATTAAGGAACTATCAAAAAAATTATGCTTCGATCTGTTTTCAGATACCATTAGTTCTTTCTCTGTAGATGGACTACAATTTTCATAAAGTCTTTCAGAATTATCTTGGACAATTGCATTGCTGAAAATAACCAAGTCATTCACAGCAGATCATCTTACACTATTACTGTTATTTTGTATACAGTACATTTCACTCTGCATCAGTTCATGTAGGTTTTTCTGATAGCATCCTGTTCATCATTTTTTTGTTTCCAATAAAGTAACTAACAAAAATAATTATGTTTCAATCTGTATTCAAATACCATCAGTTCTCTCTCTGTAGATGGATTGCATTTTTCATAAGACCTTTGGAATTGTCTTGGATCATTGCATTGCTGAAAATAACTGAGTCATTCACAGCAGAACATCTCACAATATTACTATTATTTTGTATACATAGATTTCACTTTGCATCAGCTCATGCAGGTCCCTCCATGTCTTTTACAGAAAGTACTTTTTTAAAAAAAATTATTTTTAGTTTATGGAATAAAACAAACATTTCTATAACATAGTATGATTAAGAAATGATTGCACATGAAATTGCAAATGTACTATATATAACTTGCTATTCCTTTTGTAACGGTTGAAATGATGCCACCTGCTGGAGACTTACTGTAGAAGAGCTCTGCCCATGAGGTGAAGGTCTTTGAGGGCAAGACCATGTGTCTTTTCTTTGGCATCAGGAAGTGACCTTTGCTGGTGGGAGGAAGAAGGGGGAGCCTGGTGCTCTGACACTCTCTCTTTCCAGAGGACTCCTGGCGGAGAAGGGAGCTAGAAATGTACTCTCCCTTTAATAGATAGATGAATGTAGGCCTTTTCTTCTCTCTTTACCAAATTCTCATTCTCCTTAATAAATGCTTAAAAGTCTAACTCTTGCTAAAGCTTATAATTTATTGGCGACCACTCATTAGATATTTTAGACAGACTAGCTAGAACTTTAAATATACAACAAAGTTATTATGTAAATTTTTTTCTTTTTTTTCCTTCCCTTTCCTCTACCCCCCCCAGCCCTAGAGATGGCTACCATTAGACATAAATAGGTATATATATATATATTTATATATATGAAATTATGCTGTAAATACTTCTATTTATAATTTCTTCTTATGGATGTAGTTAGAATCTTTCTTCATATGTCTTTTATAATTAATTTATGTATTTATAATACTCTAAATAACTTATTCACTTAAAGTTATTCTTAAAACAATATTGCTGTTACAAGTACTTTTAAATAGCTAGCATGTCTATAGAAATTTAAGTTATACAAAGGGGTCCATATATGTATTTTATTTGATCCTAACAACAATGCTGTGAAGTAGGCACTATTATTATCCCCACTTTACACTTGAAGAATCTGAGGCTGAGAGAGTCACATTGCTAATTAAGTATCTGAGGCAGGATTTACGCTCAAGTCTTTCTGAGTCTGGCACTCTGTTGCCTATACCACCTTTTTTGTTGTTGTTGTTGATTCATTTTGGACTCTTCATGAGCCTTTTTGGGGGGTTTTCTTGGCATAGATACTGGAATGGTTTGCCATTCCTTCTCCAGCTCATTTTATAGATGAGGAAACTGAGGCAAACAGGGTTAAGTGAATTGCCCAGGGTCACACAGCTAATTAGTGTCTGAGGCTGGATTGAAACTCAGGTCTTCTTGACTCCAGGCCTGGTGCTCTATCCACTGAGCCATCTCTTCCCCAAATCAAATCATTCTTGGAGAAAAGTGGAAAAAAAATCTCTGCTTTCACATTTTTATGTTATTCAATTCCAAGAGGGGGAGAGATTTGTCCAAAGTTACATGGATGGTTAATGGCAGAACTGTCACTAGAACTTAGTTGTCTGACTCCCAGTATATTTTATATCAAAACACAATGTTCAGTACCAAACTAGGAATATAAAAGGGTACAGTTCAATCTAATTAAATTTATGGGGCCTCTACCATGTTCCAAGCACCATACCAAGTATTGAGGATGCAAAGACAAACATGAAACAGTCCCTCCCTTCCAGGAATTTTATATAAGTGATTCTCAAACCTTAAAGTCCCACATAAATACTAGTTTTTATTACCCTCATCACCATCATCTGTATTTGCATTCTGCTAGGGGTTGTTGAAGACTGAAATGATACCCAACTCACAGGTTGTTGTTAGTTCCTTGTGTAGGCAAAAACATTTTGTGCAACATAAAGCATAAAGGTCACACAGCTAGCAAGTGTCTGAGGCCAGATTTGAACTCAGAAAGATGAGTCTGTCTGAGTCCTGGCCCTGCACACTATCCACTGTACCACTTCACTCATCTACCACATCTTAAGAGGTGATCATGATTTAAGAAGCGGTCATGAGTTGCTTATGCAGTGGCCAACCTGGTGATGACTTTAGCTGGACTTATCCTACTGTGGCTACAACAGACGTAGCACCAGACTAAAGTCTTCTTGGCTTCATAAAAATTATAAAAATGGTTCAAAGGAATAAATCTATAATGACAGAAACAAGTGATGGAGTAGGATGGAAAGGAGATAGACTTGTAAGACAAGCCAGTACAACTTATGGAGCATAAGGATAGGCACAAGGGGACAGAGATAAATGAGACAGCTGCATGATTGCCCCCTCTGCCCAATCAGAACAGGGTTACGTGTGGAGAATGGAATGTTTCAGAAAAGATTAAATCAGCACTGGTTTGGATGGATGTTTTAGTCTCTCATCTTGGAGGAAGGTGATGGTCTTTGGCTAGATCACATTCAGCTACTCCACAGTATCTCAGGATCTCAGGCTTGTAATAGCCTCAGTAGCCATCTAGTCCAACTCCTACCTAAATTTGAATTTCCTCTACCAGACCTAATAATAGTTTTTACATGAAGACCACTGTAATTATTCAGTCATGTCTGACTCTTTGTGAGCCCATTTGGGGTTTTCTTGGCAAAGATACTGGAGTGGCTTGCCATGTCCTTCTCCAACTCATTTAAAAAAATTTAAAAAAAAATTTTTTTTTGGTGGGGCAATGGGGGTTAAGTGACTTGCCCAGGGTCACACAGCTAGTAGGTGTCAAGTGTCTGAGGCCAGATTTAAACTCAGGTCCTCCTGAATCCAGGGCCGGTGCTTTATCCACTGTGGCACCTAGCTGCCCCTTCTCCAACTCATTTTACAGATGAGCAGACTGAGAGAAACAGGGTGAAGTGATTTGCCCAGGATCAGACAGATAGTGTCTGAAGTCAGATTTGAGTACAGGAAGATGAGTCTTTCTGATTCCCAGCCCAGTGCTCTATCCATTCTGCCACCTAGCTGTTCCGTGAAGACTGCTAATGATAGGCAACTTTCTGAGGCAATCCATTCTACTACTGGATAGTGCTGTTTTTTTTTTTCTTTCTGATAGGAAGTACCATGAACTTCCTTCTCAGGGCATTTGAAACATGGAAATACTTTCATTAAAAAGAGATTGGGGGGCGGGCAGCTAGGTGGCGCAGTGGATAAAGCACCAGCCCTGGATTCAGGAGGACCTGAGTTCAAATCTGACCTCAGACACTTGACACTTACTAACTGTGTGACCCTGGGCAAGTCGCTTAACCCTCATTGCCCCGCAAAAAAAGAGAGAGATTGGGGGGAAGGGTTTGGGAGGGATGTAGTGGGGAGAGGGAGAGCTATATAGTAGAAGCTCTTCCTTTGCCTGTGTTAAAACTATCCTTTTCTCCTCCTTCCTCCTACCACTGTGGAAGTAAATCCATTTTGTTAGGTTTGTTAATAGCTCATTGAAAATCTAATACATAGGCAAAGAATTAGAAATTGACAGAATGCCCATCAACTGGGGAATGGCTGAATAAGTCATGCTATATGAATATAATGGAATACTATTGTGCTAAAAGAAATGATGAGCAGGTAGATTTCAGAAAAACCTGGAAAGACATGAACTGATGGTGAATAAAGTAAGCAGAATCAGGAAAAAACATTATACATAGTTATAGCAACAATGTGCAATGAATCAACTATGATAAGACTTAGCTCTTCTCAGTAGTACAGTTATCCAAGACAATTAAAAAAAAACTCGTGATGGAAAATGCTATATATATGCAGAAAAAGAACTAATGGAGTCTGAATGCAGATAGAAGTATACTATTTTCACTTTTTTTTCTTTTGTTCTGTTTCTCACACATGTGTAACCTATATCAGATTGTTTGCTATTGTGGGGAGGGGCAAGGAAGGGAGGGGAACAATTTATAACTCAAAATCTTATAAAAATGAATGTTGAAAATGATCTTTATATGTAATTGGAAAAAGTAAAATACTATTTACAAAAAGAAAATTTGATACATAGTTGATAATTAAAAAATAAAGCTTAATGATCCACAAGAGAAAAAATACACTACTTTCCCTTTAAAGAGTTGAGCATGGGTGTGGAACATAGTCAGACTCAGTTTATATTTTGGTTAGTTTTGCTGAATTACTTCCCTCCTATTTCCCATCCTCCCTCCTACATCATTCTTTGTTACAAGGGATTACTTTCTGAGTAGGGGCAGGGAGTAAGTGGGGAGGGATATTTTTGAGAAGAAAAGTGATATAAAAACAAATGATATCAATAAAAAATTTAAGATGATAGAAAAGAAGGTTTACTGGCCCTTAAATTAATCTAATCAGCTACATCACTGTGCAACCCCAGCAGAGAACCACTGCTCAGGATAACAATGATTCAGGGCTCATTCTAAGGCAGTAGACAGCAAACTTCAATCCTTGCATTTCAAGGCTAAGAAATCTTCGCGGCAACACTGGCAGACTTAAGGTGTGTACATTATTGAAGGACATGAGAAAGAGGAAGAAGAATGTAGAAGGGGATCAAGAAAGAGAAGTGAAAGGAAAAGTATATTCCCTTTGGAGAATTCCTGTTGAGAACATAGAATCCAGTGCCCACTGAAGGATCATCTTGCCAATGTTTACCTTGTCCTGCCTTAAGGAAAGACCCAAGTTCCAATGAAATGCTCTTTCACCTACATGTTTCCTTCCTTGAAGAGAGCTTTGGTGGATATTCCATAGACACCTGCCTCATTCCCTCAGTTACTTATAATTTTGATGGAGATAGCTAGCTAGCTAGACAGAAAGAAAGATAAATTGACACAGAGATATGATAGACTTACAGATAGGCTGAAACAGAAAGATAGATGGACAAAGATAGAGAGATAAACCAAACAGAGAGAAAGATAGATTAATAAATCAACAGAGAAAGATTTATAGATAAAGATTTATAGATAGACTGACAGAGAAAGATAGACAGAAAGACAGATTAGGTAGATTGAGAGACATATATAGAGATTGACAGAAAAAGATTGGTAGATAAAGATAGACCAGCAGAATAGCTTTATAGACCAACAGAAAAAGGTAGATGATAGATTTATAGATAGACTGACAAAGATAGACGTGCAGAGAAAGATAGATGATAGACAGAAGATACATTAATAGGTAGAATGATAGAGAGAAAAAGGTAGATAGACAGACCAACAGAGAAAAACAGAAGACAGAAAGATAGATTGATAGACCCAGAGAGAAAGATAGGTAGATGATGGTTATAGATAGACTGACAAAGATAGACATAAAGATAAATGACACATAGATAAACTGACACAGAATAAAATAGACAGAAAGATAAACAGACAATCAGACAGATGGATCACCAGGCACTGAACCAAGCTCTGAGGATATAGGTACAAAAAAGGCAAGACAGCCCTTGCCCTCATGGAGCTTACCTTCTAAAGGTGGAAAATAATACATAAAGGAGAAGAGGAAAAGGAGTTAGGGATTGTCCAGTGACATAGTGTAGAGATGATGGTAGAAGTCTGGTTCTGGGCAAGATAAGGCAAAAAGTCACCTATCATGTAGCTGTGAACTGATCCAACCATTCTGGAGAGCAGTTTGGAACTATGCCTAAAGGGCTATAAAGTTGTGCGTACTCTTTGACCCAGCAATAACACTATTAGATCTTTTCCCCAAAAAGATCATAAAAAGGGAAAGGGACCCATATGTACAAAAATATTTATAGCTGCTCTTTTTGTGGTGGCAAGGAATTGGAAATTGTGGGGTTGCCCATCAACTGGGGAATGGCTGAACAAGTTGTGGTATATGAATGTAATGGAATACTATTGTGCTGTAAGAAACAATGAGCCGGCAGATTTCAGAGAAACCTGGAAGGACTTGCATGAACTGATGATGAGTGAGATGAGCAGAACCAGGAGAATATTGTACACAGTATCAACAACATTGTGTGTTGATTGACTGTGATGGACTTGAGTCTTCTCAGCAATATAATGGTCCAAGATAGTTCCAGGGGACTCATGATGGAAAATGTTCTCCAAATCCAGAAAAAAAAGAACTTGAATCTGGATGTAAATCAAACCATACTATTTCTATTGATTTTGTTGTTGTTTTTTCTTTTTTGAGGTTTTTCTTTTTTGCTCTGATTCTTCTCTCATTATATGACTAATGCAGAAATATGTTTAATGTGATTGTACGTATATAACCTATATCAGATTACTTGCTGTTGTAATATGCTGTATGTATCAAGTTTAAATTTGTTCTATATGAGTTATATTTTGAAGAACTTTCACTGTTTAATTTGATTATTGACAATGCTATACTAAAGATTAGTGGAAATCGAATAGTTCAACAGCTAAAGAAGTAAAAGTATCCAGAATCCAGAATCCGGACCACAATCTAGTCCCCTGTTGACATCTTAACACTCAACAAAGACAAGATTTCAAGGACTCTAAATGAACATTTTTGTTTTTCCTTCTATTACTATACACATCATCTGTAATATGTATTTTCCCTTTCCTATATTGTTATTAGTATATTGCTTGTTAGCATAGGTTATGATATTCTGTTGTTTTTTATTTATTTATTGTTTATTATTTATTGTTTCATCAAGGAAACACCCAGCATTTCTTGACGAAACAAAGAGGGGAATGTAAAGAATTAATCATGTGCCTCCTCGCCAGTGCAGTGCTCCACCCACCTCATGTTGATAGCCATGTGGACCTGGCCAAATTATAATGATGGAAGGCCAGGTGAGGGAAGTCAGGTGACCTTTGGTGTGCAGAAGCTGGGAGGCTGGCCATTCTACAAGCGTCTGTTAATTCTGTCAATCAGGGCTGCCAGCCAATTAGCTTTGGGCTGTATGTCTGTCTGCCCTGTTTCCTGGGAGCCTGGGGGTTGCTGGTAAGGAGAAGGGAGGAGATTCACTTATTCTGGCTTTGGAGCTGGAAAGAGACGGAATGCAGCTGTATATTCTGCTGAGCCCTGGGTGGTGGTGTGATTCAGGTCATATTATTTTCCTTCCCCCATTCTTTTTTTTCCCCTTTTCCTTAATTCTACTAATCTTACTTGTGTTTTTAAGTTCGTTCTTGTTAATAAACCCTGTTCTGTTTTTGAACGAGGTTATTAATCTCCTTCCTTGCCCCAATATTGTGGTAAGCTGACTAACTAACACTTCCCAATTAAAATTTGGCCCCTATACTGTCTTGAGGAGGGGGGAGGGAGGGGAGGGATGGAAAAAAAGTCACCTATCAGAGCTCAGAATCCCAGGGTCAGATTTTAAGGTTCCAGAGGAAGGAGAATAAAAAGAATAGACAAAGGATCAATATATGAATAAATATTTTTAATCCCTTACTATGTGCCAGGCATTGCGCTAGGCACTAGAGATACAGATACACAAAAAAGTTCTTGCCCTCAAGGAGGTTAGATTCAACTGGGGACACAACATATACCTGCATAAATTAGAGGTAGCTAAAATTGTGCCAAAGAAATGGGAAATAGAGTAAATAAATAACTTTGCTCCTTTTTCTAGGAGAGGGTGCTATCCCTGTGGGGGTTTGGGGGGAGAGGGCAGTGTGTTAAGACAATAGGTTTGGGGGGGCAGCTAGGTGGTGTGGTGGATAAAGCATGGGCCCTGGATTCAGGAATATCCAAGTTCAAATCCAGTCTCAGATACTTACTAGCTGTGTGACCCTGGGCAAGTCACTTAACCTTCATTGCCCCACAAAAAAACAAACAAAAAAGGCAATTGGTTTGTAGATAACCCAAATTAAAATAAAGTGTAATGTCCATACTTGGGTAGAGGGAATACTGAATTGTTCCCAAATCAGGACCTGAACATTGACAGACATCTGGTGCAGCAACAGGCTAATAAATTACTTTTCTTGTCAGCAAGTAGGTATTTATTTTACATTTAATGATTCACCTCTCCACTCCCCAACCCCAACCCCCAACAATCCCCAGGAACTTCTAGAAGAGAGATAAAAGCAGCTGCAAATGTGATCTAGGAATAAACAGCAAGCTGAAGCTCACGCAGCAACCCGAGTTCCAGCTGCTCTCCACTTAGCTCTTATCAGCATTCTTTGTAATCAAGCCCATTCTGAAGTCAAAGGCATCCTTCCAACAGCTCTCATCCTTATGCATGTCCCTTGAAATATTGCAGAAGTTCTGCTTTGTATCAAAATAGTAGTCACGGTCACCAAAGCTATTAATTTCCTTCTCATCCCCTTTTCTTTCTCCAGGCCCCTCTTTGGCCTCTAACTTCCCTGTACTGGTTCCCAAGATGACAAATCCCGATAACCATGACATTGGGCCAGGACAGAGCCTGACTCAGTAAAGCTGAGCCAAGGTTAGCCATTGATTTATGTGGTGCATTCTTCCTAGGCGCAAACAGGCCTTTGTGAGCCCCTTACCTTTCATCCTTGCCTCTTCCAAACTAGTTGAATTTCCATCTTATTGTTGCAGCTGCAGTTTCCTTGAAATCAGACTGGAGTTTTCCAGCCCGGGTAACTCCATCTTCTTGAGCTGATTCAAAGATTAAACACTCAGAGTACTTTGGAGATTGCATTCTCAGCAAGTAGTGAGCACCACACAGCCCAAAGATCGGTCATTGAGCCAACAACAATACAAATTGAAGATGTAGAGATTATCCTGAAAAAACTTTGAGAAGTAGAGATTTTTCAGAAGGTTCAGTTTTTCAATAGGCAGACTGTGCTGGTTACTTCCTACTCTGCAATGGCCACAATTTTAAAGAGGAGGAAGTGTGAGAGGCAGCACAGTATAGTAGATAGAGAGCTGGCCTCAGAGCCAGAAAGGCCTGGATTCGAGTTCTCCCTCTAATACTTACAGGCTGTGTGACCCCGGGGAAGTTACTGAGCCTTTCTGTATTCTAGGCTCTATATTCAGTATTCTAGTCCTTTATAAGAATGAGTGCTTTAAAAAAAAAAAAGTGCTCATCTTCATTGGTATAGGGAGGTTCCTCATCCAGGGGTTTCCTATCAATTGACAAGTATTTGTTTTTTGTTTTTGTTTTTTGCAGGGTAATGAGGGTTAAGTGACTTGCCCAGGGTCACACAGCTAGTATCAAGTGTCTGAGGCTGGATTTGAACTCAGGTCCTCCTGAATCCAGGGCTGGTGCTCTATCTACTGTGCCACCTAGCTGCCCCTGACAAGTATTTATTATATACTTATACCAGTGAAATCACAAGCCCAAACCCTATCCCTTTTTCTTAATATCTGGGTTACTTTATGGACCTGAGTTCAAATCTTGGTTCTGATACTTGCTAGCTCTGTGATGTTGAGTAAGTCACTTAACTTCCTTGTGCCTCATTTTCCTCATTTGTAAAACGATGCCCTTGGATTTCTAGACCTAAGGCTATAATTCTATGATGGATCACCATATACGGCAGTGGACAGAGCATGAACCTGTTGTTACTGGACTACCTTATGGGAGCAAACTGCCTTCTATACACATTACTAGTGGCTTGATGAAGATGAGGGTCCCTTCTAGGCTCAAGGTACTCAAAGTTAGGATTCTTTTTCATAAACTCTGATTTAACAGGTTTTTTTTTATCACAATGAAAAACAATCACCATCACTGAGAATGCCCCCCCCCCCGCCCCTGCCAATGAGATTATTTTTCCCTGAGGAATAATATAGAGTCTAATTTCAGATAGGGGTTCTCTTCAATTTTGATGGCAGATCACAAAATTCAGAGGTGGGTACTGAAACTGGTGGGCTAAATTGTATTGAAAGAAGTAAAGCATGTCTTTGAGACCTTTTGATCCCATCTGATGCAGTCCAATTTTCTTCTGGTTGCATGGGGACAGTCTTTGTTTTCTGTAATTATATTTTCACTAGCAGCAGGGTGAGAGGGACCCAGCTTCAATAATAAATTAATAACGGAGCAGCTAGGTGGCGCAGTAGATAAAGCACTGGCCCTGGATTCAGGAGGACCTGAGTTCAAATGTGGCCTCAGATACTTGACACTTACTACCTGTGTGACCCTGGGCAAGTCACTTAACCCTCATTGCCCTGCAAAAACAAAAACAAAACCCCACAAAACAAATAATAAATTATCTACTATGCTCCAGGCAATGTGCTAGATGATGAAGGTACAAATACCAAAGTAAAA
Source organism: Dromiciops gliroides (assembly GCF_019393635.1). Taxonomy (NCBI): domain Eukaryota; kingdom Metazoa; phylum Chordata; class Mammalia; order Microbiotheria; family Microbiotheriidae; genus Dromiciops; species Dromiciops gliroides. The sequence goes on from NC_057861.1 coordinate 142,593,511, forward strand.
CAGATCCTGTCCTCAAAGAGCTTACTTTAGTGGGGAGGTGGGCAGGGTAGATAAAATATGTTAAGAGATATGTATATATACGTTACAGGGTGGCTAGGGTCCTGGCTTTAGAACCAAGGAGCTCTGAGTTCAAAAACTACCTGAGGTACTTTAGAGCCAAACACAACCTTTCTCAGCTTTAGTTTCATCATTGGTTAAATGAGAATAATAGGCCCTACCATACAAGGATGTATTAAACGGTGTGTTTGTGTGTGTTGAGTACCCTCTGACCTTCTTTCTTAGAACCAGGCCTGCTATATCATCCCATCTGTGTCCTAGGTACCTTGAGGGATTTGGGTGGGTTTTCTTGCTAGTGCCATTGCTTGAACCCCCATCAGATGTATTCTCTCCATTTTGAGAAAGCCAGTGACTAGCACTTCCAGTTCCATTTAACCACTAAACATGGACTGTTTTTTACAAAGCAATGTTTATTTCAAAGATAAAGTACCTCCAGGAGTATATCCACCACCTTTGTTTTAGATTAAAAACTTAGCTCAGTTCCTATATAGTATTTGGTTCCATCAAATTCATGTCCATAATCAGTATGATTGCTAGACAAGTCCTCATTCAGCTTTTTCTGGCATGAGTCCAGAAGGATACTCCTGAAGACTGATTTAATGGGGCATTGATCCTGAGCTAGCTGTAACATCTGGTCTGGATTCTGATTCCCAAATTCCAGTGGCTTTCTCCCTTGACCTTTGAAACTTTCTTCATCCGGAAAAGAAAATAATGGATTAAAAAGCCAAGAAGTCCCTGTTTCTTGGGGGCCATATGACCTCAGAGAAGGAAGATCCTAAGGCTCTTTTCCTTATTCCATTGGTCTCTCATTGAATGTCATGATAGAAACAGCCTTCAAGCTCCTCCAGTTGAAAGAAACACAGACGAGGTCAAAGTTAAGTCAGACCTTTTTGAAGAAGAAGATGATGATTCTGGCTATACATCCTATTGACAAAGTCTCCTCCCAACCATATGTTTAGCCAACTGGAACCCGTTACACAATGTCTACCCATGCTCCACATTCTGTCCAGAGCACTTCTATTACATGTCAATACAACTATACCAGAAACAAGATCCCTAGAGAATAGAAAGGAAGGGAACATGCCTACTATGTGCCAAGTACTGTACTAAGCACTTTACAGATTTAAGTCTTCTGTGTGTTTAATGTCTTTCCTCCACCATCTTGGCTCCGCCCCCACAAATTTAAGTCTTCTAAGTGGAGAGCTTGCTAATGGGGCACGCACCAGATCCCCATTATATATGTAGATATGTGAGTATATATGAAGTGCTTTGCAAACCTTCGGCTCTTTATGTTTTTACTATCATTATTATTATACAAAATAAATGTGGTGAGGTACTAACAAATGGGGGAATTAGGAAAGGCTTCCCAAAGGAGGCTGTCCTTGGGTTGAAAGCTGAAGAAAGCCAGAGGATCCAAGAGATAAAAGTATTGAGGGAGAACATTACAACTATGGGGACAGTATATGTTAACTTAAAGAAGTAGCCAATGAAATGTCATCTACAGGAAACAACAAATATATCAATTTGGCTCCAATCTAGAGTTTGTGAGATGGGGGAGAGTATATAATGAGCTGAGAAAGATAGGCTAAAGCCAAATTGATAAGGGCTATAAATGCCAGTGCGGGCGTTTGTATTATTTTCACACATTTTAGGTTTGTATAGTCTATGTCGATCGTTCTAACATATTACAGGGAGGAAGGGCTCTATCTGATTCTGCCTATACCTTTACCCTAGGGAAATGGATCCTTTCAATGTTTTAGGGGGCTGTCACAGAATATCCATATAGATTTTGTAGGTAGATTTGTAGATGGATAAAAGAAAGAACTTCCTAAAAATTAAAGGTGTTCATAAATGGAATGAGCTTCAGGCACATGGTACATTTTCCATCGCTCAGGACCTTCAGACAGGCTGGGTGACCAATTCTTGTGGATGCTGGAGAGGGAGTTCATATTTCAGAGAAGAGATGAACTAAAAAACTTTTGAGATACACGCACCTCTGACATTCTGTAACATAATGTTCACTAGGTCTAATCCCTTAGTATTTAGTAGGTGTTTGGGGAACCATAGGGAAGGAAAATTTGAGTTAGGTAAGTTAGTGGCAGAGAGTATAAATCCAGATACCTAAATCAGGGATTTCTATATTACACTGGACTCACTCTTTGAATGAATGAATGAATGAGCACTTATTAAGCACTTACTATGTGACAAGAACTAGATATATAATAGGAAAAAAATGAGACAGTCTTTGCTCACAAGAAGCTCACACTCTAACTGGGGGAGACCTCATATAAAGGAGAATTCAAATGAAAGGAAAATGGCAAAGAAAAAGGGTTTGGAAGGCTTCCTCATCAGGCTAGACAACAGTGCCATGGTCCTGGAGAACATAAAAGAAAAATAGATAGTAAGGCCTGATGGTCCTTCCTCTCACCAGAAGTTTGATTCCCAGATCATCCAAGCAGTGATAACAATCATGTCACTGTTCCCCATTTGGCTTCATGGAGTCCAGGGGGGCTGAGGGAGAGAGTTGACTCTCCCCAAGGGAGAGTTGAAAGGAAAGATAAGGGGAAGGAAACTTGGAGATAATTGAGTCTAACTTTCTCATAATGGAGACTAAAAAACTGAGGCCCTGGGGAAGCTAGGTGGTGCAGTGGATAGAGCACCGGCCCTGGATTCAGGAGGACCTGAGTTCAAATTTGACCTTAGACACTTGACACTTACTAGCTGTGTGACCCTGGGCAAGTCACTTAACCCCAATTGCCTCACCTAAAAAAAAAACCCTGAGGCCCAGAGAAGTTAAGTGAATGGTCCAAAGCTATCCAGCTAGTTGGTGCCAGAGCACTGATTTAGAACTCAAGTCTTTAGATTCAATAGTCTGGTGCTGTTTCTTCTATGGTAATTGGTACTTACCTATTCATTCTATTCTATTCCTGATACAGTGGTTTTTGTTTTTTTTTTTGTCTTTTTAGTGAGGCAATTGGGGTTAAGTGACTTGCCCAGGGTCACACAGCTAGTAAGTGTTAAGTGTCTGAGGTCAGACTTGAATTCAGGTACTCCTGAATCCAGGGCCGGTGCTCTATCCACTGCGCCACCTAGCTGCCCCCTGATACAGTGTTAAAAGGGGTTTAGACAAACTTCTAAACAGTGGGAAATGGTCGCCATGAAAAATGGATTCTGACTTATAAGTCAGAAAACATGGGTCACATACAATATATTTAGCTTGCATTTAGGAAGATTTTGATGTAACACAATTTTAGCTGCCTGTAGAAGTTGTTGTTTCATCATTTCAATTGTGTCCTATTCTTTGTGACCCCATTTGGTATTTTCTTGGCAAAGATACCAGAGTGGTTTGTCACTTCTTTCTCCAGCTCATTTTACAGATGAGAAAACTGAGGCAAACAAGGTGAAGTGACTTGCCCAGGGTCACACAGCTAGTTGTATCTGAGACCAGATTGGAACTCCTAAAGATGAGTTTTCCTTCTTTGAGGCTTGGTACTCTATCCACTGTACCATCTAGCTGCCTCCTGAAGGAGTTGGAGAAGGGATATATTTTGATACATTTCACATATACTATGTCTTAATTTTTTGTGATTATTTCATTTTTGTTAAATATTTTTCTAGGGAGCTCTGATACTGAACAAGAAAAGCAGCTATGAAGGGGAGGAAGGAGACAGCTCTAATTAAACTCTTACTACGTGACAGGTACTTCACATACAGCACTAAGCACTTGACAAATATTTCATCTGATCCTGACAACCACCCTAAGAGGTAGGTGCTATTAGTATCATCTCCATTTTGTAGTTGGAGACTGAGGCATTCAGAGGTTAAGGGACTTGCCCAAGATCACACAGCTAGTAAGTGTTTGAGGTCAATTTTGAACTCAGAACTTCCTGACTCTTGGCCCACTGTTCAATTCATGGTGTCATCTAATGGCTTCTAGGCAAAGCACTGAATTTGGAATCAACACCTGGGAATTCAATCCTGTCTCTGTTACTTAGTATTTAACTTACTCAATTTACTTATATAATCTCTAGGCAAGTCGCTTCCCTTCCCTTTCCCAGTTTTCTCATCTGTAAAATAAGGATATTGAGGGGCAGCTAGGTGGTGCAGTGGATTAAGCATCGGCCCTAGATTCAGGAGGACCTGAGTTAAAACCTGGTCTCAGACACTTGACACTTACTAGCTATGTGACCCTGGGCAAGTCACTTAACCCTCATTGCCCTGCCCCCCCCCCAAATAATGGGATTGGACGATATGACTTCTAATGCCCCTTCTAGCTCTAAATCTTATGATCCTTCTGAGTCATGGCAGGCAGGGAGTGCATTAAGGGAGATTGCCTACAGATTCTAGATGCTACTGACATAGCAGAAAGAAGACAAGGAAGTAAGGGGTAGCTAGGAGGGGAAGTCATGGGAGCTACATGTTGGCTGAGTTGGACTCTGGTAACACTGGAAAAATTTGTTTTTTTTTTAATTCAAAGGAACAACCCTTCCTTAATACTTTTCTTTTTTTTTTGTGGGGCAATGAAAGTTAAGTGACTTGCTCAGGATCACACAGTTAGTAAGTGTCAAATGTCTAAGGCTGAATTTGAACTCAGGTCCTCCTGAATCCAGGGCTGGTGCTTTATCCATTGAGCCACCTAGCTGCCCCCTCCTTAATACCTTCTTATGGATGTTTGCAATTACTTTCCTAAGTATGAGGAAAATATGAGCTTTCAAAGAGCACTGGACACTGGCAGAGGAAGAACTGAGGTGAATGGGTTTTAACATAGAATAGTCCCATATTTAGGATCTAGAGAGACATGGGTTCAAAAAGCCCACCTTGATGAACCTTAGTTTTCTCATCTGTAAAATGAAGAGGATAATACCTACAAGTACTTACCTCATTGGGTTGTAATGAAGATCAAATGCTACCATGTAGCTAAAGAGTTTGGCAAACCTGAAAGCCTCTAGAAGTGTCAGCTATTATTACTATGAAAGAGGATGTGAGGAGTCTGGAAGGCAAGTTTACCTCATGTCACAATTTGGCCCTTGGCTGGCACTGTATTCATTAAGTGCCATGTTGATCTTCTTCCCCATGTTTGTGCAGCCTTTAAATGGCAGCTGTGGTCAGTGGAAACAATGTAGCAGAGGAACAGAAGCAGTTCATGTTTATCAACATCAGCCTTTCTTCACAAAATTAATAAACAGTCAGGCTTCTCAGTTACTCTACAGGACTGAGCTAATGGAATCACAAAGCCTTAGAAGAAAAGTGGAGAGTAGGTTCACTGAAAGGCTCAGCCTATCTCTGCAAAGCTTCCAGGGAAGGGAAGCTACTTGCTCTCCTCCATGCCCTGTTGCTATCTGAGATGGGTCAAGCTATCCTCAGATCTCTAAGACCGGGACTCTCTCTAGTGCTTGAGGATTTTAGGGGCTTAAGTTGGTGTGTTAAGTCTCCTCAAGGTTTTTCAAATAATCTTCCTGAGAACTATAGGATGGATGGAGGATTACTGGACTTCTGTGGAACTCTCTTTAATTGGGAAGAGATGCATCTTTTTTTTGTTTGTTTGTTTGGGTTGTGTGTGTGTGTGTTTTGTGCGAGGCAATGAGGGTTTAGTGACTTGCCCAGGGTCACACAGCTAAGTAAGTGTCAAGTGTCTAAGGCTAGATTTAAACTCAGGTCCTCCTGAATCCAGGGTAGGTGCTTTATCCACTGCGCCACCTGGCTGCCCCCAGAAGAGATGCATCTTGATACACTTCACATATACCCCTAAAACCTTTTAAGTGGAGTTAGACTATAGAATTTGGGGGAAAATTTTAGACCTTCCCCAACTTACTAATGAGTCAATTCACCAAAGTTCATCTCTAAGTTGGTTGTTTGAACTGGGAATACATTGTTTCCCATAGCTATAAATAGCGGTTAGCTTCCTAGACTAGTCCATGAAAACTTTTTAAAGTCAATGGTGGTGCTGGTGCTGGTGCTGGTGGTGGTGGTGGTAGTAGTAGTAGTAATGACTGACATTTAAATTGTGCTCTAAGATTTGAAAAGTACTTAACATATATTAATTCCTTTGAGCTTCACAATAACTCTGTGAAGTAGGTTGTTGGAGGATATCATTACCCTTATTTTAATAATGTAACTTAAATATTATCTCTTCCTCTTCTTCTTCTCTCTCCCTTCTACACACATAGAAGTTATGAATGGCATCTCCCTCTCTCTTTTTCTATAAATATGTAGAAAGATCTTTATATATAGATCTATCTGGATATGTTCTCTATATATCTATAGATATATTTATTTATCTATTATAGAGATAGCAATATCTTCTTATATAGAGCTTTTATGTAGAAATATTGTATATAACTATATAGAATAGGTAGTGGTTTTCCACCCCCCCCCAGCTCAGTTATTTTAATTACAGAAAGTAAAGGGCAGATAAAAGAGGTAATTTAGTGTTAATATGTTACTGGATTACAGAGTCTATTCCGTTATCCTTTCAAAAAGTGTGAGGGGCAGCTAGGTGGTGCAGTGGATAGAGCACTGGCCCTGGATTCAGGAGGACCTGAGTTCAAACCCGGCCTCAGACCCATGACACTTACTAGCTGTGTGACCCTGGGCAAGTCACTTAACCCCAATTGCCTCCCCCCCCCACAAAAAAAAAGTGTGGGAAAGTTTCTTGGATTGAATTTCATGAGGAGTTTGGCATTGGTATTAGGGTTGAAGTGTGATAGTTCCAATATCCCTCATGGAGAAAACATTTTCTTAAAACTGGTTTTTTTCTACAAATTTTGCTGCTTAAACAAGTTTTCATTTTTTAAAAGTAGGGTTTTTATAACTTTGAAAAGTTTGAAAGCCCTTGATCTCCTGCATTATTTAGGTAATACACTAAATGATATGCTGGTGACCAGAAAGTATTAATTTAACAATTCCATAGTATAACTAACTTCAGCAATTGCAAAAAGGAGAAAGAAATCTTTTCTCTATTGAATGGAAAAGACTCTATTAAGAAACATGCATGTTACAGTTTGTTCTTCAGAGCTCAAAGAGAATAAGAGAGTTCAGCCAGAACATCAATTGCAGTTAAAATGAAAAATATTTCTATTGTTGTATGATACGATTTATAGAAATCAATGAATAAAATTTAATGAGGAGCAGGGTGTCAAGTTTGTTTTGTTTTGGTTTTGGTTAGGCAATTGGGGTTAAGTGACTTGCCCAGGGTCACACAGCTAGTAAGTGTTAAGTGTCTGAGGCCAGATTTGAACTCAGGCCCTCCTGACTCCAGGGCTGGTGCTCTATCCACTGTACCACCTAGCTACCCCAAGGGTGTCAAGTTTTAAGCTATTAACACCTGGATAGTGGAAAAAGCACTGGACAGGAATAATAGGACCTCAGCTGTAGACTTGATTATCTTGGCTCATTAATTCTTTTGTAGACTTCTAACATTCAAAGTAATGAGTACATTAACATATTGCCTGGCATACAGTATGTGCTTAATAAATGCTTATTGACTGATTTACATTCACTTTTGAATCCCCAAAATATTTATTAGGGACTCAAAATTATATACATATATACATATTCATATGTATGTATATATGCATGTATGTATATGTATTACATATGTATGTATGTATATTCCTCAAACTCTAATAAGGGGATTCAATGTTTATATCCTCCTTTAAGTTCTAAATATTAGAGACCTAATCATATATGAAAATATATTCTCAAATATATATTTATATATTATATGCATATGAGCATACATATCTGTATAGAAGTGGACCTGTGATTTCATTGGTTTAGGCAGAACTGTGCTTGTAAATGTTTAATAACTGGTTCTGAGGTAGTATATTCTCATAACACACTGAAGTTTAATCTGCATTATTAATATTTTCTCCATCACTTTCTTAAGTCTAGACAATGAACAAAACAACAACTCAAGCTCAATTTATAGCATATTTGATAAATGTATGAGGTGTAAATACTCATATTGAAAATTTAACAATCTACTTCTAAGCTAATTTAGGCATAAGCTGGGTGTTAAGTACTCCTAAAGAGGAAACGGCATACACCAGTGCAGTTCAGGTATTATATGTAACAAGCATTCAAGCCTCATTCTCCCACAGTGAAGCCTGCTATATTTCTCCTTCGGGGCTCTAGGGGCACTCTTCTGGGATTGGGATATCTTTTCTCTAATGCTCTTGTAGCTCGAGGAGAGAAGCAGGATTCATAGGAGCAGCTGAGGCAAAAGAGACAGGTGGAACAGAGCAGAGAGCTATTAACAGGAGGTCATGCACAACCTGGCTCCTTTCTGAAACGTGCAGCCAGTGGTAATATACTTTTCTGGGAAGTCAAACAGAGGAGGAATGTTTTTTTCCTCCCTGTCTTTCTCCCCTCCATTCTTCCAGATGGAGATTTAACCTGATACTTTTTACACTGACCTTTTACTGTTGAAATGACATTTTAAAGCCTGATTCATTTTTAGATAAAATAGTTCCTATTGCTCCCTCTCCCCCTTTGCTGAATATGTCTTTAATCTGCTGTCTACGTGTGTGTGTGGGAGGGAGAGTCAAAACTCTCATGTGTTGATATCTCATAGAATATAAAAAGCTAGAACCCTTCTGTTTTGGCCTGGCAGACAAAAGAATGCCTGGGATCTAATTTGATTATAACTTTAAACTCCCTAAAAGGATAGGATTCCATTAAAAATATAAGACCATTCACTCCTCCGTATGACCAAAGAAACTCAAACTTCCATTATCATTGTAACTGAGGGTAGGGATCACTAGGAGAGCTGGTTGTGTGGGATGGGTCCTGAGACTAAATTATCTTCAGCCATCAAGGGCATAGAAAGGAAGAGGAGTACATGGTGACTGAAGGAAAGCCACACCTAGAGTATGCCCCACTCAGTTGAGTTGGCAACCTATTAGCTATACCCCTATTTGAGGAGAAAGGTGAGGTATACACAGAAAACCACTCTCCACTCTTAACACTTAGTATATATACATACACATATGTACACACAAACACACATACTTGAGTTCTCATATGTCATATATATTTTTTTGTCTGGACCCATGATTTCAGTGATGTAGAGAACTCCTGGTGTGGAAACCTCTCTACTATGGCAGACTGGCGCCTGTATTGTAATCTTAAAGGACTGCTTAGGGCAATGAGAGGTTAAATGATTTGTTCAAGATCACAATTATTCATCAAAGGTAGAATTGAACCCAGTTCTTAATATTTGTGCATCATTTCTCTTGTTTCTGGGAAACTATTAATACAATAACATCAAATTGCTTGCCTTTTCAGTGAGGGGGGTAGGGAGGGAGGGAATTTGAAATTCAGTTTTAAAAACAAATGTAGAAAATTGTTTTTCCATGTAATTGAGGAAAATAAAATACTAAATTAAAAAAGAAACTATAATACAAGAAAGTTGGTCTTACAGTAAAATGACAAAGATATTGTCCACGTGCAGTTGGAAAGATACTGCTTGTGTAATGCTGTAAGTTGGGTGCTCTTGAGCCCATACTATTGGGATTACTCAGTTTGATCTCAGCTGGAATTACTTATTGTGCAGCCATCCTGAACTCCAGTTTTCCTCTCTCTGGGAGCACAGTCAGCTTCAGATCAGCTCAAGCCCAGGTGGTATGGAAGCCAGTGACCACTAGCTGAATTTCCTCGCTGGGCTATTGCAGAGCTCAGTTCTTACAGTCTTCCTGAAGGTCTTGAAAACAAACATTTGGTCTTTTCAGGTATATTCTTTACCCATTTGTTGTATTTTACTCCATTTTTTTTGGTGGGGTGTGGAGGTAGGAAGGAGAGTCAGCCTCAACCAAGACCATGGCTGCTACTACTAATTCTCAGAGTTGTACAAATAACCCAAGTACAGAGACTACTATCACCTGTGCCTCCTGAGCCTTCAATGTTGTGTTTGCCATTCACAAGAACAGTCACAATGATGCCATTAACAGAGAAGGCAAAGCAATAATAATAATAATAATAATATTTACTCAATAGAAGGCAAAAAAGGTAATAATAAAAATGTAAGAGGACTCCACCTATAAATCTGAGTCACACTCTCCCATTAATGCATAGTCATGAGAAAGAGTGAGTACAGCTTAACAGAAATATAACAGTGAAACAAATGAGTAGGGAAACCCAGAGCTTTGGACTATAGGGCATGATTCCTTGGTCATTTCAGCAAAGAGTTGGCATCATGAATCACTCCCTTTCTGGGTCTGTCCACTCTCCTGTTTCTCTGCTCCTCTTAGGCTGCTGAAGTAGAATCAAGCTCTTTTAATAAAGCAGCAACATTAGATTGTAAAACTACTGCTTTACAAGCCTGGGTCTGCAGCTTCCAGGTCTGAGCCCTTGGCTGGAGGAAGCAATGTTAAGCTTCAGAACAAAGCAGTTTCCTTAAGTTGGAAAACTACAAAGCTTCTCAGATCTGTTTTTCAGAGCTCTCAACACCTTGCCCCTCTCAAACTGTAGATGGCGCCAAAGAGCAATACAGACAAGCCCAGCCAGCTCTTCACACAACAGGATTTTGCTTACTCCAATGAATTCACAGCACCTATCAACAGAATTCCAGATTAGCTTCAGGACTAATTTGTCCTTAGTCAGCTCTCAAGCTGTAGATGGCAACAAAGACAAGCTCAACCAGCCCTTAACATAGTAGGAATCTGCTTTTTCCAATCAGCTCCCAGCAACTACAGAGCCTCTCCTTAAATCAACTCCCAGTGGCAACTACAAAGCCTGTCTGGTTTCAATAACCTCACTCATAGCTGAAGCAGCCAGAAGCAGTGACTCTTCTCTTCTGATTCTGTCTTATTCTGGTTCTTTAAAGCAGCAAGGGATGATCTCTATTCTCCTTTTGTCTCCCTCTACTTCACGTAGCCTCTTCTGGTGACTTCTGATCTGTCTTCAGGTTTCTAACATCTCCAAAATGCAGTATCCTCATGAGTTGTGACCCATTTTCTAACTTAGGGTGGGAAACCCCACATCCACATTACTACCATGTATAAGACAAATAGTTATTATAAATAGTCCCAAACTAGCTATTTGATTTATAATTTCTCAATTATAACCATCAAACTCCTGAAAATAGTCAAAAGATTAGTACTTCTTTGACTGTATACTCGGATTCTCACAAGCAGTCTGTGTCTGTTTTCAAGCAGTAATATTGGCAAGACTGGCTTTCTCAAGGTAATGTATGCTGAGTTTCCCATTCATTTCTCTGTCCTTTTTAATCTGGCTTCGGAACCCATTACTCAAATGACATTTTCCAAGGTTATGGATGATCTCTTAACTGATATAGCCAATGTTATTTTTTCAGTTCTCATTCTAACTGAACTTTCTATAGTTTTTCTATAGTCTATAGTTAGACATTGCTGACCACTACTTCCACCTTTGACTTTTGCAACACTACTCTCTTTTATTTTTCCTCCATACAATCTATAAGTTCTTTGGGTCATTGTTCTTCTGACTACTAAGGATGAACACCACTCCCCTCTCCATGTCTCTGGCTTGGGCCCTCTTCTTTTTCCTCTCTGTTCTCTCTCACTTGGTAATCATATTTGACTCCTAAATCTATTTATCCATCCCTAATTCATCTCCACTGAACCAGTTTTCTATTACTATTTTCTACCTGACATCTGCATATCCCATCAATATCTCAAATTCAACATGTCCAAAACAGAATTTTATATATTTCATTTCAAACCCATCTCTTCCAAACTATTCTATTTCTGTTGAAGGCATGAATTTGAATCCTTGGAGTCATTTGAAAATTGACTGTCTCACTCGTAACATATGGTTAGTTGCCAAATCTTGTTGATTCTACCTTCGCTGGCCTTTTACATCTTTCACCTCCTTTCCATTCACGCAACTTCTGCCTTAGTTCTGACTCTCTTCACCTTTTACCCAGATTATTTCAATAGCCTCCTTATATGTTTTTCTCCGCATTTAGGTTTCCCCCTCTCCTATCTATACTCCACACAGCTAGCGAACAGATGTTCATACAACAGGTCTGACAAAGTCACTCACTCAATTAAAAATTTTTCAGAAGTTCATTATCACCTCTATAGGATATAATACGAAATCACAAGCCTAGTATTTAAGACCCTCCAAAATTTTGCTGCTACCTAACTTTTCCATTATTTAATTTTATGCCATGCTCAAATCTAATTGGCCAGTTCCCTGGACTCTACATCCTATCTTCTATTTCCATGTCTTATTCTCTCCTCACCTCTGCTTTCCTTGAGAATGAAGATCAGATGCCTCCTCCTACATGAAGTCTTTCCTAATCTTTCAGTCATTAATGTTTTTCCCTTCTTTTTTTCCTTCTTACTTTGTATATATTTATATTTCTGCACATATGTTCATGTCTGGGCCTCAGTTTCCTCATCTGTAAAAGTGGGGGTTAGATTAGATGGTTTTGAAGGTTCCTTTAAATGGTCTGTCCCCCAAACAGAACCTGAGGTTTTGGAGGCCAGGGACTGTATTGTTTTTGTTTTTATTTTTTTGGTGGGGCAATGAGGGTTAAGTGACTTGCCCAGGGTCACACAGCTAATAAGTGTCAAGTGTCTGAGGCTGGCTTTCAACTCAGGTCCTCCTGAATCCAGGGCCGTAGCTTTATCCACTGTGCCACCTAGCTGCCCTGTTTTTGTATTTGTAACCCCAGCACTTAATCCAGTGTCAGTACTTAGTCAGTGTTTGGTCAAATTGCTTCCAACCACAGGCCCTGCCCACTCAAGTTCAGAGGGATCTGCAACCATTAAAAGAAAACTTTGGAAAAGAAAGTTAAAGGATTTATTCAGCACACCAAGGAAGCTAATGGTTGTAGTATGCATAGCCTGCCCAATACAAACTATGCACTGCTTTTTATAGATAAGCATAAACAACTTCCATGTGATGGCAAAAATAATTTTGATTTTTGTTGTTGCTGCTCAGTCATTTTTAGTTGTGTCTGACTCTTTGTGACTCGATTTGGGGTTTTCTTGGCAGAGACACTGGAATGGTTTGCCATTTCCTTTTACAAATCATTTTACAGATGAGGAACTGAGGCAAAGCAGGGTTAAGTGACTTGCCCAGGGTCACACAGCTTAGTAGGTGTCTGAGGCGAGATTTGAACTCAGAAAGATGAGTCTTTTTGATTTCAGGCCCAGCACTTTATCTGTTTCATCACCTAGCTGCCCAGCTGTGTTCTCCTGGTTCTGCTCACTTCACTTTGTGTAAGCCATGTTTTTCGGAAATCATCTGGCTCATCATTTCTTATAGCATAATAGTATTCCATAACAATAATATACCACAACTTTTCAGCTGTTCCCCAATTGATGGTCATCTACTTAATTTCCATTTCTTTGCCACCACATAAAGAGCTGCTATAGATACTCTTGTACAAATAGACCCTTTTCCTTTTTGTTTTTAGCTCTTTGGGATACAGACCTAGTAGTGGTATTTCTGGATCAAAGGGTATGCACAATTTGATTGCCTTTTGACAATCTTTTAAAACCAACAATATACAACAAAACCACTCCTAAACCCCATAATTGATTTTCTTTGCTCCTGTGATCCTCAGGGTCATAGAGATTCTGAAAAAATACTTTTCTTTCCTTATTTGAATGTAACCACTTTATTATCATTTGGACCCTTCCAACTGTTCAAATGTGCTTAACTTTCTAGGTTTTTTTTTTTTTTGTCTTCTATATTTGCATTTCAAAGATTCTTCTCAGCTTTGGTCTTTTCATTAGGAATGTTTGAAAGACCTTTATGCTATTAAATTTCTTTTCTTTTAGGAATATACTAAGTTTTGCAGGGGAAATTGTTCTTGGTTATACACCTTTTTCTTTTGTCGTTTGGAATCTTGTGCTAGTAGTTGTGGGATAATCTTGTGTGATCTTGACTGTGGTTTCCTGGTTATTGAGCTCTTTCTTTATGGATGCTTTTCATATTTCTTTTCATTGACTATGATATTCCTGGGTGTTTTCCTTCCTTCTTTCTTTCTTTCTTTCTTTCTTTCTTTCTTTCTTTCTTTCTTTCTTTCTTTCTTTCTTTCTTTCTTTCTTTCTTTCTTTCTTTCTTTCTTTCTTTCTTTCTTTCTTTCTTTCTTTTTGTTTTTTTAGTGAGGCAATTGGGGTTAAGTGACTTGCCCAGGGTCACACAGCTGGTAAGTGTTAAGTGTCTGAGGTCGGATTTGAACTCAGGTCCTCCTGAATCCAGGGCCAGTGCTCTATCCACTGTGCCACCTAGTTGCCCCTTTCAGTTTCTTTTTTTTTTTTCTTTCTTTTCCTGGGTGTTTTCAACTTGGGATTTCTTTCAGAAGGTGACCTATAGATTCTTTCTCCTTCCTGCCTTCCTTCCTTTCTTTCCCTCTGGTTATACTATAGCTAGACAACTTTCTTTTATGATTTTTCTAAATGTGATGTCTAGTGTTTTGTGTGGTCATAGTTTTCAAGAAGGCTCGTGATTCTTAAATATCTCTCCTAGACATATTTTCCAAGTCAGTTTATTTATAGTAGATAGCTTATGTGTTCATATTTTGCAATCTTTTGATTCATAATATTTCTTGTCTCATAGTTGTCTGCATGTCGTTTCCCTCACAGAACTGTGAAATCTTTGAAAGTATGGAGTATCTTTTGACTAAGTACAGTGCCTAGCATCTACTAGGTGCTTTTAAAATAAAATTCTGTTGGTATTGAGTTCTCTTTAATCCATTTTATTTTTCAGGGTGTCCATTACTTAGATAACATTTTTAGCTTATGTTCTAAACTATATTATTCTCCTAATATTTTTCCTTAAGAACTCCAGTTTCTTTTTTAATATTATGCTTCATTTCTTCCAGTAAAATTTAGAGTTTTTGTGGTTGAGCCATTATTTTCTCTGAGTCTCTGTTTGTACTTGTTATGGCTTTACTCTCCTCTGGGTTTACATCTTTACTCTCTTTCTCTCTCTCTCTCTCTCTCTCTCTCTCTCTCTCTCTCTCTCTCTCTCTCTCTCTCGGCAATGAGGGTTAAGTGACTTGCCCAGGGTCACACAGCTAGCAAGTGTCAAGTGTCTGAGGCTGGGTTTGAACTCAGGTCCTCCTGAATCCAGGGTAGGTGCTCTATCCACTACGTCACCTAGCTGCCCCCTTGAGTATCTCTTAACTTTAACTATAGTATTTTTTCATTTTATTCAGAGTTTTCTTCTGTTTATTCATATCTGTAGCCTCACTTCTTTGATTAGTATTTTGTTTCCTGTCCAGATCCCACCAATTCCACACTTCTAGATAGAGTAGGCAAGCCCGCTATGGTCCTATTTCCTCTGTGATCTGGCTAACACTATTAATATATTGCTGGATGGTGTGGCTGGTCCTAGACTCCATTCTCTCCCACAATCCTTAACTTCTACCTTTGTGTCCTGGTAGTTTAATTTGGGTGCTGGCCTTGGCCCCATATCTGTCTCTTTTCTTGTTGCATAGTCCCCAATTGGTAGTTAATTTCTTCCCTTGTTTTGGCTTTGACAGGCCCCAATAGGTTGTCAGAAATCATGCCAGTTTCATTTCTCCTAGATGGCTCTCAGCATGTACACCTGGTTGCTAAGTTGACTTTATCTCCTGCTGTGGTCTCCACCAGTGCTGGCATCAGGCCCTTTGGATCACCCTAAATGCTCTCCAGAAACAGTGGAAATGTTGATTTAATTACAGTTTCCAGAACAAGAATTAGAAGGAGCAAGAGGAAGCATGTGATGTGGTAGCTCAGAAAATGGCCAGGGTGATGGTATGATTTACCTCCCTCCCTCCCTTCAACTGTTGAATTCTTTACCCATCCTTTAAAGACCATTTCAGATGCTGCCATATTTTGGAAGCCTTCCTCTTCTGACTTCACATAGTTAGTTTGTAACTGCATAAAGCATTTACTATGTAATATTGTGCATTATGGAATATTGGGATTTAGAACTAGAAGAAACCTTAGATAGCATCCCATCCAATCCCTTCATTTTACCAATGAGGTAACTATAACCAGAAAATGGATGTGACTTGTCCAAATTCATCCAGAGGGTGTGTGTGTGTGTGTGTGTGTGTGTGTGTGTGTGCGTGTGTATGTGCATGTGCATGCATGTGTGCCCACATGCACGCATGTCTTATGCCCTTACTAGACTATAAGCTATATGAGGGCAGAGATTGTCTTATAAAAACATATGTTTTCCAGTGCCTAGAACAGTGCTCTGTACAAATAAACACTCAATAAATACAATAATATCAGACATCTGATACAATACTACTAATGAGGTGAAAGTGTAACTGCTGTAAGTCCCTGGAAAGGTCTGAGGCAGCCAACACCTGTCCTTATTCTAAACACAGTGTCTTGTCCTTGTTCTCCTTGGTTTGATTCCCTGCTTGCTGTTGGTTGCCTGGTTGCTGCCCAGATCATGGATCCTCAAGCTCACCAGCCTCTCCTAATGGTAATATAGGGATCTGTCAAATGCTGGAAAATCACCCTGGGGAACTGGAGGTCACTGAAAAACTGTCAGTGGGCTCAGCAGCACTCCCAAACAACGCCCCGGATGCTTGTGGCAACATAAAAGGCGAACCTTCTAGTTGTGAGTAATGTTCTACTGGCAGACCTTGAAAGCACCCCAAACCCCCAGTGACTGCCTGTGACAGCAGTCAGGGCCAGGTGCTGTCTGACAGGAGGGTAGTGTTGATGCTAAAGGCCAGGGATGTTATTTTGAGGTTTGACTGTTTATGTCTCATTACTGCTTATTTCCATGAGTTTGGAGGACTAATTCTACCAACCACATCTCTCTCCCCCATCCCACACCCCACCACGAACGTCAGTCTCAAGGCAAAGGAAAGCTTTTTTTCTTCTTTGTCAAGTTTTGTTTCACAAGGTTTGTTTCTTTCTGGAAATACAAAAGTTTACATGGAACTCTCTTAAATGATGTTGGCTTCGTTCTGTGAAGTTGCTCTGAAGTATTTCATCTTGCCAAGAGCAGAGCTGGCTCTGGACAAAATCGTTAAGCAGAAGACGTTTACTTTTAGTGCCCTTCCTCTGCTCTTGGCTTTGGCCCCCATTTAAAGAACCTAGTGCTTTCCCTCATGTTTCTTTTTGGTGCCAACTGCCTCACGCCCCTGCCATCTCCTGCATGGACTTGGCAGCAATGGCGCACTGAATCTGGAGGCAGAAGACCAAGCTTTGCTCCTTATTACTTGCGTGACTTCAGGCAAGTCAGTTCATGTCTCTGGTCCTCAGTTTCTTCCTCTGTTAAATGAGAAAAGTTGGATGAGATACCATTTTAATGTTCTAGCCAGCCCTACTTTCCCCGGCTGGTGTCCCATGTCTTAGATGTTCCTTTTCTTTCTTTATTTATTTTTTTGCGGGGCAATGGGGTTAAGTGACTTCCCCAGGGTCACACAGCTGGTAAGTGTCAAGTGTCTAAGTCCAGATTTGAACTCAGGTCCTCCTGAATCCAGGTTCAGTGCTTTATCCGCTGCACCACCTAGCCGCCCCAGATGCTCCTTTTCATTGTCTCATGGCTAATGGGGAGTTAATACCAAAAACAATTAAGAAAATCACAACAAAGTACCTAGCTGCCCTTTTTAAAAAATTTAAGTCACCCGGCCCTGAAGAACAATGTCCTGGCAATACTGGAAGAACCTGCTGATGTGATACATTATGAGCAATTTTGGGAAGATTGTGGAAAATGGGAGAGTTATCATGGGTAATTGTATTAAGGGTAATTAAGGGTAAATGTGCCAATTTGCAAAAAAAGGGAAGCAATAGTGTCTACAGATTGTAGATCAGAGAGTTTGATTTTAAATCCTTACAAAAATTGAGATGTTACTAAGGGATGTTAATAAAGATTTAGAAAAGTAAAGAGCTAACATGGCTTCATGAAGAATAGGTCATGCCAGGCTAATATTTCCTTTTTGGATACTTGATTAAACTTGTAAATTAAGGGAATGCTAAAGATGTACTTTACTTAGATTTTAGCTAAGTAATTGACAAAGTTAGGGACAGCTAGGTGGTGCAATGGATAGCACACTGGGCCTGGAAGATCTGAGTTCAAATCCAGCCTCAGACATTTACTAGCTGTATGACACTGGGCATGTCACTTAACCCCTATTTGCCTCAATTCCTCATCTGTAAAATGGGGATAATAATAGCACCTACCTACCAGGTTTGCTGTAAGGATAAAATGAGATAATATTTGTAAAGCATTCAGCTTTATAGTGCCTTACATATAGTTAAGCACTATGTAAATGTTAAAAACAAACGAACCCAAATCTCCTTGGTGATTCTAGGGGAAAAGACAGAAATATTTAGGCTAGATACTAGTACAAATATATGGATTAAGAACTGGTTTTATTGGCTGGACCCAAAGAATTGTCACTTGTAGTTCCATTTTCAATTTTGAAGGATATTCCCAGGATCATAGACTTAGTGCTGGAAGGATCTTAGAAATCATTTAGTCTGCTAATTTTACAAATGAGGAAACTGAGGATTGGAGAGATTAAGTGACTTGCCCAGGGTCACACAGCTAGTAGATGCCAGAGGGGGAATTCAAAGCCAGATCTTTTGATTTGTGGAATTCAAAACCACACTGCCTCTTCAAGCTTACTCTAGGAATCTGTGTATCCCTGGGCTATTTAATGCTTTTATTTTAAAACTTGGATAAAGGTACACATAGTACACTTATCAAATTTGTAGATGACATGAATCTGAGAGGGAGAGGTAACATAGTGAATGTAAGAATCAGGATATGAAAAAATCTCCAGAGCTTAGAGATTTGGAGCAGATCTAATGACATGAAATTTCATAGATATAAATAGAAAATCTCAAAACTGGGCTTAAAAATCAATTCACTTCTCAAGTACGAGATGGGAAGAGACCCTAAGACCAATGATTGAGGCCAGCCTTCCTGTTAGAGACTGTTCTTCAAGTTCATAGCATCTGTACAGACCCTGAGTTAACAAATGAGAAGGCCTGACAGATGCTGAAAGGATCTATCATAATAAATTGTGGACTTTGTTCAACTACCAGTTCTTACATTTTGTGTGTTCCTTTACTTTTTGATGCTGTGTTGGGTGAAATGTTTGTGGGGTTTTTTGTTGTTGTTGTTTTTGTTTTTTTGAATTGTGGCTAAACAGAAATTTCTTCTAAAGTGTTTTGGGATTTTACTGGACTGCAGTCTTTTTTTTAATTAATAAAGTTTTTTTTTCTTGTTACATGTAAAGACAGTTCTCAACTGTTGTTTATACGAGCTTTCCAATTTCAGATCTTTCTCCCTCCCTCCCCCCTCCCCCAGACAGCAGGCAATCCAATATAGGAGATATATATATACACACACACATAATAACTTTAAACGTATTTCTGCATTAGTCATGTTACAAGAGAAAAATCAGAGCAATGACAAAAAACTTCAAAATAGAAAAACATCAGCACCAAAAACAAAAGAAATAGTATGGTTCATTCAGCATTTATACTCCACAGTTCTTCCCCCCGCCCCCTGGATTTGGAGATCCTCTTCTATCATGAGTTCCCTGGAACTCTTCTGTACCATTGCATTGGTGAGAAGAATGTAGTCCATCACAGTAGATCAACACTCAATGTTGATGCTACTGTGTACAATGTTCTTCTGGTTCTGCTCATCTCACTCATTATCAGCCCATGCAAGACCCTCCAGGTTTCTCTGAACTCCTCCTGCTCATCATTTCTTACAGCACAATAGTATTCCATTGTATTCATATACCACAACTTGTCCAGCCATTCCCCACTTGATGGGCATCCCCTCAACTTCCAATTCCTTGTCACCACATAAAGGGCAGCTATAAATATTTTTGTACATGTGGGTCCCTTTCCCCTTTCCATGATTTCTTTGGGCAAAAGACCCAAAAGTGGTATTGCTGGGTCAAAGGGTATTGGACTGCAGTCTTAATATGTATTTTAATCACTTTTTGGGGGGTGGTGGTGAGGCAATTGGGGTTAAGTGACTTGCCCAGGGTCACAGAGCTAGTGAGTGTCAAATGTCTGAGGCCGGATTTGAACCCAGGTACTCCTGAATCCAGGGCTGGTGCTTTATCCACTGTGCCACCTAGCCACCCCCAGCTAGTAAGTGTTAAGTGTCTGAGGCTGGATTTGAACTCAGTTCCTTCTGAATCCAGGGCTGTTGCTCTATCCACTACGCCACCTAGCTGCCCTAATACGCTTAATAGGTGCAAACAACAAAAGCTCAATGCATTGATAGGCTACACTGAGAAGCAAAGTGTCCAGGACTATGGAGGTGATAATCCCACTCTCATCTGACCAGGGCAGATCATATCTGGGGTAATGTGTTCAGATCTGGATGCTGTTCTTTAGTAAATGAGCATTCAGAGTTGGGTCACCAGAATTTGGAAGAATCTTAAGTTCATGACCTGAAAATCAGTGGAAGCACCTGGGGGTGTGTACCACGGAGAAGAGAAGACTCAGGGCAGCTATAATAACTGTCTTCAAATATCGGAAGGGCCAAAGTGCAGAAAAGAGATTAGATACATTTTGCTTGGCCTCAGAGGGCAGAGCTAAGAGTGATGGGTTAAGGTTGCCAAGACACCAACTTACTGTTGATATCAGGAAAAACTTCCTAACAATTAGAGCTTTTCAATAGTGGAGCAGGCTGCCTCTGTGAAGTGTGGGTGGGGGGTGGGTTATCCCTCCTTAAAGGTCTTCAAGAAGTTGGATTAAACACTTGTCATTTAGGTGGTTGTTAGAATTCTCATTTAGAGAATTGGAGGATCTCTGGGGTCCCTTCTAACTCTACTGCTATTCTGTAATTGAAATTCTTATCACTACTATTGTGTATGTATACACACATGTGGATAAATAAATATACATACATGTAAATATACATGTTCATGAATATTTATACACTCATATATATGTAAATAGGGTTTTGGAGGGACCTAACCATCTTTTATAACATTTGTTCTAAACAAGAATACATTCAGAGAGCATCGTTAATTTGGGAACAAAATTTTGGGACACAATCAGTGTATCCATGACAGCATTAGGCATGGTAGGATTGGAAAGGGGGCTGTGGTTGGAAAGGACTGAAACAGAAATTCAGCCAACCCAGCAAATACATATGCCCATATATAGCATCTTGTTCAAGAAGGCTTCAAGTTAATTGGATTTCATAATCAAATGTTAAGGTGACATATTGAGAAATCGATAATTCAATCAATCAAATATTAAGCATTTATTAAATGCCTGCTTCATGCCAGGCACTGCATTGGGATGCAAATACAAAACTGAGACAGTCCTAGATTTCAAAAAACATATTCTACTGGAGAAATACACACATTTTGGGGAGTTTTAGCTAGGGAAGGGAGCTTTAATCTAAGCAGTGACAGGAAATTGTGAATAGAGACTTAGGGCAATAGATTATGATTCCCTTTCCAGTAAGAATGATAGCATGCAAGGGAAAAGGGAACAAGCATTTATTGAGTACCTATTATGTGCTCCGTAGTATGCTAAGCACCAATTTGAGCCTCCCCACAACCCTGTGATATAGGTGCTATTATTATCCCCATTGTACAATTGAGGAAACTGAGGCTGATGATGTCCTGGTAGATGACTAGATGGGAAGGACCAATGCCTGGAGTTGGCTAGAAAACCTCATACAGATCAAGCATGAATATGGAGACCAGAGCCAATGTAGAAACTAAAGGATGAAAAGATTATAATAACAAATAGGGGGCTCTTTGAAGAAATACTTTGTTGGAACTCAGTTTATTTTCATTCCTATAATATTTTAGTTGTTTAGTATAATCCACCAATGGAAATGACTCATTGTTGCAACCAAAAAGTGGCTTTTTGATGGATGGTTTTTGAGGGAATAGCATTTTTCCACTTGCCTTTCATGTCACCTGCTGATACATTTATTTCCTAACCAGCATATGAGATACAACTGGAATTGTTAACTCTATTTATATTTCAGTGGTTCCCAACTTGTGGGTAGGGGATCCTAGGGGCTTCACATAATTATTGCAAAAGACGGCAGCTAGGTGGCGCAGTGGATAAAGCACTGGTCTTGGATTCAGCAGGACCTGAGTTCAAATCCAGCCTCAGACACTTGACACTTAACTAGCTGTGTGACCCTGGGCAAGTCACTTAACCCTCATTGCCCTGCAAAAACAAAAACCAAAATAATTATTGCAAAGGGTCTTGAGAGCCATATGAGTACCAGTCATCTTTTCATTAAATGGTTCACTTTAAGAAAAAAGTAAGCATTCCTTCTGTAAATTGAATAAATAATAGGTATTTGTTATTATCAATGAAGAAATAATACACAGATATATTGTTATTTTTCTTTCATGGGATCATAAATATAGAACTGGAAAGGACCTTGGAAGCCAATTATTCAACCCCATAATTTTTATAAATGAGGAAATTAAGGCGATGGAGGTCAACTGACTTGCCCATAAGTCTAATAGGGTCACACAGATAGTAAGGATTAGAATGAGATATGAACCTATGTCTTCTTACTCCACAGCCAGCTACATCATGCTTCAAATATGTGCAGATGTTGTTAGGATCAATGCAATACAAATTTACTTAAAAGTGTTTTGAAAGTCACAGTAGGTTTTTGTTCTCACATATTTTCTTCCTCTACTTGGCTTCAGAAAGCAGAATTAGGAGTGGTAGAGAGAAGTTGTGGAGGCAGACTTAGGTTGGATTTGGGGAGAAACTTCCCAAAGAAGAATTCCCTCCCCCCCCCCAAATTTAACTCTATCCCAAAATGCAATGGACTGCCTAGGGAGATGATGGATGGGTTCCCTTTCATTGGAGGTCTTCAAGTAAAGGCTGGATGAGCATTGGTCAGCAATACTGCAAAGAGGATTCTTGTTCAGGAATTAATTGAATTAGATGGTTTAATCAATGGATACTAATATTTGTGTGTGTGTGTGTGTGTGTGTGTGTGTGTGTGTGAAATCCATGAAATCTGTGAAAGTTAGAAAGGGTCCTCATACTTTAAAAAGTTAGAAACTACAGTCATGTTTGATTGCATTTTTTTATCCAAAAAGTTTTAATACTGTGACAAAAAAGAACCTCTTGATGACATATAAAAATTTTAAAAGCAAGCTGGACCTTCCAGGATATGATAAAGGTTCATGATGCCTCTTGCTCAATACTGAATGATTTTTGAAATATTTGGTATAGTAGAGCTGTTACTGTACTCAGCTCACCAGATTGTAGGTTTTCCATCTCTGCAGTCCAGACATGACTGGGGGTCCCATGATCTATCTCTAGATGTTTATGGCAATAGTCTTAAGGAGAGGTGAAGTAGCTTTAGGGGAAGAGAATTATTTTTCTACAATGGTTTCTCTATCATAGTACTGTAAATAGACAAGGGTCATTGACTAGCTAAGCTCCACAGTCTCTTCCAGCTCTTATAAGGTCTTTGCCCCTGTCATTCTACTTAGCTAGTGATGATGCTCTAAGAGCCATCAGTCTCTGCAGATGTGCGATTCACATTCCCCAGGAGATAAAGGATCGAACAACATCGAGAAAGTTTCCAAAAGAAGAGATATGTTATCCACAGCATTTGAAAAATGTTCTAAATGGTTAATAATAACAGACATCTAAATTTCTAAAATGAATGCCGTAAATTGGCAAGCGTGGCAAAAGAAAGAAAAAAATTCATCATTATTAGGGATGTAGAAAAACAGGCATGCTAATACATTGCCAGTGGAGTTGTGAATTGGTCCAGTCATTTTGGGGGGAAATGGGGACTATACAAGAAAAGTTACCAAATTTTTCATACCTTTTGACCCAGTTTTCTCACTGCTATATTTATAACCTAAGGAGTCAGGGTGAAAATCCAACTGACAGCAGGAAAAGATTTATCTTTATGAAATTTTTCATAGAAGCATTTTTGTAATTATAAAACATTGAAGGGGCAGCTAGGTGGCGCAGTGGATAGAGCACCAGCCCTGGAGTTAGGAGTTCCGGAGTTCAAATCCTGCCTCAAACACTTGATACTTACTAGAATGTGTGACCTGGGCAAGTCACTTAACCCCAATTGCCCCACCAAAACAAACAAACAAACAAATAAAACATTGAAGATAACCTGTGTGTCCCAGTAATTGGAGAATGACTGAACAAATCCTGGTAAATTAATTCAATGGAATAGTATTGCTTAGTAAGGGATAAGTAGGAAGAATTCAAAGAAATACGGGAAGGCTTATATGAGGTGATGCAAAGTGAAGGGAAGGGGGCAGCTAGGTGGCACAGTGGATAAAGCACCAGCCCTGGATTCAGGAGGACCTGAGTTCAAATCCGGCCTCAGACACTTGACACATACTAGCTGTGTGACCATGGGCAAGTCACTTAATCCCCATTGCCCCACAAAACAAAAAAACAAAAACAAAGTGAAGGGAACAGAGCCAAAAGAAAAATGTATGCCCCCGATATGATTACACACATGAAGACATCATAAAATGATAAACCAAACAAAGAAAAAACACCTCAGGTTAAAAATAATGGACTCAAATTTGACAATCTAAATGAAATGGATGAATATTTACAAAAATACAAACTGCCCAGGTTAACGGAAGAAGAAATAAAATCCTTAAATAAACCCATATTAGAAAAAGAAATTGAACAAGCCATTAATGAACTCCCTAAGAAAAAATCCCCAGGGCCAGATGGGTTTATGGGTGAATTTTACCAAACATTTAAAGAACAATTAATTCCAATATTATACAAATTATTTGGAAAAATAGGTGAAGAAGGAGTTCTACCAAATTCGTTTTATGACACAAATATGGTGGTACCAAAACCAGGCAAAGCAAAAACAGAGAAAGAAAATTATAGACCAATTTCCCTAATGAATATTGATGCTAAAATCTTATATAAGATATTAGCAAGGAGATTACAGCAAGTGATCACCAGGATAATACACTATGACCAGGTGGAATTTATACCAGGAATGCAGGGCTGGTTCAACATTAGAAAAACTATTAACATAATCAACCACATCAATAAGAAAACCAGCCAAAATCATATGATTATCTCAATAGATGCAGAGAAAGCTTTTGACAAAGTACAACACCCATTCCTAATAAAAACACTAGAGAGTTTAGGAATAGGGGGAGCTTTCCTTAGAATAATAAACAGTATCTACCTAAAGCCATCAGCAAGTATTATATACAATGGAGATAAATTAGAGGCCCTCCCAATAAGATCAGGGGTGAAACAGGGATGTCCATTATCACCCCTATTATTTAATATTGTCCTAGAAATGTTAGCTGTAGCAATCAGAGAAGAGAAAGGAATTAAAGGAATTAGAATAGGCAAGGAGGAAACAAAACTATCACTCTTTGCAGATGATATGATGGTATACTTAAAGAATCCTAGAGAATCAACTCAAAAATTACTTGAAACAATTAACAACTTTAGCAAAGTAGCAGGATATAAAATAAATCCACATAAATCATCAGCATTTCTATACATGACCAACAAAGTCCAGCAGCAAGAGATAGAAAGAGAAATTCCATTTAAAGTAACGGTAGATAATATAAAATACTTGGGAGTCTACTTGCCAAGACAAACCCAGGAACTCTATGAACATAACTACCAAACACTCTTCACACAAATCAAATCAGATCTAAATAATTGGAGAGATATCAATTGCTCATGGATAGGCAGAGCTAATATAGTAAAAATGACAATATTGCCTAAATTAATTTACTTATTCAGTGCCATACCAATCAGACTACCTAAAAATTATTTTATACAGCTAGAAAAAATAATAACAAAATTCATCTGGAAAAACAAAAAAATCAAGAATATCCAGGGAAATAATGAAAAAAAATTCACAGGAAGGGGGGTTAGCGGTACCAAACCTGGAGCTTTACTATAAAGCGGCAGTCATCAAAACTATCTGGTACTGGCTAAAAAATAGAGTGGTAGATCAATGGAATAGGCTAGGCTCAGGAAATGCAGTAGTAAATGACACTAGTAATGTAGTGTTTGATAAACCCAAAGACTCCAGCCTCTGGGATAGGAACTCAGTATTTGACAAAAACTGCTGGGAAAACTGGAAGAAAGTATGGCAGAAATTAGGCATAGACCAACATCTTACACCTTATACTAAAATAAGGTCAAAATGGATACATGATTTAGACATAAGAGGTGATATGATAGGTAAATTAGGAGAGAAAGGAATAGTGTACCTATCAGATCTTTGGAAAAGGAAAACAGTTTTTGACCAAACAAGAGATAGAGTATATTATAAAATGCAAAATGGATGATTTTGATTATATTAAATTAAAAAAATTTTGTACAAACAGAAGCAATGCATCCAAAATTGGAAGGGAGGCAGAAAGCTGGGAAACAATTTTTGAGGCCAGTGCTTCTGATAAAGGCCTCATCTCTAAAATATATAGGGAATTAAATCAAATTTATAAGAATCCAAGTCATTCCCCAATTGAGAAATGGTCAAAGGATATGAACAGGCAGTTTTCTGATGAAGAAACCAAAGTTATCTATTCCCATATGAAAAAATGCTCTAAATCTCTAATGATTAGAGAGATGCAAATTAAAACAACTCTGAGGTACCACCTGACACCTATCAGATTGGCTAAAATGACAAAAAAGGAAGATAATAAATGTTGGAGAGGCTGTGGGAAAATTGGAACACTAATGCATTGTTGGTGGAGCTGTGAGCTGATCCAACCATTCTGGAGAGCAATTTGGAATTATGCCCAAAGGGCTATAAAGCTGTGTATACCCTTTGACCCAGCAATTCCACTTTTAGGTCTTTTGCCCAAAGAAATCATGGAAGGGGGAAAGGGACCCACATGTACAAAAATATTTATAGCTGCTCTTTACGTGGTAGCAAGGAATTGGAAGTTGAGGGGGTGCTCATCAATTGGGGAATGGCTGGACAAGTTGTGGTATATGAATACAATGGAATACTATTGTGCTGTAAGAAATGCTGAGCAGGAGGAGTTTAGAGAAACCTGGAGGGTCTTATGTGAGCTGATGATGAGTGAGATGAGCAGAACCAGAAGAACATTGTACACAGTATCATCAACATTGAGTGTTGACCTACTGTGATGGACTATATTCTTCTCACCAATGCAATGGTACAGAAGAGTTCCAGGGAACTCATGATAGAGGAAGATCTCCAAATCCAAGAAAAAAAAAAGAACTGTGGAGTATAGATGCTGATTGTGATTGAACCATACTATTTCTTTTGTTTTGGGTGCTGTTTTTTTTTTCTATTTTGAGGTTTTGCATCACTGCTCTGATTTTTTCTCTTGTAACAGGATTAATGCAGAAATAGGATTAATGTTATTATGTGTATATATATGTGTGTATATATATATATCTATATGTATATGTATAGAGATATATAGATATAACCTATATCAGATTGCCTGCTGTCTAGGGGAGGGGGGAGGGAAGGGAGGGAGGGAGAAAAATCTGAAATTGTAAAGCTTGTATAAACAAAAGTTGAGAACTATCTTTACATGTAACGGAAAAAATAAAATACCTTATACATTAAATAAAAAAAAAATGGACTCCAAGCCGCACTTATGTATTTAAATTACGGCACATACTGATCCCTTCCTTTACCAAAATGAATAACAAACTACCAAATCATAAGGGAATACATACAATTAGTCATAATCTCTCTTTGAGGCTGCTTTGTTGAACTGTTTGGGGGGGATTGCATCTTGGGGGGAGGTTGATTGTGAATGTATTGGGGGGTAGGTCCCATATGCCAAAACATAACATCATTAAAAAAAGATGTGTGGGTCAGTTCCTAGAGTGGCCTAGTGATTGTCAGGGAATCAGTATCAAGGACAGATTGGAAGGCAGGAAGTTAAAGTAAGTCAGAAAAGGTGAGCAAGTCAGGTAGGTAAGAGAGAGTGGCAATCACCACGAAAATGGTCTCTGTACCACATCTTGCTTTGCATCTTTTTCAAGTTGCCCATGTTGCAGTGGTGAGCCAAAAAGCAACTTCAGAATTAATTAGGAAGTCAACATATAACACCCCCCCCCCCCAGCCAAAGGAATGCTCTTCATAAACATCACAATTTCCTATTTCGTTGGTTAGGCTAGCATAAAATGCTCTCCCCCATTCCCCAAAATTACTTTTTATTTACTTTGTAAATCTATATCCAATCTATATCTGTACCTATATTTGTATTTACTCACCTACTGTGTTCAAAAGCTCCTTGAGAACAGATAGTCTTTTAATTTTTTATTTGTATTTCTAGTTGTATCGCATTGACAAAGCTTTTTACGGTTTACAAAACATTTCCCTCATAATATCCCCCTGACATAGGTAACAAAAGAATTAATCTCCATTTTACAGATGTAGAAATCGAGGCTTGATGAGGTGATGAGACTTGCCCACATTGGTAGAGGTGGTAGTGTCAGTGGTGACTCGGGACTCCTGACTCTGAGTCCAGTGTCCTTTTTTTTTTTCTTTTTCTTTTTTTAGTGAGGCAATTGGGGTTAAGTGACTTGCCCAGGGTCACGCAGCTAGTAAGTGTTAAGTGTCTGAGGCCAGATTTGAACTCAGGTCCTCCTGACTCCAGGGTCGGTGCTCTATCCACTGCACCACCTAGCTGCCCCCAGTGTCCTTTTCATCACTATACACCTATTAGCATAAGGCCATGAAGAGAGTGCTTAGAAATGTGGGTATTTTGGTAAAGCTTTGAAAATGAGTTTTAGCATTGAATTATTTATTTGCTAAGAGGGTCATTACTGCTGCTGGTTAGGATGCATGAGCACACCATCCTAGATAACATAGAATTGTTGTTCAGTATTTGAGAAAACATTTTCTGCTGTTGGCAAGTTTGTTTTATATCTTGTGAAACTGAAAGTCAGAAAAGGTCACTTGCTGCAGAAACGCCAGTGACGTTGACTAACTGCACAGGCTGGCAGGCAGTGGTGCTCTTAGCATGGGGCCTGGCGCATTGTAGGTGCTACATAAATGCTTGAATATTCCCTCTCCTTTCCCTTCCCACTAGAATGTGATTTCATCTTTTGGCAGGCTTTAGAAAAGTTGGAATCTCACTTGTCCTGAACAAGTATCTAGGATAAAACACAAATTCCTAGCATTTAAATCTCTCCACATTTTGGCTCCAACCTACCTTTTCATCTTTATTTCACATTACTCTTTTATGACCCCTATGGTCTAGCCAGACTGGACTCTGAGCTGCTCCCATCTGACATGCTATTCCCCATATCTCCACATTTGAGAGAGCTAGCACCACCACGTCTGCAATGGACCCTCTCTCCATCTCTGGCTCTCCGTGTCCTCATTCTCCTCCAAGGCTCAGCTCAGGTGTTACCTCTTTTTAATGCTCTCTCCTTTTACAAATTACCATGTATTTCCATATATATATTTCTATCTTCCCCAGATAGAATGTAAGTTCTTTGATGACAAGAAATATTTTATTTTGTTTTTATATCCCTTGCACATTGCATAGTGCCTAGCACATGATAACTGCTTAACAAATATTTGTTAAATTGTTTAAATGAATTGGATCTTAAAAGGATTTTTCAATTTTAAAATTAATTCACTATAGAATTCTTTTAACTAAAGACCTGTCCTCATGCATTTAAAAATAATTCCATTTACAATAATTTGATCTCTGCGCAAATTCCAGGAATACTTCTGTTGCACAAAGAGAAGCACACTGCCTTACCCTATCTAAAGGCACAGTACTAGCTGGTTTGGCTCCAGCACAATTGACCTGTATTCAAGACCCACATTTAGAAACCTATTGCCCTTGGGAGGAGATAAGGACAATTGGAAAGGATTTAAAAGAACAGGTACAAGTAACTCATGCCAATATCAGCAAAGGACAATGGACAATTAAGCAATCTGAAGCTGTGGAGACAAGCACTAGGAATAATTCAAGCCCCAATTTTTATGTGTCTATGTGTGTTAAAAGCAGAGTTAAATTTTTTAAAAAATTCTTATAAAGTCCCCATTTTCTATTTCACTGACTAGGATAGCAAATTTGCTTTCTCATTTCCCAACATTACTTTGGACTTTGTATGTATTTTGTACTTTTGTATCTGGTTACTAGATCTCCTTGAAATCATGGACTTATACTTTTCTTTTTTGTATCTCTGTGCTTGGCAAAGTAGGACAGGATTGGATAGGATATGAGAGTATAATATGAGATACGATCTAACACAACATAATATAATTAAATAATATTAGATAACACAGTATAGTTTAATATAATGTTTAATAAATGCTTTCTCATTAATCAATCAATTAACTAATTGATTAATGCCTACTGTTTCTCCTTGGGAGAATTGCAAGCCCCTCAAGGGCAGAAAGTTTTATTTTTGTGTTTGTATCCCTACCACCCAGCCCAGTACCTGACTCATAATAGATGCTCAATAAATACTTGTTAAATTGGATTGAGTGAGAGCCAGAGGTAGACAGTGGGTGGTCAATAAAACAGAATAGAGCAAAATAAAAGCAGACGTGACACCATAGATTGTCAGGGTTGGGAGATAGCCTAGAGATCATCTTTACAGGTTAGGAAACTGAGGCCAAAGCAGGGAAATGAAGTGTCCAAGGTCATCAGCTTAGGCCTCCTGACCACAGTGTTCCTGGTTGTCATCGATCACACTGGATCGTTGGAATGAAGGCCAAAGATGTGCTCTGCTCACTTTGGTGGAATTCTCTCTAATCTTAAATCAGAGACTTAGTTTTAACCTTCAGAGGGAGTTCTTTTCCTATAGGAAGGGATGGGGTGCATTACTCTCACCCCCAAAGATATTCAGTTTAGTGTCTGAGTGAACAGATATGCCACGAAGTTTCTTGAACTTTCCAGTCTTGAAATACTTCTTTAAAGGTGCTCCTTCCTTGGCATCATGTCTGAGAAGCACATATAGATCTGGGCACCATCGCCCAAGGAGGTTGGTCTGCAGCCAAGATTGTCCTTCAAGCAATCAGTGGGTGTTGAATCAACATTTCTAGTTATGACTCTCTGATGATCCTCTCTTTGAAGATTATGCAATTCCCTACAAGGGTTGGGGGTTTTCATTACCAGCTTTGTGCATAGGATTAATTTAAAAACAACAACAACGACCACACAGTGGTTTCTCTCTTACAAAAAAATTTAATTTCCTTGGGTCATGCTGATGGTATTTAGAAAGAGGAATAGACCCTCTAATTCAATTCAGCAATCCCCTATTAAGCACCTATTATGAGCCAGACATTAGCTAGGCATTGGAGATACAAAGAGAAAAAAACCTTAAAATAGTATCTTAATTTTATTAGACTTAAAAAAACCTTTTAGATTTAAATTATAAGCATGATTTTATCTTGTGGGAAAGAATACAATAAGGATAAAGTGAGGGTACAATGTTAGGATGAAGAGAAACATAAAACAACTCTACATCTTTTTTCAAAAATGGAAATTTGTTCCCATTTCGATAATTTTATGTCGTTTATGTTATTTTTAGGCTTCATTTATACGATGCTAACAAATTCAGTGAATCCAGTGGAAAAAGCTGACAAAACTGTTGCTTGGGATTTAGACAGGATATCTGGGTGACTGAGTGCTTACCCATTTGTTCTGGCAGTGGTGTTTGTGGGCATGTTTATGTCTTTTTTTTCTAATAATATATTTTTAGTTTTGTGTTCCAAATTTTATCCCTCCTTCCTTCCCTCCCCTCCCCCCTCCCTGAGGTGGTAAGCAATCAGATGTGGGTCATACATGTGCAATTATGTAAAACATGACCATATGAGTAATTTTGTACAAGAAAACTTGAATAAAAGAAAAAATGAAAGAAATTGAAAAATAGCATGCTTCAGTCAATATCAGTTCTCATGTTTATGTCTTGATCACTGTCAGTCACTAAACATTTCCTAAATGCATATTATATGCTGGGCACTGTACTAAGTGCTGGGGTTACAAAGAAAGTCAAAAAGGCAGTCTTTGCCCTCAAGGAGCTCACAGTCTAATGGGGGAAGAAAACACATAAAAAGAAGCTGCAAGAGGGAGAAGGGAGGAGGAAGGGCACTCCATACTGAGATATGCTGAAGACCAGAGGAGTGCAGCTGGATGGGAGGGAAATGACTATCCTGGGCTTTGTTGTTGTTGTTTAGTTGATTGGTAGCAAGTGGCTCTTTGTGATACTATTCGGGGTTTTCTTGGCAAAGATACTGGAGTAGTTTGCCATTTCCTTCTCTACCTCATTTTATAAGTGAGGAAACTAAGGCAAACAGGATTGAGTGACTTGCCTAGAGTCACACACAAGTGTTTGAGGTCAGATTTGACCTCAGGTCTTCCTGATCCCAGGGCTGGACCCCCATCCACTGCTCCACTTAGCACTCTCCTTAAATGAAGAATCTGGGTGAAGCTCTCCACTCTCTACTTCGGTCCTTCGATGGAGAGAGGATCCCCATGGGTAGGGAGTGCTGAGGAGGTGTGAGTTTCAGAGCTGATGTGGTCTTGTAGGATAATAAATTTTTGGAGACTATGATGAGGACTAAGAGGTCTTCAGGTCACATACTATAGATGGACAATGAACTAAGCCTGACACCGAGCAGGAAGAGATTGGGCTAGATTGTATTTGAAAAAGTGTGCAGGAATTTCATCGTCTCTAAGCTGTTCACTGTCATGAGAACCTATCTCTTTAACATCCACGTTCTCCCAGGGATGCTATATGGTTGTGAATCATGATCATGGAAGAAACCAAATCACAGCTGAAGCAAAGGGCACCAGAAAGACCCTGGAGGGTAAAAGTGGGCTGAGACAACAAGAGGGATATATTGCATAAACTGTGGTATGAAAGATAACATCAAGAACAGCATGACAAGGAAAGGAAGTAGGTTGTATAGGTTATGTAGCAAGGATGAGAGATGACTAATGGAAAGCTTGAATGCAACACTGAGGACTGAAAAAGAACCAAAAGAAGTCATCTCAGGTCAGGATGATCCTTGAAGATTACTGGGAAAACATAGATATATGTTATACTGAAAGATGAAAGGTGGTAGGAATGAGGAAGGGTGCTGTGGTATATCAGTGGAAGGAGTTTTCACACTGGTGAGAACACATATCAATTGAAGTATCTATGTTTTTTGTGGATTTTTTTGGTGGGGCAATAAGGGTTAAGTGACTTGCCCAGGGTCACACAGCTAGTAAGTGTCAAGTATCTGAGGTCAGATTTGAACTCAGGTCCTCCTGAATCCAGGGCCAGTGCTTTATCCATTGAACCACCTAGCTGCCCCAGTATCTATTTATTTCATGGATAGATAAGGTAGTGAGGGAGGGGAACTTGGGATCAGACTAATTCTGAATAACCAAGTATTTGGCATAATTTAGAGACAATAAAAAGATGCCTAAATCTGTTGATCTCACTTAGAGGTCTCTTTTCTCAGTCTCAGCAATCTGAGGAGTAGCCAATTATTTATTGTCCCCAACAGGAACTGTTGTTGTTTGTCCTTCCTTTTGAAGAAAACCAATGAGCTCATAGGGTGATATCTTGACATGTGAGTGAATTGGATTTAAGTGAAGCAAAACTGACAAAGAATCATCCTTACTTTTTTTTTCATAGGTGTCAAAGTCCAGTGGCAAGACAAAAGTCAGGACGACTAGTGAAATTTCAAATAAATGAAATTTGGATATTGGAGAACTTCCTGTAGAATATTTTATGAATGCAGTGTTTTTGTCTCTATTTTTGAAATCATGGTTGAAAAACTATATGTTTTGTTTATTTTTTTCTATTTATAAAATGGTGTTCATTGCCAAGAGCCCTTGGCATATGGGCAACAAACAAGTATTTTGTATATATTCATGTGTTTATCTATACGTGTAACTATAGATTCATGGGTACACACACACAAACCCTTCTGGAAGCATTGTACCCATAAGAGTAGAAGATTTACTGGCTGAGCCATCCAAATGTGTCTGCAGCCCATCAGACACAGGGTAGTAGGGATAGGGGGAGGAAGGAGAGGGTTTCAGGTTGCTGTTGGGAGCTGAGTTGCATAGGGTTAGGCAGCTTTTTGTCCTTCCTGTCTCTATCTGCTGTTGAATATAGCCCTGCAGGCCATGTTTGAATTATATGCTACTATGTCAAAATATTCTGAAATACTTTCATCTACTGTTGCCTCTTTAAAGATTTTTTTCTTTTATATACTGAATGAATGCTGCATTATGCTTGTGATCTAAACTTGGAAAGCTAATTTTATGTATCTGTATAGTCTGACTCTATTCCAAGTCTGCAGCTTATGTCTCTTTTACTGTGCAGAAAGATTAAATTACTATAATGTATCTGATATAGCAATTTAATTCCTAACGCTTGTTAACAGCAACAACAACAATTGGTGGTAGAGGCAATTTATCTCAGTATTAAACAAATCACATAGTGTGTTCCAATGAGTTGGGATAAGTATATGAGCATGTTTTGGAAAAGTGAAGGACCCAGAAAGAGCAGAAGACATAACCCCTGCTCTTCAGAAGCTTATAATTCGAAGAGACAAGAGAGGGCAGTAGAAAGAACATTGAATCTGGTATTAAGAGGATAGGAGTTCAGAATTTTGCTATTTGTTATCTGAACATAACCCCTCTGCTGGTCAAAGTTAGATAATTTGTTCTTGAAGGACAGCACAGCTTATTGGGGTATGACTGCTGTTCTGATGGCTCCTTCCTCTTGGCCATTCAGTCGTCCTCTCAAAGCCTTACCTCTCTCAACTGCTTCCCTTAAAATCCTTTAATCATCTGAGGAAGTCCCTTATTTTTAAAAAAATTTTATAAAAGTATTTTGTTATTTTTTAGTTACTTCCAAGCATCTACACACTACTGAAACACCACATGCAAGACAGGCACATTCCTCAAGACCTACTCTATGGCGAGTTAGCCTCAGGCCAAAGACCTGCTGGACTCCCCCAGCTTTGCTACAGAGATGTATGCAAGCGAGACTTGAGGGCTCTGGGAATAGATATCGGCAGCTGGGAGGAGATGGCTAAGGACCAAGCCCGATGGAGTTCAGTACTCAGGAGCAGCTTGCGGGCAGCCGAGATGGGCCTTCAAGCTTGGGAGGAAGAAAAACGAATGAGACGTAGGAACCGGGCAACAGAGAGCGCAGTTTTCTAATGTCCTCATTGGGCAGGAGCTTCGGCTCCCGTATTGGACTGCACAGCCACACTGTGGCCTGTGGCTCTTCAAGGCGATGATCCATGGTCGGCGACTGGTGGAAGCCTACTAGTACTAGTACTAGTACTAGTACTACTACTACATGTAGAGATAGTTTTCAACATATATTTTTATAAGATTTCTAGTTTCAAATGTTCCTTCCTCCCCCCTCTCCAAGACAGCAGAGGAAGTCCCTTATTTATTCATGCAGCAGCTGGGTTCAGCATTCTCTCAGCCAATCAGGAGTCATGTTCCTCTCTGCTTCCCACCCCACCCCTCCAACCAACCCCTCCTCACCACTGGCAAAGGTCTTTAGGGCAAACTCCCCAACCCATTTTGGTGTAGAAGATATGTGTGCCTGTTGTTTTCCCTTACAGAATGCAAGCTATTTGAAAGAAGGGACACTTTCATTTTTGTCTTTGTATTCCTAATCTTTGGAACTGTGCCTGGCATATATTAGGTACTTAATATATGTTTGTTGGGTTGACATTTTAGTCCATTCCTCTTATTCTACAGGAGATAGCTGAGACCCAGAATGAAGTGACTTACCTAAGATCATACAATCAATCAACCAACAAGAATTTATTGTGCTTACTATTTGCCAGGCATTATTCTAAGCCCTAGAGGATACCAAAAACAACAACAACAACAACAACAAAAAACCCCACCCAGTCTTCCCACTGTCTTCTGTCTGTTAATTACTTCCTATTTATCTTGTATAAAGCTTGTTTATATATAACTGCATGTCGTCTCCCTCATTAGACTGTAAGCTCCTCAAGGGTAGGAACTGTCTTTTGCCTCTGTTTGAATCTCCAGTGTTTATCGCAGTAGCTGTCACATAATAGGCACATAATAAATGTTTCCTGATTGACTGCTTGATAGTAGCAGCTGGGGTGATGCCTCTTGGAGGAAGTAGCACTTGAGCTTAACAAGTGTAGGGGCCAAGTCCCTACTTCTTAATAAATGCTCATTGATTGATCAACACCTGGTGAGTGGTCAGTCCACCTTTACTTGAAGACCTCCAGTGAGAAGGAATCTGCTACTTCCTGAGGTAGTCTTTTCCACTTTTGGACTGTGATAATTGCTAGGGAATTTCCCTTAAAAGCTTAAATTTGCCTCTTCTCAACTTTCAGCCATTGTTCCTCGTTCTGCACTCTGGTACAAAGCAGAACACATTTAATCCCTCTTTCATGTGAGACCCTTTCAAATACTTGAAGACAGGTGTCTTGACACTCCTAAGTTTTCCATTCTTCACAAAAATGTCCCTTCA
This sequence comes from Dromiciops gliroides, assembly GCF_019393635.1. Lineage (NCBI taxonomy): Eukaryota > Metazoa > Chordata > Mammalia > Microbiotheria > Microbiotheriidae > Dromiciops > Dromiciops gliroides. Next base: position 142,629,972 of record NC_057861.1, read on the forward strand.
GTTGATCCTCATCTGGCATCTTCGTCTTGAGGTTCTTTTGGATTCTGATTGCCCTCTTCTGTTTGTTCTATAGCAATCAATTTCCTTTCTATGTATTCCTTTCCTGGTGCCCAGGACTGAACCCAGTGTGTTATGTTACCTCAAATAGGCTCCTTTTGCTCCTTGAACAACTTTGTATCCTATTACTACTGACTCTTTTTCTTATTTTTCCTAATGTTCCAAAGATTCTCTTCTTTCTTATCTCCCCCAATTCCAATACAGCGAAAAGGTTGTTTTAAACCTTTTTTTTTTTAAAGATCTGAATTCAAATCCTGACTCAACTATTTAGGACTTGTAAAACCTTGGGCAAATCACTCTCTGGGGCTCAATTTCCTAATCTATAAAATAAGGAAGTTGAATTTAGTGATCTCTAAGATTTCTTCCTGCTCTAGGGGACTGGCCAGGGAAGGTCTCTAGAAGATCTGACTGCTATTAATTCTTCTGGTGGCTTGGTGAGCCAGTTTAAGGGGGTTTTCCCCTTCTCAATTCAAAGCGTACACAAGTATTTTCTGTCTCCTGTTGGCTTACTTATAAAAAAGAAACTTTAATTGGCTTCTGAGTAAGAATTAAGTATGTATTTGAGAGGTTTGAAAAGACAAAAATCCTTCTCTCCCTTTCCTGATTGTGAATCAAAAACCGCTACTGGCCTCTGGGGTTTAGATGAATGAATATCTCTGAGCTATCTCTGATGGACCAGATCATGATTTTGTGAACTTTGAAAAGTTAGAAGAGACATCAGAAATCTAGTAATTATAGTTGGTAACTGAATACACCTCAGCAACACCTGAGCCTCAGCAACCAAGTCTAGTAAGGAGTCAGCACCAAGGAACAGCCTGTTTGACTGAGTCCATCAGTGAATCAAGCCCGTGCCTGAATTACCATGACTTGCAAGCAAGAGAGCAACTCATCCAATGATGTTATAATAGCCAAGGGTGAACTTGGTAGGGGTAATGCTTTGTTTTTGTTGAGGTGTATCTAACTCTTCATAACCCCATTGGAGGTTTTCTTGGCAAAGATACTGGAATGGTTTGCTATTTCCTTCTCCAGATCATTTTACATATGAGGAAACTGAGGCAAACAGGGGTAAGTGACTTGCCAGAGTCATTTACTACACCACATTATAAGAATTTAAACTCTTCCCCCATACACCAGATGACCTATCTTCTCCCTTTAATAAGACTTTCATTGAGAGACTAATAATTGAAAAGTTACTCTCCAGAATTCCCTTATCTTCCCTTCTCCATTCATCAAAATTTCTTAGCACCCCCTTCCAACTTCTCTTCCTTTCCACTGGGCTTAGAAAAAGAGGCATCCCTGCTCCTCATTAAGGCTAATCTTTCTTGATCTGAAGCCTTGATATAATTCTCTCCTATGAACTCCAGCATAAATGAATGAGTGAATGAATGAATGAAAGAAAGAAAATTTATTGAGCCCTTACAATATGCTAGACCATGTGCTAAGTGCCAGTGGATAAAGTATTAGATAAGGAGTCAGAAAGACCTGAGTTAAAATCTGGCCTCAAATACTTACTAGCTATATGATTCTGGACAAGTCACTTAACTGCTGTCTTTCTCCATTTTCTCATCTGTAAAATAGGAATAATAATGATAATAGCACCTACCTCTTTGGGTTGTTGTGAGAATAAAATGAGGTAATATTGTAAAGTGCTTTATAAACTTTAAATTGCTATATAAATGCTAACTTCTATCTGAAAAGGGAGGTACTCCTTGCCATGAAGGATCTTACATTCTTCTAGGGGAAGGCAACACAAATAGGGGAATGATGACTGGAGAAGGGAATTTTGACCTGGGGAGTAGCAAAAATGCTAAGTTTATGTATAGGGCAGTAAGTTAACAATCTTTTTCTGGAAGTAATGATACTATTTATTTGATTACTGTGTCCAGATGGCACAGCCAGACAGGTGGCAAGATGGCCTGGGAGAATGACAGGATGAGATGTGAAGGGGATCATGCCTAGAACCAGCTAGCAGATATCTTGGGCTAAGTTACCTTATTTGCCCTCTGTCAACAACCAGCCAGGCTAGATCCCAGGGTAGAGTAGGGAAAACTCCAAAGGTGGGTGTAAAAACTTCCCCAATGACTGTGTATTCTAGACGTCCAGGGTACTGATAAGTCCTGAAATCCATGAAGTATGGAGAATGCTGGTGCAATTGGGGAGAAGCAAGGCAGTGGCACCAGAAAGGTGGCAATATAATGGGTATAAGGATAGATGAGAAGTGATATCAAGGTGAAGCGTGGTCTGTTGTCTAGGGCCAGCTAACAGATATAGTGGGCTAAGTAGACCATGTCCCAAGAGTCATCCTTTCTCTCATATAGCTCCATATTTTTTTTTACCAGTTTTTTTTCCATCTACCTAAAAATATACTCAGGGGGCTACATTCCTATAAAATTCCTATTCCTATGGCTAACTTAGCTAACTCTTGCCATCTTTCTTATCGCCTTTGCTAAATGTATTGAAATATTTGACTATGCTTGACTATGCCCACTTATTCATTATTCTCTTCCTGAATTCTGTCTTTCAGCCCCACTCCTCTATTGAAATTGCTTTCTCAAAGATCACAAAGTCTAGTAGCCTTTTCCTCCATGATCTCTCTACTACATTTGGCCACTCCACTGCTCCTGGGTATTTTCTTCTCCATTGGCTTTAAAGACCATATATTCTCATGTTTCTTCTTCTCTAAGGGTCTCTGTCTTTCCCCTTTTCTGGTTCTTCATCCTATTCCTGACCTCATAATGTGAATGATCCCAAAGCTTTGTCATTCTCTCTTCTATTTTTATGTGCTCTCTCTTAGCAATCTTGAGTACCAGCTCTGTGCAAGCAACTTTCAAATCTGTAAGTCCAGACCTCATTTCTCTTTTGAGTAGCAGATTTCCACCTTCTGCTGCCTTTTGAAATCTCTCCAGGGGTGTTCTGCCAGCATCTCCAATAAAACATGACCTTATTATTTTTCCTTGTAATCCAGGGGTGTCAAGTACTCTGTGGGCCAACCACAACTGCAGTCAGTAACACTCCTAGAGTAAAAGGCCTGAATCAGATATAAATATAAATTGCAAAACATTTAACAAAGTAAATACAAATATAACAGAACATAGATAATGTTAATATATGGTTTTCTAAGTCAATATATGGCTCATAGGTTTGTAAGATTTAGTGTTTCCACCCCTCCCCCCTTTTTAAAATTTGAGTTTGACCTTACTGCTATAAACTTGCTTCTTTTGACTTACTATTTTCATGGGTGGCCTTCATTCAGCCTCCCATGTTAGAAACTTTGGGGTTATCTTTGAGTCTTCTTTCTTCTTTATCTCTAATATCCAATGTTTCATGAAGTCCTAATCTCTGCTTCATTACATCCCTTCCTCCCTACTACATTGTCTTCATTGCTTCTTGTGTATACCGTTGCAATAGCTTCCTAGCACCTGGCACATAGTAGGTGTTTAATAAATGCTTGTTCCCTCCCCTTGCCTCTTTCACTTTTTTCTGTACCTTCTATTCCAATCTGTTCTTCATACCACTGCAAGAATCATTCTTATGCACAAATCTAGTCACACAATTTATCTGCTCAATAATTTTCAGGGTTTCCTATCACCTCATGAGTAGAACTCCTTTGGGATTCAAATTCTTTCACAGTCTGGTATTATTCTACCTTTCCCGACTCCTCATACTACTATTCTCCACACATGCCACACTCCTAGTGAACTGGTTTACTTTGTCCCATGAACATGCCTTGTTACCCTCCTGTTTCTGTGCTTTTGTTCACAGGTTTCTTGACCATCCTTTAAAGCCTAATTCAAGTGAAACCTTCCTCAGGAAGCCTTTCATGATCAATACTAGTGGTTGGTCAGTAAAGACCTTTCCCTTTGGATAGCCCTTTGCTGTGTAAGTCTTTAATACAACCATAATGTATTATTATATATTATCATTGCCTGGGTCTGTGTCTTATCTCTATACTGAACCATAAGCATCCCCATGTGGATAGCAATTACATTTTATCTAAATTATTGAGATGCTCCTTGGAGCCTAGCTCAGTGCCCTATATAGAAAAGACATCTTTAAAATATTTGTTGGATGAATGAATGAGACACTGTCTCTGAATTCATGGAGCTTACAATCAATAGGCATTTTGAGTTTAGATGACAGATGGAAATATGAATTGATCAGACTAAAGTCTATGTGAGAAGTCAGGTGTAGATTTGGGAGCTACTGGTAAAAAGGGAGGAGTGTACTGGAGCCAGCTTAACCTGCTGGGGAAGGATTGTTAAACTTTCAGTCTATGCATTTACATCTAAGAAATCCAGCAAATGTTACAAATCAGGGCTTGATTGTTTTGTTGATTGTCTAGACTTAAGAAAATGATGGGAAAATGTTAATAATGAAAATTAAACTTATGTCCTGTGTCTCCCCCCCCCCCACTGGAAAGCTAGTTGTTAAACATTTACCAGCACACCCCTACATAGAGGTGATAATTGAAGCCATGAGACAATGTTAGTTTGTGGAGGGAAAGAGTGTGCAGACAACAGAGCAGAGAGCCAAGGACTGAGTCTTGGGTAATATAGTTGGAGACAGGAGGAGAAAGAGGAGCCAGCAAAATTATATTGTGAGACTAGGACAATAAAGTGGTAACAAATGAAGATTTTATTTATTTTCCTTCCTGTAAAGAAAGTCTATTTTGGTGCTGTGGAAAGAATAAAGAAAATGAGGGCTGGTAAGATTTTTAGGCTGAGGATCTGATCAGCAGCATATTAGTCATACCCCTCACTCGTGGGCTGTGTCTATACAAGTTCAGTCAGATCGGACAGGACCAAAACAGTCCATCTGTATCATAGGTTATGGTTTGCATAGGCAAGTGTCCCAAGGTGGTATGGATTTGGAAATATCAATCCTGTAGCTCTTAGTCACTATGATGGCTTGAGGCAAATTGGACGGACTTGAATTTTTAAGTTCTGTGACCAATTAGCTCAAGTCACACAAATTCAACTTTCAGTTTCCAGTAGGTAGATAGCAACCATAAATACTCACTAAAATGTCAAAATATGTTCATCTTCTTTTTCCTTTACCTGAACATTTCCCTCTCCCTATATCACCCCTCTTCTCATACCTTCATAGTATCCCCATCTGAGTCAACCTGACTTCCTTCCAAAGGCAATTCTGGACCCCATTCTCTGAAACTATCTTCTCTTCTATCATCCTCCCAATCAAAACCTGCACTCAGCAAGCTATTTGGCTCCTTAAAAGGAGCTGAGAAATTAATTTTCACTAAGGTGAAAAAGACTAATACCTACTTAATGGATTGTCTGCATTTTAATAAGAGATGTCTTAACCTAGGGTTGGAATTTCAGGCTGCAGTGAAAACTTGGTAAGAGAGATATATGGAGATGCTTCCATTGCTCTTAAATCACAAATGGATGCAAATGCTTACTCCACCTATGTATTTCTGTAAGGCTGGCTTTGGCATCCAACTTGGGTTATGGATAGAAGGAAAGGATTCTCCCTTCTCTCCCTTGTAGACTTTGTTTCTTAAGCCTTTCAGTAGGGAAGGATCAAATTTGACAGATACAAAGGGGTTCATCCCTTCCCTGGGTTCCATTTCTTTCATCTCTGTGTAGTATGGCACAGTCTGCCAACTGGAAATCTTTTAATAGCATAGCTTACCATTTTGCTCCTGTTTACTTTTACTACTGTTTATGTTGAAGGCTAGGGAAAAATATCATATGAATGCATATATATATGTATACACATACATATACACACATACATGTATATGTATGTATGTATGTTTCACATCATTTCATTAAAAAAAACAGGCAAACCAAATAACAGAGAGAAGAGACATAACACCAACATGCTCTGGCCATTATGCTATTGTTGAATTGCATATAATCCATAGGATCTCCAAAAACTATTAAACCTCATCAAGAGTTAATCTGTAAGAAACAGAGGGACACAAAATGGTTAGTGTGGTACATATGGAATATTATGAGTATAGGCTAGAAGTTAGTGTCATAAGATTAAAAAAGAACAACAACCAACGACACCTGGTTTTTCTTAAACCTTTTTTTTCTTTTTCTTTTTCTTTTTCTTTTCCTTTTTCAGGGAATTCTTCGGAAGTGAACACAATCTCTGTTTCTCCTGGGGGCTGCACAGTCTCTGGCCTGGACAACAGCTGCACCATGTGGTGATGAGTTGTAAAGAACTGGACAGCACATGTGTGTGGTGGCTGTCCCAGCTTTGGAAGATAGTAGCCATTCAAAGATGACACCTTTAAGAACCTTAGGGAACATTCTGCCTGTAAGGAACTTGTTTAAACTCTCAGGTCTGATGCTTTACAAGGGCCCCTTCAGGCAAAGAAATCACTGTGGGCTGGCTTCCTGGCTTTAGATCTAGGTATGATGATGGTGGTGGTGGTGGCAAAGATGACGAGAATGACAACAACAATAATAACAAAAAGGTTTGCTTTAAGGTTTGCAAACACTTTATAGGATCATTTGATAAGATGAAAGAACCTGGGTGAAATAACTTGCAAACTAAGCTGGGGGGAGGGGGCAAGTTACTGGAGTTAATAACTCAAACTCAAGGCTAAGACCATAAAGCTAGATTATTCTTGGGTTCAAAGACAAACTAAACACAGACCTGACTTAAGTTGGAAAGACATTGAAGTACGACATATGTTCACCAAGTTGATGCCCTAAAAAAATCCTCCATATTGAAAAAGAGCACTGGCTATGTTATAAAGGGATTTCCCCCCTTCTCCATTGATTCTATCTACTGGTTTAGTTGCTATATTAGGAAAAACTGGGGCAGCTAGATGGTGCAGTGAATAGAGCACCGGCCCTGGATTCAGGAGTACCTGAGTTCAAATCCAGCCTCAGACACTTAACACTTACTAGCTGTGTGACCCTGGGCAAGTCACTTAACCCCAATTGCCTTACTAAAACAAAACAAAACAAAACAACAAAAAAAAAACACCAAGGCTATGAGAAGGGATCAGTGTTTTAAAAGGTGGAAAGGAGTGGTTATGGTAAACATAGTATTTAAGGCTTATTTTCCTCACAACCAATCTGAGTAGGTAGAATAAATACGCAATATGTAAATCTCCAAATTTAGAGAAGGAAACTGAGGCTTTGAGAGTGAATCAAGTCAACAAGCATGGGTGAAGTACTTACTGTATGTCAGGCATTAGGGATACAACAGCAAAAGTCAAGCAGTAGAGGTCCTTAATGTGCTTTTATTCTTTTTTTGTTTTTTGGGTGGGATAATCAGGGTTAAGTGACTTACCCAGGGTCACACAGCTAGTAAGTGTCAAGTGTCTGAGGCCGGATTTGAACTCAGGTACTTCTGAATCCAGGGCCGGTGCTTTATCCACTGCGCCACCTAGCTGTGCCCTACGTGCTTGTATTCTTAAAAAGGACAAAAAACATTGTTACGGGTCTTTACAAGACATTTGACCCCTTCTATGGGTCTATACAAAAGAACTAGGAAATAGTTACAAACTAACCTTAGAGAGAAAACATTAGCAGCTCATGGAAGCTAGGAAAGACCTCATGCAGAGGGTTACCTTTAAGATAAAAGGAAAGCAGGAATTCCAAGAGACAGAAGTGAGGAGGGAGAGCATTCAAAGCATGGAGATACTCAGCTCACAGTGACAGAGAAGAGGGAGAAATCTTCATCTGTGAAGAATAGAAAGTAGTGGGGCAGCTAGGTGGTACAATGAATAAAACAGATGCTCAGAAGGACCTTCGTTCAAATGTAGACAGAGACAGAGAGGGAGAGACAGAGACAGAGAGGGAGGGACGGAAAGGGAGGAAGGGAGAGAGCGAGAGTGAGAGCAAGAGAGAGAGAGAGAGAGAGAGAGAGAGAGAGAGAGAGAGAGAGAGAGAGAGAGAGAGAGAGAGAGAGAGCGTGAGTGCACCAGGTTGTAAAAAAGTTTTATTTGACAAAGAGAGGAGTTACTTTGGAGTTAATCAGGAACCACTGGGATTTATCGAACAGGGTGTTAGCATTGTCAGGCTTGTGTCTTAGGAAAAATCACTTTGGTGGCTGTGTGAAGGATGTTTGGGAGTGGAGAGAAACTGGAGGCAGGGAGATCAATTAGGATACTGCTATTGCAGTAGGCCAGGCAGCAGGTAAGAAGGGCTTGGACCAGCTATATTAGTGGAAAGGAGAGGACAGATTTAGAGAAACATTGTGGAAATAGAAATCACAATGTTTAGCAACTGTTGGATATGGGGGGATGTATGCATGTGGGGAACTCAGGATGACACTGAGGTGGTTACAATAACTACTGGAGCTAAGGAAGGAAACAACCATTTATTAAGGGACCTAACATGCTATTTGCCTCAGTTCTTCATCCGTAAAAATGGAGACATACTAGAGAAGAAAATGACAAATCACTCCAAAGTTTTTGTCAAGAAAACCCCATTGGCAAAGTCCATGGGGTCATGTAGAGTCAGACACAACTGAATGACAGGACAACAACTTGTTTTAAGCATTGTGCCTAGCACAATGTGCTTTATAAATATCATATTTGATTGTTACCACAACCCTGGGAGGTAGGTGCTATTATTATCCCCTTTTTACAATTGAGGAAACCGAGGCTGAAAGAAGCTAGGTGACTTGCTAGTAAGTGTCTAAGGCAGTGTTTGAACTTAGATCTCCCTTACTCCAGGTCCAGCTCCCTATCCGCTACACTATCTAACTACCTAGGACTCCAACTCTACTGTTCTTTTCTTCCATTCATATACTACTTGTAAGGGTTTTATGATTCTTTTAAAACATTAAATAGATCGGTGCATCTGGGCATGGCTGTTGGCTTCTAAACAGCCAAAGTCCATTTTGAGTATTTTGTCGCAATCCATCCTCACTTGCTACCATGTAAATAACAGAAGAGAAAAGTGTGGAACTATGTGGGTTCTTACTTGTAACAAGTTAGCCTAAGGCTTTTGGCCATGCCCTAGTCTTACAGGCTAGCTTTCATCATCAACTAAAGGAGAAAGGAAAGGGAAGCCAACACAGGGGATGAAGACCTGAGATTAAATCTGAAAAGAGGCAATGCAGAGGAAAGGGCAAGGTGAGAGAGAGGAGGCAATAAGAAAACATCATCTATATGAATCAAAAGTAAGCAGAAACCCCTGATTTTCTTCAGTTTCAATTACTAAAAGAGATAGTGAAATTGGGAAAGAACAGTGGATCTGGGAATGGTGGAACTGGATACATGTCTTCTCTGCTATTAACCGTGTGACTTTAAGAAAGCTATTTTTCCTCTCTGAGTCCCTCCTCATCCATAAAATTAGGGGTGTAGATTCACATTCCTTGTTTCCTTCAAAATTTCGCTAAAATGCTACTTTCTACATGAAACCTTTCCTGACCCCCACCCCTGGATATGCCCCCTTAAATTGTTGTTGTTCAGTTGTATCCAACCCTTCATGTACTTGTGAACCACAACATTCCAGTACTGTCCATGGGGTTGTCTTGGCAAAGATGCAGAAGTGGTTTGCCATTTTCTTCTCCAGTGGATTAAGGCAAACAGAGGCTAAGTGACTTGTAATTAATTACTAAGTGTCTGAGGTCACATTCGAACTCAAGGTCCAGAACTCTCTTCACTGATCAATCTAAGTGTTTTGCTCCCCTTAATTACTGTGTATTTATTTTGTATATAATTAAAGATGTACTTGTTGTCTATCCCCCCCCCATTTCCCTATAGAATGTTAAGTTTCTAAAGGGCAGGAATTGTTTGGTTTTTTTCTTTGTATCCTCAGTACCTAGCATAGTGCTTGATGCATAGAAGGTCCTTATTAAATGCTTGTTGATTAATAGATAATCCCTAAGGTACCCTCACTTCAACAGGAATTTATTAGGCATCTAATAAATGTAAGGCCCCTCCCAACTCAAAATAGTAACTATTGTCACTTTGTCCTCCTGCCCTTTGGAGACCTATCATACCAAGGGTTTCTTTTGAGGTGGGGCTGGTGGGGAAGAGAGCATTGGGAGGAGGACACCAACTTCGTTGGTTCCACTGGTGAGGAAGCTCTATCAATGCAAATCACCAACTGTTCCAAAATTTAAAGAGTTTTAGATAGTTGTCTGAAGGTACTGTGAAGTTAAGGCACTTCTCTGGGGTCATACAACTAAAAGAAGTCAGAGACTGGACTTGAACCAAGGTCTCCCTAGTTTTGATTCTGTTATGCTTTGCTGCCTCTCAGGATTCTAAATTACTTTGCCTACATCTGTTTCCTCCTGAATCTTTCCTTTCTCATGACTTACTCTGATTAAGAAGGCCTCCTGTTTGTCTATAATCCAGGCTATTAAAACTACTAATCTTGCTAGTTGATTTAGTTGGTTTGGTAGGTACTAAAATAATTATGTAAGGGAAGTTGATCTGGGATCCCAGAACAATTTATTGAGTTTCTTAATCAACTTGATGAGATTACAGATTGTAGATTGATTATGATTGGCCCCCAGAGAGTTGAGCTGCTTCCAAGATGGTTGGTGACTGAGTGAGCCAAGGGGAGAAATAAACATATACTTTGAGGCAACTAAGAGAAGAAATCCTGAGAGTGGACTTTCTGCCCTGGGTATAATTATGATGATAATCCCAAATTCTGGAGTTCCCCAAGAGTAGAGTTTTAGCACTAGCATCCCAGAGAGAGATTTCCTATGCTGCTTTTTTTCTTGGGAAAGAAGATCAGAAATGTGGTCTTTGTAGCTGGAGGATGGGAATCATATGGGGGCGGGGAGTCGTGTGGAGATATGGACAAGGAGATCTGGACCTTGCCAACCCTTTCTGCTATTGCTATGAGTTACTTTGACATTAAAGTAACAAGAAAGGGACTAATTGTTCAATGACACCCCATCTTCCCAAATGAAAAAATATTTGTAAAGTGCTTAGTACAATACCTGACACCGTTATTGTTGTTGTTGTTGTTGTTGTTGTTCAGTTGTTTCAGTCTTGTCTGACTCTTCATGATTCTAGTTGAGATTTTCTTGGCAAAGATACAGGAGTGGTTTGCCATTTCCTTCTCCAGCTCATTTTACAGATGAGGAAACTGAGGTAAAGAGGGTTAAGTGACTTGCCCAGGGTCACACAGCAAGCAAGTGTCTGAGGCCAGATTTTGAATTTAGAATGATGAGTTTTCCTGACTTAAGGCCCAGTATTCCATCCACTCTACCACCTGGCTGCCCACGTAGCACATAATAGTACTTGGTAAATGCTGGTTTCTTTCCTTTTAGTCTTACCTTGCTGGGGCAGTCTAATGGCCTGAGTGCCTTATGTATTCCTGAGTCTGATCATGGCTTTGTCTTTCGCATTTTGTGAACTTTCTGTGGGGGTAAAATAAAGGCTGTCCCATACCTAATACTGTACTGTACTATATTGTACATACTCATACTGTACAGGAATTGGGAATCCTCTTATTCACACTGGGAGAAACTAGATACAAGCTATACCTAAGTTGTAGTTTAGAGATTTACACTCTGGCATGGGCTTAATGAGCTAAAAAGAAAAATAGATTCTTTGGGGTTTCCCCAAGATGTATCCTGGTCTCCCTGAGTCAGAATTCTGGAAGAAGGAAACAGATAGGAGTCATTACAAGTACAAGCAAGTAACTACATTTGATTCCTCCCAATTTCATCACGGACCACAGAAATTGTTAATCTAAAGTGTGAAAGAGAAGTCTTGGACACCAATGATGAAGTACTCTCACATACTCCTTCCTGACATACATAGTCACAGCCCAAGTGTTTAGTATAGTCAACAAAGGAAATCCCAAAGGCCCTGATGGCAGATATAGATCCAGAAATTTGGAATTAAGCTGAGTGTGTGAGTGTGTGTGTGTGAGGGGGGTGGTAGTGGTGTTGGTGGCAGCAGTGGTGGTAATCTTCATTTGTTTCTCTAGCACCTACCCCAGTGCCTCTCACATAATAGGCATTTAATAAATACTTATTGAGTGACTGATTTGCTAAAATGGCCATTTGTCAACAGTGTAAAACTTCTGCTTTCACTGTCAATTTGATCTCATTTAAAAATTGGAAGTCAGTGAAGAGCATTCTGGGAAATGTAGTCCCCCCCCCCTTTTCTTACATAAATCCTTTGAGAGAGAAGGACATTCTGGGAACTGTCTCCCCAGAGGGGCCTGAAGTTTTCCAGGGCTCCCTGTGTCTTGGCGTGACTGCTGAAAGGGAGCTGTTCATGCCATAGCCAGGAACAGGGGCCCTGCCTGAACAGCTGAAGGCTGCTGCCGTTGTTGCTTCTGCGTTTTATCTCCGTTTGTTTGTTTGTTCTACTTGCTGAGCCCTGGCTTTCAAAGGCTCTTGTTCTCTAATTCGAGACTGACTTTATAATTAGACCTGAAAAGGAGCCATTCCCAGGCAATCAATCCCCTTATATAACTGTGACAGATTATGCCTTGCTCATGTCCTGTTTGGGTGAATGCATCTGAGAGCGCCGCCACACTCAGGCTCTGTTTTCAGTTATGTGGGGCTGGTCTTTCTCAGGGTAGGGGCAAAGACAGGCTGAATTCTGCCCCTGGGAACCATGTGTGGATGAGCAGAAGATGCTGGCAGATCACTCTTCTCCAGGCAATAAAACTCCAGGCTGCTTTATGTGGTTAAACCCACCTGGCCCAAGTTTTCCTTTCCTGCCTAAGGAAAAGACTTAACCAGTGGCATAAAGCATATGGTGGGCCCCAAAGACTCTGCATGGAGATTACATTAAAAAACTTTTTTTATTGTGTTAATGTGGAATTCTCCCTTCTGGACTCTATATAATTAATGTCTCAGAAAAGTCCAGCATATATAGAAAAGTTAGCATCAGAAAAAGGTTTCTCTCTCTCTCTCTCTCTCTCTCTCTCTCTCTCTTTCTCTCTCTCTCTCTCTCTGGGCAGGGCAATAGGTGTTAAGTGACTTGCCCAGGGTCACACAGCTAGTAAGTGTCAAGTGTCTGAGGCTGGATTTGAACTCAGGTTCTCCTGAATTCAGGGCCTGTGCTTTATCCACTGTGCCACCTAGATGCCCCCAAAAGGTTTCTTTTCAATTAAGAAGTTAATTGCTTTATTTTCCACCTGCTCTAGGCAGAAAGTTCCCAAAAGACTGTTTAGAGATTATGTTGTTGAGCCGTTTCATTTTTGAGATGAAAAAACTGAAGCCCATAGAGGAAAGGTGACTCGCTAAGTGCTCAAACAGTCTAAATGTTGGAGTAAACATTTGAAATCAGATTTTCTCATTATAATCTGTGGGCTCTTTCCTCTGCAGTTTTCTATGTTGGGGTCATATTTAGTGACTCACTAATGGAGGAGGAACTATGAAGTTATTAAGCATATTAATATTCAATTAATATTAAGCTTGTTAAGGATACTAATAGGGGTCAATGGACTGGAAGGGATTCTTTGTAAAATCTTTCTTAGATACCCAGCATTTGACCTTCTGATTTGTCTCACAAGACTAATTCATTTTTATCTTATAGCCAGGGCAAACCAAGGCATTACATTAGAGTCTAATAATTAGAGTCATCCAGAAGTGGAATAGGCTGCCTTAAAAGGTAATGGGTTAAAAAAAAAAAAGGTAATAGGTTGGGGTTGGAGCCAAGATGGTGGAGGAAGGGCTGTAACTTTTGGAACTCCCCATGTGATATGTCCACATATGGCCAAATAATGCCATAAGACAATTCCTGGAGCAGCAGAACCCACAAAAAAACAGAGTGAGATCATGTTTGAGCCAAAGATGGTTTAAAAGGGTGGCTGGGAAGGTCTGCTGTACTGGGCTGAGAGGGGAGCACAGCCATGCTGTGCAGATCCAGCCCCAGGCAGGCCTTGCCTCCAGGGCTTCTGAATCATCAATGTCAGTGGATACTTCTGGAACTCAGCTCACAGACCAGTGAAAGGGTCCAGTGGTTGGCCTGGGAGGAGATAGCAAGGGTCTCTGTTGGATTTGAGGCAGAGTGCTGTTGTGTTGCCCATTTTTGGAACCAGGAAGCAGACTTGAGTGGCAGCAGCCCAGTGGGGGAGGGGCACAGGTATGCAAAGTTTACAACCACAGTGAATCAGATTTCTGCTTCTGGGTTAAAGAGTAAGCAGGCTCATAGTTACTTACAGACCATAGCACAGGCCAGGCAAGCTGAGAACGTGCCTCTCCTTAAATTGTACCACCTGGGACCCCCTGAAGCTTGGGATAGTGTGCCCTGTGAGAAGTGCCTCACTTTAAGAAGGAGTTAAAAGCCAAGAAATAGGCTAGGATAATAAGAAGGCAGAAAAAGATGCAGATCATCAAAAGTTTCTTTGGTGACAAGGTAGATCAAAATACACTCTCAGAAGAAGATAACAAAGTCATAGCTCCTATATCCAAAGTTTCCAAGAAAAATATGAATTGGTCTTAGGCCATAGAAGCACTCAAAAAGGACTTTGAAGATAAAATAAGAGAGGTAGAGGGAGAAATGGAAAGAGAAAGGAGAATGATGCAAGAGGGTCATGAAAAAAAAAGTCAACAGCTTGAAAAGCCAAATTGGCCAAAAGCTCTCTGAAGAAAATAATTGCTTAAAAATTAGGACTGAGCAAATAGAAGCTAATGACTTTATGAGAAATCAAAACACAATAAAGCAAATGCAAATGAATGAAAAAATAGAGGGCAATGATATTATAGCCAAATTCCAGAGATCCCAGGTCAAGGAGAAAATATTGCAAGCAGCTAGAAAGAAACAATTTAAGTACTGTGGAGCCACAGTCAGGATAACACAAGATCTAGCAGCTTCTACATTAAAGGATCAGAGGGCATGGAATATGATATTCCAGAGGGCAAAGGAATTGGGATTACAATCAAGAATCACCTATCCAGCAAAACTGAGCATAATCTTTCAGGGGGGAAATGGGACTTCAATGAAAAAGAGGACTTTCAGGTATTTGTGATGAAAAGACCTGAACTGAATAGAAAATTTGACTTTCAGGGCAGCTAGGTGGCGCAGTGGATAGAGCACCGGCCCTGGAGTCAGGAGGACCTGAGTTCAAATCTAAGCTCAGACACTTAACACTTACTAGATGTGTGACCCTGGGCAAGTCACTTAACCCTAATTGCCTCACAAAAAAAAAAGTAAGAAAGAAAGAAAGAAAAAAGAAAATTTGACTTTCAAATATAAGACCCTAGAGAAGCAGAAAAAGGTAAACAGGAAAAAGAAATCATGAGGGATGTTAAAAGGTTAAAGTCTTTACATTCCTACATGGGAAGATGATATGTCTAACTTATAAGAACTTTCTCAGTATTAAGGCAGTTGAAAGAAGTATACTGAGACAGAGGGCACAGGTGTGAATTGAATATGAAGGGATAATATCTGTAAAGCATATATTTTTTGTTTAACCTTTTGTTTTGTGGGGCAGCCAGGGTGGGGTGGCTTATGTCTGGGGCTAGATTTGGGTTCGGGGCCTCCTGGGTCCAGGGCTGGTGATTTATCCACTGTGTCACCTAGCTGCCTCATGATGACATCTTTAAAATACAATTAAGGGGAAAAATAAATAAAATCAAGGGGTGAGAGGAATTCACTGGGAGAAAGGGAAAGGGAGAGGTGGAATGGAGTAAAGTAGCTCACATAAAAGAAACAAGAAGCAGCTTATGGAGTCGAGGGGAAGATGGGGAAGGAGTGGGGGAGAGAGTGAGCTTTATTCTCATCAGAATGGGCTGAAAGAGGGAATAACATACACACTGAAGTGGGTATAATAATATAGCTTGCCCTCAGGGAAAGTGGGAGGAAAAGGGGATAAGGGGGGGAGGGGTGAAGGAAGGGAGGGCAGATGGGGGAGGGGGCAGTAAGAAGCAAAGCACTTTTGAGGAGGGATAGGGTGAAATAAGATAGAAAATAGAATAAATACCAAGGGGGAGGGAATAGGATGGAGGTTAATACAGTTAGCAATAGTAACTGTGAAAGAAATGATGAACAGGATGCTATCAGAAGGACTTATGAAAAATGCAATCCATCTACAGAGAAAGAACTGATGGTATCTGAATACAGATTGGAGTAGAATTTTTTGGTTAGTTCCTCTTTCTAAAGTTATTTTGTCTGTTTTCTTTCACAACCTGACTAATGTGAAGATGTTTTATGACTGCACATGTATAATTTATATTGAATTGCTTAATTTCTTAGGGAAGGGTGGGGAGGGAGGGAGGAAGAGAATCTGGAACACAAAGTTTTAAAAAATCAATTTGAAAATTTATTTTTACATGTAATTTGGAGAAAATCCTAAATAAATAGATTTATTATTTAAAAAATGTTCCCTGAAAAAAAGGAATGTTGAAAACTATCTTTGTATTTAATTGAGAAAAAAATACAATATTATAAAAAATTAAAGGCTCAGACTTTAAAGTGGACAGTAAAATTTTGGAAAGAACATTCTCTTTCCCCACTTCTGAGATTTGGTTAACTTATTTACATCCCATCTTGGAAGATAGTTTTCAGAACCAGAGAATGTCCTTTAATGAGATAAAGGGCCAGTAATGAACCTTGTTCATTCCTACCATACTACCAAGAAGTGATGTTCTGAAGATATAGAATAAGACATTGTGGTTTTTTGTTTTTCATTTTTATTGCTTGACTATCAATATTTGTTATAAGGTTTTTGTTTTTTCAGTGTGGAGGGAGGGGAAGGAGATAGGGAAAGAAAGTAAATGCTTGCTGACCAGGAAAATAGTAAAATAAAACAAAAATTACATTTAAAAAAAGGTGATGGGTTACTCCTCATTAATGGTCTTCCAGAAAAGTAATGATGACAAGTTGGATATTGTGTAATTTAAAATTTTAAATGTGGGTTCTAATCTGTCCCCCCTCCCCAGTTTTGAGGGGAAACTGGCTAAAATCACTGATAAATGAGTTTAGGTTTTTTAAAGGTTTATTAAAAAATATAAGATAGTAAAGAAAGAGAAAGATCAAGAACAGATTTCTTATAGAATGGAAATCCTAGCCTCTCTAAACCTCCCACTTCTGAAGTCCTCTGCCACCACGCCAGTGTCTCACACCAAAAGAGGAAGAACTCTTCCACCAGCGCCCACTTCCTCCTTCATCTTCTCTTCCCAGAAATTCGAGGTTCTTCAAGCTGATTGGCTAGCGTCATTCAAATTAATTGGTTCACTGGACCCGAAGGTGGTCTCCATGTAAAGTTCAAAGTTTTTAGCTTCTGAGAACAATACCCTCTTAAGTACCAGCCAGATATGCTTACAAGCTAGTCAGTAGTCCGTCACTCTCACCCAATTCAATCAGTTTAGATCAATCTCCAGGTGGGCTCCTGAGTATCTGCTAAATCCCCTCATCTACCACATTCCATTATCTTGACACAGTATGTTATAGTGAGGATTCCTTCTAAGCATGGGTTGGGATAGATGGCCATTCAGGTCCCTTGTAACTCTCAAATTCTGATTATAAATGATCTAAAACAAAATGTAACATGTAGAAAACAAGGGAAGCTTAAAGATCTTATATAAGTTTTGTTAACTCTGTTTCTCGGCAAAAGTGAATCTGCAATTAAAAAAACCTGTGATAAAAAATAATTAAATTTGACATTTATTTAGCACCTACTATATACACAGAATATAATAATAAAAACTGATATTTGTTATAAGGCTTTCAAAATACTTTATGTGGCTATTGCCTAATTTCCTATATATATAAGAGACTTAAGTAGGTACTATCTCAGAGCTCAACAGCTAGTGATGTTTTTCTGAACTTGGATATCTGGATTTGTAGTTTATTTGGGGTGGGGCAGTGGAGATTTTTGGGAGAGAGAAGCTAGAAGGGAAGAGTTCAAGAACCTGTCCTATATCTTGGGGCCATATGTCTGGCTACATGCCAATTCCTTTTTCGTTCTGAGACTTTGACAGGATATAGTTGCTGATATTGCTGTGCTAGATGTGTGGAAGTGGGATAGAGGCTGAGAGTGATGACTGGTGAAATGAAGGAAGTACTCTTCCTAGATATCTTCCTTTTTCCTTGCCTCAGGTTTTGGGAAGGAAGAAACTACTCTTAACTGACCTATTCCTCTGAGTTTTGTCTTTCTCCTTCCTTCTGTAGATTATTTCCGATTATTCCTGAGAATAGCTTGTTTTCATCCTCATTGAAAGCATCTAGCAACATTACTGAAAATATCATGCTAAAAATCATGGGTACAAGCACACAACCCTGCTTTACTCCATTTGTGACTGGGAAAGCGCAAGAGCATCATCCATTATCTAGAACCCATGCAAGCATGCTGTTGTGAAACTGCAATACTGATGAATGTCTCCAGGCAACCAGATTTTGCCATGATCTTCCATCAGCCATCATGACTGATAGTATCCAAGGCCTTGGTTAGATTGATGAATGTTGTGAACAGACCCCTCCTTCTGTTCCTAGCATTTTTCCTGGAGTTGTTAGGCAGCAAACACCATATCTACCGTTCCTTGGCCTTTCTGAAGCCACATTGGCTCTCAGGAAGATGACTATCTTTTTCACCAAACAAATATTAATGTTTGTGAGTGTTCTGGCCCAGATAAGTAAATGCAGCACTGTGCCCCAAATCTCTGAAGAATGCTGACTCCTTTTCTGCTCCACTGTTGCCACCCACATATTGGTTCAGCTTTCCCTTCAAGTTAGCAATAAACTTTCTTATGCACTGAGAAGTGCTCTAATCTGTTGAGATAGTCTTCTGGTAGTCATCCTGCCTTGGGGTCACTGCTTTTCTTGAATGTGAATGTTTGGCTTGGAGAAGATAAGTCTATGATTGTTCCAGCACTCTGTGCCACACATTTCCTTCCTCACTCTCACATCTTTTCTGTCTCTTCTCCTTATGAGAAAATGATTTGGGCAGGGTTACTATTTGGATGAGTTGGCTGAGTTCCTTTGCAGGACGAGCTGTTTGTTTCTTAGATCTACTGGATTTTTTGTTGTCCATAAGTGTGCACACATTCCTTTACCAATGGTGAGTGGAATCATTTTCACAAAATTTTTTCTACATTTTTTTTGGTGTTTCAACCACAGAGTGGGATTGCCTCTTGCTGCAGTAAACAGGCCAGTGTTGGGTAAAATAGACAATTTTTTTTGATGGGGCAATGAGGGTTAAGTGACTTGCCCAGGGTCACACAGCTAGTAAGTGTCAAGTGTCTGAAGCTGGATTTGAACTTAGGTCCTCCTGAATCCAGGGCCAGTACTTTATCCACTGCGCCACCTAGCTGCCCCTGAAATAGACAATTTTTAGGGCACCTTTCCTAGCCCTTCCTCATGCTGGGGTGGTTCTTAAAAGGCTGCTTAGAAACCCAGGGGGCTGCCAAATCCCACCATTGCTTCAGTCCAGTGAAAAGATAGCCCTATGGCCTGAGCCACTTGTATACAGAGTTGTGACTACAACTGCCAGTGTATCTACACCTGCTGCTTCATCAATTGCTCATTGCCACAGGACTTTGAGGTATATAAAAATGGCAAAATGGTAAGGGTTATATCTTTTGACTAGTGCATAAATTATGGATTTAAGTGAGGCAGAGTTGCAGGAAGTTGCCAGCCTTATCCTCTCTTCCAGAGTCATCAGAGTCCAGTGGCAAGACAAAAGTCAAGATAACCTGCAATGGCCCAGGATACATTGGAAGACCTTGGCATTTTTGATGTCTGACCAAGCTCTAAGCACTCCACAGCACCTGCTTCATCTGCCTTCATGGCCTGTTGGGACAAATTGTTTACAACCATTTATTCCACTGAGGGAATTCTTCACATGCTTGGGGTAGACATTTTCCTAACTCATCGACAAGTTTGAGGTCCCTTGGTTACCCCTGACCTGGTTTAGCTTGTCTACCAAAATGGTTTACCCAGAGTGTGCTCATGCTACAGCTTCTTAGAGCCACAGGTGGGAATTGGGTTGCAGGTAGACACAAAAGGTGGATGAACAGCCCTCTAAATGGTCCAGCATCTCTCACACCAGAGGTGCTAATCTTCCTTAAACACACCCTATAGCCCAAATAACTAGATACAGACAAGAGACATACAGAGTAGATAGAAGGTAATCCAAGAAGAGAAGGCAGTAATGGCTCAGGGTGGTACAGAGGTCTGTACACAACATTTGTCAATCTGACCCAAGTCTTTGATACTGTCAGTCATGAGAACTTGTGAAATATCATGGCAAAATTTGGATACTTGGAGAAATTCATCAGTATTGTACATCAGTTTCATTATGGTACACTTACATGAGTATAGTGGATGATGGTCTAGCACTTTCTCAGTCACTAATGAAGTGAAGCAGGATTGTGAAGAGACAAAAATATGAGATGAGGTCTTTAGCTGAGAGGGTAGGTGAAGGGCTACCATGGAAGACTAGAGGAAAGAAGAGAATGTTTGTGTTTTGTATAATTGCACATGTATAATCTATATCAAATTTGGAACTTAAAATTTGAAAATGTTCATTTTTGTTTGCTTATAATTGAGAAAAAAATTAAATGCAAATTTTAAAAAAATGTAATCGTCACTGTGGAGATTGAGGTAGCAAATTGATTAAGGGAATGTAGAAGGATTGCCTTGAGTTGAGATTACATAATATAAATTTGTAGTAGGTCCATTTTTATGATTTTATCCAGTTTAGTTCAGCAGTATATGAATAGGATGTGGTAAAAATTATTTGTGGTAAAGATTAATATCGAAAGTTTTAGCTGAATCATTTGGGAGGGGCCTCACCTGGCCTACCCTGAGATTGCGCATGCTATTGAGCAGCTTTTGAAACGCCAGACCCCCCTTTTGGGAGAGGAAAACTCCACTGGAAGGGAGGCAACTTCCGGTGGTTGGGGCGTTCAAAAAGTTCGGGCTCTTTTGGTTTGGAAAGCAGTCTGGTGGCGCTCAGTTTGGCTTGGTGGTGGGGTGTTTCATGCTCGGTCTTGGGCATGCTGGTTCTCGGCCTGGTGGGCAGTTCAGGATTAGTGAGTTTTATGAAGTAAAACCCTAAATTCCTTTGAACTAGCTTAATCTCTGGGATCACATAGGTTAATCTTAGAGTTAAGACTGTCCATCTATATTTCTACTTCCTCATTTCCTTAATTGGTTTCACCTTTGTGGTCTAATTAATTCCCAAGCAATAAAACCCGATCCTTTATGAACTAAAGCTCAGAGGTTCCTTTTCTTATTGGCCTGGGAGGAATATATAAAAAGGAAAGTTCAAAGGGGAAATTAAACCTGAGAGAGTCCCTCATATTTCTGGGACCCCAATATTAAGGTGAGTCACCCTAATATGCTCCATATATCAAATTTTGGCCTTCACTAGGAGCACAGTGGGCAGATGATAAGAACAATTCAGGGTTGGGATTTGACTAGGTATGATTGGGGATAGGGGATTTAGAAGTGAACTAATTCACTGAGAGGTTGAGATAGGGAAGGGTAGAGAGAGTGGGTAGAAGAAATGAAGGTCCAGACAATGAAAAAATAGGGATAGTGGTTGTAAGGTTTAGGGGAAAGAAATGGGATAACATTCCACAGAACTTTTCATTCAGTACTTTCTATATTGGACTGTCCTGTATCTATGAGATTTATCATTATGTGACCACCAAGGACTGGAATAGGTTTTAGAACATAGAGCTTATGGAGACAATCAGAGAATTATTTGTCTATTAGAAAAATAAAAAGAGATAAAGTGTCTAAATAACACATTTCAGAAAGTCATATGAAGAAATTGATTAGAAGCTTTGGAAACAGGGTCAGGGCTCAAATCAAAAGAATTGACAGGATATCAACAAAAAAGAACTTCAGAAATTCATTTGTCAATTCCAGAACCATATGTCTTACAGTCAGCAGGAAACAATTCAAATAGCAAAAAGCATCAATTTTCCAAGAAGAAACAAAACTCCCTATCTATTGACTACAGGATGTTTTACATAGAAAACACCAAAGAATCAACAAAGAAACTAATTGACATAATTAACAATGGCAATAAAGTAGCAGTATACAAAACAAAGCCACAAAAATCAACAGCATTTCTAAATAGATATTTTTTTTAAAAACAGTAGAAAAAATAGAAGGGGAAGTCTCATTTGGCACAACTACAAAATTCATAAAATATTTGGAAGATATCCAATTTCAGTATTAAAGATCTGATCCTTAACAACAACAACAACAAAAGCAGAGAACTAGGTCAGGTACTTTTCATAGCTATGAATGGGGGAGAATATTTAGGTAATCAAATTCTAGAATTAAAAACAAAAGACAGAACTTTAATTATACAAAGTTGAAAGTATCTTAACCCCTCAATCTACTTGATGAAATTATAGGATCTATAGACACAAAGAAATATGAGTAGTTTCCTTTCAGAGTAGGAGTGATTGAACTTTCAGGTTATAAGGGTGTATTCCTTTCACAATTGTATTGGCCAATTTGCATATGAAAGGATCAGAACTCAGAACTGACAGTGGGCCTATCCCCCCTCTTTTCTCTGCCACTCAGCCTAGACTCAATTAACAAGTGAGCTTCAGAGATTTTTTGAGAGAAATGGTAGAGAGGATTATACCAAAGTTAAGCAAATTATTGTTGCTGCTGTTGTTATTGTCATTATCATCAGTGTTATTATTATTATTATTATATTTTTCAGCTCTTTGGGAAACATTTTAAAATACCAAATGAAGCCATTAGTTTCCTTAGTTTGTTCCTTAATTTCATTCATAATAAAATGATATTTTTTCAAGGTATACTTCTCTCACATTTTAAAATTCTCCAACTATGTTCCCTTTCTTTAAGAAATGCAGTTTTACAAAGAAAATAAATACTAAGGAAAACTTGCCTCAAACTGCATTGAAAGAGTTCTGACTTGTTCTCTAAGAAGTTTCATTTTCTTAGGTTTTATCATTAACACCTAGTCATTTAAAAACCACATTGTCTTGCCTTCCATTTGGGTCACCAATGCTATGCAAAGTTTGGGTCTGGTTATAACTCAAAAGGCTCAACTCAGTGTGTTGTAATGCATCACAGGGGTCATCCATAGTCTCCTTCACAGCAGGACTGGCTTCCTGCATCTAACCAGGTAGTAAACTACTCACCTTTCATTTTATTGATATTTCATTTTATAAAGTTATTTGATTGGGTTCAAATGTAGCATATAGCAACACTAGCATATTACTTCAATAATATATCGAGCTAAACATGCCATTGTTATTCATCACATAGTCACTAAGCTGGTACTCAAGAGCAGGAAGAGACCTAGACATCATCCAGAAAGATTTATTTCTTCTGGCAAGGTTAAGGAAATGTGTAACAAGCCAAAGAGATAACACTACAAGGCTACGTGGTTTAAACAAGATAGGGGAGGATCTTTTGTTCTGGGCAGTAGTAAAGGACACCCAGAAGGAAAATTCTCTCTCTGTCTCTCTGTCTCTGTCTCTGTCTCTGTCTCTCTCTTCATAAACATTTGGTTATTTACTCAAAGGCATTTCTCAATTTCCACAATTCAAATGTACAATTAAGAAAACCATTTGCATCTTTTGTTTTAAAGTGGGTAGGTTTTCATTGTATCTTCATAATTTCATGAGATAAACTTTTGGTTTCCCAGGGGACCTGTGATTTCATTGATGTTAAAGAACTTCCAGGGAGAAAACCCCCTCTACCAAAGTTAAGTATATTTGTATTTGCTCTGCAGCTTAGAATCTTAGATAATTGTCTGGGAGTAGTGAAAGGTTATGATTTGTACAAGGTCACACAGCCAGTAAGTGTCAGCAGAGGCAGATTTAAATACAGATCCATCTTAATTTTGAAGCTGGCTCTCCATCCATCTAGTCAGTCAATTAGTCAGTCAGTCAGTCAGTCAATAACTGCTTATTAAGTGTCTATAAGCACTGGGCATAAAAAGAAAGATAAAAAACAATACCTGTCTTGGAGGAGCTTGCGGTCTAAGAGGGGAAACAGCATGCTAACATCTATGTACAAACAAGCTATATGAGGGATAAGTAGGAAATAATCAATAGAAGGAAAGCAGAAGAATTAAGAGGAACTGGGAATGGTTTTCTGTCAAAGGTAAAATTTGAAGTAAGTTAGAGAAGGAAGTAGGTAGAAATGAGGAAGAACATTTCAGGCATGAGGGACAGTCAATAAAAATGCCTGGAGCCAAGAGATGGAGGGTCTTCATGGAATGGTCAGTAAGCCAATCACACTGGATCAAAGAATATGTAGAGGGGGTGTGGGGTTTAGTCTAAGGTATAAGAAGACTGGAAAGGTGTGGAGGCAACTAGATTATGAAGGTCTTTGAAAGCCAAACAGAAAAATTAGGGTTAGGGTGCTAAATTGCCTTTCTTTTGAGACACAGAGTAGTTATAATTACTATGGTTTACAATGGAGGAAATTGTATTAAATTTGAACAATATTTGTTAAATACCTAGCCATTGAATATAGAACATCATGCTAGATAGACACTAGGAGTGATACAAAGTTCAGGTCAGACACTGAGTGAGCTCATGGATATAATACTCTAGTAGGAAGACATCTATCTATCTATCTGTCTATCTATCTATATTTGTCATTGTTCAGTTGTTTTCAATTGTGTCTAAATCTTCATGACCCCATTTAGGATTTTCTTGACAAGGATACTGGAATGGTCTGCCATTTCCTTCTCCAGCTTATTTTACAGATGGGGAAACTGAGGCAGACAGGGTTAAGTGACTTGCTCAGGGTCACACAGCTAGTGTCTGAGGCTAATTTGAATTTACGAAGATGAATCTTTCTGACTGCAGGCCCAACACTATCCAATATGCCTCCTAGCTGCTGTACAGATATGTAAATAATTGTAATACAAACTAGACTATAGTATGTATGTACAAAACAGGCAAGTTAAATCACTTGTTCATGATCTCATAGCTTTTCAATAGAAGATTATTGACCACCTTCTATATGCAAGACATAGCTTTTTAAAATCTACTCCTCTTTCCATTTGACTTTTCTATCTGGGAAATCTAGAGTCTAGCAGGCAGTGAACAGTCAAGAGGTGATGGATTATTAGTGGAACTCTCATCCCCTGAGGATTCTCATGCTCCTCCTCCACCCAACCTTCTCTCTCCAGGGTTCATGTCTTAGATCTCCTTCTGGCTTCCTTGTTCTTTACTCTGCTTACTTAACTATGCTAGTGGTGTTCAGGGTTATGCAATTTTATGTTAGAGGCAATTATTATTGCCATAAAATCTTTGAAAAATCTTTGGTTCCTGGTACCAATTCTAAATATCAATGGGAGGGGAAAGATGGGGAGAAGGCTGAAAGGCCCAATGATGAGGAATTATATTTTGTGGGAAGAATCCTAGCATGGTAGCTAGAGCCCTGGATCTTGAGTGATGAAGACTTGGGTGGGAATTATTCCTTAGATACTTATTAGCTGTGTGACCCTGGGCAAGTTGATTAACTTCTCTGTACCTAGATTTCTCCATCTGTTAAATGTGGTAATAATGGCACTTACCTCACTGGACTGTTGTCAGGAACAAATGAGATAATGTACATAAGAGCACTTTGCAAAATTGTAAAATGCTATATAAAGGTAAGCTGTTATTATTCTTGGGTCTGCAGAGCTTGGGTAACAAAATGTTAATGATAAAACCAAGTGAGTCATCAGTTAAGTTTTGAAGGGCCTTTTATTCATGCCCAGCAGAGCTCAGTCTTTGAAGTCTCTGGGAGGCTCCAGAGGGGTCTGGAGCAATGAGAAACTGGCCCAAAGCCTGAGCCATACACAGAGTGTTCCACTCCGTGAGCCATCCAGAGGAAATGGTGGTAGAATTGCAGGAATTTGGCTAATTATGTCTACCCAGGCCACAGGGTTTGGATGACAGAGCTGAAATGAAGCCTCTTGGAGGTTTGCACTAGGTTCCACCAACCAGTCGGACAGTATTTCTAAGGAACTGACTTTAGCTGAAAGTATTTTGTTTGGCAGTCCAAAAAAAAAATCCATTTTAAAGCTTTGCTTTTACTTGTTGTATCAAAGGTGGTATAAGACAAAGATGAAGAGACAGCGTGGGGAAAGTGGCAGAATGACCTGGTCAATAGAGAATGGGTCTCAGTACCAGGAGGACCTGGATTCAAGTCCTTCCCTCTGACACAGTTAGTTGTATGACTCTAGGAGAGTCATTTGACCTCTTGATGTTCTAGAATAACCTTTTAAGATGTTGGCTTGTATTGGTAGAGGGACAGTTCCCTCTACTCACGAAAGCACAGGGCCAGTCCCTGGTTTAGGGTGCTTTACACAGTTCCTGACACAGTAATTGATTAATATTGTTGTTTGACCCTCATTTTCTTTTTTTTTTGCAGGGCAATGGGGGTTAAGTGACTTGCCCAGGGTCACACAGCCAGTAAGTGTCAAGCATCTGAGGCCAGATTTGAACTCAGGAACTTCTGAATCCAGGGCCGGTGCTTTATCCACTGTGCCTCCTAGCCGCCCCATGTCCTTCATTTTCAAAGAGGTCCAGTGATATCACAGGTGATGTCTTGACATGCTCATGAATTGGATTTAAGTGAGGCAGGGTTGCACAAAGTCATCAGTTTCCCTCTCTCTTCCAGAGAATCTTCCAGAATCATTGAAGTCCACTGGCAAGACAAAAGTCAGGACAACTGATGATGGGCCAGGATACAATGGACAATGTTGAATCTTCATTGTCTGACTAAGATCCACAGCACCTATTCCAGCAGCATTCATGGCCACTGGAACAAACTGTTCTCATCTGCCCATTCTCCCAGGGGAAGTCTTCACATACTTGGGGTAGACATTTCCCCAACTCACTGACAGCTTTGAGGCCTGTCAGTTACCCTCAACCTGGTTTAACCCATCGGCCAAGATGGCTTACCATCGTGTGGCTGCTGCACATGGTACAACTTTTTGGAACCACAGTTGAGAGTTGAGTGACAAATGTACACCAAAGGTGGATGAGCAGCTTTGAAAAGGGCTCTGCAAACCCTCACACTAGAGGTGCTAGTCCTTTAGAACACCCCATAAACCCAGTTCACCCCAATTATACATCAAGTAATTGATTAATAAATGCTTCTTGACTAATAGCACCTACCTCCCAGAGTTGTAAGGATCAAATGAGATGATACATGTAAACTATTTTGTAAACCTTAAGTGCTACATGAATATTAACTATTATCATCATTTATTATCCTACGTATCTAACATTTTCAGGGAATGATACAACATTCCAAGGCATATTTACTGCCCTTGGGTACTTACACAGCCTACTCTCACATATAGGACTGGGGAGATAAGTGCTGGGAGCCCCAAACCCTAAACAGATAACATGACATGAGAATTAGAAAGGTAAAATGTTTCTAGGAATTACTGAACTCTAGAAGCTAATGTAGACATTAGTTTTAAGGATTTTAAAGCACAAGAAGACTTAAAAGCATTTATTGCAGGGATTTGATAGGAGAATCCTAAGACCTCAAGGAGTGGCTCTAATGGTGGGAGTTTTAGGCACTGTGTCAGGCTGGTTGGTCCTTATGACTTTTATCTTAAATCTTTTGTGTTAGAGGATATCAAACAAACCAAACCACAGAGGCTGCTGCCCTAAATATCAGAAGCAGCCCCCAAGCTATGGTTTGATGGGGATGTTCAGATAGCCAGAAGGTCTCGGAGCAAATGTTGGGTGGCTACTTGTCAAGTACCTTGGAAGGGAGATTCTTATTGGGCAGTCATCCTTTATTGGCCACCATCACCTCAGTAGTGGATTATGGTCCGTAACATGATTGCAAGCTAATGTGAAAAATGGTTCTGAATCATGCAATTACACTTGACAGCCAAATTTCCTGGACTGTGTATATTCTAAATGCATTAAGGTATAGTTAGAAATTTTCATCTATTGCACTCTGATATCAAATTGGACATACATTCTACATGCACATCCAGTCATTTTGGAAAAGGGACAAGGAAGAGTCATTTCAAAGAGGCATTTGTTATGGACATGATGAGTTGAAGTTCACAATGAAATTGCTCTTATTTCCAATGATGTTAACTTTGAAAAAGATAAACAGATGTTCCACAGCATGACTAGTACCAATATGAGAGGTAAATTAATGTGTGTCTGTCACACTGGAATAAAAATAATGTGTGTGCATTCACATGAGTGTGTGTGGAATGTCCTCATATGTGTAGGAAATTCCCTGTATGGAAACTCCATCTACCAATGCAAGTTGCGATTCATCATAATTTATAGTCTTAGAGAGTTGCTTGGGGACCCTGAAAGATTAAACAACTTACCTTTTGTCACACAACTAATACAGTGGAGTTGCATATTACACTATTAGGTTCCAAAGTTAGCAAAGCGGGGGCAGCTAGGTGGCGCAGTGGATAAAGCACCAGCCCTGGATTCAGGAGTACCTGAGTTCAAATCCGGCCTCAGACACTTGATACTTACTAGCTGTGTGACCCTGGGCAAGTCACTTAACCCCCATTGCCCTGCCAAAAAATAAAACCCCAAAACAAAAAACAAAGTTAGCAAAGCAAAACCCACAAAAAGAAAGAAAAAGAAAGAAAATCCTTTAAATCACCTATATAGTACAGTATAATATCTTTAAATAATTGTAGCTAGAAAGGTACAGAGATCTCTTTAAAAGAAGAGGGCAATCTTCTTCAGCGTGCAGATGGATCTAAGATAGATGCTATGAAAATAATTGAATTTAAATTTTTTATCATCGGGGGCAGCTAGGTGGTGCAGTGGATAAAGCACTGGCCCTGGATTCAGGAGTACCTGAGTTCAAATCCGGCCTCAGACATTTGACACTTACTAGCTGTGTGACCCTGGGCAAGTCACTTAACCCCCATTGCCCTGCAAAAAAAAAAATTATCATCATGCTCAGCTCAACTATTGATCAGAAGAAAATGAAAAAGAAAGCAAAAGTAAATCAGGACTGAGCTGGCAGAAAAACTGATGATTACAGAATTTAAAATAAAGGACTTTACATACAAGTATGATTCTGTTAGATTCTATTAGAGTCAAACTTAACTATTTCTTCTGTCTTGCTTTGCCACCAAGAAAGGATAGGAAGAAGTTAAAAGGAACTTAGCAAGGGGCTTCTAGCTCATAAGAAATGCTGGGAAGGTCAAATGGCTCATTAGCTCTATAAACCTAATGATGAGGATAATTAATATTTATATAATATTTGAAGGTTTGGATACTCCTTTTCAGATATTAGTTCCTCTGATGCTTAAATCACCCTATGAGGCAGGTGTTATTGTTACCCTCATTTTAGAAATGAGGAAACTGGAGCAGCTAGGTGGCGCAGTGGATAAAGCACCGGCCCTGGATTCAGGAGTACCTGAGTTCAAATCCGGCCTCAGACACTTGACACTTACTAGCTGTGTGACCCTGGGCAAGTCACTTAACCCCCATTGCCCTGCAAAAAAAAAAAAAAAAAAAAAGAAATGAGGAAACTGAGAGAGGTTAAATGATTTAATTAGGTCACACAGCTAATAAATATCAAAGGTAGGATTTGAATCCAGGCCTTCCTCACTCTAAGTCAAACATTCTCTATCCACTATGCCACCTAGGTGCCTAGAATATGTATATTTGTGGGTATCAAGAAGAGAAAAGACAAGAATCACATTTAGTATGGCACTCAGAAATACAGTGACTGAGAAAACAGCAGATTCATGGCTATAATCTTACACTCATTCTGGATCTTCTTGGAATGGAATGGAATGGAGTTTGGGGCAGTATTTAAATTTATTTTCTTTGTCTCTGTCTCTCAACAAATGCGATCAATTCAGTGTACTTTCAAGTATCCCACACTGTTCAACTAAAAATCAAACAGGATTCCAGAAGGTTTTCCCAGCTGCTGACTGCAACCCCTGATGCTGGGCCTCCAATCCTCAATTCTGGCCCCAGCCTTGGACCCCAGTGCTGGCCCCACCATGATTGGACTCAATGCTGCTCTATTCTGGCCTGTGCATGGCTCTCTAGAGCTGCATAATTGTCATAGGAATCTGCTATACTATATTTGTCTTGGGCTTCCGCTTTTATGAGGTATAGTTTCTCACAGAGACATCACCTTACATGTGGTCCAACCTAGGGATAGGACTGGCATCTTAAGGCATCTACATCATGGGTTCATCCATTATTGGTAGAGAGGTCAAGGCTCCCAGGCTCCAGACCAAGAACTTGGTCAGCATCATCTTCTGTGAGGCTATGACCATCTATGGAGTCATTATGGCCACTATTATCAGAAACATGTCAGAACCCATCAGTGGCATCACCCCCAAAGCCAACAGAAGCCATAAGTACCACACAGGCTGTTCTGTGTTCGGTACCTGCCTCACTGTGGTCCTGTCCAGCTTCTTTGTGGCATGTATGTGGGCATCATGGGCAGTCGAGCTGCCCTGGCTGATGCTCAGGATGCCAGCCTCTTTGTCAAGATCCTCATTGTAGAGCTCTTTGGCAGTGCCATTGGCATCTTTGGAATCATTGTGACCAACCTGGCCATCCTTCAGACTTCTAAAGTAAAAATGGGAGACTAGGTCTAAAGTAGTAGGGGGTCGCTGTCCAGCTATACCCTAATCTTAATTGATTGATTTCCCTAGGGGACTTGTCTGCCCCATCTAGGGGAGCTGCCCGCATGGTGTCCATACCATGTCCTTCTGGCCCTCACTGCAATCTGCCCCTTCTGCAGTCCCTTGGAGGGGCAGGCCCTGGCCTGTAGTTTGGGAGGGTATGTCCTTTGTCCACCTGTCCTTCCCCCTGCTCTACTCCACCCCCACCTCACCAGTGTTTGCATTAAAGGTCTTTATCCTGGGTCACTCCCTCTCCCCCCAAAAAAAAGAAGAGAAAAAAAGAGAAACACTCCCTATCTCATGACAGAGAGGTGATTGACTAATATGAAGAATATAAAAAATAAGTGACTCAATTTTGGACTTGACCAATGTGGGAATTTGTTTTGCTTGACTATGCTAATGTGACTTTTCTTCCTTCCTTCCTTCCTTCCTTCCTTCCTTCCTTCCTTCCTTCCTTCCTTCCTTCCTTCCTTCCTTCCTTCCTTCCTTCCTTCCTTCCTTCCTTTCTTCCTTCCTTCCTTCCTTCCTTCCCTCCTTCCCTCCATCTCTCTCTGTCTCTTTCTCCCTCTGTCTCTGTCTCTGTCTCTCTTTTTCTCTTTCTCTCCTCAGTATAAAGGGAGAGTGGTGGGAGAAAAAAAAGAATGCTTGATATTAAAAAAAAATTTAAAAGAAAATATATTGAACTCAGTGTGAGATAAGTCAGGACCAGACTTGCCATTAACTGTGTCACCTTGGGAGAGTGATCTTTACCACTTAAAATCACAGAATCCAACAGTCTGAAAGAATCTCATCAGTCATCTATTCCAAATCCTATCTGGAAAAGGATCTTTACTAAGACATACCTGACAAATGGTTGTTTAGCCTTTGCTTGAAGATTTCCAAGGAGCCCACCCCCTCTTCAGGCAGCCCATTCCACTTTTGAACAGGTCTACTTGTTAGGAAGTTTTTCCTGACAAGTCCAAGTTGGCTTACTTCAAACGTTCTCTCTTTGCTCCTGGTTCAGCACTCTGGAGCTAACTAATACAGGACAGATTCCTGAATGTCTGTTGTGCTGATGGGCATTTGAGTAAACCTTGAAAGGGGCTGAACTTCAAAGAAGGAAAGGAAACAAGCATTTATTTTTTAAAATTTTTATTTATTTATTTTTGGCAGGGCAATGAGGGTTAAGTGACTTGCCCAGGGTCACACAGCTAGAACGTGTCAAGTGTCTGAGGCTGGATTTGAACTCAGGTCCTCCTGAATCCCGGGCTGGTGCTTTATCCACTGCACCACCTAGCTGCCCCAAAACAAGCATTTACTGAAGCACCTTTTTTTTTTTTAAGTGAGGCAATTGGGGTTAAGTGACTTGCCCAGGGTCACACAGCTAGTAAGTGTTAAATGTCTGAGACCGGATTTGAACTCAGGTACTCCTGACTCCAGGGTGGGTGTTCTATCCACTGTGCCACCCAGCTGCCCATTGAAGCACCTTTTATGTACCATGCATTGTGCTAAGTGCATTT
Source organism: Dromiciops gliroides (assembly GCF_019393635.1). Classification (NCBI taxonomy): domain Eukaryota; kingdom Metazoa; phylum Chordata; class Mammalia; order Microbiotheria; family Microbiotheriidae; genus Dromiciops; species Dromiciops gliroides. Next base: position 142,661,995 of record NC_057861.1, read on the forward strand.
GACCTTCAAAATGTGAAGATCAAATGAGATAATATTTGGGTTTTTTTTTTAAGTACTTAGCACAGTGCCTGGTACATAGTGTGTATCATATAAAAGTTGTTTCACAACATTCTGTGAGGTAGGAGCTATTAATATCCATATTTTACAGTTGAAAAAAATGAAACAGACGAAGCGATTTGCCCAGGGTCATATCACTAGTAAGTGTCCGAGGCCAGATTGAAACTCAGGTCTTTTTGACTCCAGGCTTGGCACTCTATCTCCTGTGCCACCTAGCTGTCTTCAAGGTTTTAGATCCCTCTCACCCACTACCTTCCTCCTTTCCTACTTAGACTTACTCAGGCATTAACCTTTACCCACAGGGAGGCAGGAACTATCCACAAAGGCTTGGATCTGGGCCCATAACGGTATTGTCATAGATGAAAGAGCTATGCCTCTAAGACTATAATATTGGGATGAAAGGATAGGAGTGTTTTACAGACTCAAATTAGGCTGAGACTTTGAAATCAGCAACACAAGAACTGTAGCCTTTCTCTTGGGCATGGAGTCTTAACCCAGACCATCCCTTCAACCTCTCCAAAGGATCACAGGATCATAGATTTAGAGTTAAAAGTGACCTCACAGGCCCTTTGAGTTGACTATCAGAGCACACTGTTTCCTGACTCTATTCTGCATTTCTCATATATTGCATTATAGGTAGCTAGGTGGTGTAGGAGTTAGAATGTTTGTCTTTTTAATTTAATTTTTTACCAATAACATGTAAAAACAATTTTTAATATTCACTTTTCAAAATTTTGAGTTCCAAATTCTCTCCCTTCCTCCCTCTTCTCTCCTCCTGAGAGGGCAAGCAATTTGATATAGGTTATACATGTACAGTCATGCAAAACATATTTCCATGTTAGTCATGTTGTGAGAGAAAACACAGACCAAAGAAACCCATGGAAAAAAATGAAGTAAAAAAAGTATGCTTTGATCTGCATTCAGACTCCATCAGTTCTTTCTTTGGAGGTGGATAGCATTTTTTATCATGAATCCTTTGGAATTATCTTGGATCATTGTATTGCTGAGAATAGCTAAGTAGTTTACATTGATCATTGCACAATATTGTTGTTACTATGTACAATGTTCTCCTGATTCTGCTTACTTCACTCCAAATAAGTTCACGTAAGTCTTTCCAGGTTTTTCCGAAAGCATCCTGCTCAACATTTCTTATAGCATAATAGTATAGAATGATGGTCTTAGAATCAGGAAGGCCCAGTTCTGGTCTTTCCTCAGATTTCTACAAGCTGAGTGACCCTGTACAAATCACTTCACCTTCTTAAGTCTCAATTTCCTCATCCATCAATCAACAAGCAGCCATCAAGTGGTGACTACAAGCTACACATGGTTGGAGGAATTGGAAGTCCAAGTACAAAGAATACAACAATTCTTATTCAATTCCTATTCAAAAGGAGCTTACATTTTAATCTGCAGAATGGGGGTGATAATAATGATTATTGTTCTTTGTCCTTCATTCTCTTTTTTTTTTTTTGGCACGGCAATGAGGGTTAAGTGACTTGCCCAGGGTCACACAGCTAGTAGATGTCTTTGTCCTTCATTCTCAAAGACAACTATGATGACTTGCACTGAATTGGATTTAAGTGAGGGAGGGCTGTTCAATGTCACCAACCTCAGAGCCCATATTATTCCGGTAGCAAGATATACATCAGGACGACTGGAGATGACTCCAGATGTTTAAGGCAATTGGGGTTAAGTGACTTTCCCAGGGTCACACAGCTAGTAAATGTCTGAGGTGAGATTTGAACTCAGGTCTTCTTGACTCCAGGGCCAGTGCTCTATTCACCCTGTCACCTAGCTTCCCCTGATAAGCATCTGCATCATAGGGTGGTCATAAGACTCAAATGAGGCAGTGTATGTAAAAGGTTGTTTGGGGTTTTTTTGTTTTTTGTTTTTTTTTTTTTGCAGGGCAATGAGGGTTAAGTGACTTGCCCAGGGTCACACAGCTAGTAAATGTCAAGTGTCTGAGGTTGGATTTGAACTCAGGTATTCCTGAATCCAGGGCTGGTACTTTATCCACTGCGCCACCTAGCTGCTCATATTGTAAAAGTTTTAGCAAACCTTAAGGAATAATATGAATGTTTGCTATTGTTACTATTAGGCTTGTGTTTATGTTTATTTGTATGCATGTCTTAGTAGCTTGAAAGCTGCTTGTTGGGCATGGGGCACTTTGTTCTTCATTATCTACCCCTTTTAGTACCTACCTCAATACACACTCACTGAATGAATGAATGAGTCAGTTACTAAACTGTGCCAACTCTATTTTTGTAATGACTCTGAAATTTGCCACTTTCCATTTCCTGGCCGTCATCTCAAACCAGACCCTCATCATTTCACACCTGGTTTACTACAGCAGTTTCCTGGTTCCAGTCTCCCTTTGCTTCAATCCAACCTAACCCACCAACTATTGCCAGGTTAGTTTCCTCAAATGTTATTTCCATCCTATCACTTCCTGTTCCAGATTTTACAGTAGGTTGTGTAGAGATTCAAGCACTTCCTTAATAACAATAATAATCCTTTCATGATTATAATGGGACCGGACATAGGATTTTACTGGTACAGAGAACTCCTAGTAGAAAATCCCTCTACCAAGGCAGGTCATCACACTCTCTTGCAATTTATCATTTTAGGGAATTGCCTTGGGCACTGAGAGATTAAATAACTCAATGAGAGTCTCATGGCCAGCATGTGTTTAATGGAGGACTTGAGCCTGGATCTTTCTGGCTCTTTATTTACAATGTCATGCTCCCTTTCATGCATATATAGTATTTTTGGTTTTGCATGTATAGTATTTTGAAATTTATAAAATTCCTTCCTCAGGACCATTCCCTGAATAAAAGAAGAGGCTAATATTGGAGATGATATTCAACAAAAGTAGAAAGATGATAAGGGAGAACTGAGTTGCCCTTGATGAGTTGAAGTCAGCAGGCATACATGAGCTGAACTACATCACTACATGATTTTACCTCTCTGGGACTTAGTTTTCCCATTTGTAAAATGAGGGGATTAGACTTGAAAACCTCTAAGATTCTTTCTAAACCCATGATCCTATAATGTGTAGGTCATCTTTTGAAGAGAAGGGCAAAAGGAAGAAGTCCTGCAGAAATGGAGAAGGGCAAAATTTGCCTGTTTTCAAAAGAGGGAAAGGCACGTTCTACAACCTATCCATGTTGTTGTTCATCCTTCATTTTCAGAGGACCAATAACATCATGGGGTGATATCTTGACTTTCAAATGAACTAGATTTAAGTGAGACAGAGTTGTACAAAGTTGTCAGACTCATTCTTGTCTTCCAGAATCATTGAAATTCGAAATTGTAACGATTGGAATGACGCCACCTGCTGGAGACTTGCTGTGGAGGAGTTCTGCCCATGAAGCGAAGGTCTTTGAGGGCAAGACCAGGCATCAGGAAGTGACGCGGACGAGTGGGAGGAGGAAGGAAGAGACTGGCGCTCGGTCTCGGGCTCTTTCCTCTGGACTCTGGCGGAGAGCGGAGCTAGAAATGTGCTCTCCCTTTAATAGATAGGAATCTAGGCCTTTCTCTCTCTCTTTACCAAATTCTTATTCTCCTTAATAAATGCTTAAAAGTCTAACTCTTGCTAAAGCTTATAATTTATTGGCGACCACTCATTAGATATTTTAGACAGACTAGCTAGAATTTTAACCCTTAACAGATGGCTGACCACGAAGAGGAAAGCTGAACGTCACTTCTGATCTTCGTCACTTCTGATCTTCCGGTTGGGTAAGAAATTTCCCCTACCCTTTAAACTGCTAAGTACTGGTGCACTGGCTGTGTTTTCCCTTTAAATTTTTTCGAATGGACCTTTTAAACTCCCTAATTACCCTATTTTTGATTTTAGTCTGTTTAACCAGACAAATGGGAGATAAGATCATGTTAATGCTTTGTTTTTGTGGATTTTCTATTTTTATTTTTATTTTTGTTAAAAGAGCCAGCAACTTACTCACACAAGGAAATATCTCTCCCTCTCCCAACCATGCTTTTTCAGAGAAACCTGAAGAGATTCCTGCAGCTTTTCCCAGTTCTAACACTAATTGTTGCTCTAATTTTGCATGCCTGGAGGCAATGACCCACCCTCTAGAAGCTTTTAATCCCCTAGCACCTGGAGGCAAAGTGGGGGAAGAGGAATCCAGGCCTGAGTTCAAAATCAAGTCGGATTCAAATTGCGCTGGTCCCTCCCCTCCTCCGCAGACCCCACCCTCTACTCCTCCCATGGCCAAGCCCATTGCTTCCCCTGCCTGGGAAGTCCAGAGATTTGATGCGCATGCTCAACTTTCTCTAACTACATTTGCAGCTTCAGACTCAGCCCTTCCCCAGCCTGGCTGTGCTTCTGAGACAACCTTAGAAAACCCTTTAAATTCCAGATATGCTCGTTTTGTTCATAATTTTGCTTACCTGCTTTTGTCTTTAATTAGTAATTTTATAAAGCATTTGTATGGTGAAAAGACTGACAGACAATATAGAGGGGTTAAAGAAGAAAAACTTAAGCCAAATAAGAATGACAATCATCAACATAATTCAAGACTCCGATTCTTTTGCCATGGAAGGGTATATATTTTACAGAAATGTAGAAGTAAGCAGCAAGGTATAGATATGAGTATTGGGGATTTTAGATACCGGAATCAAAAGTGTTCTGAATTCACTCAGAGTAATAGTATCAGTTCAGAGGTTACATAGGATTTCTATGCTATTACATATACATTTTGAAATTAATGGTATGGGTTTATTTTCATAGAGATTTTCATGCTTTTGAGATTGTGTCATACTTAGTTTTTAAAACAAGGAGAATATTTGTAAAAGCTTTTTATAGTCATGTGATCAAGTTTATATTTTATAATACTCTTATTAATATTAAGTTCATATTCATTTAGATTTCCTTAGTTTGAATTTCACTGTATTTTATTGTTCCATGTGTATTTTCTTCTATTCATTTGTCTATCTAATTTTGAAACATTGCAAGATGGTTTTGATTTTATTATACAATGTTAATTTTAGGAGTATTGTGCTCCCATATTCTGAGTTGTTTGTTTTTGTTATTTTTTCTCAACTGATTATTTGATCAAACTCTTTAAAGCATTTCCCTGGCAAATTGGTTGCCATGGCAAGTGTAAATTGATTCTAGAAGTATTATTTTTGATAAGCATATTCCAAAAAAAAAAAAAGGGGGGGAACATTTGTAAAAGTTTTCTTTTTTCAAAAAAAGTTTTCTTTGAGATTCTGTTGTGCTTTAACTTGTATTCAAATATGTTCAGATTTTTCACAAAAGTAATTGTATACTAAGTAAAAAAAAGGTATTATTTGAAATTGTTGCATAATTATATATTATATTCTGAGTCAAGATATATTCACATTTTTTGCAATCATTTATTATCCTCAATTTTTAAATCCATATGAGACTTGGATTATGGGAACTTATCATTTAAGACATTAATTGCCTTTATTCTGAGTTATCAGATGCCAGTTGGCCAAGGTGCCATCCAATCACAAGAGGAATACATGCAAGAGCAGACACTGAACTGTCACATGAGGGGAGACATGCATGAAGTCAAGGTATGGCTGAGAGAACGGCTTTTGACAAATGTTGAGGTTGGATTCTCTTGGTTTAATATTTTATTTTATTTTTCCCCACAATATTGTACAGATGGCTGGAAGTATTCATCCCACCCATCTCACTTCTACACCTGGCTTCTATGCTCCCTCCTATATGCCTGATGCCATGGACATCTTAATCCCATGGATCTGATTAAGTCTGACTCAGTTTCCTCCAATATGTTCGGTGGCATGGACGTATATTCCATCCACCTATTTTAAGCCTGGCATACTGCATTGGCAGTATATATTGCTCAAGTGTGGGAATGCTCATATCCCATCATTTTTCTGTTCTTTTATGGTAACCCCCATAATTATCTCAGATGTCATGATAAATAACAGTGTTGAATTTGGCCTTGACATCTGTTACCAATTATATTAGGTTTTTTTAATTTCTCATGATGGCATGAGGATAATTAGGCAGATGATGCAAAAAGTGATGAAACAACGATAAAAATTATTTTTAAAAATTAATATGGCAGCAATTGTCTTCTCAATTACCCTCCATAAGGGGGGACTATAGTAATATTATAATTTTAAAGAATGTTTCAATTTTTGTTTTATTATATGTTTCATGTGTAACAACCAAGATTCTGAATTCCCTTAGACATGTTTTTGAGAACTTTCATTGTTTGATTTGATTATTGACAAAGCTATTTTAAAGTTGTGTTAAGTTCAATTTTGTAGGAAGTTTTCCTGGCTGATTACCAGCATCCACACCTCAACCCCTGAAAAGACTTCCATTCCACGACTACACCTAGAGGACATCTAAGAAAAGACTTTCAGAGACTTTAAATGAACAGTTTTGATTTGTTGTTTTTGTTGTTTTTTTTCTCTTTCTGTTATAATATACACCATCTGTAACATGTATTCTCTGCAGAGGCCCTCCCTTTGCAAGACCAATGTCAAAGCATCGGTTCATGAGGACAAAAAAAAATCGCCCCTCTGGACAAAACTTTCCTCTCTTCCTTTTCTATATTGTTGTTCACATATTATTAGTTAGCAATAGTTATTATATTGTTTTTACTGTTCCGTCAAGGAAACATTTTGTTTCTTGAGGAACAACAGGGGGGACTGTAACGATTGGAATGACGCCACCTGCTGGAGACTTGCTGTGGAGGAGTTCTGCCCATGAAGCGAAGGTCTTTGAGGGCAAGACCAGGCATCAGGAAGTGACGCGGACGAGTGGGAGGAGGAAGGAAGAGACTGGCGCTCGGTCTCGGGCTCTTTCCTCTGGACTCTGGCGGAGAGCAGAGCTAGAAATGTGCTCTCCCTTTAATAGATAGGAATCTAGGCCTTTCTCTCTCTCTTTACCAAATTCTTATTCTCCTTAATAAATGCTTAAAAGTCTAACTCTTGCTAAAGCTTATAATTTATTGGCGACCACTCATTAGATATTTTAGACAGACTAGCTAGAATTTTAACCCTTAACAAAATAAAAGTGAAGACAACTGGTGATGGCCAGGATGCAGTGGATGAACAGTGTCTTTGATGGCTGACTAAGCTCTAAGAACCCGCTTTAGCCTCCTTTGTGAATCACTGGAACAAATTGTTCTCATTTGCCCATTCAAACAAGGGAAGTCTGCCCATGCTTGGGGTAGATATCCCCCTAAGTCACTGATGGGTGGGAAGCCTGTCAGTTACACTCAACCAAGTTTAGCCCATCTGCTGAGATGGTTTTACTAGGATGTAGCTGCTGAGCATGCTACAGCTTTTTTGAGCCACAGGTGAGAATTTGTATGACAGGTGGGTGCCAAAGGTAGATGAGCAGCCCTGAAAGGAGCTCATCAAGCCCTCACCCTAGAGGTCCTAGTCTTTCTTGAACATCCATACACCCTACCTATACTAAAACAAAATCAAACATGAAGTTTCTACCTATTCATGTACAATGATCTTAACTTTGATTCCCGTGAAAATTCCACAAAAGAAGGGCAAATGAAAAGCTAGAAAAGGGAGCAATGATCACAAAAAGCCATTATGACTTCATCATGAACAAATCTCGCTAAGGTAACCTCATCTGCATTTTTGACAAAGTTATTAGACTAGTAGATGATGATTTAGTGTCACATAGAAAGAGGAGGATCTTCTCTCTTTGATTGGCAGCTACATGATACAGTGGATAGAATGGTAGACTAGAGTCTAGTAATTCCAAGTAATACCTGAATCTGAAATCCTGTCTCAGACATTAGTGGGTGACCCCTTGGGCAAGTTGTTTTAAACTCTCTCAGATAGGCAGTACAGTGAATAGAGCCCTGGGCCTGGAGTTAGGAAGACCTTAGTTCAAATCGAGCCTCAGGCTCTTACTGTGACCCTGGATAAGTAACTTAACCTCAACCTGCCTCAGTTTCCTTAATTGTAAAATGGGGATAATTATAACACCTATTTCCCAGGGTTACTGTGAGCTAATATTTGTAAAGCACTTACTATGGTACCTCATACATAGTAGGTTCTTTTTTTTAGTGAGGCAATTGGGGTTAAGTGACTTGCCCAGGGTCACACAGCTAGTAAGTGTTAAGTGTCTGAGGCTGGATTTGAACTCAGGTTCTCCTGACTCCAGGGCCGGTGCTCTATCCACTGTGCCACCTAGCTGCCCCCATAGTAGGTTCTTAATAAATTCTTATTCCCCCCTTCCTCTATCTTCCTCTCTTTCTCAATTTCCTTATCTCTAAATGGAGATCATAGCACCTACTTCACAGGGTTGTTGTGAAGAGCAAATGAGATAACATTTGTAAGACACTTTGTAAACATACTACATAAGGTTGTCCTCCTCATCATCATCTCTAATGGAGTTCTACAGAGATCTGTGTTCAGTCATCTATTCAAAGTCTCCTAGATGTATATACCAAGCCCTAGTCTCTCTCCTAAGCTTCTGTCTTTTATTACCAATTGCCTGCTGGATATCTTTATTATAGGCATCTCAAACTTGCTAAGTCTAAAAGAGAACTCTATCTCTTTCCCTAAACCTTTCCCTTTTCCCATCATTCTCTATTTCTTTTGAGGCTACCATCCTCCTGGTCATCTAGTTTTGAAACTATAGAGTCATCCCTAACTCTTCCCTTTCACTTACTCTCCATACTTACTGCCATGTCCTGTCAATTCCATCTTCACAAGATCATTTGCATCCATTCTCTTCTCTCAACTTGCATGAACACCTAAAGTCAAAGCCCTTGTCACCTCTAGCCTAGACCATTGCAATAGCTTCCCAATTGGTCCCTCTACCTATTGAGTCTCCCTCCACCAAAATGATCTTCATAAAATGCAGGTCTGACCATATTATTTCCCTTCTCAAGAATCCGTAATGGCTCTCCATGACCTGGAGTCTAAAATACAAACTCCTAGGCTGACACTTAATGTCCTACCCAATCTGAATCCAGCCAAAATTTCTACTGGAAAACTGATTTCAAGCTACTACTCCCTTTCAAGCACTCTACCTATATGTTCCAGAAAAAGTGTCCTGCCAGCCATTCTCCAAAGTCAGCATTCAACCCCTGTCCTCTGTTCATCTACAAAAGTCATCCTCCATATCTAAAAGTCATTTTCTCCTTACCTCTCTGGTTTCTTTCAAAGCATAGCTCAGAAACAATCTACAGAATACCTTTCCTGATCCCAGTGACTAAGGTTCTCTCTCCCTTGACATTTCTATGTATTAGGATGTCAGAATCCTAGACCTTAGAGGCTTTCTAGTCCAATCTCTATTTAATAAATGAGGAGACTGGGACTAGGGAGGGGAAATGACTTATCCTGACTCCAGAGCCAGTATGCTTTCCATTATTCCACAATGCTTCCCATTTACTTTGTCTAAATGTTGCATTTGGGCAATCAGCAGATGAAACGGATAGAACACCAGGTCTCTGAATTACGAGGACCTGAGTTCAAATATGAGCTCAGAAACTATCTGTGTGACCCTGGGAAAGTCCCTTTACCCTGTTTATCTCAGTTGCTTCTTCTGTAAAATGAAGTGGAGAAGGGGACAGCTAGGTGGCACAGTGGATAAAATACTGGTCCTGGATTCAGGAGGACCTGAGTTCAAATCCAGCCTCAGACACTTGACACTTACTAGGTATGTGACCCTGGGCAAGTCACTTAGCCCTCATTGCCCCCTCCTCCCCCCAAAAAAATCTGGAGAAGGAAAGGGCAAACAACTTCAATATCTTTGCCAAGAAAACTCCAAATAGGGTCATGGAGAGTTGGATACAACTGAAACAATTCAACAATAAAACTTTGTATTTACTTATTTATGCCTTTATATTATCCTCCCAGTAGAATGTAAACTCCCGGAAGGCAGGTACTGTCTATTTTTTGTCTTAATATTCCCAGTGCTTCATACAGCATTTGGCATAGAGGAGATGTTTAATAAGTTTTGGGTGAAATGAATTCAATTTTCAGAAAAATGTAACTCAAGAATTATCAGGTTAATGGGCATTAACAATACTCAATTCACTTCCAGGGAATCTGGTCTATGGGCAAGGATTCCCTCTTCAAACTGTCCACTGGGCGAATATCTGAAGGCTCACCAGGCTAGCCCTGTTTCAATTTTAAAAATAAGTATACCTGAAGTTCTGAGATTTGACTCAATTAAAGCTTTCATTCAACTATTAATAGAAGCAAAACTCTCAACATTGGTCTCTGTGAGAATGATTTTACTTACTAGATTGCTATCTCCATGACATGAGTATCCTCATTTCTGCTTTCTTTCCTTAAATCTTTAATATCCATAAAAAGTGATTGAACCTGAATGACATTGTCTGTGACTGGCTATATTTGTTGTTTCCAAGTCCCCCCAAGAGCCCAGTTCTGTTTGGCATCACTCCATCCTCAAATGGGGACCCATGTTAAACCCTATTTTCCTGGCAAGAAATGACGAGTGAGAGCCTAGACAGAGACATTAAAGAGGCCTCTGAATTTGTACAGCTGAAGAATGTTTGCTATAATCTGAAGCCAGGCTGCATAAAAACTGGGTGAGGTTTTTTTTTCCTCCTTTTTGGCCAGGCTGTGGATTTGCCTGAGGTTAACTCAGTTTCAACTCTGGCAAATGGGGTTGGTGGTTCTTTTGTTTGGATTCTGTTACCAAAATCCCCACAATAAATGATTTTAAGTTCTCTCATGCTTTAACACCCTTAAAACCAATGTCTATATTAGCTTCCAGGGTTAGGGAAGAGAAACTTGTGTTAAGCCAGTGGTTCCAGTTTTTCTACCCAGAACCCCCTCAAGCAGAAGAATAGATTTTATTTTTTTAACCATTTTTTCCTTCATTCAGCACTCAAAAAAAAGTCTTACTTTTAAAGGGTAATCAGTTTGGTGCCTTCCTACCTTCTTTTTTAGGCTTTTCCTGCTTTCTGATAACCCCGTAGTATTGGCCTGCATTTTTCATGGACCTCACTAGAGTCCCCCACCCAAACTCTATCACCTTGATTACCTATTTATGCCTCTTACTCTGAATCTAGTTTTCTACATTTCTCCCATCATTCTTAGGTGTCCTTGTTGGAAAGCATTCTAGTGTCCTAATTCACTCCAAGGTGCTAATAGCCAGTAAAAAGCTCAGTATAGGTGGATTTTTATGTTAATTAAAAAAAACAAACTCTTAAAGGGGTTTAACCCCCAAATAGGAAGTTCTAATAACAGGATTTCCAGGCTCTCCGTAGGCAAAATTGTGAGGTGGACAGTTTGTGTTCAGTGTCTTACTAACTCTTATTTCAGTATCTTTTTTTCCAATTTTGGCCAGATCTTCTTCCATCATTCAAATTGTCCTCAGATTCTTTTTTGTTGTTGTTTTTAATATGAAACCATGAAATTCTAGTACATCTTTTTTGTTTTAAAAATATATCATATTTTTGATAGGATTGATATCTACCAGGACTCCCCCCTTGTCCTTTACTGTATACCTTAGGCACAATATATTCAGCCTCTAGAGATAAGTCTCTGGGATTTTAAGGACCAAGAGAGGTCTAGCTGCTGGCACCGGTAACAACAGAAGTTATAAGGACAATTGAGGGTGGGAACTTACAGGCCTCAGGCAACAACTGTCTCTGACCCAGAGGTTCTGCTAGTAAATATGTTGCATCCCACTGAGATCAGGGCCATAAAACATAAAATGGTAATGGGTGGTAAGAAAATCCCAGGCTTATCCTATTACTGCTCTCCTCCCCTTAGGGGATTTCCTTCAGAGGGAACACAGGGTGGGCGGGCTTTCACCACAGAGGAGGAAATGGGGAAGTTTGCAAGATAAGTTGAAACAGCAGCAGCCTGATGAGACACTAGGGGGATTGCTGCAGAGGACATGGTCCAGTGGAGTCAGTGCATCCATTCAACACAGCAGAGATTCATCCACTTGGGGAGCTCTTGAGAGCTTTACTTTCACAGAGCCAGTTGAATCAGCCATTCTGCATGGTCTCTCTTTTTCCCTTTTTAGGTGGCTAAGATGGGGATCGGTACTTACTCATAGAGATGAATTCCTATTGCAGCTGGTTCCCAGTGGGGATCTGCAAGAGAAGCAATGAATTTGATAGATTAGATCTATGCATGGAGTGGAGGGTGGGGTCCCCAAGGCCTCCTTCATCCAAAGACCAGCCTGCCACACAGTAATTAGATCCTGATTTATAGGTGGAGCCCTGCCCAAATGGCTTCTGGTTTTAGCTATGCATCTCCTTCCAGACTCCCCATGCCCCAGAAAACCCAAAATGAAATGAAAGGAAAAACTAACACAAGTGTGGGATTAATAAAATTTGAGCAGGAGTTTGGGAAAGGGGCTGGGGCAAATGCTGCTGATGGTGTGTATAGGTACTCCAAAAATGGAGGAAGTAGGCATCTCATGATGATGCTCTCTCTGAGAGTGAGGTTTAGGCATGGTTCCTGAAACTCAGTGTTTATGAAAAGCAATTGAGAGTCAGCCCATGTGGGTACTGGTAAAACTGCATGGTGGGGGGCAGCTAGGTGGGGCAGTAGATAAAACACTGGCCCTGGATTCAGGAGGACATGAGTTCAAATCCCATCTCAGACCCTTGACACTCCCTCATTGCCCTGCAAAAAACCCAAAAAACAAACAAAACAAACAAAAACCAAAAAGAAAAAAAACCCTGCATGGTGAAATCCTCCATGGGCCAGTAAGGATCTTTTAGTCCTACCTAAATGTAAGGCTATCCCTAAAGCACCTGTCCCATTTGAATTTAAAGGATTGTTGGACACTGGCGGCCAGTTCCTGTCATATGGAATGTTTCTTTTTCTTTTCTTTTCTTTTCTTTTTGTCTGTACTGTGTTTTGGGATCTTCAAACCACTCTAGTTTTCATGTAGGTGGGGTGGTTATAGGGGGCAGATCACCAGATCATGAGCTCTTAAGAATAGGGTACCTTTCACCAATCTTTATCTGAATTAAAATGGGTAGGGCCAATTGGAAACTTTTGGAGTTGCCCAAACCACTAGTTTATTGCCTCTCTAGTGATGGTGATTGTGAGGGAAAATCATTCTCAGGAACTCAGCAGCGAGGTGACAAAGGCTCTTTTATTTCCTTCTCGTGAGAAGGAGGCACCCTAGTGTGCAGCTAGTGGGTGCAAAGAAAGGGGGCTTGCAGGCCTTGTTTTATACCCTAGTCCCTAATGTGAATAGACCCTCCCCTTTTTCATCATTGGTCTGGTCTCAAGGGTTACAATCTACATGCAAAAACTAGCTAATCAGAACACAATATTGCCACCCCTCTTCCTTGTATGGGCATAACTCAGGAGTGAACCTTATACTTCCTTATATGGACACAACTCTGGAGCAGACCTTATTGAGACCAGGGCTCCTTGAATCATGTGATTTTATTAGCCTGAGGGGGAGGAGGGGATCTGAGACCTTTGTCCTACAAACAGGTCAGGAGGAGTATGATTGACTATTATATCCACATTGAGAGGAGACAACTACCCATTTTCTCACAGTGATGAAAGAAACTGGAACACTTTATCTTACCAATTCCCTTTATAACAACCTTGTATAGCCCATGATGGAGGTGGGTGGCACCTGGAAGTTTACAGGAGACTATGGGAAGAAAGCTAAACTAAATAGTCATTCCTGACCTGATCAGTATGGTAGCCCAGGTAGCCCATGCCTCGTGTGAGTGGCATGATGTGATCACCCTCATTCACTATTTTTTCCCTCTCTTTCTGTGCCTGAGACTAGTCAAGAGCAGTTTGTTTCCACTTGGTATTGAAGGTGTGACTCTGGAGCTAGAATTCTTAGTTCAGCTTCAATTTGGGGGAGGAAATAAAGCACTTGCAAATCATTGAACATTTACAAAAGATTTGCTTTGCCCTAACACAACAAGGAAATGCCCACAAGGATATGGAGGCATTTAGTTTGTCTGGATGAAGGTAAATGTGCATTTGTCTGGAAGAAAAGGGATTCCTTAATACTGAGAGGATGATGGTACAGGAAAAGTTGGTCAGGAGGACCTGAGTTCAAATCTCACCTCAGACACTTACTAGCTATGTGACCTTGGGCAAGTCACTTAATCCCAATGGTCTTAAATCATCCAGGGCCATCTCCAGTCATCCTGGTGTATATCTTGCCACTGGACCCAGATGGCACTTGAGGAGAGAGTAAGGTTGATAACACCTTGCACAGCCCTCCCTCACTTAAATCCAATCCAGTGCAAGTCATGACATCACCCTGATGTCATAGTCTTCTTTGAGAATGAAGAACAAACAATATAACAACATAACACAGGATATCCCACTAGGATTATCTGTTGTCATAGGAACACCCGCCAGAACACCAATGCATGATGTCAATCACCTCTATAGAACTCCTGCCTGGGAGTGGGGGGAAGGGTGGTGGTTAGAGGGAATACAAATCACTGTTGGGAGTGCCATCTGGTAATTGTACATCTATGGCAACATAATTAACCAAGCAACTTGAGGAAAGGCTGAAGCAACACAAACTCCAAGTGTTATTTAAAATTGGACACCATCATTCCATAGCCTTAGGGTGAGGAATACTATAATTCCTTGATTACTTGTGTCCGCCAGAGATGGAATTGGAAGGTATCTCCTATGCAAGGAGAAGCCATTTCCTGGTATCCTGGGTTCCTTTCCTTTGGTGTTCTTTTTACTTTGCTCTGATTTGACTCTACTTTGCAATGACTCTTGACTAGAGAAGCTATGTGTGGTGATGAGGAATTGTCTAATGCATTTGTTTTGCTGGGTTGCTGGGGTATGGAACTATGCCCCAAAGTCTATAGAACTGTACATACCCTTTGATCCAGTAATACCACCGCTAGGATTATATCCCAAAGCCATCCCCCAAAAGAGAAAAAAAGACCTCATTGTACAAAAATATTTATAGCAGCTCTTTTTGTGGTGGAAATCAAAGGAATGCCCATCAATTGGGGAATAGCTAAACAAGCTGTGGTACATGCTGTTGATAGAATATTATTGTGCTATAAGAAATGACAAGCAGGAAGACTTCAGAAAGGCCTGGAAAGACATGTATGAAATGATGTATAGTGAAGTGAGCAGAACCAAGAGAACATTGTGCACAGAGACAGCAATATTTTTTGATGAAGAATTGTGAATTACTTAACTATTCTCAATTATACAATGACCCAAGACAATCCCAAAGGCCTATTGATGAAACATAATATCCAAATCCAAAGAAAGAACTGATATTGATGGAACACAGACTGAAGCATGCTATTTTTCACTTTCTTTCATTTTAAAATTTTAATCTTGTACAAAATGACAAATATGGCTATGTTTTACATAATTATACATGTATAACCCATATCTGATTGCTGCCTAAGGGAGGGGATTGGGGAGAGAGGGAAGGAGCGACAAAAATTGGAACCCCAAACTATAAATAAAAATGTTTATTACAAATAAAAAAGAATATAGGGATTTGGGGAAATCAGATATCAAGCTGCAATACAATTGAATGAATGTCCTTAGGTCCATAGATTCCCTGCTTAATGGAAGTCTCCTACTAAGGCTGTTCGCCTTTCTCATAGTGACTGTCTGCTTCAAAGTCATTAATTTTGATAAGAAATCAAAACCATTAGCTACAAACTTCAGGGAAGGGACAAGAAGTCAAGAAGGAAAAGTTATCAGACTGCTGCAGCCAGAGACATCTGCCAGGTCTAGATCTAGATGGCATAGCCAGCGAGAATACATTGATGTGTGATCTTTATAACTTAGGTTTCCTGCCTTCAACATAATGCCCCACTCTGTGCATGAATTGGGATCTCAAAGGGCAGATGCTACTTCAGGTTCTAGAGCTGTCCTGTATAGATGTAATCTCAATCCTATAGTTTGTGAGCACCCATTCATATGTTTCTCATTAACAGTCAGGCAGTAGATACAATCAGATCTTATTAAAGACATTTCCTCAAATAGTATAGCAAGACTAGTTATTACAAAACATTTCCCCCCTCAAACCTGGGGCACCCTCTCCTACAAATATATACAGCATCGCTGGAGAGATCAAGATCAAATGAAGAGCACAATGGTAGTGAGGTATATATGTGGGACACCTGAGATTCTGAGGCATGGAAATCCTTTCTATTTTTGGGCTATTTTCCATAGCTTTCCTCCTTTGAGTGACTTTTTATATATTTGCTTTCATCTGGAATGTGTCTCTGGTCCCCAGTGGATGAAATATCTCCTATTGGTTCAGAAATTCCAATGATATTGTTGGTGGAAGAGAGAGAAGAGAAAAAAACCCCTCCCCCCTTCTTATCCTTTGGTTTAAGCACAACGGTCTCCTCCACAAATAATTTCAATTCTCAAGCTCTGATAATTATCCAGGTCCCAGAAGTTTCAAGTTCATAGAGGCATGGGTAACCTATTTGCTTAGAAAAGTACACTTTCCTCTCTTGGACTCAGCCAGAGAAGTGTCCAAAACTCATAAAGTGATCAGGGAATAGAAGCAAATTGTTTACACATTAAAACCTCCCAATGTATAATTATACTCTATAACTGTATCAATTGTGTGTGTGTGTGTGTGTGTGTGTGTGTGTGTGTGTGTGAAGGAATGCCTTCCTTATAAGTAGAAAATTGTATTATCTAGGGAAAGCTGCAGCTGTTACTCCTCTTCCACAATATGCTTGTGTATCTGAGCTCCCCCCTCCAACATCCTTCACAAATGGATTTGCTATTTGTGCTGATGGATTTGGCTACCATTGTGTATTACTGGAGTACTGTTATTTGTCTGCCTCTGTGGCAACCATATGTCCTATTGAATTTCCTAGCCTGATGTGACTGTTACTACCTGCTAGTGACCTGTTATATGTCTATGACTGAAGGACTTTCATCTTTCTCAATCTGACCTTAATGTGTTACCACTTACAGTTATTTGCATTTTGTTAAGACCTTAAGTTAGAGGAACAAAGGTCTAATAGTAGCATTTCAGGCATCAATTATGTTGACTGGTTTGCTTTTATCCATATAGGTATTTGTCTTTCAAAGAATACTAATAGATTTGCTTTCCCATAAATCATATTGTCTTTCATCTCAGAGATTGTTTGCTTATGGTTTTAATGACCCCATTCTTTATTATTATAATACTTATTGAAGAGATACCTATGGAATGAAAGACCAGGTCTAAGTTTTAGGAAAGGTATGTCAACTTTACTTGAGAACTTGGAAAATCTTTCTACTGGATAGCTACCAAAGTTGGTATTAGCTACCTACTTGACCCCCAAGAGAAAGATTTTCTCAAAAGAAATGGAAACCAACAAGTATATTCTACAATGATAAATTTATAGTAACCAAAAAAATCCTGAGATCCCACGAGGCATATTCCTTGGTTTTACTTACAGTCCCAGCATAGAGATCATTCTCAAAATGGGGATACTGGGGTATTTTGCCATCTGTTATCAGACAGTTCAATGTGTTGCTACTGTACAGGCTTCAGTTGGTGTCTTTTTTTCCAATATCCTCTGTACCCATAGCTCTTTGGGTGCACTACAGATAAGCCTAAAATTCTTCTATTCAGATTGGTGTTGTAGTTCTAACAAAGGGGGACCAGACCAGGGATTTTCTCTTACTGAATCTTATTTCTCATTTTTTTTTTCTCCTGTAGCTCACTGGCTTCTACATATACACAGCTGCTTACCTAGGAGCAGGATCTTGGAAGTAGAGCACAGCAAAACATGTGAAGATATGATGCTCTCCTTTGCTACTGATGAAAATTTATTCACATTGGGATATATATATATATATATATATATATATATATATATATATATATATATATATATATATATATATATATATATATATATATATATATATATATATATATATATATATAAAATCTATGGGTTTACAAATTGGGAGAGGTAAATACTTCCCTTGTAAAGGATGTGAGCTCTGTAGACCCAGTTTGATCCTGATGATATGATAGAGTCTCAGAGGGGTGCCAGCTTGAAAATGGAAAAAGGAACTGAGAATTGGTTTGAGCCTAGACCAGGAAAAGGATGCCTTGGGTCTGCCCCTGGGGTAGCATGGTGGCAGGCCAAGTTGTAGGACTAAGAGTATCTGGTGGTGTTGATAAGGATGTATGACATTCCCCATTAAGTAAGAAAGAATCATTTCAATTCTTCCTCCTTCTCTCTCCTTGACTCTTTGGATGACTATAGATCTATTGCCCTTCAGACTCTTTTGCCCATAGATGTTCTCATTTTGTTTTTTCGGTGATCCATTTGATCTAGATAGGAATGGGGTTAGTTACCCCCTTGGAAGCTAATGCCAACCTCTGTGGCTAAATTGGAGGTATGCACAAAATTCTGCAACTTAAATTACAGAATGTAGCATTGTAATTTTACCTCTTTCCCTTAAATGCTAATAAGAGTTTTCTGGAAAAACCCAATTTCAGTCTCCGGTGAGCTAAGGGAAAGAAAGGGGCTCTCCACACTTAGAGACGGAGAATCTAGAAAAAAGCAAGAATATTTGGGGGGGACTTGACATGTATTGGGGGAAGCAATAGAGAAAGGCAGAAGGGAGTACCACTCCAGCAGCTCTGGCATGAAGGTCAGAAATTTAAAACAAATCAGACTCTAAAAGAAAAGGTTTAAGTAGGATTGCATCTGGCTGTTCTCCTTTTTGACTAGGGTTTATTTCTTTTTCTTTTTTAAAAAAAATAATAAACATTTTTATTTATAGTTTGGGGTTCTAATTTTTATCCCTCTTTCCCTCCCTCCCCAATCCCTTTCCTGAGGTGGTGAGTAAGCAGATATAGGTTTTACATGTATGATTATTTAAAACATTACCATATTAGTCATATTGTACAAGAAAACTTGAATAAAAGAAAAAATTAAAGAAAATGAAAAATAGCATGCTTCAGTCTGTGTTCCATCAATATCAGTTTTTCCTTTGAAAGTGGATAGTATGTTTCATCAATAGTTCTTTGGGATTGTCTTGGATCATTGTATTCCTGAGAATAGTTAAGTCTTTCACAGTTCTTCATCAAACAATATTGCTGTCTCTGTTTATAATGTTCTCTTCATTCTGCTCACTTCACTATACATCAGTTCATACAAGTCTTCCCAGGCCTTTCTGAAAATATACTCTTTGTCATTTCTTATAGAACAATAATATTCCATCAACAGCACATACCACAGCTTCTTTAGCCATTCCCCAATTAATGGGCATTCCTTTGATTTCTAATTCTTAGCCACCACAAAAAGCTGCTATAAATATTTTTGTACAACTAGGTCTTTTTTCTATTTGGGGGGATGTCTTTGGGATATAAACCTAGCAGTGGTATTACTGGATCAAAGGATATGCACAGTTCTATAGACCTTTGGGCAAAGTTCCAAATTGCTCTCCAAAATGGTTGGATCTTTTCACAACTCCAGCAACAGTGGATTAGCATTCCAGCTTTCCCACAACCCCTCCAACATCCAATGTTTTCTGTTTTTGTTATATTTGCCACTTTGATACCTATGAGGTGATACCTCAGAATTGTTTTGATTTGCATTTCTCTGATCAACAGTGATCTAGAGCATTTTTTCATATGATTATAAATAACTTTGATTTCTTTGTCTGAAAACTGCCTGTTCATATCCCTCAACCATTTATCAAATGGGAAATGACTTGTACTTTTATAAATTTGATGCATTTCTCTACATATTTGAGAAATGAGGCCTTTATCAGAGATATTTTGTTTCAAAAATTCTTTTTTCATTTTCTGCTTCCCTTGTAATCTTGGCTACATTAGTTTTGTTTGTGCAAAAGTTTTTTAATTTTATAAAATCAAAATGATCTATTTTACATTTTATCTTACTCTCTATATCTTCTTTGGTCTTAAATTCTTCCTCTGCTCATAAATCTGATAAATGATTCCATACTCTCTTAATTTGCTTATGGTATCATTCTTTAAGTATAAATCATGTACCCATCTTGACTTTATTTTAGTATATGGTATGAAATGTTGGTCTGCCATACTGTTTTCCAGTTTTCCCAGCAGTTTTTGTCAAATAATGAGTTTTTGTTCTAAAATCTAGGATTTTTGGTTTTTATCATGTACTGGATCACAATAGTATAATTTTGTACCTATTCTATTCCACTGATCCACCTTTCTTTCTTATCCAGTACCAGATTGTTTTGATAATTAACGCTTTATAATACAGTTTGAGATCTGGTACTGCTAGACTACTTTCTTTAGTATTTTTTTTCATTGATTCCCATGATATCCTTGAATGTTTGTTTTTCCAGATGAACTTTGTTATTATTTTTTCTAGAACTATAAAATTTTTTTTGATAGTTTGATTGGTCTAGGATTTATTTCTTAACATGTCTGGCCTTATTTTGAATTCTATCTCTACACCATCTCCCCTTTAAATTGTATATGTATCTTGCTGTTGTTTGGGAGAAAGGCAGATGGAGGTCAAGATTCATGTACAAACCATGTATGAACATCATAACTATGCTTCACTACAGTATGGTTGTGTCTTTAAAAAAATGGATGTGTCCTTTCCCAAAGGACCACAACCTATCTTTCCAGGGTCTTCCAAACCAACTTTGCTCTGTCCTTAGTTCACTTCCATAAAGCATTGGTGCTCATTATTCAAATTAAGCATATGCAAAGAGTCCCTCCAATCTATCCTGAGTTTTTTCTACCAAACTGCCATGTCTTTCCCTTTCAGAAGCATATTCTTTCTAATATTCTTTTGTGTTAGTTAATGTGTAAAGCTGGGACTTCAAGGTCTGTTTTTTCTCTGATTGAGTTAAAGCATGGGAAAATTAAGCCAAAGAAGTGTTCACAGTTGATTAACCTTAATCCTTTTGATCCAAGCAGTGGACACAAATGCTATTTATTGTCCCCTTAGAATACCATAATTTAATTCAATTTAATAAGAAAATAAATGCCTATTATGTACAGAACAGGGTTTTAAGTTCTGAGAGAGCTACTGAGTTTATAGGAGGTTTCTTGCCATCATGGAGCTTGTAGTTTAGTAGAGGAATATGATATATACACAAATAACCAGAAGAATTTAAGCTCTGTGATCTCTGGAATTTTTTTTTTATAATAAACATTTTTATTTATAGTTTGGGGTTCCAATTTTTATCCCTCTTTCCCTCTCTCCCCTCCTTCCCTCTCCCCGAGGTGGAAAACAATCAGATATGGGTTATACATGTATGTTTATGTAAAACATTACCATATTTGTCATTTTGTACAAGAGAACTTGATTAAAAGAAAAAATGAAAGTGAAAAATAGCATGCTTCAGTTTGTTCCATTAATATCAGTTCTTTCTTTGGAGGTGGATAGCATCTGGAACTGTTTTGGTCTTTCCTGACATAGCACATTCAAATAAAATTAAATGAGTTGATTACTACAAAATAATAATGTGTGTTCTACCCTTACCCCAATTAATGTAATCAGAAGGCCCAAACACCTCAAATTCAATCGATAAATAGTTTAAACTAGGAGTTAGAAAATAATTAGATGTTGAGAAATTTCCTTATGCCCTACTTTAAGATGCGAATAAGTCCTTAATCCATTAGAGAGGATTGTAGTCATTTGATAATTTATGATCATTATTAAATAAAGACATATGACCAAGACACAAGAAACATCTTGTGATTGACTAAAAGAATCAGACATACCTCTGGGCCTAAATCGTTGAGTGAGCTCTTTCAGGCAGTGAACCAATCTAAGTGAAAGATTCCAAACTCTGGAACTGGAATATTCAGCTCCATAATTTGGAATCTTCCATTTCTAGACTGGGTTCACCACTTAATGGACTGACTAATGGGCTAACTGCTCATTTTATTTATTTTTTTGTTATAGTGAGGCAATTGGGGTTAAGTGACTTGCCCAGGGCCACACAGCTAGTAAGTGTTAAGTGTCTGAGGCCGCATTTGAACTCAGGTACTCCTGACTCCAGGGACAGTGCTCTATCCACTGTGCCACCTAGCTGCCCCGTTGACTGCTAATTTTTAAAAATAGTTTATTTTTCCCCCCACTTACATGCAAAAAGAATTTTTAACATTCTTTTTTTCCCAGTTTTGAGTTCCAAAGAAAGTGAAGAATAGTATGCTTCAGTTTGTATTCAGATAGTATCAGTTATTTCTCTGGAGGCAGACAGCATTATCCATCATAAGTCCTTTGGGATTGTCTTGGGTCTTTGTATTACTGAGAATAGCTAAATCACTCACAGTTCTTCAATATACAATATTGCTGTTACTGTATACAATGTTCTCCTGGTTCTGCTCACTTCACTTTGCACCAATTCATGCAAGTCTTCCCAGGTTTTTCTGAGAGCATCCTGATTGACTGCCATTTTTACACATATTCTATAGTCAGCACTTTTGTCTAACTTAAGGGGTCATATTCCCTGAGATTTCCTTTCTTCTGGTGACTGTTAAGAAGAAAGCAAATCTTAGTTTGTCAGTTTGTCCTTGGTATATTTCCATTCCCAATGGAGTAGCTGCCAAAGCCAATATCACTCTGGTGGTCACTGCTATAGTTGCCATTCAGTTCTTTCTGATAGTGGAAACTTTGGTTCTCCTGAACTCACAAGACTGCCTGCACACTTCCATTGTGTTTGCCTATGAACAGAAATGAACAAATGAGAGACTAATATGGTCCTATGCTCCCAGCTATTGTCATGGCTAGGGGGGCCCTAATGGCTCCTGGGGGCAGCTCAAAGCAGTGCTGCCTCCTTCCAACTGCAAAAGAAAGAAAGATATGAATGGGGGAGGTCATCTCTTTTGTGTGCTCACAATTCAGGTACAGCAATGCCTAAGTCATCCCTGCTTCTTCCTGTAGCCATCTCCCTCAAAGTTTCCACATGTCGGTTGGCTGGACTCTATAGACCCAGTTAGGGAATATCTCTACATGCCTCAAGGACTGCATCTGCTCCAATAGTACAGATAACTGCACAAGAAAAGCAAACAACATGACATTGTAAATTTGAGGTGCTGCCTTCCAGAACTTTAACATGTAGCTTTCTCTTGTTTGCTTGTTTTTTCTCCTTAAACAAACTACCACTAGTATTTTTTTAAAGTTTTTTTCTAAGAAAAAGTATAATTTTACTAAAGTTTGCTTCTAAAAACAAAACAAAACAAAAAAATCTTGATGGTCTGAGCTTCCTTCCTCCATGACATCTGATTGGCTTCAGCTTTTCTGACTCAGTTTCTTGGTCAAAAGGTATAAAATGTCGCAGCTGCATAGGCCTCTGACTCAGTAGGTGACTAAGACCATTCAATGATTTTCTGAATAGACTTCCTTCCAGATGGAGATGAAAGGAGCCACATCCAAAGAAGCTAAATACCACTGTATCCTTGTTGCATACTCTTGCTGTGTTAGGGCAAAGTTAACCTCCTTGGTTAAATAAATGTTCAGTGACTTGTGAGTACCTCATTTCATCCCAACATCAAACTTGAACAAAGGTTTAGACTGGTGTTAGAGCCAAGCCTACAACTGTGACCTGCCTAATGTATATAGACCCTCATCATATCACACCTGGACTATTATTGCTAGTTGATTTCTCTGCCATAAGTCTCTCCTCATTCCAAGTAAGTTGCTCAAGTGATTTTCCTTAAGCCCAGGGCTGACCATGTCATTGCCCCTCCTCTCCTATCCCACTTTAGTAAACTCCAGTGGCTCCCTATCACCTCCAGGATCAGATATAAAATCCTCTGTTTAATATTCAAATGCCTTCATAACCTGCTCTACACCACCTATCTCATCTTTCCAACCCTAAGAGATTCAGTGACATAGGCCTCCTTGCTTTTCCTCAAGCATGCTCCATCTTTGGACTATGGACATTTTCACTGGCTTGTCTCCCATGCCCAGAATGTTCTCCCTCTTCATCTCCATCTTTTGGCTTCCTTCAAATCCAAGCTAAAACCCTGACTTCTATAAGAAGCCATTCCTGATCCTCAAATATAGTTTCTTCACTCTATTGATTATCTTCAATTTATCTAGCATACAGCTTGTTTGTACATAGTTACCTGTAGCCATTAGGCTGTGGTGTCTTAGGGAGAAAGGATTTCCTTTTGTCTTTCTTTGTATTCTCACCGCTTAGCACAGTGTAGGCACATATTAGAGGCTTAATAATTATTTATTGACTGAAATGTCACAGCACTTATTTTATAGCACACACTGTCCCCCCACCCCATGTAAATTCCTTGAGGGCTAGGATGATTTCATTTTTCTATTTCATAAAAAACACCTACTGTTTGTTGAATTGAATATGCTGACTCCTGACTCTTGTGCATTTTATTAGAGGATCTCCTGTGACTAGAATGTACTACCTTTTCATCTTTGCCTTTCTTCTTCCTTCAAGGTTCAGCCCGAGTGACGGCTCCTCATAAAGCCACTCCTAACTTCTTGGCCCTCTCCAAAGTGCGCTCTCTCCTATCAAACTTTCCTAGAGTGCTTTTGGATTATGACAGTTATTGTATGACATAATTATACCCTCCCAAAGCCTGTAATATGGTTCTTGAATCCAGGGGCCTCTTGGGTTTTGGGGGTTTTTGTGCAATCCTAGAACTTAGCACTGTTGTTTTGTTGAGGTGTTTCAATAATGTTTGACTCTTTGTGACCCCATTTAGGGTTTTTCTTGACAAAGATACTGGAGTGGTTTGCATTTCTTTCTCCCGTTCTTTTTACAAATGAGGAACTGAGACAAGCAGGGTGAAGTGACTTACCCAAGGTCACATAGCCAGTAAGTGTCTGAGGCTAGATTTGAAATCAGGAAGAGGAGTCCTCCTAACTCCAGGTCAGGCACTCTATCCACTACACCATTTAACTTAGCACATTACCTTGTAATAGATAATCAAAAATGTCACAGTAAAATTATACCTACCTTCAGGTAGTAGCTACATGTGCATTTTTTAAAAATAGGTGAAAAAGTAGAACAATAACACATTTTTCATTGCCCATGTAAATATTTTCCATATTCTTATTTCCTTTTCTCCCTCTTCCAGTTTGGTCTCCTAATTAATCTTTTTCTCAGTTCTCCTTCCTAATATGTTTCTGGGCTCTTCCTTAGTCTTTAGAGTTCCCATTTTTTCTTTCATTCTCCCCCACCTAGCTTAATTACATTAGATTTTGTTTCATTACATTTTAACTCCCTGTCCCCTTAGCAATTAATTTTTTAAAAATAAAAGTATTTTATTATTTTCCAGTTACATGTAGAGATAGTTTCAGCATTTGTTTACATAAGATTTGCAATTTCAAATTTTTCCCCCTCCCTCCCCTCCCTTCCCCCCTCCCCCAGACAGCAGGCAATCCAATATAGGTTTCATATATATAGATATATAGATATAGATATAGATACATATGTACACTTAGTAATTCATTTTAAACTTTAAAAACTTACTCAGTCTCTACTTCAAGGACAGCCATTGTAATGTCACTCCTATAAATTATAACCAGGATTAAAACACTCATGATTTCTTTTCTAAAGAACTTCAAATATTAATAGTCTTCTAAGAGCCTTGAGTTCATTCTATTTTCCATTAGTATACTTAAGCAAATGGTATGATCAAATAAAGTATTTAATATTTTTTACTTTATTGTTTAAAATTCCTTTCACCCGTGCCTTCCCTGTTAGAAACTCACCCCTCTTGATTTGCTAATAGTGTAAATCAATCCCACCTTAAAAGAAGGGGTGGAAGCTATATTTTTCTCCCAGAGGCATAGTTAGAAATTCTCCACCAAAACTTCAGAAAGTGCTCTTTTATTCTTTGTTAATTGCAAAATAAACATATTCTTAGCCCTTTTCAATATAGGGTTTTCTGGGGGGGTAGCTTATGGCTCAGAGAGAAAAAGGAAGCAATTAGTTGGGTCTGGCATCCTGACTTGGCTCTAGTATACTGTCTGCCCATTGTCTTTTGTACATTCCTCATGATGGGGTAGAGAGAGAAAAAGAGAGAGAGAGAGAGAGAGAGAGAGAGAGAGAGAGAGAGAGAGAGAGAGAGAGAGAGAGAGAGACTCAACACTCAATACGTTGAAACACTGATCTTCAGTTAAAAGGTGTCCAAAGGATTTAGCTACAAAGCTATTGTATGTAAATACAATGTTATAGAAATGGCTGTCTTTGAGAACAGCATGTAGTCTTTGGTTGAATGGGCATAACCCCTTTTTTTGTGGGGCAATGAGGGTTAAGTGACCTGCCCAAGGTCACACAGCTAGTAAGTGTCAAGTGTCTGAGTTTGGATTTGAACTCAGGTCCTCCTGAATCCAGGGCTGGTGTTTTATCCACTGCGCTATCTAGTGGCCCCCTGAATGGGCATAACTCTTAAAGTAGGTAGGCTATTGACAACCTGGTTGGTCTCTTGGATTCACTCAAACCTTGTAAGGGATCTTTCCGTGGTAGTTATACCTAAGTTTATCTCCCATTTTCCTTAAAAGGAAAGTACTGGGGTGAACATTGTTGTTGTTAGTCATATCTAACTCTTTGTGACTCTATTAGTAAAGATACTGGAGTATTTGCCATTTTCTTCTCCTGCTCATTTCGCAGATGAGGAATTGAGGCAAACAGGGTTAGGTGACTTGCCCAGGGTCACACCACTAGTGAGTGTCTGAGGCCAGATTTGAACTCAGGAAGATGAGACTTCCTGACTCCAGGGGCCATGCCAAGGGTAAAAAGTCATTAAACAGTTACTGGACACTTATGATGGGCCCAGTTGTGAGGAGGTTGGAGCCCTGCCAGATGGGAGGTGAGAGAGGGCAGAGCAGTGCCTGGCTCTAGCAGTGATGACCATGGTATTTTGTTTTGAGTCTCCTCAACTTGTTCAGGCATTGTGAGAATCCTTATTAGGAATCTAGGACAAATTCTGTTGAATGAAGAAGGGGGCAATAGTCTAGATCAGGGCTTCTTAGACGTTTTCTACTTGCAACCCCTTTTCATCTAAGATTTTTTTTACTTGACCTGGGGTATATAGGCATATAAAATAGGTATACATAAATTCTTACTGTTGCCAAATTTTTTGCAACCCCCACATTCAGGCACTCAACCCCATATGGGGTTGTGAGCCACAGTTTAAGCAGCTTTGGTGTAGTCTAAGGTAGATTCTTCTTATATATGGATGAGACAGAATAAAGATAAATCAAGAGAATTGAGGTTAAATAATTGAGAGGCTAGGGTGTTTGGAGGGACCAGGAGTTGGGGAATAGAAGACTGAACACCAACATCAATGTTCAACTTATTGGGAAGAAAGGGAAGTGACCTGGAGTTCTTTTTTTTTTTTTTTTGGTTGAATCATTTTTCAGTTGTGTCCAATTCTTTGTGACCCTATCTGGAGTTTTCTTGACAAAAATATGGAGTTGTTTGTCATTTTTTTTCTCCAGCTCATTTTACAGATGAGGAAACTGAGGCAAACAGGGTGACGTGACTTGTCACATAGCTAGTAAGTGTCTGAGGCCAGATTTGAACTCATGAGTTTTCTTGACTCTAGGCTCAACTCTCTCTTTACGTTGCCACCTAGCTGGCCCAAAATTCCTTAGATGATAGTAACAAAGATATGTATAGGATCAAGTGGATTTTCCTACCACCTTCCCCTAATTTTACGCTTTCCTTCTCCTCATTTTCTATAGTTCTATTCTCCCCTCACTTCTATAATTCCTTTTGCTAACACAGCACACACACTTACCCTTCCCTTTCTGCCACTTTAATAATACTGTCACATACTGACTTGAATTGTACTTCATTGTGAAGCAATGGGAATGGGTTGCTAAGGGAGACCATGGAGTCTCACTCCCTGGAGTTCTTTAAAGTTAAGAGAAACATCTGTCTGAACTGAACAGCTCAAACTGACACCTGCTCTGAGGTAGGAAAGAGTTAATTACTTCAAAGGGGCCTATAAACACCATGGATGCCAAATTTTAAAATCAGATGTTCCTTCTAATCATTGTAGGAGCCCATTCTTGAAACATTTCTTGTTTGTGAATATCAGGTTGGCAGAAAATAGGCATAGACCAATATCTCACATCATATACCAAGATAAGGTCAAAATGGGTACATGATTTAGATATAAAGGGTGATATCATAAGCAAATAAGGGGAGTAAGGAAAAAACTGTCAAGGAATAGAAAATATTATGAGAAGTAAAATAGATCATTTTGATTATATGAAATTAAAATGTTTTGTACAAACAAAACCAATGCAGCCAAAATTAGAAGGAAAGCAAGAAACTGGGGGAAACATTTTACAGTAGGTTTCTCTGATAAGGCCTCATTTCTCAAACACATGGGGAACTGAGCCAAATTTTTAAAAATGAGCCATTTCCCAATTGTAAAAGGATATGAACAAGCAGTTTTCAGAAAAAGAAATCAAAACTATCAATAATCATATGAAAAAAATGCTCTAGATCACTATTGATCAAAGAAATGTAAATTAAAACCTTTCACCTATCAGATTAGCTAACATGATAGAAAAGGAAAATGATGAATGTTGAAGAAAATGTGGAAAAAAGATGTACTTTTGGTGGAGTTGTGAACTGGTCCAACCATTCTGGAGAACAATTTGGAACTATGCCCAAGGGACTATAGAACTATGCATACTCTTTAACCCAACAATATCACTACTAGATCTGTATCACAAAGAGATCAAAGAAAAATGGAAAAGACCCATACATACAAAAATAAACAGTTCTTGTTTATGGTAGGAAAGAATTGGAAATTGAAGGGATGCTCAGCAGTTAGAAAATGATTGAACAAGTTATTGTATATGATTGTGATGAAACACTTTTGTAAGAAATATCAAAATGGACAGTTTTAGAAAAATCTGGAAATATTTGTTTGAACTGATGTAAAGTGAAGTAAACTGAACTAGAATATTGTACGTAGTAATAGCAATATCGTAATGATGATCAATTATGAAAGACTTAGTTACTCTAATCAATATAGTGATCCAAGATAATTCCAAAGGACTTTATAAAGAAAAATGCTGTCTACTTACATCCAGAGAAAGAACTGATGAAATCTGAGTACAGATTGAAGCATACTGTTTTTACTTTATTTTTCTTGCTTTTTCTCTTTTCTTTCTTTTTTTCTTTCTTTTTGCAGTACAGATAATATGGAAATATGTTTTGTATTATTTCACATAATTGATATCATATTGCTTGCCTTTGCAATGGGTGGAGGAGGATCTGGAGGGAAGGACAGAATTGGGAACTCAAATTTTAAAAATTAATGTTAAAATAAAGTATAATTATTAAAAAGAAACATTATTAAAAACTTATTAATTTCCTGACTTAAAAAAGGAAATATTTCCATTTTGGAAATATTGATAGGATTTTCCAAAGGTGAAATGTGTCAACAAAACCTCCAAGAACCCAGGGCTACCACCCTGGTATCAAAACAGAACTTTATCATAATGGTCCAATGATTAATTGCATATCTGTTGTTCAAGGACTGGTATAGTTAAGTTCTGAAGGGCTCATCAGCAGTTTGACTGTAGAATAATGGAGTTGGGTTTTTTTTAGCCATAATAACACTCAAAGACATAAGTTATTTAGAGTTGTAATCAGAGTCAGTGAAGGAAATAATCTTAACAACACAATAATAGATTGAAGTATCTTCCTAATGTAGGAAGACAGCAAGGCAGGCCAAAATGCAGGACCAAGACAAGTATTTTTTGCAGAATCATTCATTCATTCATTCATTCAATCACAAAATCTGACAATTGGAAGGAATTGTAGTGGTCATTTAGTCCAATCCATACAAAAAAGGAATCCTCATTATAACACGCCTAACAAGTGGTCATCCTCACTCCACTTGAACACTTCCAGTGATGGGGAACTACTGCTCAAGGTAGCCCATCCCACTTTTGGACCCTTCTAATTATTAGGATGTTTGTCTTGACTTCAAGCTTAACTTTGCATCTCTCACCAGTTGCTCCTGGTTCTGCCCTCTGGGGATGATTAGAACCAGCCTAATCCCTGTGTGACTACCCTTCAAATACCAAAGGCAGCTATAGTGTGTCTTCTTTTCTCCAGGTTAAACATTCCAAGCAATTTAAACCAATCCTCTTATTCTGTGGATTTAAGGTCTTTCATTGCCCTAGTTGACCTCCTCTGGACACTATCCCACTTATCAATGCCCTTTTTAAACTTTTGTGCCTAGAATTTAACACAATACTCTGGATAAGGTCTCACCTAGGGAAGAGTACAGTGGGACTATTGCCTCCCTATTCCTGGAAGCTAGGCCTTTATTGATGCATCCTAAGATTGTATAAGCTTTTTTGGCTGTTGCATCAGAGGACTGATTCACATTTAGTTACCAGCCCACTAAAATTCCCAGATCTTGTTCAGAACAACTCATGTCTATCCATGACTCTCCCATTTTACTGACAGACATTCATAATGAGATTTAGAATGCAGACCATGAGATTGAAGGACAGTGACCTGACATCTTTAATTTTTGTACTGGTTCAAATTAAGTTTCATGGAAGACCCAAAGGATTTGAGGGGCTAAGGAAAATCAAGGTACATCACGCACACATAACTTCAGTTGGGGTTTCTTTGGCATTGCCTACTGGGCAAGAGGATCCACACAAAAGAATTAAGTGAGAGCTGTAAGAAATTTCTGATCTTGGATCAGATAACTGTCTGGGACAATGGACTGCAATTCAGGACCATAAATATATAGTTCAAAGAAAGGACTTAATCTTAGTCTGAGGATATTATGACTATCTTTTTTCCCCTGGCCTTTTAGCTGGGCATGGTGGTTTATAGCCTCAGCTATGAACTAAAAGTCAATAAGCCTGCTTGTTTTAGGTAGTCAAATCAAATTAAGAAACATTCATTAAGTTCCTATTATATGCCAGGCACTGTGCTAAGAGCTAGGTGGACAAAAAGGGGGCAAAAACATCCTGTGCTCAAGTAGCTCACAATTTAATAGGGGACATGTAAAGAGAGGTGTACCATAATGCATGGTGGCCAAGATGGCCATAGACTACCCTAATGAGATGAAGCCCCAAAGTTGGCAGCTGAAATAAGTTTGGGAACCACACACCTAGAGAATATGCACAACATTAGAACAATATTCAGTAGAGAACAACTTGATAGCATAGTGAATAGAGTGCTGGCTGGATTTGGAGTCAAGAACATAGTTCAAATCCAGCCTCAGACATTTACTTGCTGTGCGATGTTATGCAAGTCACTTAACCTGTTTACCTCAGTTTCCCCAACTATAAAATGGAAATAATAATTGCACCTCCATCCAAGAGTTGTGAGGTGCCTGGCACATAGTAGCTAGTATATAACTGTTGTTGTTATTACTATTATTAATGACATCACCAAAGGAGATCAGCATCCTTTCAGTGCTGGAAGTCTGAGTAGGCTTGGCCCTATGTATTCCCTGTCTGTATGTCCTTGCATGACCCAATCAATCACATGGATTCCTGGTATTTTCCTCTTCATGCATATGCCCACAAGTATTTCCTATGTGCGTTTACTCTGTGAATATTCCATAGTCACATATTCTCTATGTAGGTACCTTCCCTCACTAGTGTTATGGTGTTTGTACCCCCTGTGTACATGTGGGCAATCTTCTATTGTCACTTTATTTGTTCCATTTGAATAAACATCTTTTGTTTGAATTAATATGTTTGCTGGCTGACTGATAAAAGAAAATGTACTACTGAGGGTTTGTTAACTATGGATTTGAGTGGGTTCTGATGTACAGAGTGTCTTGAATCTGGAATAGCTTTTTGGGAAGACATGTGAGAAGGATTGCTTCAGAGGCTACACTTCTAATAAGGCCATCATCATTTCCTATTAATCATTGACAGAGATGTAGTTTCTATTCTCAAGTCCCAATGATGAGCACAGTTTCAATTAAGCATGTTGAAATAATAATTTTTTTAAAACCCCAGGGAAACATGGTTTCAGCTCAAAGGAGACTGATCAATTCTAAACCTGAAGGAGAATGCCTCTCTCAATTAGTGTTTTCTGATGAAAAGCAGAAGAGACCACCATAAAGAGTCACCAATTCCATTCTACATTTATTACAATGGATGGTGGAACTAGTGGTTACTTCTATGCCAAAATCAATTTCTCTCCCAGTATAGTGGGAGGAGATCCTTTATCTCACATTCTTTCCAAACAATAAAGATGTAAGTCTAGGGAGAGCAATCAAAGCAGCTACAGAGACTGGCTGAAAGATTCTGGCTCTTCAACAATGCCTTGAGCAGGATGAATTGACAATCTTACCCGTATGAGCTCCTCCACAACAGATTGTGAATGGATGCCCATTGTCCAAAGACAGCAAGAGGATACCTCTGAGACTGAATATTTGTGTAACTTTGGGCAAGTAACTCTCTAAACCTTAGTTTTACTGTCTGTAAAATGAGGTTGAGAAATGAGATCTCTAAGGATTCTTTCTAATAATCCATGGGGCTCTTTTTCCCATAGGCAGTATTAGTCTTTTGGAATTTTCCTAAAATTTCTTTTAAGTAGTGATGCATAAGTAACTTTGGTTTGAGAAATTGGGAAGGACTGACTTTGATGGAGGAAGAGAATCTGTTGTAAAGGGAATATCAACATTTCATAGTGGAATTCTGGATTATGAGAAGGTACCTGCATAGGACATAGGATACTGCAACTTCCTAATGCGTATTAGGCATGGGCCGAGCTATCTCTTGAGTACATTTATGAATTCTGTTGGTTAAGATCCATTTTGAGCCAGAGGAGAACATCCTGATGAGATTTTTTTTGTTTGTTTTTTTTGGTTTTGGCGGGGCAATGGGGGTTAAGTGACTTGCCTAGGGTCACACAGCTAGTAAGTGTCAAGTGTCTGAGGCTGGATTTGAACTCAGGTACTCCTGAATCCAGGGCCAGTGCTTTAACCACTGTGCCATCTAGCTCCCCCCCCTCCATGAGATTTAAAAAAGAGGCCTTAAGATAACTTTGGCAGGGTAGCCTGTGACAGTAGAGATAGGCCTATGTTCTGGCCCTTTTGCTAAAGGATATGCTGACTCCTTAGCACCTGATCAGTCCCTTTGTATAACTGGGGGTTGTGTCAAAGATGATTGGTGATTGAGAGGGACAGGCACCCCCTCAATAGAGTATAAATTGTGGAAAAGCTCTTGCCTTAAACAGTATGGTATGGAGCGTCACAGTTTCATACATAATCCTCTTTTTATTTTTACTGTTTTGGTGTTCTACTGAAATACTCTTTTATTGGTGTTTAAGTAAAGAATAAAAACTATTTTGAAAAAGAAAAAGAAAAACTTTCCCTTCCCTTTTTTTTTGGGGGGGGAGGGGCACACATCTAGGCTAACTCTATTCTGTACTTCCAGTAAGGGAGGAATGGAATAAACAGCAGTCAGTGACTGAGAACATAACAATGGTGATCAACATGTGCTGATAGATTAGCAACAGAGCCTGATGCCTAAGCCATTGGGAGCCAACTGGCAATATCAGGATTCTCAGGGAAATGAGAATACAGTACATTCCATTTACTCAGCTTCTAATCTACACAACTGAACTACTGTCTAGTCCACAACCCCCTATCTTTTGCATATGAATGGCATGAAAGAGTTCATTAAATACTTTACTGTACTTTACTAGACTTTAGTCTAGATAAACTATAACTGTAACATTCCTCTCTTCTACCAGTTTAGTAATCCTGTCAAAAAAGGAAGTGATGTTAGCCTGGCACAACCATGTTCTAGATGAAGCCATCCTGACTCTCTGTGATCTCTGTTTCCTGTCCTAGATGTTTACTAACCATTCCTTTAATAATACAGTTTAGAGTTTTTCTAAGAATTGAAGCTAAATTCATGGGACTGAAAATTGCAGAGTCAATGTCTTCCCCCAACTTTTAAAAAAATCTAGACATTTGGCCTTTTCCAGGACTTTCATTTTCCAGCATCTTTCCAAAATCACTGACACTGGCTTGGAAATGATAACTGTGAATTCCTTCAGTACCCTTTGCTCATCTGGGCCTAGGCCATGAACTCATCAAGGTCAGCTAAGTGCTGTCTTTCTAACACATTACTTAGCTGTATTATCAACTCCATGCTAGCCACTTTTCTTCTGTCCCTTCTAGGACAAAGATAGTTTTATTTTGATAGAGAAAACAGCTGAAAAAGAACAGTTGAGTAATTCTATCCTCTCTTCAGTAAATATTATCTGTGACCTGTTCTTCAGTTTGTCTCTCCTTGCACCTTGGTGAATGAAACTCACCAGATGAAACTCATTCTGCATTCCAAACCAGGCCTACTCATCAGATTTTGGGGGTGGAGGGAGGGAAGAGACATTGCTTCTTCAAGAGATATCCCAGTTTTTGTTAGTAGAAATCAAGTTTCCTGATCCTGAAAATATATTTCGTCTTTCTATGACCTTTCAGTCTGGTGAAGATTGAAATAAATCTATATTTAAATATATGTACATATATGTGTATGTATAGATCTATATATATATACACATATGTATATAAGTGAAAGTATATAAATTAAATAATTGGGATGCAATATATTACAATATTATCACATCACTATCAACATATCTTCAATATTTCAAGGAATTTAGTAATTAGGGAAATGAGTTGTTGTTCAGTTATTTTTCAGATGTGTCTGACTTTTTGTGATCCAATTTGGGGTTTTCTTGGCAAAGATACTGGAGTGGTTAACCATTTCCTTCTCCAGTTCATTTTACAGATGAGGAACTGAGGCAAACAGGGTGAGGTGACTTGCCCAGGTTCACATAACTAGTAAGTATCTGAGGCTAGATTTGAACTCAAGAAAATGAGTCTTCCTGACCTCTGTGTTCTATCCACTGCATTACCTAGCTGCTAGGGAGATGAGACAAATTGATAAAAAAAAATAAGAAGGAAGAGGATACAGAAATAAATAATAGAGGTATAAAGAATGGGCAATAAGGATTTAAAGGGGAAGAAAGAAGGCTTCACAGAGAAAAATGGTCTCAAATCATTGAGAATAGAAGCATAGAAGCCACACTCTCAGGAACTAGTACTGCATCTACTGTACTTGGGGGAAACCAGGTAAGGCTGCTAGTAGAGACAGCTGTCAAAACACGATCACATGCCTTCCCAGAATGTCCTACTCCTCATGCAAGATGCACAATTTAGCCAGCGGCCAAAATAATGAGGGTAGAGAATAAATGTGCTAGTGTTAATCAGGAAAGAGGAAGAAGCTGAGATTTGTGATTTATCGGGTGAGTAGTAAAATCCAGAAGATAGGGTGAGAAGGAACAGAGAGGAAGGGTGATTGATCAACAAGGAGCCAAGGGTTCAGGTAAAAATACTGGGCAAGAAAGTGTCAGGAATTCAAGTAGATTCTGGATAACTGAGTTAGCAGCCACTCAATGCATCTGGACAAGAGGTTTGGGAGCAACTCATACTAGGGAAAGAGCTTGACCCTGGGTGTGGTGGCATACCTTTGTAGTTACTGATATTGGGGGAGGCTAAGGTTGGGGGATTGCTAGAGGTTGAGAGTTATAAGCTGCCAACTGGATAGTCACACTAGGTCTGGGATCATATGTATTGAGGTTTTGGGAACAGAGAGCCACCAGACTACCTCAGAGGATCAGTGAACTAACCCAGGTCAGAAATGGAGCATGTCCAAGATTTCATGTGGATCAATAGTGGGATCCAGCCTATGAGTGGCTGTTGGGCGCACTTCTAGCCTGAGAAAGAGACTGAACGAAGGAAGAGAGGAAAGCAAAGAAAGAGAAGGAAAGAAAAAAGAGAAGGCAAGGAAAAGAAAGAAAAAGGAGGGAAGAAAAGGGGAGGAGAGAAAAGAAAAAAGAAGAGATCTTGACATTGCCTCATTCTATACATGCTCCTTATAAAGGCAGGAGCCTTTTCCTACATTTTACTTGACTTGGGCTTGCAAATGGAGATAAGTAAGAACACCTGGCTTCAGAAAGGAAGGGAGGAGAAAGATAGGCAAGTAATTTGTGGTCAATGGAAAGAATACTGGCTTTAGGGTCAAAGGACTTGGGTTCACATCCCATCTCTGAAGCTTACTTCCTGTGTGACTTTCAGCAAGTTGTTTAACTTCTCTGTGCTTCAATTTCCTCATCTGGAAAATGAACAGGTTGGAATAGGTCTTTAAGCTCTCCCTATGATCCTATTAGAAACTAAACAACTTCTTCAGTATATGACTAAAAATCTTAACCTCTCAAAAGGAAAATCACAAAGAGGAAAGTTCACTTTAAGTATACTATAAAAATAATCACATACTATTAAAAATTAGTTCTTGAGCTATAACTATGCCATGCCTTGTATAAATAGATTAAAATTTCATAAGCCAGAAGACCAAGAAATTATTGTATCATTTTTCATAGCCTTTATTTCAAATTTGTCTCCTTCCAAAAAAGACTGTGTAACATGAATCCATTAAATAAATAAAAGAACTGAAATGGAAAATATTTTTGATCACATATTTGATTAAAATATTTATTATGCAAAATACCATTATGTGTATATGGAAAAAAGATTTCCTTGAGGAAATACAAATTCCAAGTAAGATGGGATTTATTTTAAAGAGGGAAAGCCACAGCTATGTTAATAATCCCTTTTAAGATTCTGAGGATAACAAGCAATCCACAGTAGTATCTAGCATAAAAATGTAAGCAAATTTAAGCAGAACAACAAAAATAAACTCTAATTGAAAAACACTACTAATAATGCTTTTTCTTCTTTTTTTTTCTAATAATGTTTTTTTAATTGTTTTTCTGAATCTTCAAACATCCAAGAGAAACATAGAAGGAAAAAAAGCCAAAGGAAATAGGAAAAGACAAGGAAGTTAGGCAAGTGAACTCATTTTATAAACCATTTCTTTAAGAAAGAGAAATAGCAGAAGTACTGGGAAGAAATTAAACATCTCATTTGTTATTTACTGGGCAACAGGAATAACCCCCATGATTTTTACTCACTTCATTCAGTAAATTAGTTCCTATCACCACCCTCCCCAGTCCAACATATGCTCTGAGCACACACAGAATAGAAAAAGACAGCGAAATGTTCTTTTCAAATGTCTTAAAATGTCCTTCTGTTTTGGTATCTGGTATGAATTTGTACCTGACGATTCTTACTGTGCTGCTTACCAACTGGGTGACCTTGGGAAGGTTACTTAAATTCCCTAGGACTCAATTTTGTTTTGTTTTTTAATCTGGAAACTGAATGGGTTGAACCACATGGCCTCTGGGATCTTATCCAGCTTTAATGCTATTATCTTTAGAGTATATCACCAAGATAATATCACTAGTCCAAAAAATAAATCCAAATTGAAAAGCAGAGGACCTGTAAACATCCATTAAAGCCTAGCATGGTAGACAATTATTGCCAGCAGTCTGTAGAGTTTCTGGGATTTATCTGTATGATTGGAGGGGCAGAAGGGCAGCCTGATTGTTGCAAAATAATCTCCCCACCACCTGCCACAATGCCTGAAATTTTGTCATTAGCTCCATTCTTTAAGATTAAGTATTGGTATCACTATGCTCAATTTTGGAAACTCAAATCTTTCTGGAATGGGACACACCCATGAACACCAAGGACCAAGACTAGACTTGTGATTTCAGTGCTATAAGGGAATTCCCCCTATCAATGCAGGTACAATTTATAGTCCTAGAGAGTTACCCAGAGCATGAGGGGTGAACTGACTTGCTCAAGGCCACACATGCAGTGAATGGCAAAGGCAGAATTTACTCATGCCTTCCAGAGTTGAAGACCAGCTCTCTACACTATAGGCCATGCTGCTGTTTTGTATGAGCTAGTACTTCTGAAGTAGGAATACTTTATGGGTATGGGGTGTTCAGGGAGGACTAGCATCTCTGGTGTGAAGGCTGCCTAGCGCTCTTCAGGGCTCTTCATCCACCTTTGGTGTCTACCTGCCACCCAACTTTCACTTGTGGACTCCAAGAAGTTGTAGCATATGCAGCAGCAGCCACAACCTGGTAAAATCATCTTGGCAGATGAGCTAAACCAGGTTGAGAATAATCAACAGGCCTCAAGCCCATGGGTGAGTTAGGGCAATGTCTACCCCAAGCATGTGAAGATTTCCCCTTCCCCTTCACCTTGAATAGGTACAATGAGAACAATTTGTTTCAATGGCCATGAAGGGGACTGTGGAGTGCTTAGAGCTAATCAGATATTGAACTCTCTAAGGTCCTCCACTTCATCCTAGCCGTTGCCAATCTTCTTGACTTTTGTCCTATCACTGGACTTTAATGACTCTGGAAGGCAGAGTGAGGTTGATGACTTTGTGCAACTCTGCCTCACTGAAGTCCAATTCACTCATGAGTCAAGACATCACCCCATGATGTCACTGATCCTATTTGAAAATGAAGGACAAACAACTTAATAGGTTCATTTTAGGTCAGCTTCCCTTCAATAATGAGGACCTGTAGGAATATAAGTGTACTGAGCATTTGGGGAGTCTGGGGCACTAAAAGAGGTGAAAAATGTAAATTTTGTCTACTTTGAAATTTTCCCCTAAGACCATACTTGTCCCAAGATCACACGTAGCTTACAGATATTATAAAATAAGGCATTTTATCTTTGAAGATAATAGCAATAATAATAATAATTATTATTATTATTATAGCTGTGTTAGTACTTAACCCGTTAAGTCCCTTAACTTCTTTTTACCTTAATTCACTGGAGAAAGAAATGGTAAACCATTTCCGTATCTTTGCTAAGAAAACCTCCTGGACACTATTGGTGTCCTTTGGTCCAATGGGTCACAAAGAGTTGGACATGAATGAACATCAACAATAATGGTGATGGTGAGGATGAGGGTAAGGGAGGTGATACTGAGTGAGTCACTTTAACATTTATTAAGGAAGGGGCAGCTAAGTGGTACAATGGATAAAGCACCAGCCCTGGATTCAGGAGGACTTGAGTTCAAATCCAGCCTCAGACACTTGACACTTACTAGCTGTGTGACCCTGGGCAAGTCACTTAACCCTCATTGCCCCACAAAAGCAAAAACAAAAACAAAACAAAAACAAAAACAACCCCAGACATTTGTTAAAGAGAAGCAACAGTATGATTTAGAGCTTGAAGTCAGGAAGATCTGGGTTCAAGTCTTCTTAATAGCAAGTCACTTAACCCAGGTCTCAAAGACCCAGGAAGCTCTCTAAGACTACACATGAGTGGCTGTCTAATCTGTAGTGATCTGAAACTTCTAAGCCTAAAGAAGTTCCTTCCACAAATGGAATTGTGGGTGCAGACTTCTATACAGTACTTGAAGGTTTGTAAAATGCTTTCCCTATAGTAACTATGTGAGGTAGATTAGTGTGAGAATAATTATCTACTTTATCCAGACAAGGAAACTAAAGGTCAGAGAGGTGAAAAAAAACGTGTAAGGGGGTCACACCACATAAGTTAAGGATGAGAAGAAATGCACAAAATTCTCTTGGTTCCAAGAAGAATACTCTGTTGGTGCTAGGCTGCTTTTCCCACCATAATAACAGGATGCTAGGCCCTTATAACACCAGACTGGGAAAATGAACAGAGGGGACATGCTATGCTCTAAAGGATGAGATTAAATGCACAGACATCTAGACTAAAGTGACAGTGGTATAACTTTCCCTATGTCTTGGCCTCTCTTCAGGAACAGATTGGATAC
Organism: Dromiciops gliroides; assembly: GCF_019393635.1. Classification (NCBI taxonomy): domain Eukaryota; kingdom Metazoa; phylum Chordata; class Mammalia; order Microbiotheria; family Microbiotheriidae; genus Dromiciops; species Dromiciops gliroides. The sequence continues at coordinate 142,701,684 of NC_057861.1, forward strand.
AGGGCTTATCCTAGGCAAAACTGAGAAGTATATTTTGTCATTGGTTCTCACCTCTCCTTTATTTTCCTTCTTCACCAAACTCCCCAGATCCCTATTCAGGTCTCTTTCCCTAAAGGTCTTCCTCTCAGCTAGCTGTAAGACTAGTAACCCCTAAGGAGTTAGTCAATAATGCCCCAAGGTGTTACTTCTTCAAAGGGTGGGGTTTTTTGTATTTTAATAGGGATATTTAAAAAAACATTTTAAAAATATTTGGTAGAATCTATTATAGCATTGGATAGACAGAAAATCTTTGATATTGACAAAATAATAATCAGGATGGTTGGTGAATAGTTTTAAACGAGGCAATTTATTTTTTAATTATTTTAAAAAATAAGTTCTTATTGATATCTTCTGTTTCTCATATCATTATAGTTCTCTCAAGTATCCCTTTTTCTTCCCCTCCTAGAGAGCCATCTCATAAAAATAGTATTTTTTGTTTGTTTTTTGTAGGGCAATGAGGGCTAAGTGATTTGCCCAGGGTCACACAGCTAGTAAGTGTCAAGTGTCTGATTCTGGATTTGAACTCAGGTCCTCCTGAATCCAGGGCTGGTGCTTTATCCACTTCGCCACCTAGCTGCCCCAAGATAGTATTTTTTTAAGAGGGAAAAAATCAGCATAAACTGATTGATACATTGAAAAAGCCTGAAAATATGTAATGTGTAAAACCTGTGGACCTTCCATCTATTCATCTGAATAATGCTTTATCTTTATCATTTTGTTACATTCACTTTAAAATTTTGGAGTATAGTTGTTATTTTCATTTACATTTGTTATAGTTATTGTGTATGTTGTTTTCTTGGCCCTACTTCATCTGCACCATTTCACATCAATCAATCAAGCTATAAATATTCATTAAGCACCTACTATGGAGGCACTGTGCTAATGTCGCTTTGCTTTTCTGTATTCATGATATACATAATTTCTTGGAGTGGTTTTGTCATGAGTTCCAAGAGCTTCTATATACACAATTTCTAATAGCAGAGTAACATTTCATTACAGTATTTGTCTAGTCATTCCTTAATTGATGGGCATCTACTTTGTTCTGAATTATTTTCTATCATAAATGGTGCTGCTATAAATATTTTGGCATATATGAGCACTTCTTATTGATAATTTCCTTGGGTTTTAAGCCTAGTAATGGAGTCTCTAGTTCAAAAGATATGAACATTTTAGTCACTTTATATGCACAATTCCAAATTGCTTTCCAAAATGGTTATACCATTTCACAGCTCCTCTAACAATGTATTAGTGTATCTATCATTCCACAACTTCTCTGATACTGACTATTGCCATTTTGGGGATCATTTTTGCCAATTTATAGGATTCAAGGTGAAACCTCAGACTTGTTCTGATGTTCATATTATTAGTGATTTGGAGCATTTGTTCATGTGATTGTAAATACTTTGTAATTCTTTTGAAAACTGTTCATATTGTTTGATCTTAGCTATTAGGGAATGGCTATTAGTCTTATATATACAATCTTTAACTTTCTTAGGGTTAACACTCCTAGAAAATGGTATAAAAGTCAAAAGCAAGAATGTTGATACACTGAACCTATGGGAAATTGGGGGTTAGGTTCCCATGACCACCAAAAACTAATCTTTCACTAGAGATTGTGGAAAATACACTTTTCTGCATATGTCTTTGTTACAAAACATTAATTCTGATAATATGCACTTTTCCTAACAAAGTAACCATGAAATAACTCATAAAATGCAGGGGAGATTCAGAAAGGCAACTCAGGATGATGTGGGGAAGGGCAGGGGCAGCAGGTCAGAAGAACCCCAAGATAAAAAAGGGAAAGAGGGACAGTTGCCATCTCTAATCTCCCTTTTGGGTCCCTGGTTGAACTGCTTCTTGATGAAAAACATATATCCCATGAGTCCCTGGTTTCTGGGTGATCAGCACAGTCATTGAGTGAGGTGGGATACTCAGCTCTCAGTCCAGCATGGGAGCAGGGCTGACCACTATCTCATTTATCCACACACTTAGCCACTTTTCTATTTTTTTTCAATTCCCTCATGGTGAAGTTGAGAGGTTACTTTAGCATTTTCTGGAGGAGATTCAGAAACAATTTAACGAATACTTTCCTCCTTTTTGTGGATATAAACTTGTGCTCATCCTGCCTTTCACTTTTTTTCCTCTACTGTGCATAGCTGCCACTATGTGTGGTTGCCAAAAATGAAAGTGAAAATGAGGTTATTAATAAAATTTCATGGATCCTGAAGTCAGAGTTAAATGCATGAATATTGAGGGCTGACTATTGTTTATACATCTTAGCTTTGTTATTATTATTGTCCTTATTGAGTCATTTTCCAGTTTCAACTCTTCATGACCCCATTTGTGGTTTTCTTGGCAAAGATACTAGAGCGTTTGTGATTTCCTTCTCCAGCTCACTCTACAGATGAGGAAACTGAGGCAAACAGGGTTAAGTGATTTGTCCAGGTTCACAGAACTAGTTAAGTGTCTGAGAACAGATTTGAATTCAGGAAAATGACTTTTCTATCCACTGTATCCCTTAGCTGCCCCTACATCTTGGATACCAAACCTTTCTCAGCAGATTTTGATACAATGATTCCCTCCCCCCCCCCCATTAGATCATATCCTTTCTTATCCTAGGTGAATTAATTTTGTCTAGGCCTAAGGTTTTTCATTTCATGTATATAAAGTTATCCATTTTATCTTCTGTAATTGTTTCTGTTTCTTGTTTGGTTAGGAATATATCTCCTCCCTATAGCTGTGAGAGGTATATGATCTACTTCTCTTCTAATTTTGCTCTAAAATCATCTTCAATGTTAAGGTCATTTATCCATTTAGAATGTATTGTGGAATATGCTGTAAGGTATTTGTCTAAGTCTAATTTTCGCCACACTCTTTCCCGTTTTCCCAGGGTTTTTTTTTAATCAAATAAGGAGTTTTCTCCTAATTAATGTTTTCCACTTTATCAAATACTGAGTTATTGAGTTCTATTGTTTCTTATTCTCCCTTGTCTAGTCTGTTCCACTGATGAATCTCTATTTTTTAACCAATACTAGATAGTTTTGATGACTGTTTATAATTTGAGATATGGAAGTGCTATTCTCCCTTCATCCCTACTTATTTTTATCATTTCCCTTAATGTTCTAGAATTTTTGTTTTTCCAGGTGAATTTTGTTATTATTATTAACAGATAATGGGTAGGAAGAGATCTAAGAGATTATAGATTTAGGATTGTAAGGGACATCAAAGGCCATTTAGTTCAACCCTTTCATTTTACAGATGAATAAATTGAGGCCCATAGGGGTTAAAGGACTTGCTCAAAGTTACCCCAGTAGTAAATTGTAGAGGTCACATTGGAACTCAGGTCCTCAGATCTGGTCCATTCTGTTCCTGATTTAGAATCTCCTTTACAACATCCCTGACATAGGGTATCTAGTTCCTAATTGCAGGCATATAATTACAGGGAATCCTATTACCTCCATCCAAGTACTCCATTCCACTTAAGCTTGGTTCTAATTTATTTTAATGATTCATATATGAGTAAGCTGAGGTATTATGGACCTCTCTCAAGAACTACTATAATATCATAACTTTTGGGTCTTAGAGGGCTACTACCTAAGAGTGTGGATCCTGCTGAATTGTTATTCAATCTTTTCATCTTTATTTATATCAATTAGTGCATGGCTGAATTTTTAGGGGTTAGCATTAAAGAGTAGGTCCCCTATTCATATATGTTATTTGGGAACATTTGCCTATTTGTGTTAAAATTTCCTGAAAGTCATTGAGTAGTAACCTTGGAATCAAAGGTTCTGGCTTCAATCCTGCTTCTGATACCACCTATGTGATGTTAGGCAAAGTCCCTTAACCTTCAAGGTCTCAGGCCTCAGTTTCCTCATATGTAAAATGAAGGCATAAACCTAGATGATCTCTGAGGTACCTCCCAGTTCTAGAGCTATGATCCAGTCATTTGTATTTTATTAAGGAATTGCAGAATTTCAAGATTGGAAGGAGCAGCATTCATTGTCCAATCTGATCTTGAACCAAAATCCCTTCTACAATATCTTTGACCCATGGCCATCTGGCATTCATTTGAAAATCTCAAGTTTGGAATATTCTCTTCAGGTACTAGTTGGAATGGGCCAATAACTATGAAGTTGTGTTGTGGTTGTTTTCAAATTTATTTTACATTGAACCACCTCCCTGCAACTTTCACCCGCAGGTGCTAATTCTTTCTTCCAGGCTCAGTCAGAACAAGTCTAATAATCTTCAAGCTAGTATAAAGGGCAAGGAGAATTTTGCAGTGACCTGCAGAGGGCATGCAATGTTTGTGGTTTTTCCAATACCAAGTAACACCTCCATGTGCCAAAGTATGACCTGATTTCCCCTTCTATATTAAAAGCTAAAAATGCTCCAGGAAGGAACACATCTCTACTCTCCAAGGAAAATTAATTTTTTTGAAAGGAAGAAGTGCTTCAAGGAGGAAAGAAAGGAAGAAAAAAAAGATATGAGAAGCAGAAGGGACTCCCAACCTACAACAGGAGGTTGGAGGGGAGAAAAATGTGATGCAGAAAAAGGGAATATTTGGAAGAAAGTGGGAACCTAGGTGGCAAAATGGATACGGTGCTGGCCCTAGAATCAGGAAGATTCCTCTTCCTCAGTTCAAATCTGGCATCAGACACTTACTAGCTGTGTGACCCTGGGCAAGTCACCTAACCCTCATTGCCCCTGTCCCCCCAAAAAGATTTGTCGATTAAGAGGTAATTTTGGAAATTGCAGTTCCATTTGAATGATGATGGAAGTCAGACTGCTGAAGGTTTAAAAGGGAGTAAGATGAGAAGAAATGGAGGTACCTCATGTAGATGGCTTTCTCAAGGAATTTAGCTGAGAAGAGGAGGAGAAGCTATAGTTAATGGAGGTAGCTCAATCAAATGAGGATTTTTAAGGCTGGGAGAAATATGGGAATGTTTGAAGGAAGCAAGGAAGCAGCCAGTAGACAGATGGGGACAGATTGAAGATTAGTGATAGTGGGGATGATAGTATGGAGATGATAGTATGGAGTCTGCTTGAGATTACTTAAATAAAATTCCCTTTTCTTTTGAGTATTAAAAAAGCACATTTGATCAGAACAATTTCTTTAAAAATGTTAACATTCCTTTATTTATTTTGAGTTTCAAATTCTTTCTCTTCTTGCATTCTCTCCCTAACCCATTGAGAGGGCAAACAATAGAATGTCCATTATACATGTGAAATCATGTAAAACATTTTCATATTAGCCATGATGCAAAAAAAGAAAAAAAATATGCTTTAGTATGCACTCAGAGTCCATCTTTTCTCTTTTTGTCTCTGTCTCTGTCTGTCTCTGGAAGTGAACAGCATTTTTTGTCGTGATTCCTTTGGAATTGTTACGGATCACTGTATTGGTCAGAACAGCTAAGTCTTTCATAGCTGATCATCATTACAATATTGCTGTTACAGTGTACAATAGTCTCTTGTTTCTGCTCATTTCACTTTGTATCAGTTCATATATGTCTTTCCAGGTCTTTTTTTCTTTTACAACAAACATTTATTTGATTTTTTCTAGTTACATGTAAGGGTAGTTTTCAACATTCATTTTCATAAGATTTAGAGTTCCAAATTTTTCTCCCTCCCTCCCCTTCCGCCCCCCTCCACAAGACAGCAACCAGGTTACATATGTATAATCCACAAGTACTCTTTTTTTTTTTGGTGAGGCAATTGGGGTTAAGTGACTTGCCCAGGGTCACACAGCTAGTACATGTTAAGTGTCTGAGGCCGGATTTGAACTCAGGTCCTCCTGACTCCAGGGCCGGTGCTCTATCCACTGTACCACCTAGCTGTCCCACAAGTACTCTTTTTATCAGTTCTTTCTATGGGGGTGGATAGTATGCTTCATCATCAATCCCTTGGGATTGGATCACTGTATTGCTGAGAGTAGTTAAGTCATTCACAATTGTTCATTGAACAATACTGCTGTCACTATACACAATGTCCTCCGAATTCTGCTCACTTCACTATACATCAGTTCATGAGTCTTTCCAGGTTTTTTTGGGATCATCCTGTTTGTCATTTCCTATAACACAATACCATTCCACTACAACCATATACCACAGCTTCTTCTGTCATTCCTCAATTGATGGACATTCCCTTGATTATCAATTCTTAGCCACCACAAAGAGTTGCTATAAAAATTTTTTTGTAAAATTTCCCCCCCCCCCTTTTCTCTTTTTGATGATTACTATTAACTGTTTCCCTTCCATACTATTTCCTTCCCCATGATATTTATTCTATTATCCATCTTCTTCCATCCTATCCCTCTTCAAAAGGGATTTGCTTCTGTCTGTCCCCTCCCCCAATCTGCCCTTCCTTCGTTTGCCCCTCTCTTTTTATCCCCTTCCCCTCCTATTTTCCTGCAGGGTTAGAGAGATTACTCTATCCAATTGAGTGTGTATGTTATTCCCTCCTTGAGCCAATTCTGATGAGTGTTAGGCTCATTTACTGCCCTGATTAAATAGATTACTCTACCCAGTTGGGGGTGTGTGTGTTAATCCCTCTTTGAGACTACTCTGATGAGTTTAAGGTCTTTGAGCCTTTTCTGATGAGTGTAAAATTCATTTACTGCCCTACTCCTCCCCCATCTCTTCCCCCATTCCATAAGCCCTTTCCTGTTTCTTTCATGTAGGATTTCACCCCATGCCCTCTGCCCTTCCTCCTCTCCCAGTGCATTCCCCTCACCCCTAAATTTAACCTTAAAGATATCATCATGGGGCAGCTAGGTGACACAGTGGAAAAAGCATCCACCCTGGACACAGGGGGATCCCAGCCAAAACTCAGCCTCAGACACAAGACAGTCACCCACTGCATGACCCCAGGTATGTCCCCCAACTCCAATTTTTTATGGTTCTCTAGAGTCTTGTATTTGAAAGTCAAATTTGCCATTCAGTTCAGGTCTTTTCATCATGAATACCTGAAAATCCTCTTTTTCATTGAAGTCCCATTTTTTCCTCTGAAAGATTATGATCAGTTTTGCTGGATACATGATTCTTGGTTGTAATCCCAATTCCTTTGCCCTCTGGAATATCATATTCCATGCCCTCAACTCCTTTAATGTAGAAGCTGCTAGATCTTGTGCTATCCTGACTGGGGCTCCACAGTACTTGAATTCTTTCTTTTAGGCCACTTGTATTATTTTCTTCTTGACCTGAGAGCTTATTCCTAGGAGTTTTCCTTTTGGGATCTCTTTCTGGAGGTGATTGGTGGATTCTTTCAATTTCTATTTTACCTTCTGCTTCTAGAATATCAGGGCAATTTTCCCTGACAATTTCTTGGAAGATGATGTCTAAGCTCTTTCCTTGATCATGGTTTTCAGGTAGACCAATAATTTTCAAATTATCTCTCCTGGACCTATTTTCCAGGTCAGCAGTTTTCCCCAGAAGATATTTCACATTGCCCTCTATTTTTTATTCATTTGGATTTGCTTTGTTGTGTCTTGGTTTCTCATAAAATCACTAGCTTCCATTTGTTCAATTCTAATTCTTAGGCAATTGTTTTCATCATAGAGCTTTTGTACCTCATTTTCCATCTGGCCAATTTGACTTTTCAAGCTGTTGACTTTTTTCTCATCTTTCCTGCATCACCCTCATCACTCTCATTTTCCTCTACCTCTCTAACTTTATTTTCAAAGTCCTTTTTGAGTGTCTCTATGGCCTGAGACCAATTAATATTTTTCTTGGAAGCTTTAGATATAGGGGCCCTGATGTTGACATCTTCCTCTGAGGGTGGACCTTGATCTTCCTTGACACTGAAGAAACTTTCTATGGTCCTCACCTTTCTCTGTCTACTCATCTTGCCTTTCTTTTACTTGACTTTTAGTTCCTTAAACTGGGGCACTGTTTCCAGGCTGCAATATCCCAAGCTTCAGAAGTCCCAGGTGGTATGATTTAAGGAGGATCACTTGTGTGGCCTGTTCCCTGGTCCTTAGATGACCCCAGACCAACTTGCTAATCAACCAGCTTTGTGTGTTGTGGTTGTCAGCTCTGACGAGCCTGTGCCCCTCCCCCACCTGGGCCAGTGCTACTCAAGCCTACCTACCTCCTGTTTCCCAGCAGGGGTGAAAAAGCCAAGTTCTGCCTCAGCACCAGCATAGACCCCTGTAGTCTCCCCACTGCCCAGGGCTCAGCCCTCTCACCAGACTGTGAGCTTGGTTCCAGACAACACTGGCACTTCAGCTGATTCAGAGGCTCTGGGAGTCTCCTTCTCTGGTGAGGCCTTCCTGGGACTGGATCTGTGTCAGGGTGACTGTGGGGTTGGGCTCCACTCTTGTCTCAGCACAGCAGCTCCCTCCTTCTGACCTTCCAAGCTGTTCTTGATTAGAAGATGATTTCTGCACATTCTTCTGTGGGTTTTGCTGCTCCAGGCATTATCCTATGGCATTATTTTGATGTTTTTTGGAGCAATCATGTCATGATTTCGAGAGCTCACTGTCTTTCCTCTGCCAGCTTCTCCAGGTTTTTCTAAAGCCATCCCCCTCATTATTTCTTATAGAACACTTATATACCACAACTTGTTCAGCCATTGCCCTGTTGATGGGTACCCCCTAAATTTCTAATTCTTTGCCACCACTAAAAGAGTGACTATAAACATTTTTGTATATATAGCTCCTTTTTCTTTGATCTCTGTGGGATACAGACCTAGTAGTGGTATTGCTAGGTCAAAGAGTGTGCAGTTTTGAGGCTCTTAGGGCATAATTTCAAATTGTTCTCCAAAATGTATGGTCAAGTTCACAACTTTACCAAAAGTGCATTAGTGTACCTATTTTCCCACATTCCCTCCAGCATTTGTCATTTTCCTTTTCTGTCATGTTTGCCAATCTCATAGGTATGAGATAATACCTCAGATTTGTTTTAATTTGCATTTCTCTAATTATTAGTGGTTTTGAGCATTTTTTTCAGATGACTAGTGATAGATAGCTTTAATTTCTTCTCCTAAAACTGCCTTGAACAGAACAATTCTAAATACAAGTTTCCTAAAGGTATATATTTTGTCATTTTTATAAACATCCACACTCAGCCTTTCTATTTTCAAAATGGAGCTCACCCAAAGAAATCTCTACATCCCAGGCATCATTTTTGCCTACTTTTTAGACCTTTTCCATATTTTCTTAAAGTGACATAGAACCATAGCTTCAGAGTGCCACCATTTTTCCACTTACCCAAGTTTGTAACCTTGGAGTGATGCAGGACTTCTCCCTCTCACTCCACATATCAAATTATTTGCTAATTGTCTACCTCTACAATGTATTTGGAACCCAATACCTTTTCTCAACTTACAAAGTAACGAACTTAGTTCAAGCCCATATCACCCCTAGACTGGAGTATTGCAATTGCCTCCTAAATACTCCATTTACTGCCTGTCTCTTTCCTCTCCAATCCATCTTCCACATAGCTGTCAAGGAAACACTGTTAAAAGTACAGGTCTGATCATGGCACTTCCCTATTCCAGAAATTCTAGGGACTCTCTGTTGCCTCTAAGAACAAATCCAAACTCTTCTGTTTAGCATTTAAACTGCTTCACAATTTGGCTCTAGTCTACCTTTCAACTCAATTAAATTTAAGTATGTATCAAGCACCTACTATGTGCTGGGCAGTATGCTAGGTACTGTGTTTAGAAAAACAAAAACCACATAGCCCCCACAAGGAAAGAACTTATATTTTATTAGAAGAAAAAAACTTGGGGCAGCTAGGTGGTGCAGTGGATAGAGCACCGGCCCTGGAGTCAGGAGGACCTGAGTTTAAATCCAGCCTCAGACACTTAACACTTACTAGCTGTGTGACCCTGGGCAAGTCACTTAACCCCAATTGCCTCAACCCCCCCCCCCCAACAAAAAGAAGAAGAAAACTTGCATGTAAAACAATTGGGGACAAAGCATATACAAAGTACGAGCATAGCAACTGAGAGTCATGATAGGCTATTGGAGGTAGCACTTATGTTAACCTTGAAAGAAACTAGAAATTTTATTTTTTATTTTGTTCTCACTTAATTTTTTTTTATTTTGAAAAATATTTTTCATAAAAATAAGTTTTATGCTAACATGTAATGGGTTTGTTACTGTTATTTTTGATGAATTATTGAATTTTTAAAAAGATCAGTTTTAATTTATAGTAAATATTGATAGCTATAATTCACACAAATGAAAGCTTTTGGGGGCTTTCAAGAATTATTTTTGTAAAAAAAATTATTTGGGGGGCAGATAGGTAGGGCAGTGAATAGAGCACTGGCCCTGGATTCAGGATGACCTGAGTTCAAATTTGGCCTCAGACATCTAACACTTACTAGCTGTGTGACCCTGGGCAAGTCACTTAAGCCCAATTGCCTTACCAAAAAAAAAATTATTTTACTACTGGTTCATTAAAGTTTGGGTAAGACATAAAACCAAATTAAATGTTATATAAATTACATTAATGAATTCAAACTTACTAATTATTACATCTTATTACTGTGAAAAGGAATTGGTGGTGAAGAATGATATGAGAGAGAAATTTTATAAAAAGGTCAACACAGAAAAAATATCTTGTTGAGACAAAAATTCCTACTTTCCTCATGTTACTTTGTAGCCTGAAGTTTAACATAATAGCTGTTATGTGAAAGTTGTGGCATGCTTATCAGTGTTAGTCATATTTATCAATAACTGATCAGTCAACAAACACTGAATAGACACATGCACCAGGCAGTGTACTAAGTGTGTTCTCAATGAGTTCAGGGCCAGGAAGCTAGAGATTTTAAAAAGCAGAAGTGAACATGGGAAGACAGCCTTTGCAAAGGCATGGGGATGGGAGGTGTAAGCTGGAATGCTGTGTGTGGAGAACAGGAAGCAGGCCAGTTTGGCTGGGGTGTGTGAAGCCTTGAAAGGCAAGCTGGATTTAGATTGTGAAGAGTTTTAGTGGTCAAATGGGGGAATTTACATTTTTATCCTAGGGGCCAGAGGGAGCCATTGCTATTTCCGTTATTATTATACATCACTGTCCTCACACACTCTAGCTCCAGTTACAAGGGTCACTTGCCGTATCTTACACACAGCATTTCAAGTCCTGTTTCTGTGACTTTGCCCAGTCTGTCTCCAGTACCCGTCATGTACTCTGTCCTCACCTCTACCTCTTCAAATTACCTGAGTCCTTTGCTGATTTCTGCAGCCACTAATGCTTCCCCCTACCACACTACCTTGTGTTTACATAGCATATGGTAGTGAGAGAGCTGGCTTTGGTTCTCGGAAAACTCAGGTTAAATTCTTCTCTCTGATAGTCATTGTGTGACCCTGGACAAATCACTTCACCTCTCAGTGCCTGAAGGAACTCACTAGGATAATAAATTATAGAACAGTTGTTGATCTCCATTGGTAGAAGGAGATTCCTCAATGGGGGTTCCTTAAAATAATGAAACCATAGATCCTGACTTAAAGAAAATGTATTTACTTATATGTGTACATGTTGTTTTCTCCCTTAAAGAATGCAAGATGCTTGCTGAAGGGACTGAGTGGTTTTGGTCTTCCCCCTCCTCATTCTGCTTCTGACTTTTTGAATTTTGCCACCATGCTTCACCTTAAGTTCGACCCTGCAACTTTCCTCCGTGCCTGGGGCCTCTTCACCCTGGAAGATACTTCTACCCTGCCTTTCTCCTTCTTCCACTGGTGAGTTTTTCTAGGGGGCCTCCTATCCTTCATTCCCCTCTTGGCTCAGACTTTTCAGATTTCCGAATCATAACCCCGAATGACTACCTTCCCCCTCCTAATACAAGCTCCCTGAGGGCAAAGAAGGTCTTTCCCCTTCTATTTATATCTTCAACTTCTAGCACAATGCCTGGCACATAATTAATAAATTAATAAATGCTTGTTGTCTGGTCTTTGTAGCCCTAATGTGTAACAATGAGGTAGACATGTTTTGGGTACTTAATAAATGCAATTTGAATGACTGACTTCATAGCTAGACTCCTAGAAAAAGCTGTTTATGTCCCTTACTTCCATGCCATTGTAAGCCAGCATCTGTCACCACTCCTGGACTGAAATTGCTTCTTCTAAGGTTATCTCTGATCTCTTGCTAAATCCTGAGGCCTTTTCTCAGATGTTTTTTCTGAGTTTCTTTATTTGTACTCCACCAACAAGAACTATTTTGTATAAATTTAGCATTTCCTTGTCTGTTTTAATGTTGTTTCTGTAGATGGTAAGCTCCTTGAGGTTTGGAGATTTCATTTTTGTTTATATACCCCCAAATTCTAGCACAGGGCCTGGAAAGTATTGTTGCTGTTGAGACGTGTCCAACTGTTTGTGACCCTGTGGACCTTAGTATACCGATAGTATCCATGGGGTTTTATTGGCAAAGATATCGGTGTAGTTTGCTATCATATCCTTCTCCAGATGGATTAAGGCAGAGGTTAGGTGACTTCCCTGAGGTCACAAAGCTAGTAAATATCTAAGGCCAAATTTGAATTCAGGTCTTCCTGACTCCAGGGCCAGTACTCTATCCACTGAGACACTGCCTCCCTGGCAGATAATAAGCATTTAATCAATAATCATTGCATTAAAAGAGGCAACCAGGTGGCACAGTATACTAGAACCAAGAGACAGGAAGACTAGTGTTCATGTCTTACCTCAGAAACTTAAAAGCTGTGTGACCCTGGGAAGTCACTTAACCACTCAGTCTAGTTTCCTTAATTGTAAAATGAGGGATAATAATAGTACCTACTTTACTTTTTTTTTTGCTTTGAATAGAATTTTATTTTTCAAAATATATGTAAAAACAAATTTTAACATCAATTTTTTAAAACTTTGTGTTACAACTTCTCTTCCTCCCTCCATTTCCAACCCCTACCCACAAGAACTCAAGCAATTCAAAATAAGTTATACATGAGTAGTCATGGAAAAACTACCATATTAGCAAGTTGTGAGAGAAAACAATAAAAAAAAACCCCAAACTTCAGATTAAGGAATTGTCAAAAAGGAAAAGAAAAAAAAATTTTAAATGTTTCAATCTGTTTTCAGATACTATCAGTTTTTTTTCTGTAGATGGGCTGCAATCTTCATAAGTCCTTCAGGGTTATATTGGATCATTGCCTTGTTGAAAATAACCACATGCTTCCCAGCATATCATCCCCTACTATTGCTGTTATTTTGTATACAGTACATTTCACTCTGCTTAAGTTCATGTAGGTCTTTCCAGGTTTTTCTGATAGTATCCTGTTCGTCATAACCTGTATATAGTACCTTGAGCTTGACAGAGAATTTTCTTCATAAAAACCCAGCAAAGTAGGTACCATACATTTTGCCATTATAATCAATCATCATAACTATTTCCCTCCATCCCACTCCCTTCCCATGACATTTACTCTATCTTCTTTTTACCTATTCCTCCTCAAAAGTGTTTTATTTCTGACTATCCTCTCCCCCGCTCTGCACTCCCTTTTTTCACCCTTCCTTCCTTATCCTCCTCCCCTCCTACTTTCCTGCAGGGTTAAATAGATTACTCCTCCCAATTGGGTATGAATGCTATTCTCTCCATGAGCCCACTCTGATGAGATCAAGGTCCCTCAGCTAATTCTGTGTTCTAAATTTTTCTTCCTCCCTCCCTCCTCAACCCTCCCTATGAGATCAAGCAATTCAATATGTCATGCTTGTGCAGTAATGCAGAACATCATCATCTTCATCTTCCTTGAAAGTATTTTGCTTTTTACTGCTCTCTCCCCCAATTTGCCCTTTCCTCCTTCCCTTCTCCCCGTCCCCCCCCCCATCTCCCTCCTCTCCTTCAGGGCAAAAATATATTGCTATACCTACTTGAGTATGTGTGTTAGTCCTTCTTTGAGCCAATTCTGATGATATTAAGGTTCACTCACTCCCCAACTCCTTCCCCCTCTTCTCCTCCCCTCCATAAGCTTTTTTCTTGTTTCCTTCATGTGAACTACCTCTCCCCAGACCATCTCTCCCCTTCTCCCTCCCCCAGTCTATTCCTCCTACACTTCAACCCTATTTTAATGATGTCATCATGGGTTAGTTAGGTGGCACAGTGGATAAAGCACCAGCCCTAGACCCAGGAAGCCCCAAGCCCAAATCTAGCTGCAGACATAAGACACCCCACCCTGTCTGCTCCACAAAGAACAAAACATAGATGCTTTACAGATATCATATTTCATATATATTTCATATTCAGTTCAGACCTGTGTCTTCTGTGAATGCCTTACTGATAGTTCTTATGAGTTTGAAGTATTATCTTCCCGTGTAGGAATGTAAATGGTTTGATCTTTTAATATCCCTCATGAAGTCTTTTTCCTGTTTACCTTTTTATGCTTCTCTAGGGTCTTGTATTTGAAAGTCAAATTTTCTATTCAGTTCAGGTCTTTTCATCACAAATGCCTGAAAGACCTCTTTCTCATTGAAATCCCATTTTTTTCCTTTGAAAGATTATAGTCCGTTTTCCTGTGTACATGATTCTTGGCTGTAGTCCCAGTTCCTTTGCCCTCTGGAATATCATATTCTATGCCCTTCAGTCCTTTAATGTTGCTAGATCTTGCTTTATCCTTTTTGGAGCTCCACAGTATTTGAATTCCATTTTTCTAGCTGCTTGCAATATTTTCTCCTTGACCTGGGAGTTCTGGAATTTGGCTATAATATTCCTGGAGGTTTTCCTTTTGGGATCTCTTTCAGGAGGTGATTGGTAGATTCTTTTGATTTCTCTTTTAGCTTCTGCTTCTAGAATATCAGGGCAATTTTCCCTCACAATCTCTTGAAGAATGGTGTCTAAGTTTTTGTTTTGGTCATGGTTTTCAGGTAGTCCAATAATTTTCAAATTATCTCTACTAGATTTATTTTCCAGGTCAGCTGCTTTTCCAAGGAGATATTTCATATTGCTCTTTATTTTTTCATTCAATTGGATTTGCTTTACTGTGTCTTGGTTTCTCATAAGGTCACTAGCTTCCATTTGTTCAATCCTAATTCTTAGGCAGTTATTTTCATCAGACAGTTTTTTAATCTCCTTTTCCATTTGGCTTTTCAAACTGTTGACTTTTTTCTCATGACTCTCCTTCATCTCTCTCATTTCCCTTTCCATTCTTTCCTTCTTTTCTCTACATCTTCTATTTCTCCTACTTTCTCTTCAAAGTCCCTTTTGAGAGCTTCCATGGCCTGAGACCAGTTCATATTTTTCTTGGAAGCTTTGGATGTTGGAACTTTGACCATGTTATTATCTTCTTCTTCTGAGGTTGTATTGTGGTCTACCTTACCCCTAAAGAAGTTTTTGATGGTCTTCTGATTTCTCTGCCTACTCATCCTGGCTTACTATTTCTTGGCTTTTAACTCCTTCTTAAGTGTGGCGCTGCTTCCAGGACACACCGTTCGACCTACAGTGTGGCCCCAGGGGATGACTGGGCTTCTTCTCAGCCTGCCTGGCCTTGCTTTTATTTAATTTTGAACTCTCTACTGGGGGGTGAGGGCTGCTTCTCAGTTCTGCTCCTGTTCCCAGCTTCAGAGGGTCCCAGGTGTTTTGGCTTGAGGGGAGGCAGTTTTTAATCTCACCTGGCCTGTTCTCTGGTCTGGAGATAACCTTAAGCCTACTTACTAAACAACCAACCAGCAAAGTTTTCTGTGGTGTGGTTTTTAGCTTCAATGACCCTGCTCCCCTGCTCCCCTCCCCCACCTGGGCCTCCTGCTGCTCAGGATTTCTTCCTGGTTCCCCACTGGGGTGGGACAGTTGAATCCTTCCCCTCCAGTCCACTGGTACCCCTGCACTTACCCTCCCCCCCTCCCAGCTCAGCTGTTTAACCCAACTGAGCACTTGGTTCCAGAAGATGCTGGTTCTGCAGCTGATTCAGAGGCACTGGGGTAAATTCCTCGGGTGGGTGTCTGGTGTGTCTGCCCGATTGTGGGGTTAGGCTTTATTCGTGGCCCAGCATGACCCCCTGAAATCTATTTATAGGTGGAGAAAACTCTCAGCCCGTATTTTTGTGTGTTTTTCTGTTCCAAGGGTTCTTTTATTGCTATTTTTGGGGTGATTGTATCAGGAGCTCTGTGTGTTTAATGTCTTTCCTCTGCCATCTTGGCTCCACCCCTCCCCACTTTACTTATAATCTCAAATGAGATATATTAAATGATATATAAACTTTAAAGTGCTATATGAATATTAACTATTATTAACTCACCTTCTTTGTGCCTTTTGACATTGTTTGACCAACCCCTTCTCATACTTTTTTTTTCTGATTCTATCTATTCTTTCCAGTTTCCTTTGCTGGATTATCATTCATATTCCTCTCCCAAGTGACTCTGTTTTGGCTTCTCTTTTCTCTCTATACTGTTTCTGTAACAAATATCATCTCTGTGCAGATGGCGTTCATATACACATATTTGGTCCTTGTCTCTCTCCTGAACACTAGCCCTGCATTATTAGTTGCCTGATGGACATTTTCACTTGGATGTGCCATGGGCATATGTAACCCAATGTGTTCAGAATGGAACTCATTCTCACTCCCACTAAACCCACCCCGCTTCCTAACTTTTTTTTATCTACTGATGGATTACTATTATTCTTTCAGTCACCTAAGTTTACAATCTAATAATCATCCTCTACTTTTCACATTTCCTCTCCTTCCAATGGCTATCTTGTTGACTTAATCTCCACAATATTTCACTCCTCTCCCCTTTTCTTTGTCCACAGAGACACCACTTTAGTTTGTAATCCAGTAATTCGTTGTCTGGTCCACTATAATAGGCTAGATGGTTTCCTTAATTTTAATTTCTCCCCTCTCCAATCCAACCTCAGTATAGCTGCCACACCATCTGAAAGCACTAGTTTGGTCAAGTCACTCAACTGCACGCAAAGGGTCAGAAGCTCCCTATTATCTGAATATAACATATAAACTTCTGAATTTGACATTTAAGGACCTTTTTAACCTACCTCCACCCTTCCTTCCCACACTTTCCAGATTTATTTCACTTTAGTCCCCCTCCATGCTTTTCTGACTCATTAGCTTACTTGTTTTCTTTCATATATAACAATATTCCATTGCCCATTTGTGTGCTTTTGAACAGTCTATTCCCTATGTCTATTGTTCCTTTGCCTCCCCAAATCCTCTTGTTTCCTACAAGGTTTAGCCTAGGTGTCAGCTTCTACATGAGGCTTTTTCTGATTCCCTTGTTGTTAATATTTACCTTGTTGGGAGGAAAATTTCTTAGTATATACTTATATCTGGACATGTTACATATCTCCAGTAGATTGTAAACTTCTTAACTATGGGAACTGACTATAGACCTATAAGGCCTAGCACAATGCCTTGAATCCAGTAGTTGCTTAATAAATGCATATTGAGTTGGCTATTACAGATTTTTACTACATTCTCTTCAGTATGAAAGGGAACCTCACTAATTTGTGGGACTTGTATCAGACTCACAAGACCTCTTTTAGGCGACTTTTATGAGTATAGAAGCAAGAGCATACTGGACAATGTTTATTTAACAACTGGCTCTCTAGGAAAAAATGTGTTTGACACACAAGTTTAATCTGCATCATTAATACTTCTCCATCACTTTCTTACATCTAGACAATCAACAAAATAATAAATAAGCCCTGATGTATAGCATTTGATGATTTCTATAGTATAAATGCTCTCACTGAAAATGACATTCAATTCTCCTGAGCTGGTTTGAACTAGGCACACTCCTGAATAGAAGTCAAAAGGGTCATCCACTATTCCTTTGGCAATAGCCATTTATAATAAGTGATTATATAATTGGCTAGCTGTTCCACAATTTCACCCTTGAATTCTTTCAGAGCTCTTGGGTTGTTGCCATTGAACCTCAGTGATATATTAACATTTAGTTTGTCAAGCAGGTCTGAAATAGCTTATGTCCTTACCGCTAGTTGGTCTAATACCTTTGACTCATGCGTTTCAACATAAAACTTAGAAGAATCTCTATAATTTTCCCAAGCAAAAATAAAACAAGGAATTCATGAACAATTATTTCCATGTAGGACAAATATTCTCATGTAGAATAAATACTAATTGAATCATACTGAAAACTGAATGCATGTCTCCAAATTAGTCGTTTACTGAGAAGCATGCTTTTTGGGGAGGGGCACTTTCCATTTTACTTTGTAAGATATGTGTATGCCAATATAAGATACTGTGTCAAGATAATGATGAGTGAGATGAGCAGAACCAGAAGAACATTGTACACAGTAGCATCAACATTTTGTGTTGATCTACTGTGATGGACTAGATTCTTCTCACCAGTGCAGTGGTACAGAAGAGTTCCAGGGGGCTCATGATGGAAAAGGATCTCCAAAATCAGGAAAAAAAAAAGAACTTTGGAGTATAGATCTGGCTTGTACTTAAGGGTACTTAATGAATTTGAATGACACTAGCCAATCAGCTTGAGGAACCTCCCATTTCTGGGAGGGGAGAATGAAGCAGGAAGCGGACGCTGGGGGAGGGTTCTTCCTCTTTGGCTGTGAGACATCTGCATGGTGGCAGAGAACTTCAGAAGTGGGAGATTAGGAAGGCTAGGATTGCCAGGTTATAGGAAATCTGTTCTCAATCTTTCTCTTTCTTTTACTATTTTTTCAATAAACCCTTAAAAAACCTAAACTCATTTATCAGTGACTTTAGTCAGTTTCCCCCCAAAACTGGGGGGACAGATTAGAACCCACATTTAGAATTTTAAATTACACAATACATATGTCCATATGAGTTGTCTAAATATATAGACTCAGATTGAAGACAGCACGGATTGATATTGTCTGAGGAATGACTTGCCTCTGCATAGAAGAGAGCATACTTGCTCTCTAATGGACAGACAGCCCCCAGGAACACCTTAAGGCTGGGCACTCTTTTTTCCCAGTTTCTGACTCATCAGACTAGAACTATGTCTATCTGTCATCCTTACATCTCTCTGGTTTGGGGATATGACTTTTAGGGATTCAAAATTAAAATGCCCTAAGCTTATACAGCTAGCTTGACCCCTTCCTACCAAAGGCTGGTTACACAACATAGTTTCACAAATAATGAATAATGAGTAAATCCATTTATCCAAGCAAACAGAAATTGGAGATGTTATAGATTAGACTACTTCAGAAAATACATGTGAGATGGAGCTTTTCTAGAAAGGAATGAGATAAGATCTTAGTTTAACCAGGAGAGAAGCCCAATCTTAGTCAAGGCAAGCTTAGAATCAGGGATATGAGGAACAGGCCTTCTCTACCTGTTAGCAGTTTCCAAAGTCTTTCCACATGTTTTTCTCAGACTGGAACTACGTATATGTCTCCCCCAAACAGCTCTGTACCAGTCCTACCCCTTATGTAGTTACATAGCACTTAGCATTCTCCCTGCCCATACAGAGCTGCATCTGCTTCCATATTCAGCACCCAACACAGAACTGCCTCCCTCCCACCCCCCCCACCACCCCCCAACCTACTTGGATGAGAGTCAGGGTTACAGCATTAATATGTAATTTGAATTTTGCATTTTAAAATTCTCTTTGAGTTTTTCTCACATGGCTCATGAGATTTAAGGGATAAGAAATTCAACTATTATATGCTAAACAAGATGTAATCTGCTATGTGAAGATGGAGAAAAAGAAAAAGGGAAACTGCTTTGAAGAGTCACATTTTAAAAAGAAAACACCATCTTTTCTCTGTTATGCAGTGTATTTGATCATAGCTTGCCATCTGCCAATAGCTCTGCTTGGAAACAGCAGAGGGAGCAAAGATTAACTAACACCTGTTGGGAAAAAATGAAAAACAAATATAAAAATAACCTTAAATGCTGGCTACTTTATTTAAGAAACACAGTAGCAATTGTGTAAGTATTTCTTTTTTTCTCGTTAAGTCAAACAACCGTAATTTCTGACAGTGGCAAATAAAATACCCATTTTTGTTACCTAAGGAAGTAGGTCCCAAATTACAAGATTCCTTCATATTTGTGTGTGTCTATTTTAAGCTATGGTTGAGTTGGGAATGCTAGTCAGCTGACTGTCAGCATAACTGAAGTGCAAGTTTAACCTTAACCCCAAATGGAACAATTGGAGGCCGATTATCTTCTTACTGCTTACATGCATAGAGGAAATTGTGTGAACCCTATCTCAGTCTCATACTTTCCTTTAGGTTTCATCTATACATGAATGTTGTTGCTTCTTACTTGCAGGTTGAACACTATATTTCCACATTCCATAGCCAAAGGAAAGCAGAGAGTTGAGGTATTTAAAAAAATAATAATTTAGGCATAATAAGCACAGGGGTACAAAACAAACAAAAACCCTGTGCTTTTGTTTTAAGTGAGGGATGGCCCTTTGCTTATTCCCAAATACAATTCCAAGGCTTCCAAGAATTCTGAGTAAGTCCATGTCAAGGTCCACATCCAGAAAGAAGTCCATTTGCAAATGGACTTGTTCAAATACTGATTTATTCAAAATGTCAAAAATGAAGTGGACAAGAAACATAAAACCACACTTTCATTAAAGAACATTGAGTTCAGAAAGTTCATTTTGATTTGAGTTAGAAAAAAAAACCCAAGTAAAAATATTTCATTGACCTTTTTTTTTTTTGATGAGGCAATTGGGGTCAAGGGACTTGTCCACGGTCACACAACTAGTAAGTGTCAAGTGTCCGAGACCGGATTTGAACTCAGGTCCTCCTGAATCCAGGGCTGACTTGTGTCACTTAGCTGCCCCAACTTGTGACTTATTCTTTTTCTTTCTTTCTTTTTTGCAGGGCAATGAGGGTTAAGTGACTTGCCCAGGGTCACACAGTTAGTGTCAAGTGTCTGAAGCTGGACTTGAACTCAGGTTTTCCTGAATCTAGGGCGGGTGCTTTAACCACTGCGCCATCTAGCTGCCCCTTATTGACTTTAAAAATTGATCTCGATCTCTCTGTCTCTCTCTGTTCAATTAAATAAGCTTTTCTTTTCAGTTTAGTTTCATCTTTAAAAAATGAGGTATCAGGACCAAAGAATTCATCTCCTAATGGCTATTGATAATGGTACTGATAATGATGATCTTTGTATTTAGTTAGGCTTCATGGACATCACTTTCCTTCTGTACATACTCTACAGTCTACACTTTAGCCAAATTGCCTCCTTATTACACAATTCCATCTCCCCTTTTTTTTGCCTTGGCACTGGCTATCCCCTATTCCTGAAACACACTCAGCTTTTCTTCCACTTCTTAGAATCTTAGCTTCCTTCAAAGTTCAGCTTTTCTTGCCTCCTAGAGGAAGCCTCTCCTGATCCTCCAGTTGCTAGTGCTATTACTACTTATTCCTTAAACCAACAAGTTAAATGGTGTAAAAGGGGAAAACACGGTTGTGAAGAGAAGCCCCCACACCCTTCATGTGAAGAGTTATGGTGGGGACAGATAACTGTTCTGAATAGTCATATGGAAGTATTCTAAATCCAAAAGAATATGGTTTTGGATTTGTTCAAATACTTAAAAACCTAAGTGGAATGGACAAGATGCTGTCAGCTCTAGAAATCTTTCACTCTGTTCAATGTCTAGAGCTCTTATTTATCTCTAGAAATTCTCTAGAATATTCCATATCTTTTGTGCCATTTCTGAAATGTTACATTAGGGAACAAGATGTTTTCTATAAATTAGGTTGTTCGCATACACTTAAAAATTTAATTTTCAAATTTCATGTTCTCTAACCCCATCTTCACATAACTTAAAATAAATAATAATAACAACATTTATACAGGGCTTTAAAGTTTGACAAATGTTTCACAAGTATTTTCTCATTTGATCCTCACAATGAAACAATTCTGGGAATTAAGTGTTATTATTATTCTCATTTTACCAATTAGAAAACTGAGGCAGAGATTAAGTGACTTAACAGTCACTTGATAACTAGCTGTTAAGTATCTAGAGCTTGATTTGAACTCTGGTTTTTCTGACTAAGTCTACCATTGCCTTACCTAGCTGTGGAAATAACATAGGTTATAACATAAGAAACATTATCGTAGGTTGTACAAGGGGAAAGTTTAAAACCACCAAGTTTAAGGAGGTCATAGCTAGAAAACAAATTATGCACTGTATATGCTTATTAGACAAGTTCCTAAATAACAAAGAAGAACAAAATTGGAAATGAAGCAGAAGTTATCTACTGCATATGGATTTGGGTTAATTTTCTTTTGGCTTAGTCTATTTAGTTTATAATTCCTTCATATTCATATTCAACCCCATCCCAAACCTATCTACTTCATACTCAACACAAACCAAGAAACTCAGTTCCATGAGAGGCATTGTGGTGGTGTGGATAGAAAGCAAGACTTGGGTTTGCCACAAAGCTTGCAACCATGGGTAAGGCATGGATGCTAAGACCAGACTACAGGGAAGGTGTGCAGACCTGCACTGGTGTTCCCTGTTCCAATGAATTCACAGGCGCAGCCTCCCTATTGTAATCCAAATCAGGAAATTTGGTTACATTTCCTAAGGTAATTGTAACCTGGTAACATGAATAACAGAAATACATTGTCAGTTCGATGTTAAACATTGTACACAAAGAATCAGAGAACATGGGACAAGGGATGGGAAAGGTCAAATGACTGCGGGAGGAACCATGTGTTTCAGGCTCCTTATTTTAGTGCTAGGCACTGACTGACATTCTCTTACAACACTAAATTCATGATTCTCTAAAAAGCAAAAGAGTTGATGCTTGATTGATTGTTGTCATAGAGCCACAGGACTGGAAGGGCCCTTCCTTAGAGATCAGCTAGCTTAAACCACCTCATTTTACACATGGACTAACCGAAGCCTTGCGGGTTTAAATGATTTGCCCAAGGTCAGGCAGGCAGTAAATGGCAGAACCATTTGAACCCCAATAAGGTGTTCTTTCTAGGACATTACCCAGTTGGAAAGTACAAGACAGAGTAAAACCAAGCAATTTCCAGTTACTCCTTAAAATGAATGAAAAGAGCTCCACCAGCCCATGAAAACAGAACTCAAAATTAGTAATATGAAAGCATCTCGATGACAGTAGGAAGACCAGATCTGGATTTACACCTGGTGTTCACAGATCCACTGGCTGGAGAATACCGGGTATCCCGTCCTCAGAAGTCATTGAGAACTAGGAAACCCCTCTCATTTTACAGATGAGGAGACTGGAGGCTGAGAGCCGAGAGAAAGAGAACGTAAGTTCTTTGAGAGTAGGAGGGTTTCATGTTCCCTACCGTACTTGTAGGTCCCAGATACTGGCACCTGGCTCATCGGAGGTGATTAATAAATAGCTGATGATTAATTAATCCAAGTCATGCAGATAGCAAGTGGACTCTAACTCTCTCCACCACACCAGCCATGACCCATTCCGCTCTCTGCCCACAAAAGGGCCTCTTGCTCCACCTACGAAACCCCTTACCATGATAATTAACTCTAAAGCGGCGCTTATCTCGGCTTGTGGCATATTGTAGGCACTTAATAGATGCGAGTAAATGACTTCCCGTCTATTATCTCATTTGATCTTCAGAGACAACCCAGCCAGATAGGTGCTATTATTGTCCGTCCCCCCCCCCCTTTCCCCCCAACAGATCGGGAAACTGAGGCTGAGTTTTTAAACACTGATTTGCTCAGACTCACATCGAAGGTGGTTGTCACACCCCCATTTTCTGGATGAGGAAACTGAGGCCGCCTCATTTCTTTTTTAAAGGATCATCACAAAGCTTGTCAATGTTTCAGGCAATATTTGAACTCGGCTCTTCTAGATTCTCGGTCCCGATTTCCATCCCCAGCGCCTCTTAGCTCCCGCCGGCCTGGGGAAAGCCCGCTGGGGTGGAGGTGGGGGAGTGCCCCACTGGGGGGAGCGCGCGTGAGGCGGGAGCACCCTGGGGGGGGGGCACGCGCGCGGTGGGGAGAAGGCGTGCGCGGCCCGGCACGTGCTGCTCCGGCCGAGTTTCCGGACGGGCCGTGGCGGCCTTGAGGCGCTCCCCATGATGCCTCGGGCTGCTCCGAACTAGGGAACTCCGTCTTTCCTCGTCCTCGTCCTCGCGCCACTGGGGGACCAGCCCGGCGAGCTGGGCGGCGGCGCCAGCGCTCTGCTGTGTCCCCAGCCCCGGGACGGGGCGGCCCCAGGGGCGGGGCGGGGGGCGGGGCAGGACGGGGGAGCCGCCTGCGGGGCAGGAGGAGGCGGAGGATCCGCCGCGGAGTGACGGCAAAGTTGGTCCGAGTTTCTCGGAGTTTCCCCGCAGAGGTTCCCCGTAGCCGGACGGTCGGCGGCTCGGCCCTCCCCCCTCTCCCCTCCCCCGCGCCCCGGGCCATGGAGCAGCCGCCGGCGCCCAAGAGGTGAGGAGCCGCGCGCGAGCCCGCCGCCGCGGGGCCCGGGCGAGGAGGCGCGGGCTGGGGCCGGCGCGGGGGAGGACCGGGGGCGGCTAGGCCCGGCCGGTCGAGCCTGGCCTGAGCTGTGTCAATTCCGGGGTGTGTGTGTGTGTATGGGGGTGGGGGTGCCGGTGGCCCGCTGGGCACTTGGAAGTGGTAAGTGAGTGTGTGTGTATATGTGTGTGTGAGAGTGAGTGATTGACTCAGTTTCCCATCGGGAAGTCCATCCGGCTCTCCATAAGCCACCTCTTCCCCCCCCCCCCCCACTTTCTGAAGCACGGGATGGGTGACACCCGGTATTCTCCAGCCCACAACTCGTGGGCTCCCCAGTCCAGGGTCTGGGCAGCAGCAGCAGCAGCAGCAGCAGCAGCAGCAGCAGCAGCAGCAGCAGCAGCAAAAAGTTACGTAGAGCTGATGGCACTGGCTATTTGGAAAGTCTTTGGCAGCTTCACCCCCTTCGTTAGGAGAGTGAGGCTTAAACTGGCTTGTTGGTGCCCAGTTTAAGGAATTAAATATTAATAGAGCCAGACCTCCGAAAACCCTCCTGTGGAAATGCTTCATTGACAGGTGTTCTTGATGAACTCATGGGTACTTCTGGCTCCTGGACAGAAAGAGTCCAAAATTAGAATCAAGAGGCTTTTTTTTTTTTTAAATCTCCCTCTCTTTCTAGGTTTTGGGTTTTTCTTTGAGCATGTCAAGCCAGTTGCCTTACAGTATACTGCCTTTTATTTATGGTCAGTTCTTGGAATATACTCTGGTATTTATATTGCAAATATAGCAATGTATTTTGTAAGTGGTTTTGAATTGGTATGTGATTAAAGCAGATCCACTGGTTATAAGCATCTATTTATTTCAAAAGAGAATAAAGAAATTTCCTAGTCGTTCGATAAAACTTGTAACCTAGGTCTTAATTTTGGGAAAAAAAAATTATAAAGATTTTAATCTCCCTCACCAAAAGGATCATTTCAAAGATCAAAGAGTTCATGTCTTTAGATACTTAGAGATCTTTGAGATAAAAGGTGTTTTATTCAAGAGCATGGACTAATTAAAGAAGGTTGAAGTTTTTGGAGCTGTTATGACTTGTATACATAAGACATGTGAGCCTTTAGGCCTGGAAACCATCTGTTCAGGTAAAAAAAGTGGTCCCCAAAAGGGACTTAATATTAATTCACTTGAAACAGAAGCCATTAGATAGGTTTCCTTCTGGTATTTTGAAAAGTGAAAACTTTCTAGTTACTGTATGCAGTTGGGAACCAATTTTAATGTTAACTGGAAAAAGCTGAAGTTATATATTTTTTTTGTTTGGAATAAAGACTAAGGTAGCACTGCTGAAATAATCTGATAAACCCATCCTGAAAAACTGAGTTGAAGGAGAGTTCTTCTATTTATGTTTTCCATTTCTTAAATAAAGGCTATTATTCCAGTTAAGAGTAGACTATATTATCAGAGGTATATAGATGTTGATAGGTAGGGAGAAAGATGAAGCCCCTGTCCAGTGGATTTTTAGGCTTAATTCCAAAAGAGACCCAGGAGAAAACAATTTATACTGGGGGGAATTGGGGGAATGGAGAAGGGCATAAAGGTGGTAATTTTTATGATGGTCTCCACTTTTCATAGTAGTCTTTGCATTTGTTTAGCAAGCTCCATTTTCATTTATCTTAAGAGAAAAATTGGTCTGGAAGGACTTCTTGAAGAAAAAAATAATGATAAAAATATTACATATTCTTCCCATCATGGTGTACTTTTAGAAGCTCATACATATCATGATTTCATTTGGTTGTTATGTGAGTCTTTTGAGGAAAGGAAGGTAAGTGGTATATTTTACATTTGACAAATGAAGAAACTGAGGCTGAGACTATAATTTACCCAGGAGTATCCAGCTAATTAGTGATAGGGGTGGGACTAGAACCCAAATCTCTAGACCTTCAATTTAAAACTTCTCTGGCCAACACTGACTGGATGTGGTGGAGGGGATTCTTGGTCATCTAATGGGTCGGGCTGTATGGCTGGCCTTTTACATCCCTTTCCAACTTTCGGATTCCATGATGGCAGGTGTATAGGGGCAGACTGTAACTAATCAAGGAACAAATGTACATTCTCTCACATAAATCAGAATAGAAAGAAACAAATGTTTAGAATGAAGAGCAAGTGAGGGATGATGGAAGGCAGAGAAATGACTAGAGGAAGAATGTAGTTAATTTGAAGTTGATTTTATAAGAACAAAATACCTTTTATGAGTGCTTGAAGGTGAGTGGTAGGAAGGCAACCAAAAATAGTTTGCAAAAATAATATTGTCAAGAAGTATTAGTGAATATGAAGGAATGAAAAGTGCTGTGGAAAAAATTATTGGTTCTAGGTTTAAGTGATGACTGGCTATGAAATCAGGAGATACTTCAGTCTGTTTCACTGATACAGAGCTCATCCTCTTTGAGTCAAAAATCTTCATCACCTACCACCTGACACCTATCAGATTGGCTAATAAGACAAAAAAGGAAAATAATAAATGTTGGAGAAGCTGTGGGAAAATTGGAACATTAATGCATTGTTGCTGGAGCTGTGAATTGATCCAACCATTCTGGAGAGCAATTTGGAATTATGCCCAAAGGGCTATAAAGCTGTGTATACGCTTTGATCCAGCAATACCACTTTTGGGTCTTTTTCCCAAAGAGATCATGGAAAAGGGAAAAGGACCCATATGTACAAAAATATTTATAGCTGCTCTTTATGTGGTGGCAAGGAATTGGAAGTTGAGGGGCTGCCCATCAATTGGGGAATGGCTGGACAAGTTGTGGTGTATGAATGTAATGGAATACTATTGTGCTGTAAGAAACGATGAGCAGGATGAGTTCAGAGAAACCTGGAGGGTCTTGCATGGGCTGATGATGAGTGAGATGAGCAGAACCAGAAGAACATTGTACACAGTAGCATCAACATTTTGTGTTGATCTACTGTGATGGACTAGATTCTTCTCACCAGTGCAGTGGTACATAAGAGTTCCAGGGGGCTCATGATGGAAAAGGATCTCCAAAATCAGGAAAAAAAAAAAAAAAGAACTTTGGAGTATAGATGCTGATTGAACCTTACTATTTCTTTTGTTTTTGGTGCTGTTGTTTTTCTATTTTGAGGTTTTTCCTCATTGCTCTGATTTTTCTCTTATAACATGACTAATGCAGAAATGTTTAATGTTACATATATGTATATGTTCATATAAACCTATATCAGATTACCTGCTGTCTAGGGGAGGGAGGGAGAAAAATCTGAAATTGTAAAGCTTGTATAAACAAAAGTTGAGAACTATCTTTTTTTTTTAGTGAGGCAATTGGGATTAAGTGACTTGTCCAGGGTCACACAGCTAGTAAGTGTTAAGTGTCTGAGGCCAGATTTGAACTCAAGTACTCCTGACTCCAGGGCCAGTGCTCTATCCACTGCGCCACCTAGCTGCCCTGAGAACTATCTTTATATGTAACTGGACAAAAATAAAATACTTTATTAAAAAAAAAAAGATCTTCATCACCTGGTATCCCAACATTTTGGGGATAAGCGTCTCTGAATTTAACTAATCTGTCTAAAAAGGACTGTATTTCTGAAACCTTTCCAGCTTGCTGAGACCTGCCAGGAATTACTTTGCACTGGCAGTGTCACTTTCATGCCAGAGTTTGTCACCTGAATAAGACTTCAGGTTTTGCTGATAGTGTTTTTGAATTATGGTGATTTTTGTAGTTAATTAAAGTACATCCTGAAGAGAAATATTGTGGACAGAGATGAAATGTTCATGCTGAATTTGACATGACAAATATGAGGTTTCATGTGAAATTGTATAGAATTGTGTAGAAAGAGGTCAAGATGTAGCTGGAAGGGTACTTTAAAGACCATCTAGCCTGACCTCATTTTACAGGTGGAAAAAGTGAGGTCCATGATTGATAGCTAAACATAGATAGTATTTTAAATCCTAGTAACTGTTAAACAGTTATAAAGTAAGCAAGGCAGTGGGATCAGGACCAGAGAGCCCTATAAACTGTGTTGGCAAAGGAGAGTGAAAATACTGGATTTTGTAGGTGGGGTTTGTCTCTTTTTGTTTTTCTGTATTCAACTATGATAGCTTTGATACAATTGGCATAGCTGTTTACCTCTGAAATTCTTGTCTCTCTGGATTTATTTTAGTTTGTGACATTGTAGTTTCCTGGTTCCAATACCTTAGTATTGGGTTTTTTTAGCTCCTTTGGTTTCTCTTTTTCCAGATTCCTGATTGTTTGTCCTGGGCTTTCTATGTTCTCCCTCTTAGGGCATTCCTTTAGCACTCATCCTCTCATACACAGTCAGTGATTTGTCAATTCTTTCCAAATCTACAACTCTAGTTCCGTTCTCTTAGTCTGGTATTTCCTGTATATGTATACTTTGATTGCTTCATTCTCCATGGCCAAATCATCACCAAGTCCTGTCAGTTCTTCTTTAAAGATCCAAGGCCAAAGTGGTGGTGCTTGTTGTTGTTTTGCATGAATGAATTGAAATTCGTTTGTTTTTTTCTATCCCAGCCATCCTAGTCCAGTTCCAGTTATCCATACCTAGATTACTTCAGTAGCTTCCCTGTCAGATGTACCCAACTTAATTGGAAGACAGGTTCCAGCCCTGGTTATTGCTCTTGTCAGTAATGTGGCCTCAGTTGGGTAAATCACTTCCATTCTCTTGACCGCAGTTTCCTTATCTGTAAAATTAAAGGGGTTAGATTAGATGTTCTCTAAAGGCCTTTCTTATTCTAACATTTTATGATTTTATTCACTTCCTCTTCTACTACAGTTAAATTAAATGAACATTTATTAAGTGCCTACCACTTGTAAGGCACGGGGCATACAAAGACAAAAGTGAAACAGTTCCTACCTTTAAGGAACTTAGGTTTTATTGGAAGCTTACAATATACATGCAGATAAGTGAAGTGCTGGGTGAAATGAGGAGGGAGAGTGTTAGCAGGAGATACCAGGAAAGGCTTCACAGAGGAAGTGGCACCAGAGCTGAGCCCTCTGATTGAGCTTCTTCACACATTCCTGGTTATTTCCCCCCAAAATTACTTTTCATCAACATGAATTCCATTTCTGTTTCTGCCACTGACATAACAGTGTAACTTCTTGAAATTGCTTTTTGCCTTTGTTCTCCAGTTTGTGAAATGAAGTAGTTGGAATAGATAATTTTTTGAGTTCCCTTCCAGCTCTAGCATTCTGAGATTTGGATCCTCTGATTATAGACCACAAACACTTTGTCACTTAGTGGTCTTTGAGAATTTTTTCCCTACAGGTCTTTGTGAATGAAATATTTATTGCTGTATTGTCAACTGGCAGTGAGCCCCATTGAATTTAGGAGAGTTGGTTCTAGGATAGTAATCTACATGTACATCAGTCACAGAGCTTGTCCTTGAGGCTTTTGCAGCTCAGTAGGACCTGCCAGAGTTCATGATAGCATTTGAAAATTCAAGTTTGCTTCTATGCTATTCACTTAAGAGGCAGACTGACCAGCAGGCTGTTGCGATATTGTTCAGGCATGAGGTGATGAGGGCCTGCCCCAGAGTGGTTGCAGTATTAGAGGTGAGAAGGGGATATATATGAGAGCTATTGTAAAGGTGAAACCAACAGGTCTTGGCAACAGACTGGATATGGGGTTGGTGGTGAGACATGGTGAGGAATCCAGGATTACTTGGTTGTGAGCCTAACAACTGGGAGCATGGTGTTGCCCTCAATAGCAATAGGGAAGTTAGGAGGGGGTGAGGGTTTAGGGGGAAAGATAAGTTCAGTTTTGAACATGTTGAGTTTAAAATGTCTACTGAACATCCAGTTTGAGATGTGAAATCGAGAAAACCAACTGGAGATGTGAGATTGGAGATCTGAAGAGAGGTCTGACAGGGTAAGTAGATTTAAGATTCATCAGCATTGACATGATAATTAAATTCATGGGACCTGAGAGAGATCACCAAGTGAAGTAGTATAGAAGGGAAAGAGTGCCTAGAACAGAACCTTAAGGGACACCTATAGTTAGAGGGTATGATCCGGATGAGGATCCAGCAGTGGTGACTGAGAAGGTAGGTAGGGGGAGAACCAGGAGAGAGTGGTACCCTGAAAACCTAGAAAAAAGAGAGTATCAAGAAGGAGGTGATTAACCCTGTCAAAGGTTTCAGAGACATTGAGGAGAATGAGGATTTTAGAAAAGACTTGGTTCTCAGCCCCAAAAGGAACCAATTCATCTATTTTTCAAGAAGTAGTTGAGACTCTTAAGTAGTAAATTTAAGGGCCTACCATGGTTGAATGTTGTAAGTATCAGTTAAGTACTCCCTTTTGATATTTGTTACTCATTTTAGATATTTATATGAACAAAGGTTAAATTATTAAGGTTTAAATCAATGATTTGTAAACTGGAGCTAGCAGGGAAACAAACAAAAATGTTGACTAGAGTTATGAAGACTTATATTTCACAGTTTCTCTATCAGTTGTTTGGTCTTTAATTTTAAGGACATGGTACTTTCACTTTAGCTCACCAGATTTTATGTTTTTTTGTGTGTGGAGTATTGAGAATCAGGAAACTTAGGTTTTCTGTTTTCTGGTTCCTTTTCATCCCTTGCTATTTGAATTTAAGCAAATCACTTACACCCTTATTAGCCTTGCTGTGTTTTTTATTGTGTCTTTTTTCTCTTCCACCCCAAATATCCCCTTAAATACTTGCATTTTATAATCAGATTTGGTTCATAAAAGTAATAATAGGATTGCTGAAAAAGCCAGTGTTGCTGCTGTTAACTTTGTTTTTTTGGTTTTTTTTGGTTTTTTTAGTGAGGCAATTGGGATTAAGTGACTTGCCCAGGGTCACACAGCTAGTAAGTATTAAGTGTCTGAGGCCGGATTTGAACTCAGGTACTCCTGACTCCAGGGCTGTGCTCTATCCACTTCGCCATCTAGCTGCCCCCTGCTGTTAACTTTGTATTCACTGTGGGCCTGGATTGCCTCTTAGAAAGGTTCAGAACAAATTTCTTTATTGACAGGGCAGAGTTTATAAATCTAAATATAATAAGTGCAGGTTATTCTGTAGGTCACTGGGTAAATTTGCCCATTTGCCTTCTAGGATACTCTGACTTTGGAGTGATGGAAACAATGAAAGCAGGGATTAGCTTCATCTTTTGCTTGCTCCTTAGCTGTGTGACCCTGGGGAAGTCACTTAAACCCAATTGCCTTAAACATCTGGGGCCATCTTCAGTTGTCCTGATATGTATCTTGCTGCTGGACCCAGATGGCCAGAGCCCTCCCTCACTTAACTCCAAATCAGTGAAAGTCATGACATTACCCCAATGTCTTGGTCCTCTTTGAGAACTAAGGACAAACAACAGCTTGGTCTGCTCTACCCTTTAACCATCAAAGATGAAAATTAACACTAGTTTGATAGGAATTCCCTTATTAATTTTTCTCTCTTCCTAAAACCCACTGTTCTTTTTATTTTGAACTACCCTATTGTATAGTTAATCTTTCATCAAGGGGCTGAAGGTTGAATCAGTGAAATCACATCTTTGGGAAGAAAGATGTTGAATCTTAAAGGCCATGGTACACACATGGTTTGCTTCCCCTTAGAGTCAGTATGATGCCATGAAGACTGATTCTATTTTTGTGTGTTACGTGTGCTTATAATCGTAGTAATACAAATACAAAGATCACTACATACATACTATGAGTATTGAAGTATGTGTTATGTTCAACCTTTCCAAGTTGTATCAAAGAGCAGTTTATCTTGTCAGACCACTTAGCAGAAATGGAAGTTACAGAGAGTACTTAACAATAATGGTTTTATTTATTAGGGTACATACATCAAAGAGGGAAGGTTTCAGGTAAACTCTGTTTGAGTCTACATGATACCAGATATGTGAATGAAAGTTGAATTAATCACCTAGATGTTTTTTGCTATTGAAATGTTTGCAGTTACATAGAAACAGCTTATTCTCTTTAGACTATGATCCTATTCAGTTCAACACACTTTTATTATTAAAGTTTGGGAAATTGATAGGGGATTTGTGAATTTCAGGCTAGGGTTATTCTTATGTTTAGGACACATTTTTCCATTCCCTACCCTAATATTTAACCTTTTGAGGGATTGGAAGGGGTTTTGGGGATTGTGGTGTTGGTATTTCAGCTTCACATCTACCCATGTCATTTTGTTGTCTTCATGCCATTCCTGCTGACTTCTTCCTTCCCATCCTGAACATTGGATCTGTGGCCTAGCTCCTCATATCTTGGTCTTCCTGAATTCATGTTGTGAAGTGGATTCATGAATCCACTTACCTTTGGAGAGTTTACCCTAGGACTCCAACACGATTGTGTTTCACATTGAGTCCAGCTATTCACCCAGGCCATCTCACCATCTACCTGCCAACTCGTAATACCCCTTTGCTTCTATTTCCCCCAGAACAAAACTCCTTTCCCTGGTCTCTTCCCTTTAAGTCTAGTCTTCCCCTATTATAATGCAAATTCCTTGAAGGTAGGCACTTTCTCTTTTTGTATCTTTACAGATTAGCATTGTGCTACTTATTCTGGATGTGGTTTTGAATATATTTGTTTGCATATCTTCTCCCCATTAGACTGTAAGCTCCTTGATGGGAGGAACTGTCTTTGGCCTCTTTCTGTACCCTCAATACTTAAAACAATGCCTGGCACTTAGTAGGTGCTTAATAAATGTTTATTGATTGAAATTCATTCATATATATTTTTTTGCCAACTTATCCATATTATTTTTGTGCTTGAGAAAATTTAAATGTAATGTAACAAGTACCTGGGCATAAATGTGGTGTAGTGTAGTGGGAAGAGAACTGGCTGTGGAGTCTGAACACTTTGGTTCAAATCCTGGCTCTGCCACTTACTACCAGCATGATCTTGGGTAAACCAATCATTTTTGCTGGGCCTCACTTTTCTTATTTGCAAAATGAGGGCGTGGTCTAAGTTAGGGATTCCCAACATGGGGTCCATGTACTTTCATTTTAAAACAGTTTTGCTAATTGTATTTCAATATAATTGGTTCCCATGTATTTTATTTTATGAATTTAAAAACATTGTTTTGAGAAGGGGTCCATAGACTTCATCAGATTGCCAAAGGGGTTTATGGCACTAAAAATGTTTAAGAATCCCTGGACTAGATGATCTTTAAGGTCCCTTCTATCTCTAAATCTATGTTCCTAAATTAATATTCTTTTAAATGATCTTTATGTTTTGAAATATCTGCATTTGGATTCTTTGGAAGTCATCCTTTGAAAAGAAATGAATTGATGAAAGAACAATCAGGAATTTAGGCAGTGGGGTTAGGGGTTTTGGTGTCCACAAAATAATTTATGTTGTTAATTTGATATCTGCAAAATAATTTATAATGGTAAACATTGCTAGAAAGTATTTTGCCCTTTCTCCCTTTTCAATTGTCAGGGATGGCATACTTTCTCTCATTGCAAAACAGCTGACTATCCTGTACCTCATCTTGGGGGAGGGGTGAGGTGAAGAAGGAAGAATGGACATTGTTCTTTGCCTGTTAATGCAAAGGGGAATGAAGGGTAATTACTGGTTTACAAAGTTGTGTGTTTTAGAAATGCTTTATTTGTATCTTACAAGTAAGTTTTACAAGTTTGTTTGTGCCCGGTGATGGTGGTTTATAGTACCTGAATGTAATATGGATTTACCTAGTGAAGAAGGCTCATGGGTGTGCAGAAGCTGAAACTATTTTCTAGCTTATTTTCCATTATAAATGCCTGCAGGTTGGTGGGGGGTGGTTGTCAGAGGAAGGTGAGAGCAAGATGAGCTAGTCTATACCTATGGATTTATGTAGACAGATGCCTTATTATTTTCAGTCTTTGTTTATAAACAGGTAAGTCAATGAAGTCCTTGGGGTTGTGTGACTTTGTGGAGAACATACCACAAAGGAAGATAACTACCTCAAAATTTTGAATTTCTTGTATTAGCCTTTTTTCCTCTTATAAAAACTTTCCCTGCTTCCCACCTTTTTTGCTCTTCTCTCACAGTACATTTCCAGGTTTGGGCCAGAGTTTAAGCATGAATGAGTATGAATTAGATAATAGAAACCAGTTAAGCATTTACTGGAGTGACTTTTGTTTCCATTCTCTTAGGAACTTATTCTGGGTGTCCTTTGATTCACAAGTGTCTTGCCATTCTCTTCTTCCTTCTCTTTAAATTTCACAACTGGCCTAGTTTCTGGTTTCCTTTAATTAGAAAGATATTTGAAAAGACAGAATCTGGGATAGGTAATACTACTAGTGACAAAATGTTAAGCTATCGGATTTCAGGACTTTTTTTCTCTCTCAAGTTTACCTCTAGCCTGTCTTCTCTTACATACTTAAAAACAACTGATTTGAGTGATCAAGTTCTTTGCACTAACATAATTCTGTTTTCTAAAATAAAACAAAAGATTTCTTTATAGTACTTACTTCAGATAACCATAGAGTGATGGATTACATTTATTTTAAATGTACTCATGTATTTTAGATGAAATACTGTAAAAGTTTTCTAAAAAGTTCCTTGTTTAAAAAATGAATGCTATGAATATCTGGGACTTGAGTACAGTTTGCAGCATCCATTTATTTCCTTTGTAAACAATAGTTAAAAAAAAAAAGGAAACCTAGGAGCCATCTCATATTCCACTTGGTCCAAAGGAAGATAAATTGGGAAAAAGATAATGAAAGACTAAGTATGAGGGAAGATGAGAAAAATCCCAGTTTCCTTTCTGTCAAGGCGTTTTTCCAGGAAATGACAATCTTAGTGAATTTCTGGGCAAAAGGCCCATCCTTAGAAAAAAGGGTTATGACAGAATGGAAAAGACAAGACTTTCATTATTTCTGAAAGAGCTCTTATCTTCAGTACAGTATTTGTTTTCTTGGATGGGCTCTCTGCATATTACTATACTAATAATTAAATGGATCCAGCAGATTTTGAAGTTAACTCATAATTGCAAATGAAGGACAGGGTGGTTAGGTTGTTTCTCTTTAACCACTTAAGGCTTGACCGGAGATTAAAAATAGCAGGTCAAAGAGTAAGAAAAGACATGGTTGGATTGCATAGATACTGTGATATGGAGAAATTTTTTCCATTTTCTTTTATCTTGTACTATTCAGAATAAAATTTTCCTTTTCCAAGTTTTAATCTCCTAAGGTGAATAAATGCTAGGTAATTCATTTTGTGCTTTTAGTTATTCATTTATGCACCAGTATCTGTTGGGATAAGTAGCAGAAAAGGCCAGTTGATTGTCACTTATATTGGCTTGAATTCCCATTTAGAAACTCAAGAATTCCATAGGATCATAGGATTAAGAGATGGAAAGGAATTCATTTTACCAAAAACAACATCAGTGGCAACAGCTGAAGGCTGCATAAGGGGTGAGAAATGTTTGCAAAATTACCCAGATTCTAAGTAGCAGATTGGGTATTGGAATTCAAGGTCTCAGGATTTCAAATTCAGTACTTAACATGTGTATGTTAGTGTAAACCTTTTCTCTTGTAAGTATGAGAGCTACCAAGTATCAAAAAGGAAGTCAGATATATGAGTTAGATGGATGGTATTTGATTTTGGTCTAGATTAGTAAGGCAGGTACCAAACAAATGAGTATTCTTTTCTCTCATCCAAAAAGCATAATAAATGCTTTAAGAGCCTATTATGTGACAGGTATTGGGCTAGGTACTGGAGATATGATGGCAAAATGAAACATCCTCTTCTCTAAAGTACCTTATGTTCTATTGGAGAAAGTGTATTGTGTGTCTATGTGGGTAGACATGGGTACATAGAAAATGAAATATAAAACATCTATAAAGACTACAAAGTAGGGGGCAGCTAGGTGGCACAGTGAATAAAGCACCAGCTCTGAATTCAGGAGGACCTGAGTTCAAATCCGGCCTCACACACTTGACATTTACTAGCTGTGTGACCCTGGGCAAATCACTTAACCCTCATTGCCCTGCAAAAAAAAAAAAAAAGACTACAAAGTAAATTTTTTTGGGGGGTAGAGACAATAAGAGGAGTGGAATATTTCTGGGCTTTTGAGCTGAGCTTTGAAGGAAGCTAGTGATATAGTGAAAGATGGAGCTAAGGAGGGAGAGCATTTCAGGAACAGGGGTGGCATGTGCAAAGGTAGAAAAACCTGTGTTAGAATGTTTTCTGTAAGGAACACAAGGAAGGTCACTTTGACATGTGGAATAATGTATTATTATAGCGTTGAAAGGTTGATGGGAGTCAGATTGTGAAGGGCTTTAAATGTCAGACAAGGGAATTTTTATCTTAACTTAGAGACAAGAGGAGGCCCTTGGAGCTCAAGGCCTCTGGAGCTTCTTGAACAGAAGAGTCAGACCTATGCTTAAGGAATATGAATTTGGCAATCATGTGAAGGGTGCTTTGGAGAGGGGGATATATTGGGAAGGAAGGAAACACACATTTATTAAGTGCTCACTATCCTACCATGTGCCTGGCATTGTGCTTTACAAACTTTATCTCATTTGATCCTTAAAACAACCCTGGGAGAGAGGGACTATTATAATCTCCATTTTACAGTCGAGAAAACTGAGGCAGACAGATTCAGTGACTCGCCCAGAGTTACACAGCTAATAAGTGTCTGAGGTCAGATTTGAACTCAGGTCTTTCTGATGCCAGGTCTGGATCTCTATCTACTGTGCTACCTAGCTGCCTGCCAAGGCAAGAGATTAATTAATGTAGGTGAGAGATGATAATAATCTGAACTAGGGTGGAGCCTTGTGATTAGAGAGGGAAGGAACATTTGCAAGAGATGGAATCTACAAGATTTGACAACTGATCAGATGTGAGAGGGAAATGGAGAGGGAGAGAAGAATGGTAGATGATTTTGTGGTTGTGAACCTAGGTGTTTGGAGGGATTGTGATACTTTCAGCAGAAACAGGGATTTTAGGAAAAGGTGGGGTTTAGAGGGAAAGATACTGAATTTTGGATGTTTTGAATATGAGATGCCTATGGGACATGGTGATGAAAATGTTGACTAGGCTGTTGGTGATGCAGTGTTGTGGTTCAGATAAAAGACTGGGAGTAGATATTACATAGTTGTCAATTTCGAGTTTTACCTATGGGAGCTGATGAAATCATTGAGTTAGTGTAGACAGAGCAGGAAAGAAGGTTCTAAGCCCTAAGATAAACCCCCACTTGGAGTGGGACATGGGTGATATAAAGTTTCCCTTGGCCCTAGCCTCAACTGACTCTACAACTCTCTTATTTGCACACTTCTTTTATTTGTCCATTTGCAACACAGCTCCACTCGAAGGGTCCTTAGGTATACTGTGTGTGTGTGTGTGTGTGTGTGTGTGTGTGTGTGAGAGAGAGAGAGAGAGAGAGATTGAGATTTCGGGGAGGAGTAGGGTGGTTCAGGGTTAAGCTTAGTGAAGCAGAAGAAATGAGGAGAGAGAAAAAGACATAGAAATAATATGTTGAAGTCAAGATGAGAGGACTTAGGGATCTACCACATTGACTCAATCTTTTTTATAAAGCATGTGAGGCCTTCTCCTGAAAGTAAGGGTATGGATGTGAGTTAAAAAAAAGAATTTTTGTTGAGAAGCAACAATATAGAAAAAGCTACTGTTAGGCAAAGCTGCTAAAACAGGGGCTTGCTCTTTCTGAGGCCACTTGATTGTGTCTGTTACTTCTATAAGTGTTAAATCCATATCTTCATTTTTTTTTTTAAGTGAGGCAATTGGGGTTAAGTGACTTGCCCAGGGTCACATAGCTAGTAAATGTTAAGTGTCTGAGGCTGGATTTGAACTCCTGACTCCAGGACCAGTGCTCTACCCACTGCATCACCTAGCTGCCCCCACTTCATGTTTTTTTTAAAGCTAAACCACATCTTCCTGAAATTCCACTTAGCATCTTGAGCCTACCTGCAGGGTTGAGAGGACGTGTTAGTCTTTGTTTTGGCCCTTGTCAGCACAATATGAAGATTAGGGAACTACCGGATGCAGACACGGACGAGGACATAGTCTAGACCGTGTCGCAGCTGTTACTGATGTAGTCTATGCTCTGGGGAAAATGGTTATTTTAATGGTAGTTCATGCCATCAGAATTTCTGCCTTAATATTTAAGGGAACCAAATATTAGAAAACACTGATTAAATATCTTTTGCAAAAGGTATTCTTCTAGGCTCTAAGGATAGAAAATTAAGTCTCCTTACCATGTGTCATTATTATGGTGTGTGGAGATTTATTGGTCTGGGTGGTCTAGGGTTGTGACTCATTGCTTCAGAATCCACAAACACAAAGCATGCAGCAGATTTGGGGATTAAATGATGATAAAGCTTTATTCCAGATTAATTCTAATGTTCATTTTCTGGATTATACCAGTTTTATTTGTTTGGTTTTTTTGGGTGGGGCAATGCGGGTTAAGTGACTTGCCCAGGGTCACACAGCTAGTAAGTGTCAAGTGTCTGAGGCTGGATTTGAACTCAGGTCCTCCTGAATCCAGGGCCAGTGCTTTATCCACTGAGCCACCTAGCTGCCCCCAATCTTCTTTTTCCCAAGGTCAGGTTTTCCATCTCTAGAGAATGGTGCCTAGTATTTTGGTGTATTTTGGTTATCATCTATGACACCCAGGTAAAGAGATTAAGACCACTCAGGCTTCTAATGTCCTTTCTTTCTTTTCTTTTTTAAAAAAGTATTATTCTCCTCCTCTCCCTTCCTTCCCTCCTCCCCAAAATGGAAAGCAGTCTGATATAGGTTGTATATGTACAATCATATTAAACATATTTCTACATTAGTCAACTTGTAAAAGAAGAATCATAGCACAAGAGAAAACTCTCAGAAATGAAGAGAAAAAAAAAACATTCCAAAAGTAGAAACAGTATGGTTCAATCTCCATTCATAATTCATAGTCCTTTTTTCTGGATGTTGAGGACATTTTCTATTAAGTGTTCTTTGAAATTGTTTTGGATCGTTGTACTGCTGAGAAGAGCCAAGTCTATCCTTAATGTTGCTGTTACTGTGTACAAT
This sequence comes from Dromiciops gliroides, assembly GCF_019393635.1. NCBI lineage: Eukaryota > Metazoa > Chordata > Mammalia > Microbiotheria > Microbiotheriidae > Dromiciops > Dromiciops gliroides. Next base: position 142,741,047 of record NC_057861.1, read on the forward strand.
GTTCTCCTGGTTCTGCTCCTCTCAGTCAGCATCAGTTCATGTAAGTCCTTCCAGGTTTCTCTAAACTCCTCCTTTTCTTCCTCCTCCTCCTCCTCATCTCTCTCTCTCTCTCTCTCTCTCTCTCTCTTTTTTTTTTGGTGGGGCAATGAAGGGTAAGTGACTTGTCCAGGGTCAAACAGCTAGTAATTGTCAAGTGTCTGAGGCTGGATTTGAACTCAGGTCCTCCTGAATCCAGGGCTGGTACTTTATCCACTATGCCACCTAGCTGCCCCCCCTGCTCATAGTCTCTTACAGCACAATAGTATTCCATTACATTCAAATACCACAACTTGTTTAGCCATTCTCCTATTGATGGACATTCCCTTGATTTCCAATTCTTTGCCACCACAAAGAGAGCTGCTATAAATATTTTTGTACATGTGATTCCTTTCCCCTTTTCTATGGTATCTTTGGAATACAGACTCAGCAGTGGTACCACTGGGTCAAAGGGTATGAACAGGCCCATAGCCCTTTGGGCATAGTTTCAAATTTCTCTCCAGTTCACAGCTCCACCAACAATGCATTAGTGTTCCAATTTTTCCACAGCTTCTCCAACATTTATTATTTTCCTTTTTCTGCATTTTTTTGTCATATTAGCCTATCTGATAGATGTCAGGTGGTACCTCAGAGTTGTTTTTATTTGCATTTCTTTGATCAATAATGATTTAGAGCATTTTTTCATATGGCTATAGATAGCTTTGACTTCTTCATCATCAAAGTGCCTGTTCATATCCTTTGACCATTTATCAATTGGGGAATGACTTGGATTCTTATAAATTCGATTCAGTTCTTTATATATTTTAGAAATGAGGTCTTTATCAGAAATGCTGGCTGTAAAAATTGTTTCCCACTTTTCTGCCTCCCTTCTAATTTTGGCTGCATTGCTTCTGTTTGTACAAAAACTCTTTAATGTAATCAAAGTCTTCCATCTTGCATTTCATAATATTCTCTATCTCTTGTTTGGACATAAGTTGTTTTCCTCTCCATTGACCTGAGAGGTAACTAACTATTCCCTCCTCTCCTAATTTGTCTATGGGTATCACCCTTTATGTCTAAATCTTGAACCCATTTTTACCTTATTTTTGTATAAGGTGTAAGGTGTTGGTCTATGTCTAGTTTCTGCCATACTATCTTCCAGTTTTCCCAGCAGTTTTTGTCAAAAACTGAGTTCCTATCCCAGAAGTTGGAGTCTTTGGGTTTATCAAACAGTAGATTACTATAGTCATTTACTACTGTGTCTCCTGTGCCTAACCTATTTCACTGATCCACCACTCTGTTTCTTAGCTAGTACCAAATAGTTTTGGTGACTGTTGCTTTATAGTATAGCTTCAAATTTGGTATGGCTAGCCTACCTTCCTATGCATTTTTTTCATTAGTTCCCTTGATATTCTTGACTTTTTGTTTTTCCAGATGAATTTTGTTATTATTTTTTCTAACTCTATAAAATAATTTTTAAGTAGTCTGATTAGTATGGCACTGAATAGATAAATTAATTTAGGTAGCGTTGTCATTTTTATTATATTAGTTCGGCCTGTCCATGAGCAATTGGTATTTTTCCAGTTACATAGATCTGATTTTATTTGTGTGAAAAGTGTTTTTTAATTGTGTTCATAGAGTTCCTGGTTTTGTCTTAGCAGGTAGACTCCCCAAGTATTTTATATTGTCTACTGTTACTTTAAATGGAATTTCTTGCTCTATCTCTTGCTGCTGATCTTTGTTGGTCATGTATAGAAATGCTGATGATTTATGTGGGTTTATTTTATATCCTGCAACTTTGCTAAAGTTGTTAATTGTTTCAAGTAGTTTTTTAGTTAATTCTTTAGGATTCTCTAAGTATACCATCATATCATATGCAAAGAGTAAAAGTTTTGTTTCCTCCTTGCCTATTCTAATTCCTTTAATTCCTTTTTCTTATTGCTATAGCTAACATTTCTAGTACAATATTAAATAATAGAAGTGATAATGGACATCCCTGTTTCACCCCTGATCTTATTGGGATAAGCACCTCTATCATTATCCCTGACACATATAATGTTTGCTGATGGTTTTAGGTAGATACTGCTTATTATTTTAAGGAAAGCTCCACCTATTCCTATGCTCTCTAGTGTGTGGTTTTTTTTTTTTTTTTGGTTTTGTTTTGGTGGGGCAGTGAGGGTTAAGTGACTTGCCCAGGGTCACACAGCTAGTAAGTATCAAGTGTTTGAGGTCAAATTTGAACTCAGGTCGTCCTGAATCCAGGGCCGGTGCTTTATCCACTACGACACCTAGCTGCCTCCGCTCTCTAGTGTTTTAAATAGGAATGAGTGTTGTATTTTGTCAAATGCTTTTTCTGCATCCATTGAGATAATCATATGATTTTGGTTAATTTTGTTATTGATGTGGTTGATTATATTAATAGTTTTTCTAATGTTGAACCAGCCTTTCATTCCTGGTATAAATCCCACCTGGTCATAGTGTATTATGCTGGTGATCACTTGTTGCAATCTCCTTGCTAATATTTTATTTAAGATTTTTGCATAGATATTCATTAGGGAAATTGGTCTGTAATTTTCTTTCTCTGTTTTGGCTCTGCCTGGTTAAGGTATCAGCACCATATTTGTGTCATAAAAGGAATTTGGTAAAACTCCTTCTTCATCTATTTTTCCAAATAATTTGTATAGTATTGGAATGAATTGTTCTTTAAATGTTTGGTAGAATTCATTTATAAACTCATCTGGCCCTGGAGATTTTTTCTTAGGGAGTTTATTGATGACTTGTTCAATTTCTTTTTCTAAAATGGGCCTATTTAAGGATTTTATTTCCTCTTCAGTTAACCTGGGCAATTTGTATTTTTGTAAATGTTCATCCATTTCATTTAGATTGTTAAATTTATTGGCATATAGTTGGGCAAAATAGCTCCTAATTATTGCTTTAATTTCCACTTCATTGGTGGTGAAATCACCCCTATTTCATTGAATGTCCATCTTTTCCTCTGAAAGAGAATGATCAGTTTTGCTGGGTAGTTCATTATGGGTTGTAATCCATGCTCCTTTGCCTTTCTGAATATCATATTCCAAGCCCTGCGATCCTTTAATGTTCAATCTGCCAGGTCCTGTGCAAACCTGACTGTAGCTTCATTATATTTAAATGGTTTCTTTCTGGCTGCTTGGAGTATTTTCTCCTTCACCTGATAATTCTGGAGTGTGGCTACAATATTCCTTGAAGTTCTCCTTTTGGGGTCTCTTTCAGGAGGTGATCAGTGGATTCTTTCAATGATGATTTTATCCTCTGATTCTACAATTTCAGGGCAATTCTCCTTGATAATTTCCTGGAATATAGTGTCTAGCCTCTTTTCTTGATCATGGCTTTCAGGTAGTCCAATAATTTTCAGATTATCTCTCTTGGATCTATTTTCCAGGTCAGTTGTTTTTCCAATGAGGTGTTTCACATTTTCTATTTTTTCAGTCTTTTGATTCTTCTTGACAGATTCTTGTTGTCTCATGGAGTTATTAGTTTCCATCTGCCCAATTTTAATTTTTAAGGCATTATTTTCCTCAGTAAGCTTTTACACCTCTTTTTGCATTTGGCCATTTTTTTCTCTCATTTGGCCAATTGTATTTTTTTAAGGAATTGCTTTCCTCAGTCAATTTTTGTGCTTCTTTTTGCAGTGCAACTCTCATTTCTCTCATTTCTTTTTCCATTTTCTCTTCTACTTCTCTCATTTGGTTTTTTATTTATTTATTTTTGCACAGGGCAATGAGGGTTAAGTGACTTGCCCAGGATCACACAGCTAGTAAGTGTCAAGTGTCTGAGGCCAGGTTTGAACTCAGGTCCTCCTGAATCCGGGGCTGGTGCTTTATCCACTGCGCCACCTAGCTGCCCCTCTCATTTGTTTGTTTGTTTGTTTTAGTGAGGCAATTGGGGTTAAGTGACTTGCCCAGGGTCCCATAGCTAGTAAGTGTTAAGTGTCTGAGGCCAGATTTGCACTCAGGTACTCTTTTTTTTTTTTTTTATGTATGAGGTATTTTATTTTTTCCATTACATGTAAAGATAGTTCTCAACTTTTGTTTATACATGCTTTACAATTTCAGATTTTTCTCCCTCCCACCCCTCCCTCCCCCCTCCCCTAGACAGCAGGTAATCTGATATAGGTTATATCTATATATCTCTATACATATACATATATATATATATATATACACACACACACATATATATACACATAATAACATTAATCCTATTTCTGCATTAATCCTGTTACAAGAGAAAGAATCAGAGCAGTGATGCAAAACCTCAAAATAGAAAGGAAAAAAAAACCCAACAGCACCCAAAAGAAATAATATGGTTCAATCAGCATCTATACTCCACAGTTCTTTCTTTCTTTTTTTTTCTTGGATTTGGAGATCCTCTTCTATCATGAGTTCCCTGGAACTCTTCTGTACCATTGCATTGGTGAGAAGAATATAGTCCATCACAGTAGGTCAACACTCAATGTTGATGATACTGTGTACAATGTTCTTCTGGTTCTGCTCATCTCACTCATCATCAGTTCATGTAAGACCCTCCAGGTTTCTCTGAACTCTTCCTGCTCATCATTTCTTACAGCACAATAGTATTCCATTGTATTCATATACCACAACTTGTCCAGCCATTCCCCAATTGATGGGCACCCCCTCAACTTCCAATTCCTTGCCACCACGTAAAGAGCAGCTATAAATATTTTTGTACATGTGGGTCCCTTTCCCCCTTCCATGATTTCTTTGGGCAAAAGACCTAAAAGTGGGATTGCTGGGTCAAAGGGTATGCACAGCCCTATTGCCCTTTGGGCATAATTCCAAATTGCTCTCCAGAATGGTTGGATCAGCTCACAGCTTCACCAACAATGCATTAGTGTTCCAATTTTCCCACAGCCTCTCCAACATTTATTATCTTCCTTTTTTGTCATTTTAGCCAATCTGATAGGTGTCAGGTGGTACCTCAGAGTTGTTTTAATTTGCATCTCTCTAATCATTAGAGATTTAGAGCATTTTTTCATATGGGAATAGATAGCTTTGGTTTCTTCATCAGAAAACTGCCTGTTCATATCCTTTGACCATTTCTCAATTGGGGAATGACTTGGATTCTTATAAATTTGATTTAATTCCCTATATATTTTAGAGATGAGGCCTTTATCAGAAGCACTGGCCTCAAAAATTGTTTCCCAGCTTTCTGCCTCCCTTCCAATTTTGGATGCATTGCTTCTGTTTGTACAAAAAATTTTTTAATTTAATATAATCAAAATCATCCATTTTGCATTTTATAATATACTCTATCTCTTGTTTGGTCAAAAACTGTTCTCCTTTCCAAAGATCTGATAGGTACACTATTCCTTTCTCTCCTAATTTACCTATCATATCACCTCTTATGTCTAAATCATGTATCCATTTTGACCTTATTTTAGTATAAGGTGTAAGATGTTGGTCTATGCCTAATTTCTGCCATACTATCTTCCAGTTTTCCCAGCAGTTTTTGTCAAATACTGAGTTCCTATTCCAGAAGCTGGAGTCTTTGGGTTTATCAAACACTACATTACTAGTGTCATTTACTACTGCATTTCCTGAGCCTAGCCTATTCCATTGATCTACCACTCTATTTTTTAGCCAGTACCAGATAGTTTTGATGACTGCCGCTTTATAGTAAAGCTCCAGGTTTGGTACCGCTAACCCACCTTCCTGTGAATTTTTTTTCATTATTTCCCTGGATATTCTTGATTTTTTGTTTTTCCAGATGAATTTTGTTATTATTTTTTCTAGCTGTATAAAATAATTTTTAGGTAGTCTGATTGGTATGGCACTGAATAAGTAAATTAATTTAGGCAGTATTGTCATTTTTACTCTATTAGCTCTGCCTATCCATGAGCATTTGATATCTTTCCAATTATTTAGATCTGATTTGATTTGTGTGAAGAGTGTTTGGTAGTTGTGTTCATAGAGTTCCTGGGTTTGTCTTGGCAAGTAGACTCCCAAGTATTTTATATTATCTACCGTTACTTTAAATGGAATTTCTCTTTCTATCTCTTGCTGCTGGACTTTGTTGGTCATGTATAGAAATGCTGATGATTTATGTGGCTTTATTTTATATCCTGCTACTTTGCTAAAGTTGTTAATTGTTTCAAGTAATTTTTGACTTGATTCTCGAGGATTCCTTAAGTATACCATCATATCATCTGCAAAGAGTGATAGTTTTGTTTCCTCCTTGCCTATTCTAATTCCTTTAATTCCCTTCTCTTCTCTGATTGCTAAAGCTAACATTTCTAGAACAATATTAAATAATAGGGGTGATAATGGACATCCCTGTTTCACCCCTGATCTTATTGGGAAGGCCTCTAATTTATCTCCATTGCATATAATACTTGCTGATGGCTTTAGTTAGATACTGTTTATTATTCTAAGGAAAGCTCCCCCTATTCCTAAACTCTCTAGTGTTTTTATTAGGAATGGGTGCTGTACTTTGTCAAAAGCTTTCTCTGCATCTATTGAGATAATCATATGATTTTGGTTGGTTTTCTTATTGATGTGGTTGATTATGTTAATAGTTTTCCTAATGTTGAACCAGCCCTGCATTCCTGCTATAAATCCCACCTGGTCATAGTGTATTATCCTGGTGATCACTTGCTGTAATCTCCTTGCTAATATCTTATTTAAGATTTTAGCATCAATATTCATTAGGGAGATTGGTCTATAATTTTCTTTCTCTGTTTTTGCTTTGCCTGGTTTTGGTATCACCACCATATTTGTGTCATAAAACGTATTTGGTAGAACTCCTTCTTCCCCTATTTTTCCAAATAATTTGTATAATATTGGAATTAATTGTTCTTTAAATGTTTGGTAAAATTCACCCGTAAACCCATCTGGCCCTGGGGATTTTTTCTTAGGGAGTTCATTAATAGCTTGTTCAATTTCTTTTTCTAATATGGGTTTATTTAAGGATTTTATTTCCTCTTCAGTTAACCTGGGCAGTTTGTATCTTTGTAAATATTCATCCATTTCATTTAGATTGTCAAATTTATTGGCATACAGTTGGGCAAAATATTTCCTAATTATTGCTTTAATTTCCACTCCATTGGTGGTAACATCACCCTTTTCATTTTTGATACTGGTAATTTGGTTTTCTTCTTTCTTTTTTTTAATCAAATTAACCAATATTTTATCTATTTTATTGGTTTTTTCATAAAACCAGCTCTTAGTTTTATTTTTATTGATTAATTCTATAGTTTTTTTGCTTTCAATCTTATTAATTTCTCCTTTAATTTTCAGGATCTCTAATTTAGTGTCTAATTGGGGATTTCTAATTTGTTCTTTTTCTAACTTTTTAAGTTGCATGCCCAATTCATTAATCTCCTCTTTCTCTTTTTTATTCATGTAAGCATTTAGAGCTATAAATTTTCCCCTAAGCACTGCTTTGGCTGCATCCCATAGATTTTGGTATGTTGTCTCATTATTGTCATTCTCTTGGATAAAGTTATTGATTGTTTCTATGATTTCTTGTTTGGCCCATTCATTCTTTAGAATGAAATTATTTAGTTTCCAATTCATTTTCATTCTACTTTTCCCTGGCTCTTTCTTACATGTAATTTTTATTGCATCATGATCTGAGAAGGATGCATTTACTATTTCTGCCTTTCTACATTTGACTATGATGTTTTTGTGCCCTAATACGTGGTCAATTTTTGAAAATGTGCCATGTACTGCTGAGAAAAAGGTATATTCCTTTCTATCCCCATTCAATTTTCTCCAGACATCTATCATGTCTAACTTTTCTAGTAATCTATTCACCTCTTTCACTTCTTTCTTATTTATTTTTTGGCTAGATTTATCTAATTCTGAGAGGGGGAGATTCAGATCCCCCACTAGTATAGTATTACTATCTAATTCCTCTTGTAACTCATTTAACTTCTCCTCTAAGAACTTGGATGCTATACCACTTGGCGCATACATATTTAATATTGATATTACTTCATTATCTATAGTACCTTTAAGTAAGATGTAATTTCCTTCCTTATCTCTTTTAATGAGATCTATTTTTGCCTGCACTTTGTCTGAGATAAGGATTGCTACCCCTGCCTTTTTTACTTTAGCTGAGGCATAATATATTCTGCTCCAGCCTTTTACCTTTACTCTGTGTTTATCTCTCTGCTTCAAATGTGTTTCTTGTAAACAGCATATTGTAGGGTTCTGGTTTTTAATCCACTCTGCAATTCGCTTCTGTTTTATAGCAGAGTTCATCCCATTCACATTCACAGTTATTATTACTGACTGTCTATTCCCCTCCATTCTATTTACCCCCTTTGTACTTTTCCCCCCTTCTTTCACCCTATTCCTCCTCACCGACGTTTTACTTCTTACCCCTGCCTCCCCCGATCTGCCCTCCCTTTTTATCACCCCCCTCTCTTTTCTTTACCCTTTTCTCCCTTGCTTTTGTCCTCCCTTCTATCAGTCCCCCTCTTTCCCTTCCCCTTTTGTTTCCCTAAAGAATGAGTTAAGTTTCTTTATCCCAATGAACGTATATGTTATTCCCTCTTTGAGTCAAATCTAATGAGAATAGGGTTGAAACCATGTTCCCCCCTCCTTTCTTTCCCTCTATTGTAATAGGTTTTTTTCCACCTCTTCATATGATATAATTCATCCCATTCCACCTCCCCTTTCCTCTCCTCCCCATAGACTCCCTTTTTATCCCCTTAATTCTTTTGTATCATCACATCAAAGACAATTTATATTTATACCCTCTATATAAAGTCCTTCTCTCTGCCCAAATACATTTACAGTTCTTAAGAGTTATGAGTATTATCTTCCTGTGTAGAGATATAAACAGTTTAACCTAATAGGGTAACTTTTTTTTCCCCTCTGTTTACCTTTTTAAACTTCTCTTGAGTCTTGTATGTTGAGATCAAATTTTCTATTCAGTTCTGGTCTTTTCACCAGGAAAGATTGAAAGTCCCCAATGTCATTAAATGTCCATCTTTTCCCCTGAAAGAAAATGCACATTTTTGCTGGGTAATAGATTCTCGGCTGCAATCCAAGCTCCTTTGCTTTCCGGAATATCATATTCCAAGCCTTGCGGTCCTTTAATGTTGAAGCTGCCAGGTCCTGAGCAATCCTGACTGTGGCTCCATGATATTTAAATTGCTTCTTTCTGGCTGCTTGGAGTATTTTCTCCTTCACCTGATAATTCTGGAATTTGGCTACAATATTCCTTGGAGTTTTCCTTTTGGGGTCTCTTTCAGGAGGTGATCGGTGGATTCTTTCAATGATGATTTTATCCTCTGATTCTATGATATCAGGGCAGTTCTCCTTAATAATTTCCTGGAATATGGTGTCTAGATTCTTTTTCTGGTCATGGCTTTCAGGCAGTCCAATGATTCTCAAATTGTCTCTCCTCGATCTGTTTTCCAGATCAGTTGTCTTTCCAATGAGGTATTTCACATTTTCTTCTATTTTTTCATTTTTTTTATTCTTCTTGACTGATTCTTGGTGTCTCATGGATTCCTTATCTTCCAACTGTCCCACTTTAATTTTTAAGGCATTGTTTTCTTCAGTGAGATTATGCACCTTTTTTTCCATTTGGCTAAGTGAATTTTTTAAGGTATTGTTTTCTTCAGTGAGATTATGCAGCTTTTTTTCCATTTGGCCAAGTGAATTTTTTAAGGTATTGTTTTCTTCAGTGAGATTATGCAGCTTTTTTTCCATTTGGCCAAATGAATTTTTTAAGGCTTTGTTTTCTTCAGCTTCCTTTTCCAAGCTGCTGATTCTTTTTTCATAGTTTTCTTGTTTTGCTTTCATTTCTCTCCCCATTTTTTCTTCTACCTCTTGCAATTGATTTTTAAAATCCTTTTTGAGCTCTTCCAGGAAGGCTTTTTGTTCTTGCGACCAATTCACCTTCCCTTGTGAGGCTTCAGATGTAGCCAATTTGAGGCTATTGTCCTCATCTGAGTTTGTGTTGGCTTCTTCCCTATTGATACAGAAGCTCTCAATGGAGAGGGCTCTTTTTTGCTTCTTACTCATTATTGCAGCCTATTTATTTTTTCTTTAAGTTGAGGTCTGCTCTGGGGGCACCAGGGTCCCTGTTTTGGGCTTCTTGTGCAGGTGTATAGGTGCTGTGTGACCGGGCTTTTACTGTGAGGCCTTTATGGTGTGTGGAGATCCCCCGCCCTGCACTTCCTGTCTGATTGTGCTCGGCCAGCCAGGCGCCAGACCCCGGCGTCTGATCCCGCCGTTCGTGGCCCTCTCGGCCGGTGCAGGTAGGTTTTTCCACTGTCCTTCTTGGCCACCAGATTTTTGAACCAGGTTCCGGGAGCCTCAGTTGTTCGGCTGTGGCCCGCAGCTCCTGCTGACTTGCCCCGACCCCCTCGGCGCTGGGTTGCTGCCCTGTGCTGGGTCTCCCTTTTGCCCGAGTCAGACCGACCTTTTCCTGAAGTCTTCTAAATTATCTCTGGTTGGAGGACTGTGTCTCTCTGTCTCTTTGCAGGTTCTGTAGTTTCATAATCCGTCCAGAGGCTTGATTTAATGTTCGTTTTGAGGGAACAGAAGGAGAGCTCTGGCAGCTTGCTGCTTCCTCTCCCCCCCCCCCCCCCCCCACTCAGGTACTCTTGACTCCAGGGCCGGTGGTCTATCCACTGCACCACCTAGCTGCTCCTTCATTTAGTTTTTAAAAGCCTTTTTGAGCTCTTCAAAGAAGGCTTTTTGGTCTTGAGACAAGATCATCTTCCCACTTGATTCTTCACTCGTAGACATTTTGACAAACTCTTCTGAGTTTGAGTTTTGGTCTTCCCTTTCACCATAGAAGTTGTCAGTGGTAAGGGTCCTTTTTTGGTTATTGCTCATGTTGTAGGCCATTTTTAAACTTATAAAGTTGAAGTTAGCTCCTGGGGCACAGGGTTCACTGCTTCAAGTTTCTTACTGCTCTCAGCTGCTCCACTCTCAGCTGTGTCGAGTTGCAGCAGTGTCAAGCTGCCCACTGATTTGAGCTGAGCAGTGCTGAATTGCCCTCCCCTTTAACCCAGGTGAGACAGACCTTTCCTGAAGTTTTATAAATTATGTCAAGTAGGGGGGGCAGCTAGGTGGCGCAGTGGATAAAACACTGGCCCTGGATTCAGGAGGACCTGAGTTCAAACTCAGCCTCAGACACTTGACACTTACTAGCTGTGTGACTCTGGGCAAGTCACTCAACCCTCAGGGCCTGGCCAAAAACCAACAATAACAAAAATAAATAAATAAATAATAATCTCAAGTAGGAGGATTGTGTCTCTTTTTTTGTAGGTTCTGTGGTTCCAGAATCTGTTTAGAGCCTTGATTTAATGTTGTTTTGGGGGGAACCAGGGGAAAGCTCAGGCAACTTCCTGGCTTCTTTCTGCCATCTTGGCTCCCCTAATGTCCTTTCAATATGCTTTACATGTGGTTGGACTTTAAGAAATTACAATCTAACTGTCCAATTGCTGCCACTCTTATTATTTTCTGGTTTACCCTAATCAGGTTAAGGAACATATTATTATTATATGGAGCTATAAGCTCAGAAAGGTTACCACTTTCATTTTTTTGGGAACCATTGTAAGAGTACATTCCTTTTTTTCTTAGTATTTTTTTCCAGTTACATATAAAGATAGTTTTCAACATTTGTTTTTATAAGATTTTGAGTTCTAAATTTTTCTTCCTCCTTCCCTTCCCTCTCCCCTTCCTAAGATGACAAGGAATCTTATATAAGTTATATATGTACAATCATATTAAACATATTTCCACATTAATCATGTTTTGAAAGAAGAATCAGAACAAGAGGGGAAAACCTCAAGAAAGAAAGAAAAACAACAAAAAGTTAAATTAGTGTGGTTCAATCTACATTCAGATTCCACAGTTCTTTTCTGGATGTGGAGAGCATTTTCCATTATTAGTTCCCTTCGAATTGTCTTGGATCACTGTATTGCCGGGAAGAGCTAAGTCTATCACAGCTCATTATCACACAACATTGCTGTTACTGTGTACAATGTTCTCCTGGTTCTTCACACTTAACTCAGCATCAGTCCACTTAAGTCTTTCCAGGTTTTTCTAAAATCTGCCTGCTCATCATTTCTCATAGAACAATAGTATTTCCTTAAATTCATATACCACAACTTGTTCAGCCATTCCTCAATTAATGGCCATCCTTTTAATTTCCAGTTCTTTGCCACCACAAAGAGAGCTGCTATAAATATTTTTGTACATGTGGGTACTTTTTTCTTTTTGATGATCTCTTTGGGATGCAGTGGTATTATTTGGTCAAAGGCTATGCACAGCTCCATAGCCTTTTGGGCATAGTTCCAAATTGCTCTCCAGAATGGTTAGATCAATTCACTAGTCCACTAACAATGCACTGGTGTTCCAATTTTTCCACATCTTCTCCAACAATTATTATTTTCCTTTTTTGTCATATTAGCCAATCTGCTAGGTGTGAGGTGGTACCTCAGCGTTGTTTTAATTTTCGTTTCTCTAATCAGTAGTGATTTAGAACATTTTTTCATATGGCAATAGATAGCTTTGATTTATTCATCCAAAAACTGTTCATATGCTTTGACCATTTCTCAGTTGGGGAATGACTTGTATTCTTATAAATTTGATTCAGTTCTCTATATATTTGAGAAATGAGGCTTTTATTAGAGACACTGGCTTTTAAAATTGTTTCCCAGCATTCTGCTTCCCTTCTAATCTCAGCTGCATTGCTTCTGTTTCTACAAACCCTTTTTAATTTAATGTAATCAAAATGATCCATTTTGCATTTCATAATATTCTCTATCTCTTGTTTGGTCATAAATTCTTTTCCTCTCCATTGATCTGAAAGGTAGATTATTCCTTTCTCTCCTAATTTGCCTATGGTATCACCCTTTTTGTCTAAAGCATGTACCCATTTTGACCTTATTTTGGTATATGGTATAAGATATATGCCTAGTTTCTGCCATACTATCCTCCAGTTTTCCTAGCAGTTTTTTGTCATATAGTGAGTTCTTATCCCAGAAGCTGGAGTCTTTGGGTTTATCAAACAGTAGATTACTATAGTAATTTACTACTATGTCTCCTGTGCCTAACCTATTCCACTGATCCACCACTTAATTTCTTAGCCAGTACCAAATAGTTTTTTTTTTTTTTTTGGCAGGGCAGTGAGGGTTAAGTGACTTGCCCAGGGTCACATAGCTAGTAAGTGTCAAGTGTCTGAGGCCAGATTTGAACTCAGGTCCTCCTGAATCCATGGCCGATGTTCTATCCACTGCACCACCTAGCTGCCCGTACCAAATAGTTTTGATGTTGCTTTATAGTATAGTTTTAGATCTGGTACAGCTAGCCTACCATCCTGTGTATTTTTCCTATTAGTTCCCTTGATATTCTTGAGCTTTTGTTCTTCCATATGAATTTTGTTAGTGTTTTTTCTAGCTCTATAAAAATTGTTTTAGGTAGTCTGATTGGTATGACACTGAATAAGTAAATTAATTTAGGTAGCATTGGTAAGAATACATAATTAAGAATGCATGTTCTGAGTTTTACTGCTATCACTTTTCTATTACTTGGTGTTGCAGTCTGTAGAATTCTCATCTTACAGATGGAGAAACTCAAATACAGAGAGTCTGTCAAATGTCACCTACGTAAAGATTTATATGGATACTCAGGAACTAGCATTCATCTGACTGTCATTCACCAGTTCACATCTCCCAGTTAAGGAACACTGAAATCCCTTGAAGAGAAGTAGATTTACTGACTTCAGAGGCAGTATGGCTTCATTAAGAGCTGATTATTCCAGGCAACCTTAATTCCTTTTTTTTTTTTTTTGTTTTTTGGTAAGTTTGAGGAAATGCTGCAGATATAGTATGCCTAGGCAAGTCACTGAACCTTTGTGTGCCTCAGTGTCTGAGGCCAGATTTAAACTAAGGTCTTCCCGATTCTAGATCTGACTCAATTCATTGTACCACCTAGTGATTTGGAATGTTTTTTATATGGTTATTGATAGCTTGGCTTTCTTCCTCTGAAAATGCCTATTTATATTTTTTGACCATTTATTAATTGGGGAATGTTTGCTAACATTTTAGCAAGGCATTTAATAGACTGTCATTCTGGTCTTGTGAAAAAGCTTTGGGGTAAGGCAGTAACACAATTAGAAAGGTTTTTAAGTCCTTTCTGTGTAGAGACCTCATGAAGATTTAATATTTGGGCTCAGAGTAGTTATAAGTCATTAGTGGCTTAAAGTCAGCTTGGAGTGCCACGGGGGTTGGTGTTTGACTCTCTTCTTTTTAAAAGTTTTGTACATAACTTGTAAAAAATCCATAAAAGTCAATCTTCTCAAATTTGCAGATGCCACAAAGCTGGGAGGAGCAGTTAACTTATTGTATGACAGAAAGAAGAATCAGGATCTTAGCAGGGTAGACTATTGAGCTGAATATTTGGCTAATAAGACTTAATTTTAATGGAAATGTGTATAAAATTATATGCTTGGATTAAAAAATATTAGCTTCATAAGTACAAGATAGAGGAGGCATGGTTAGGCAGCACTTTGAAAAATACTATGGATTTTAGTTGACCACATGTTCAAATATGCAATAAGTAATGTGATGTGTAATCAAAGATAGCTAATGGGATCTTTGACTATATTAAGAGAGACAGAACTTCCAGGAAGATGGGACATGAGAGCTGTCTAAGGGTGTGAAGGACTGTTACATGAAAGTAGGATTAGACTTCTGTTTTGCCTCAGAGGACTAGGAGCATTGTGTGAAAGTTGTAACTTGGCTGCCTTAGGAGGTGGTGGACTGTTCTTCACAGGTCTTCAAGTAGAGGCTGGGTGATCACTTGTTAGGTTTGTTGTATGGGATGTTTTCTGGTTACTATAGGTAAGGACTAGATGATTGCCAATAATCCTTTCAAACCTGGAATTTTGTGATTTTTGTGATGCTGATGATTATTGCCTTAACTCTTTACTCTGTGTATTGAACATTTACTCAGTAAGATCAGCCATCAAATATTTCTTATTGAGTGAATTCCCTGTGCAGCACATGAAGGAATGGGGGCGGGGTGGAGAGGGAGAGATGGAAGGAGAGAGAAATGAGAGTCAGTGTGATAGGGTGGAAAGAGCATTCATTGGATCTAGGGACAGAAAATCCTGGGTTGGAATTCTAGCTAAGCTGTTACTATCTTTGTGTTCTTTTGAAACTCACTTAATTTCTCTGATCCTCAGTCTCTGAATATGTAAAATGGGAATAAAAAGACAGAATATATATATATATATATCTCACATTATATATGTACATATATATGCAATGAAAATCAAGAATGTACATATGCATGTACATATACATTGTATGCATGCATGTATATATGTAAGTAAGCTATTAGCAGTAAGAACCACAATGCCATGTCACTCTTATATAGCTTTACAGCCACAAAGTGTATGTGTGTGTGTGTGTGTGTGTGTGTGTGTATGTGCAGATATACCCATATACATATATATGCAATGGGAAGCAAAAGAAAGAGTATTATTTGATTTGTCATACCTCCCTTCTAGTTGTGAGGCTCAAAGGAGAAATATATAAATCACTTTGCAAACTTTAATGTCTATAAAATGTCAGTTATTTAAGCTACAAGCAAATTGAATTTGATTTTTAGTACTGTATTAGTATATCTTTCTTTAGAAGTCTGTCACTGTGCATGTGATTTGTTTATATATATAATTGTGCTTGTAGTTTTATTGCTTGAAAAGTTGATGGATTCCTAATGTCATGTGAGCATTTCAGAGAAAATCGATATCCAATAGTTATGAAACTTATATTGCTAAATGCATTAAACTTGCCACGATGGCAGAGCATTTTAAGTTATACACTCTTTTCCTTATTATTTACATAATTTAAATATAATTATAAATAATATAATTTGTAATAATTATTTATGATGTGTTGTACCCTCCAGCCAAAGTTGCCTTCTCTCTGTTCTTCATACACAATCTTTCTTCTCTGTGCCTTTGTAACAGCCATCCTACATGCTTATAATTTACTCCCTTACCTTATCTCTTCCTTTAAGATACATCTTAAGCACTGTCTTCTGCTTGAAGCATTTCCTGATTCCACTACCACTAGTGTCATCCCTCCCAAACTATTTTATATTTAACTCTTTTCTTGGTATTTTTATTTATTAACTTCATATTTATACTAAATATATATGTGTACACACACACACGTACACACACATACACACACACACTTTTCCCCCTCATTAGAATCTAAACTCACTGCAACCAGGGATTGTTTCATTTGTTGTACTTGTATCTTTAGAGGGTAGCACAGTGCCTGGTATGTAGTAGGTGCTTAATAAACCCGTGTTTGTTTGGTTAAGATGCCTCTTCCGATTGCCTTTTTTGTCTTGCTTTGGGAATGAGGGGAACGAGAAGGTGTGAACTTGAGGAATGCTCCTTTGCAGAAGGCTGACTACTTTAATAATTGTATCTTCGTAGTGGCTACCTACTGTTTCTTTGGGAGGAAACTTTATTTTGAAATGCCTGCTGCATCCCCAGGAACTGTCTCTAATTGTGAGACTTTCAACTTCCTTGAGGAGACCCTTTTTTAGGTCAAGAGCTTATCTGAACCTAGGGTAGCCTGTCTCTTTGGCAGTACTTTAAGGAACTAACAGGAGAGGGAGGAAGATATCTTCTTTGTTTGGGGGAATACTGGGCTTCCTTCCTTGTGTTACCATTTGGTGTTCTCTTTTCACCATTGAAAAGTTATTTTTTTTATGTTTTGTTCTCATACACATTCAAATTTTGATTTCTTTCATGTTTTGATCCATTTGCATCCATTCACATAAACTTTCCTCATGGGGAGACTACTACTACAGTCTTAGAACTGTGCTATCCAGATACATTACATCTGACATCAGTGTCCCCAGAATGATGGAATTGCTTTTTGGGGAGGAAACTAGGATGAAGTAGATATATCCATATATTTATATATCTATATAGATATAGATATATATGTCTATATTTCTCTCTCTCTCTCTGACCAGTCTTGCCAGTAGGAAACTTAATTCTTATATTTTCCAGGCTCTCTGAATTAGATTGCATCTGAACTCTCTGCCTATTCATACCTGAATACACTGTCATTCATTTGCAGTTACATACTTATTATTGCTGTTCTGCCTTCCATTCACTTTGTGTTCTTCCGCAGTCATTCAGACTGCAATCTTAACTTTCTTTACAATGCTGGACTGCTCTCAGCACATGCCATTACTTACATTCAGGGTTAACCTCTTCTTTTCCCATTGTGTCATTTAAAATATTGGGGGGTTAACCTGTTTCTGTCCAAATTATTGGGGAACTAGACTGGGGTTTCTAAGATATTGCTACTTATAAATTAATGGCTGTTGTACCCATTTAGGCAGTAAGCATTTATTGAATCATATTAAATGTTAGGAGAGCATTGACTGCATTTAACACAAATCCCCCCCCCCCCCCACCATATTGTCTCTAAGAGAGAGCACATGGCTCCAAGCAGAGTTCAGAAGTCCTACATTACAGAGAGAGAGAGAGATAGTGATAGTGGTAGTTGGCTCTTAGACACTGATCAAAGCTAATTGGCTAGCATCATCCAATTCTATTGGTTGACATGACCTGAGGGTGGTGGTTTCTATCTCCATTAACCTTCAAGTGGGGGTGAGGAGAAAGCTACTACTGAATGAGTCCCTGTGTCCCCCCAAGAAATCCATTATCAATTATTTTCTCACACCATGCTTAACAATGATAACTAGTGTCAAAGTAATATTTTAATGATATCCAAATGGCTGGAGAATTTGTAGCCACAATGAAGAGCTACATAGAAGCAACATTCCAATGTTACCTACCTTACATAGCTGCCTGCTTTTCAGTTTCTCTGTTCCTATTCACACCTTGCTAAGGTGTGAAATTTTATAATATAGTCTCAAAAGATTTTCATTTACTGGCGTTATGATAAAACTATATTTTATTGATGACTTTTATGGTTGTTTTACAGTCATTTTTGGAAGAAACAATCCCTACTTCCCCTTGTAATAAATAATAATTAAGCAAAACTTTCAATATAGGTGACCATGTATACAACATTCTATTTTGCATGAGAGATTTTAAAAGTAAATTTGTTTTGAAATACAAAAAATTGAACTTTTTGATTATGTGTATTCATTGATTGGCTCTTTTTAGAACCATATATAAAATTGACTTTTTATTTAAAACACTAAAAAAGAAAGTAAAAATACATACAGATTTGTACATATTTATAGTGTGGCATTTAAAACTATATGTGGTCTCCTTATTACTGTCCCAAGTTTGGGGAAAATTAGCTGTTGTTCCTAATATAGTGCTACTTATAAATTAGAGGCTACTGCACTAGTTTTTGGGCATTAAGCATTTATTAAAGCATATTGAATATTAGTAAAGAGAGTGCACATGGCTCTGAAAGATAGGAAAGCCTAGCTAGGAAATAGAAGAGAGACTAAACTGGGCTGCCTGGCTCCCTGTTCCCAGGCCAAGAGAGCCATCATCGAGCATAGGCTCTCTGAGGAAAGCAAGAGAGGCGGCCCTTACACACTGCTTAAAGTTAATTGGCTAGCATCATTTAAATCTGTTGGTTTACTGGATTTGAGGGTGGTCCGGTTGATATCAGAGAGTATGGAGCCCTGGGGATGGGGTGGGGTGGGATGGGGAAAAGCCTTCAGGTAGGTGTGGTTTTAATCCAGATTTCCTTTGAAATTCTCCTGACTCTGGGCTGGCTCCAAGAAAGGTCTAGCCAACGCTCTCTGGGTCTCATAGAACCCCAAAATACCCTGTTATTAATACTTTTCTCACAATAGGTCACAAGAATAAATTTCATTTTTTTCAGACCAGAAAAGATTATCAAAAATTAATCAGGGGGCAGCTAGGTGGCGCAGTGGATAAAGCACTGGCCCTGGATTCAGGAGGACCTGAGTTCAAATTCGGCCTCAGACACTTGACACTTACTAGCTGTGTGACCCTGGGCAAGTCACTTAACCCCAATTGCCTTACTAAAAAAAAAGAAAAAGAAAAGAATCATATATTTTTTGCCAGACCAGAAAACTCAGAATATTAATCCTTTTGCCCTAATTCATTTGATAAAGCAGTACCTTATTTATTCAGCTTGTTGGAGGAAGGTAGTATTTTGGTTTACAGAATTTTCCATTTAATTTGGAGTTAATTGTGTTGGAGGTGATACAAGGTTCTTGAAGGCTTTATCACTGTAGAGCAAGGTCTGGTAATGGGTTCAAAAGCCAGAAAAGCTGAATGCAGGCTAGGGGACAGGCTGTGTGTGTTGCCAGAGAACTACTCTTAACAGAGAACTACCTTATTACAGAGAGGCTTATTACACAAAGTTGACCACTGGGTGATGATTTTGTTTTGGAGGGGCCATGGTAATTAATGAAACATTAAAAAATGCCAAAGGTCTGTGGGTTCTGTGTCACCACTTCTGCTTCTGTAGTGATAGTGGCAGTGGTGGTAGAAAGAGGAAAAGTTAAGATGAGATGCAATCAGGTGGTGATGTAGTGGTTTGAGTGTTGGGCCTGGACTCAGGAAAACCTGAGTTTATATGTGGTCTGAGACATTTACTAACTGTGACTGTTGTCAAGTCAGTGTGTTAGCTAAATTATTGTGTTGCTAAGCTATACTTTCTAAAATGATTTGCTACTTATATATTAATGACTATTGCACCAGTTTTGGTAGTAAGCATTTATTATTAATTAATATCACATATTAGTAAAGGATTGACGACATGTCTCCTTGACTTCCCCACTAGCCCCAGGCTTACAGGCCTAAACAATTACATATCCAGCATGCTGACCCTGGTGAAGCCAGGAGTTTTATCCCTTGTAGACAGAGGCAGGTCACCATAAGTTGATCTAAGCTAATTGGATATAGCATTGTTTAGCTCCATTGATTGACATGACTTGAGGGTGGTCTTAGAGAGGGTAAGTTCCTGTATCTAAGTGTGTCTTCCTCTAGCTAAACAAAAAAATCAATCTGCATTCCTTTTGTTCACCTGAGCTCATCATCCCAGGCATGGCTTTCTGGAGTTAGGGGGAGAGAGAGCAACTACAACTAAGCTAATGTTTGTATCTTTCCTAGAAATCCATTATTAATAATTATTTTCTCACATCTCTTAACCTCTGTCTGCCTCAGTTTCCTTAACTATATATAGAATGGAGATAATAATACCTACTTTACAGGGTGGTTGTGAGAATCAATTATGCTTGGTATATGATAGGCACTTAATAAATAAATTTTTCCTTTCTCCTCTTCCTTATGAATCAGTGTTCAGTTCTTTTACAGATGTTATTTTCATTAATTTAAAAAATTATTGATACATTTTATTTTGTCATGGTTATTCACAACAGACATATATTCAAATCCTATTACAAAATACCTTCCTTGAAAACCAGTTTGATTGTTAGCTGAAAGGGAATGTATGCTTTAACTTTGATAGTATAGCACTAACATTTACCATTGTAGTTTAGTATTTTGTTGTCTTTCCATGTTGACTTTATATACATTTTTGTCGTCATTTTGTACATAGTATAAACATTAATTTAATTGTTGGCACTTTTAATTGTAATCTTTGTCCAGGTCAAATGTGTTGACACTTCTAGAAGAACTGAATCATATTCATATCGACATTCTTGCTTTAAATGAAATCCAAACATAAAGAAGTTACAGCTGAATAGAAGAGCTCCCAGGTTCTAGGAAATTCAAATAATAGAATTGGTTTCATTGTGTGGATAAAGCATTAGACTTGGTATCAAGAAATCAGGAATTCCTCCCTTATAAGCTGTGTGAACCTAGGCTAGTCACTTTTGTCAGCCTCATTTTCCTCATATAAAATGAGGATAACAATAGCACCTGCTTCATGGGATTATTGAGAAGTTCAAATGGGACATTTATAAAATGCTTTGTTAACCTTAAAATGCTTTAAAAATGTTATCTATTACTATCAACTCTCCCCCCCCCATTGTAATCCCCCTCCCCCCACCTCTCTAATACAACTAGAAAAATCATTTTATGGGACATTTGGTCATTTTACTGGGCACTACTCAGAATGAGCTTAAGCAAAAAAAGACAAACATGAAGATCATTGTAGATTGTATGCTAACCTGTACTGCAAAGGATGAAGAAGCAGCAGAGAGATTCTTTAAAGAATCTGACAGACCTTCCAATTAAGTCAAGACATACCTTGACACTTGGTAACTTCAAAGAAAAGATGGACTCTTAGAGGATGGTAAAAACTGTTGGAAAAAATGACTTGGCATTTTGATTTCAAACATGCTGTATACAGCATGAATACTTTTAAAAGAAGAGAATGGGGGAGGGGGCAGCTAGGTGGCACAGTGGATAAAGCACTGGCCCTGGGTTCAGAAGGACCTGAGTTCAAATCTGGATTAAACACTTGACACTTACTAGCTGTGTGACCCTGGGCAAGTCACTTAATCCTCATTGCCCAGAAAAAAAAAAAAGGGAAAGAATTGAATGTAGCAGTCATGAAGTCACATCATCAAAAATGAAATTGACTGCATTTTAACAGACAGGAAGTGACTGGTCTTAGGTGCAGTAGCCATTTCAGAATCAGCTGTTTCTGGGCAGTTGGATCATAGACTAATTAGAGCAAAGGGTAAAGTAAATATCAAGTTAGAAGAAAGGATAAAGATGGGAAGACATTTCATTCCATTCCACTATTTCTTTTCTTTTCTTTTTTTTTTTGGTGAGGCAGTTGGGGTTAAGTGACTTGCCTAGGGTCACACAGCTAGTAAGTGTTAAGGATCTGAGGCCCGGATTTGAACTCAGGTCCTCCTGACTCCAGGGCTGGTACTCTATCCACTGTGCCACCTATCTGCCCCCCATTACATTATTTCAAACAAGTTGTTGGTCCTGAATAATAGGCTTTGGGCTAAGGACATTGACTTTCATCCTTACCATTTCTTACAGTAGTTCAACCATTTTAAATTAGTTGCCACAATAAAGTCAAAAGAACTGAGAAACTGTTCCTCAGCCAGCACCGAATTTCCTAGTCAGAGCCTTAGTATAGTGTACATATTTGTTTGTAAAACATTACAGAATATGGAAGTGGATAATTATGAGCAGTATTGCTTCATACAACAGCAAAAGGTGATGGAAGGTAAGATCAGAAAGATTTGTGTGAATACTCAGCCAAAAACATTTATAATGAAACCAGAAAGGAGAACATCAAATATAGGTAAAATAAAACCTAAATTTAACTCCAGTTTAAAACCTATATTAACCCTCTTTACCAACATTTTCTATAGCAATGATTGATCACTGTGATTTGAAGAAGAGGAAAAGGTACTTAGGATAAAGCTGGCATGAGCACCAGACCATGGTGCTCATTGATTCCAGGGGGGACATAATTTTAAAAGCCTGGAGAGATTGATTATCGAGATGAAAGAGAGGAAGAGAAAAAATGATTGGAAAAAATAATGTATAGTACTGTTACAAAAAAAGATTATTGAGTAATTTACAAACCCAACTCATATATCTACTTTCTCACCTTTAAAATCTCTGAGAATGTACTGATCTTGAAGATATACCTGCTTTAATTCAATTTTATTCTATTGAAAAACTCTTTTTGGTTCCCTGTTGCCATATATAAATTCATGACTGTTGCCTTTTACACACTCTCATGTCTGGCTTCAGTCTACCTTTCCTGCATTATCTTATATTACTCTCCATTACATGATATACATTCTAGACAAAATGTGCTATTCTGTCAGTGGTTTGTATCTTGCCCTTTCCTTTCATGGGATGTATTCTCATCTTTTCATCTGTTGAAATCCCTCCCTTCCCTCAGAGTCCAAGACAGATGTCAAATAGTCTTTAAATCCTCCCTGTCCTAGGTGAAAATTATATGGCTGTTTCATAGCACATTTCCTTTTCTTCCTTTCTGGTGTCATAATTACTTTCTATACATGTCTTTCATACCATTATATTAGGAGAGAGTGAGGTTGGTGACCTTGCACAGGCCTCCCTCACTTAAATCCAGTTCAGTGCAAGTCATGATATCCCCTGATGTTATGGTTCTCTTTGGGAACAAATGACAAACAGCAACAACAACAATTGTAAGCTCCTTAAGAAGTACCAGCCATCTCTTGTAATCTTTGTATTTCCAACATGTAGCACAGTGCCTCATATTTTCCCCCCATTTATTTAGAATTTTATTTTTTCCCAAATTACATGTAAAACCAAATTTTAATGTTGATTTTTAAAACTTTGTGTTCCAAATTCTTTTTCTCCCTCCTTTTCCACCTCCCCTTAAGAAGGCAAGCAATTCAATTTAAGTGTAGTCATACAAAATATTTCCACATTAATCAGGTTGTGAAAGAAAATAGACAAAAAAAACTTAAGAAAAAGGAACTAAAAATTATGCTTCAATCTGTATTTAGACACCATCAGTTCTTTTTCTGGAGATGGATTGCATTTTTCATAAGTCTTTCAGAGTTGTTTTGGATCATTGTATTGCTGAAAATAGCTGTCATTCACAGATGATCATCTTATAATATTGTTGTTACTTTGTATACAGTACATTTCACTTTGCATCAGCTCATGTAAGTCTTTCCAGGTTTTTCTGATAGCATTCTGCTCATCATTTCTTATAGCACAGTAGTGTTCCATTATAATAACATAATTTGTTCAGCCATTCCCTAATTGATGGACATCTCCTCAATTTAAAATTCAACTTTTTGTCTTTTTATCTCTTTTTTGGATACCAACCTAGTAGTGATATTATTAGGTCAAAGAGTATGCATGGTTTAATAGCCCTTTGAGCATAGTTCCAAATTGCTCTACAGAGTGTTTGAATCAGTTTACAACTTCCCCAAGAGTGCATTAATGTCTCATTTTCCCCACATCCCCTACAACATTTGTCATTTTCCTTTGCTGTCCTATTATCCAATCCAGTAGGTATGAGTTAGTACCCCAGAATTGTTTTGACCTGCATCTTTCCAATCAATAGTGAGTTAGAACATTTTTTGCCCATATGGCTATAGGTAGCTTTGATGATTTCTTCTGAAAACTTCATATCTTTTGATCATCTATCAATTGGGGAATGGCTCATATTTTTAAGAAATTTGACTCAGTTCTCTATGTGTTTGAGAGATGAGGCCTGTCAGACATACTTGCTTCAAAATTGTTTTCATGGTTACTGTTGCTAACTCCATTCTATTTCCTCCCCATAGCATTTATTCTATTTTCTATCTTCTTTCACCCTATCCCTCTTCAAAAGTGTTTTGCTGGGGCGGCTAGGTGGCACAGTGGATAAAGCACCAGCTCTGGAGTCAGGAGTACCTGAGTTTAAATCCGGCCTCAGACACTTAACACTTACTAGCTGTGTGACCCTGGGCAAGTCACTTAACCCCAATTGCCTCACTAAATTAAAAAAAAAAAGTGTTTTGCTTCTGACTGCTCCCTCCCCCAATCTGCCCTCCCTTCTATTCCCCACCCTTCCTTTATTCCCTTCTCCTCTTACTTTCCTTCAGGGTAAGATAGATTACTATACCCAGTTGGCTCTTTGAGCCAGTGCTGGTGAGAGTAAGGTTCACTAACTCCCCAGCACTTCCCTCATCTTCTCCTCTACCATATAAGCTTTTTCTTGTTTCTTTTACGTGAGATACTGTACCCCATTCCACCTTTCCCTTTCCCTTTCTCCCAGTGCATTGTTCTCACCCCTTAATTTAATTTTTTTAAAGATACATTCCTTTGTATTCAACTCACACTTGTGTCCTTTGTCTAAATATACTCCATTCAGCTGCCCTAATAATGAGAAAGTTTTTATGAGTTACAAATATTATCTACAATGCCTCATATATTACAAATGTTTGGTTGACCTGTGATTTTACAAGCAGAGGGAATAATTGGTATAGAAACTAATTTGCAATTTATAATCTTGGAAAGCTTCCTGAGAGGATTGAGAGCCTCAATGACTTGCCTGTGGTCACACATCTAGATTCAAGACTTGAACCCAGGTCTTCTCATTCAAAAGTTGGCCCTTTTATCAACAATGGCAAACTACTTTTTCCTTGTACATAGTGGATACTTAATAGATGTTTGTTATCAAGCTCCGATTAGAAATGCTTTCTTTTCCCTCAAATTTTCTTGGAGTACTAGATCTCTCTTTTGCCTCTACAACATTTTACTTTGCATGATATTTGTTTACATTATATGCCCCCCCCATTAGACTATGAGTAACTTGAGAACAGAGACACTGTTATCTTCATCTTTTCGTCCCCAGTGCTTAACACACTATCTTATACGTAACAGATAATTAATATGTTTGAATTGATTTTTTTTTAAGTGAGGCAGTTGGGGTTAAGTGACTTGCCCAGGGTCACACAGCTGGTAAGTGTTATGTGTCTGAGGCCGGATTTGAACTCAGGTCCTCCTGACTCCAGGGCCAGTGCTCTATCCACTGTGCCACCTAGCTGCCCCTTGAATTGAATTTTTATTGAATTTTAGGGTATGTTAGGGTTTAGGGACTGGGTCAGAAGGTTAGCCATCCTTTAGTCTTTAGTGTACTTTAGTCTTTAGTATTTTAGATGAGGAGGGCAAGATTGGGGAAGTGGAGTCCAAAGTCCATTCTCAGTGTGCCCTTTCCCTTTTTCTGTACTACCATTCCTAGTCTGGTTCTGCCTCAAAGTCTTCCAAAGTGTGGTGATCATCTTTTATTTTTTTTTTTCCTACTCCCCTTAAATCCAAGATAGTTACTAAAGTCTCATAGCTTGGAATTTTAGCTCTTTTAGTCTGTCTAGAACCAAGAGGTGTAATCTGCTTAGGGATAGCAATATCCTTTAGGTTGTGGGTAGGTAGGATATACTTGAAAATTAATGGAATTGTGAACCTTATGGGTGGAGCATAAAGGCAAGGTGAGCAATAGCTGGTTTGCAAATGAATCCTAGCTATTGGAGAATCAGATCAAGGTCACCTTTATGATTAACTTTGGTGTAAGTTTTTCTTGATTAGAATAGTAAACCACATACAGACATAGTCATAGAGTTACACAGTTAAAAGAGCCCTTGGAGGTCATCTATTTCAGCTCATGCCTGAGTTTGGAATCCCCTTGTTGCTTATGGATACTAATTGTCTGCTCATAGCTTAAAAATGAAAGATGGAATATGACTGTGTATATGATTTATTCAAATAGAAAAGAAAACACTAATGAACTTAGAATTTAAAAAATAAAATTCAGTTAAAAATTAAAATTAAAAAAAAGTTCCTTTCGTTGTTTCCTAACTACAGAACACTTTGTAGGGTACATAGTCTTACTTTTGGCATTCAAGACTTGCTTTTTTACCTCACTAAATTACTTTTCATTTGGCATTTAGAATACTATAAATTTTAAAAGTGATTTTAAAATATTGTTTCTTATTTTATTAGCAAGCTAAAAAAGCTGAGCGAAGACAGTTTGACTAAGCAACCTGAAGAAGTCTTTGATGTCTTAGAGAAGCTTGGTGAGGGGTAAGTACACACAACTGTAAAAATTATTTTCAGGAAAAGAACAAGATGAGTATTGAGAAATACTCATCCAATATTAATATTTATACAGTTGTACATTGCTTGAATTGAAAATGTATTAAAGTTAAGATATTATGTTAACACCCATGCAAATAGAGGATGGGGGATGACTAAATAGGCAAAAGATGGAGGTGAGGGGGACCTTGTGGCAGTCAGAGGGGTGAGGTTAAATTTTACCACAAGTTGAGTATGAGTCAGCAATGTCCTGCTGTTGTGAAAAATGCCAACCAAAATAATCCTTCCACTATACTCTGCATTTATAACATCCTTAATAAAATTTTTATAAATACACTTTAAATGGGATGTGGAGAAACTGAAGCAGGATATAAGAATAATGACAAGGATAATTAAAATGGAAAATAGGTCTTAAGAGTACAGTTTAAAGAAATTGGTATTGTTTAAGTCTGGGGAAGAGAATGCTAAGATGTGGCTTTGATTGAAGTATATGAGGGTTTTTTTTTTGTTTAAACATAGGAATGCTGATTAGTTATTTTCCATGTCTTTGGAAAACAAAACAAGTGGAAATTGACAAATTAAAATGATAAAGATTTTGATAAGACATAAACAAGGAACAAATTAACTATTAGGGTAATAAAACTTTGTATTGATTTCTGAGAGGTTGAGATAGCTTGGGATGTCCTGAAGGATGAAACATTAAAAAAAAAACCCATGAAAACCTTTTTTCAGTGCTTGTTATTTGCAAGGTTTTGTGCTAGGTGATGTGAAAAATATAAAAATTATGAGATACCCACCACAACTTTTTTTCATCCCTTTATAGACCTCCCAACATTCCCTCCTCCTCCACCCTCTCAGCTAAGAACCATCACTCATTTCATGAAAAAATAAAAATTTGATGAAAGCTTACCCTTTTCTTCTTCATCCCATATCACTTAGATGCTTTCTGCCACTATCTTGTCCTTTACTTCTGTCTTAGATGAAGAGGTTCCCTTCTATTTGGCAAGGCTCATGTCTACATCTTCTGTAGCAAATTGCTTCCTCTGTCATACCTATTTTCTCACAACTTTATTCTCCTTGTTTTCTGACTGCCTGTAAACATGCTGACATTACCCATCATCAAAAAATATTCCCTTGATCCATCCATCTCAATTATCATTCCATAGCTCTTCTTCCTGTTGTTGCTAAACTTGAGAAGATAATTTACAATCTCTGCTGCTACTTCCTTCTGTCTTACCCTTTTTTTAAACTCTTTGCAGTGTAGCTTCTGATCTTATCATTCAGTTGAAACTGCTTTTCCAAAGTTACCAATGATTTGTTAATTGCCAATGTAATGGTCTTTTATCATTCCTCTTTTTTCTTGACTTCTATATCCTTTCACACTGTTGATCACCTTCTTCTCCTTCATACTTTTTTCTCTCTAGGTTTATGAGACATTAATAGTAATAATGATAATTGTTTTTAGCATTTATCTAGTGCTTTTAAGGTTTACAAAATGATTTACATAAGTTAATTCATTTGGTGCTTATAACAAATCTTGTGATGTGTTATTACGATCCTCATTTTACAGATAAGGATACTGAGTGACTTAGGGTCACATAGCTAGTAGGTGTTGAGATTGGATTCAAACTCAAGATTTCATCCTACCCTCTCTCCTAACTTTGAGAATTACATCTTCAGTTGAATGTTCCACACACATTTTAAGCTCAACATGTCCAAAACTGAACTCATTACCTTTGCCCCCAAACTCTTTACTCCTATGAATTTCTCTATTGCAGATGAGTGTACCACCATCTCAGTCATCTAGGCTTACAACCTAGGTATAATTCTTGACTCCTCACCCTCTTTTCCCACTTCTCCCACGTTCAATTTGCTGCTAAGTCCTGTTGATTTTACCTTCATAACATCACAAGTCACTCCCTATTCCAATCCATCATCTACTAAGCTGTCAAATGAATCTTCTAAAAGTGTAGATTTGTGCATACCACCACCCTATTCAATAAACTTCTATCATTTCTAGGATTAAATATAAAATCCTCCGTTTGACATTCAAGGTCCTTTACAGCCTGGCCTCCTCCTACCTTTCAGGTCTTTTTTTTTTTTTAGTCTTATTCACTTCCATATTATATGGAATATAGACTAAGCTTAGATCTAAGACTATTTATTTGTATTTCTACTTTCCTATTTCTCTAATCAGCATCACCTTGTTTGTTGGCTAATTAATTCCCAAACAATAAAAGCTAAGTAATCCATTTCTAACTAAAGCTCAGAGGTTTCTTTCTCTTACTGGTCTGGGAGATATATAAGGAAAAGGTTAAAGTTTAATGCTCTTATATCCAATTTTAAATCTCACAATATACTTTTCTTTCTTTCTTTTTTTTTTTTTGGTGAGGCAATTGGGGTTAAGTGACTTGCCAAGGGTCACACAGCTAGTAAGTATCAAGTGTCTGAGGCCGGATTTGAACTCAGGTCCTCTTGAATCCAAGGCCGATGCTTTATCCATTTCGCTACCTAGCTGTCCCCCATATACTCTTCAATCAAGTAACACTGACCTCCATGATGTTACTTACACAAGATGCTTGATCTCCTAAATACAGTCATTTTTACTGGCTGTCCTCCATATCTAGATTTGCTCCCTTATCTTAAATTTTATACTATATCAAGTTTATTTGCTTCATTATTAGATAAAAGGTAACTATTGAAAGGTTTTGAATAAAAGAACAAGATGATTAGACCATTTTGAAAAGAAGACCAACCTTCCTTGGAGAATTGGACTTGGCATTAGAAGACCTGGGTTCAGGTTATGGCTCTCAGCATTTACTAGCTAAGCTTTGTGAAAGTAAGTTTTCTTATATGAAAATGGGGATAATAATATCTACACTATCTCATAAGGTTGTAAGGAAAATACAAGCATACCTCGGGGGTATTGTGGGTTTGGTTACAGACCACTGCAATAAAGTTAATATTGCAATAAAGCGAGTCACATGAATTTTCTGGTTTCCTAGTGTATATAAAAATTATGTTTACATTATACCAAAGTCTTTTAAGTTTTTAATAGCATGGTTAAAAATATACATACCTTAATTTAAAAAAACTTTATTGATAAAAAATGCTAACCATCACCTGAGCCTTTAGTAAATTATATTCTTTTTGCTGGTGGAGGGTCTTGTCTCAGTGTTGATGGCTTCTGACTGATCAGGGTGGTGGTTGCTAAAAGTTGGAGTGGCTGTGGCAGTTTTAAAAAAATAAGACAATGAAGGTCATCTCATCAGTTGAGTCTTCCTTTCACTTTAACACTTAGAGACCAGTGTAGGGTTATTAATTTTCCTAGTTTCAATATTGCTGTCTCAGGAAATAGGGTGGCACAAGGAGAGGGAGAGAGCCTGATAACAGTAGTCAGTGGAGCAGTCAGAACACATATCATTTATCAGTTAAGTTTGCCATCTTATATAGGTATGGTTTGTGGCACCCCAAAACAATTACAATAGTAACATCAAAGATCACTTATCACAGATCATTGTAACAGATATAATAATAATGAAAAATTTGAAATATTGAGAGTATTACCAAAATGTGACACAGATGTGAACACATGCTGTTGGAAAAATGGTGCCAATAGGCTTGCTCCACCCTGGTTGCCATAAAGCTTCCATTTGTAAAAACGCAATATCTTGCAAAGCAAAATAAAGCAAAGTGCAATAAAATGAGGTGTGCCTGTATTTTGAACAAAAGGGCTTTATAATTTAAGTTATTTATTACAACAACAAGCATTTATTAAGTCCCTGCCCTCAAGGAGTTTACATTCTAATATCAACTCATAAAAGGAAGCTGAAACGACATAGCAGGAGGCAAGGAAATTACCTGACTCAGGGGTATGATAAGAGGAATCATGACGTAGCCTGGCAAGAAATAAAGAGATGGCTGGCCTGGGCACTTTCCTTAAATGGAGGTTCTGGAGCCACTGAATCAGAGGGAGGGGCTGAGAGTACTTCTGGTTTGTGGATTCCAGGGCTAAAGTTACCTTCCAGGATGAAGAGTTTTCTGGGACATGATGGAAGAGTACAGCCCGGAGAGAAATGTTGTCATTGCTAATCATCTGACAGTGACTTCCTATTGCCTACAAGCTCCTTTGCTCTGATTCAGGGCTTCTAGAGATCAGTTCATTCTGCATCTTCAGGTTTGACATGCTTCATGGTTTCCCAAACTGATCTACTTTCAGCTCCCTGAACACTTCCTGACTATTGTTTTATTGGATAAAAATCCTTGCTCTCTCCATCCATCAAAATGTAATAAGAATGGAAAGCTGCTGTGAAAATATCAACACGACCTATGCCTGGGGGCCTGTCACTGCCATCTTTCACCATCCATTGGGGTTGGCTTCATGCATCTCATGTAACTTTCAGCCATACAGCTTCCCAGGAAAGTAGAAAGCTTCCCAGGACCAGGATGCTAACTTGTTTAAAATTCTCCTGAGAAAACCTATTCCTGGAATGCCTTTCTAGAGCATTGGGAAAGACTACTTAGTATGATAAAAGAAGAATGTGTCCTTGTTAGCAAAGCCATTATTTACATTAGACAAATGAAAACAATGGGCAGCTAGCTGGTGCAGTACATAGATTTCTGGGCTTAGAGTCAGTAAGACCTGAATTCACATCTGTCCTTTACCCATTTACTAGCTGTGTGACTCAGGACAAGTCACTTAATCTCTGTTTGCCTTAATCTACTGAAGAATGAAATGGCAAACCGTTGCAATATCTTTGCCAAGAAAACCCCAAATAGGGGTCACAAAGAGTTGGACATGACTGAACAACAAAAAACAGTACCATCCTTAGGGGTCAGGCAATATGCATTTGTTAAGCCTGTTATGTGCTTTATCATCTAAGATAAGGAGAATGGGTCAACTTCCTTGAGTCATCAAAGTCTATTTATTAAGTGCTTAAGATGTGGGGATACAATTAAGAAAGACAGTCCTTGACCTCAAGGAGCTTACAATTTAATTGGGGAAGACAAAACACAAGGAAGCTAAAAAGCCTGGGAAAGCTACCCAGCTTGGGGATATGGTGGAGAAATCAGTCAGAACTGCTGGATGAGAAATAAATCCTCTTTTGTTAGGAGGAAGGGAAAAATTGAAGAAGTTTGCTTTCCTGTACGAACACATAGTAATGCCACGTTAAAAATGGCAAGATGGAGTAAGTTATGTCAACTCTTAACAGATGACTGTTAACTTTTATAAATCTTTCGACAAAATTTTTGTTCTTTCCATTTATATTGTTGTGGTCATTATGCATATTATTTTCCTGGTTCTTCTTATATCACTATTAATTTATATAAATACTAACATGCTTCTTTGAAGTTTTCCTATTCTTAAGATATAGTAAGATTCCATTATTTTCATGTAGAACAGCTGTTTAGCTATTCTGCATTTGGAGATCTACTTTGTTTCCGGTTGTTTCCTACCACAAAAACTGCTGCTATGAATATTTTGGTGTATATATCACTTTTCTTTCTGTCTTTCACCTCTTTAAAGTGTAGACCTAGTAGTAGACTTTCTGGGTCAAAGTCCATCCCTTTATTTATTTAAATTATGAAATAATCCAAGCATTTCCATAACATAGTAGAGTTAAAAAAAGATGATTGCAGATCTGTTATTTAAAGTCTATCATTTTAAAAATGGTAGTGCCTCCATTAAATCTCCCTTTATTCCTCCTGTTGGAAATGACTTTAGATCTCATACAGCACTTGTATAAATTTTAACTTGGCCATTGGTACTTTAAATGTGAGATGTTTGGCCAAGGACCAGTCTGTGGACCTACTAATGGAACAACTGAATCATTTTCATCTTTACATTTTTTCCTATAAATGAAAACAGAAAAAAGAACTAGGTTGACGTTAAATGGAGGGATAATTTACAAGTTCGTCTTGTAGAGACAAATAAAAGAATTGAAGGAGTTGGTTTTATTGCGTGCCCAAAGGCAACGAAAAATATTATTTCAAGTGTTCTGGCAAGTAAAGCCTTTCCTATCTTTTCAGTTTTCTTATACTTTGCTTTCCTCCATGTGCTCCATAATCTAGCTACACTGGCCTTCTAGCTATTTCTCACACACAACCCTCTTATCTCCAAACTCCATGCTTTTTTCACTGTTCCCCATTCCCTGAACATCTTTCCTTCTCCCATCCATATACTGGCTTCCTTCAAGACCCAGCTCAAGTCAGACCTTCTAAAAGAGGACATTCCCATCCTTTCTATTACTCTATGCGTAGTTGTTTGCATATTGTCTTCCCTCGTAGAGTGAGAGTTCCATTTAGACAGGAACTGTGTTTTTGCCTTTCTTTGTATTCTCAGCATATTGTTTAGTGCAGCCTGGCACATAGTAAACACTTGACATGTTTATTGACTGACTTTTGCTCATCTCTTATTGAAGAGCTCATAATAAATAAGTCTTTTCAAAAACAACTCCATGAAAACTATTGCAGATTATTTACAAATATTGATTATAAAGAATGAACAGGTACAGAAATACATTAAGAACTCAGTAACATTCCCTAAATTAAATCAGCATAGACTTTGCTGTTCTGTCACTTAAATATGAGAATGATAAGAAATAAAATTGGAAAACATGAATTAGGGTTAAGGAATGAAAAAGGCCAGAGACTTGTAGACTCTGAAGAAACCTTATGCCTATACTTTATGAATGTCTTAAAGAAAATAATGGTTAGGTCCGAAACATGGACCCTCTTTGGAATATAAACTCATTTGTAAACGTTTATGAATAAGGATGATGGAAGATTGAATAGTACTGCCTTATAAAACAGAAAAGCACTGGAGAGAAATTTAAAGGAAGTATGGCAAAGAGAAGTGACTAAGGAAAGTAATTTCAAAGGCCCTTTAGGATAAACATGGAAGGATGACAACAAACAAAAAAAGGAAAAGATCGGCTGAGATTTTTTTGACTAGTCATTTTCATCATCAAGGACATTGGAACCACCACACTTATACTTTAACATCATGTTTTGAAAAGATGTCAGTAAAGTATTTTAAAATTAAGAGATAGGTAGGAATTTGGTAGGCAGATATGGAGAATTGAATCAAGAAAAGCCAGCTAGATTAGACCAAGTGTCTAAAATAACAAGGAGATATATGATGTAGGTGACTTAATTGTGAGGGTCTAGAAGGACTGTTTCACAAGTTTTCTGAAGGAAGTGAAGATGATAAAGGTTTGCAAAAATTCTCAGAATTCAACAGTACTAGAATAAATAATTAAGAGAACATCAATATCCTTTTGACTTAGGTACTTTTCATTTCGACAGAATTTTTATTAGAATCATCTGCACTTGCATCGAGGATATTAGTAGGAAAAGGCAGATTTTCACAAATGATAGCCCACAGGGGACTACTTCTTTACCATCACATAATTAACTGAAAGATGTAGAAAAGGCAAGGTTCCACTGTGTTTAGTGTTGATTATGAAACAGTTTTTGAGTCAGGAGAACAAAACTCCCTTAATGCTTCTTTTTTAAAAACGTTTTCCCCATCCCATGAGAATTTTTTAAGATTCTTTGAAAGATAAAGGCATAAAATGGGTATATGTAAGTATATACATACCTATCTTTCTATCTGCCAAAGATATTTGATACCATGGTGGAAGAGATGTATTGTAGAGTCTGTATTGAAGAGGAATTCCCTGTGTATGGTGAAGTCCTCTAGTTGTTCCTTATGCTGGTTTCATTGAATTCCTGTGGCATAGTTGGTAGAGCATTAGACTTGGAGTGGGGAAGAAGAGGATTGCCGGTTTGATTGCCTTGAGGAAATCATGATTAATGATGTCAAAATTTCAAAAGCCCCATCTTTTTATTAATGTCAATATTCTGTTAGTGTTACAAGTTATGAAATTCTCCAAAGGATGAAAACAAAGAGCAATAGAAAGACATATGGTGGGTTCAAGTAGGTCGCAACATATAACAAATAAGGAACTTCAAAGAAGAAATAGAGTAAAGGATGTCATCAAAAAAATGTATGAGCTAAAAAGTATGAATGAACAAGTATTTATTCAGAGCCTCCTATATGTAAAGCATAAGAAATGGACTGTTCATCTGGCAATAATGAGAAATAACAGAGAGACAATCTGAGTACTCTGCTGGTATCCTTACAATAGAGGGGAAGGTTCCCTGTTATGTTGAGTGATGTGGGAGGATGTGGACAAGAGTCATAGGATGGGCAGTCATGGATAGATTGTGATCTGCATTCTTGCAAGAAACATTCAAATTGATGAGATAATTGATCCATTTAAGTAGAGTTTTTTGCATCACTTTGTACAAATTCTTTACACAGCTTAATGAGTTTGTTGAGTAAATGAATCTTGTTGAAATGTTGGTTGAAAGGATGAGAACCTGACCATTATTTGCTTTATTGAGGAAGTCATTCTCCACACTCATCCAAAACAAGGGATTGGAATAGATAAGACCTCATCAGATGACCTGGCTTGGCATCAAACATATTTTAAAATATAAAATTGAGTTCAACAAGTACTTTTTCAATTGAGTAAACATGTCTAAAAATTAAATTTAGAGAGTATAGGCTAGGCCTCTATATATAAAAAAGTATAGCACCTGAACTTATTATATAAGCTTCTGCTGAAATAGGCTTTTTATTTATCCCTAATTTATACTTGACTCTCTTCTCAAGAATTTAGGGCTACTTGTCATAGAATTGTTAAATGAGGAAATAATAGATTTACCTAGTAATTTCATTTGCTAAAGATTCCAAATAAGGCCATTTGTGATTGAAGTGCAGTAGTTTATCCAGGGGATTGTCATAAACATTAGGGATGGAAATAATTGGTGATTGAAACCAAAACCAAAACCAAAAATGAGTATGAAAGTCATTGGAAAAGGAGTATCAGCCCAAGTCAAGAGAATAGATGTAAGAGAGAAAAGAAGGTGTGATAGTGTCACCTCCTTTGGAATCTTTATTTGGTCCAGTAGCATCTTGATGATGTAGTAAGTACAGGGAGTAATAAGAAAATTTGAGAACAAGATGGTAGGGAGATAAAGTGTTTATATTTTTCTCAAAACTAGGGGGAGAGAAAATAAGGTGATAGGAAAAATATGTAAGTAAACATATTAATCATTTTTTAGTTCCTTAAGTTAAATTCAGGAAATATTCCTTTTTAGAGCTTGAGAAATAAGATTTAAAAAAATGTTTAGAGTAGTTGTGTTTGAAGATAAAGGGTAGTTTCCTCTTTTTAGTCTTTCTAACTTTATAATTATATCAATATGATAGATGAGAGTTCTGCTTATTTTATATGGAATATCTAGAAAAATTGGTAAATCTGAATCAAGTGGATATTTTCATTTTGTCTTATGTTTTGTCTGAAATTCTTAGGACTGTCAGTCTGGTCCTTGTTGGCTGTCTTCCACTAGATCTATTTAAATTGTTATCATCTAAATGGATTTGGCTAAAGCATAGTTTTTAATTCATGCATCTTCAAAAAAAGTCACAAACATTTAGTACTTAATTCTCTAAAAGATCAATGTCCTATATATTTGAAAAGTTGTAAAAGAACACATGCTTCATTTTAAGTGCTCTTTCAATATTTTAAAATATAATGAATGGCATATAGTACTTCAGGGACCTGATCTAGTGTCTTTATGTATTAAATTTATATTTCATTCTTTTGATTTTAATTTCATTTTCCCCCTTCATTTTGGGGGCCCCAGATCTGTGCTTTCATCAGTGTCCTTCTTGTGTTCCTGGTAGAACTGTTCCTGTTCATGGTAGAGAAACTTTCTCTACCAGTGTCAACACATTGGTAACTTAGGTTCCTAGAGTTACCTGGGGCATGAGAAATCAAGTGACTTAACCATGGTCACACAGTTGGTCTGCATCAAAGGCAGAACTTGAATAGAATTTTCCTGACTCTAAGACCAGTCCTTTTTCCATGCTGTGCTGTGTTTTCTTCACTTTTCATTTGTTGTTGTTGTTATTGTTGTTTTATTTAACTCAGATCTTTATTTCATGGAGTTTAGACTAAGAAGAAGAGAAACTTCTAAAACAGCCACCCAGTTGATACTAGTGCAGGACAGTAGGAACTTCTTCCACATTTTCTACATTTGTGCTCTTGCTGAATTTTAGGGAGTTTGTTGAATTTTCAAAAAGGGGGAGTAGTTGGCCTGAGTATATATGGGCATGGGCCAGGCATGGGAATGGGAGCAGAGACAGTTCCAAGAACTATATAAGCTGAAACTCTGATGATAGAAAGTTCTTAGAGGGTGGAGCCTTTGCTGTATTGATACATAGTCCATGTCTGATTTCACCAATGGGAAGGGATGGGGAAACTTCTTATTGTTATCTGACAGGCCAGGGGAAGAGACATGGGATTGGATGAATAATAAAATGATAGTTTAAAAAATTAACTGCAAACCAACATAGAGAATGAAAACTGAAATCTTGATCCTTCTTGTATAATAGGACCTTCCAACATCAATTGCTTTGGAATGTGTTGTTAATACTGTATTTGAACTGAAGTCTAGTATAGATTTTCTCCATGCTTTATAAAAATGTATGAGAAAGTATCATTATTAACCTTCTCATTCAATTCAACTTAAAATAACTAAAGCAGTAACACCAAGAAGGCATACTTCATAGTTTTGAATTCAATTTAATTGGTTGTTTTTCAAATCATGTTCATCTGCTGAATTTTTTAAAAATGAAAATTCTAATAAGACAAATACAGAAGATAGAAATGTTATTTCTGATAAATATAACTATAAAGGAGGAAATACAATCTAGAAACATTTTTATTTTCTTTTTAGATCTTATGGCAGTGTATTTAAAGCAATACATAAGGAATCTGGTCAAGTGGTGGCAATTAAACAAGTTCCTGTTGAATCAGATCTTCAGGAAATCATCAAAGAAATTTCGATAATGCAGCAATGTGACAGGTATGCATAGAATTACAGTTATATTTTTTATCCTTATGACTGACACCATGCATGTGTATAACTAACATTTGTATTATTGTACATATAAACACGTATTATCTTCCTAGATTTCATGTTCTGCTTATTATTTAGAAATAGGAGTTAAAAAATCATCAAAGAAGATGGGGTAAGTGTTTGAAGTTGGTTTTTAGAACACTGAGCTTTTTTTATAAATACAAATGGGATATCACTTAAGGGTCTTTGGTGAGGGAAGCTTCTCATCCCTAAGGGACATATTTTTTCTTGTTTGCTAAGCTCATTTATTGGTAGTATATACATTTGATATTTCTATAAGGGGATGAACATAGGAGACTTATTGGAAGAATAGTGTTGCCTTTGACAGAAATAGGAAAGTTTAGAAGAGGAATGGGTTGGGGGTGGGAAGACAGTTTGTTTTAAACATGTGAAATTTGAGATGTCTTTGGGATATATAGTTTGAAATGTCCAATAGGCAGGTTGTACTACTGAAGCTCAGAGGGCGTATTGGATATATCCAATCCTAGTCTCCTTCTCTGAGATTTAGTGGAGCTTTGTGGATCACTTGCATAGAGATAATGTCTAAACCCATGCTGTCTGATGGAGTCACCAAGAGAAGAGGGTCCTAGGATAGAGCTTTGGGGAACACTCAAAGTTACCAGTGATATTGATGGTGAGATGGTGAGAAGGAGTTGTCAAGCAAAAGGAAGGAGAACAAGGAGAGAGCAAAATCATGAAAATCCAGACAGGGGAGTCTGTTTAGGAGGAGAAGATGAATCTTTACTGTCACATGTGGCAGAGAGATCAGGTAGGATGCAGACTGAGAAAAGACCATTAGATATGGCAATTAAGATATTATTGGTAACTGGAAAAAGCAGTTTCAGTTGATGATATTGGTTGGCAGATGGGAAAGGATTAAGAAGTAATTAGAGGGGCAGCTAGATGGCGCATTGGATAGAGCACCGGCCCTGGAGTCAGGAGTACCTGAGTTCAAATCCGGCTTCAGACACTTAACACTTACTAGCTGTGTGACCCTGGGCAAGTTACTTAACCCCAATTGCCACACACACACACACACACACCAAAAAAAAAAAAAGAAGTAATTAAGAGGGGCAGCTAGGTGGTGCAGTGGATAGAGCACCGGCCTTGGAGTCAGGAGTACCTGAGTTCAAATCCGGCCTCAGACACTTAACACTTACTAGCTGTGTGACCCTGGGCAAGTCACTTAACCCCAATTGCCTCACTTAAAAAAAAAAAGAAGTAATTAAGAGGAGAAGTGGAGGTAATGAGTGTAGAAAAGTTTTTTCCTAGGATTTTGATGGAAAAGGAGGGGAGAGAGATAGGGTGATGGTTTGGTTTGAGGGGTTGGAAGGTGAAGGTTTTTTTTCTGGGTGGGGGAGACACGGGCATATTTGAAGGCAGCATAGAAAGAACCAGTAGAGAGGGAAAACTTGAAGATTGGGGAGAGAGGGAGGATACTTGAAGGGGCAGTATGCAAGAGAAGATAGGAAAGAAAGGCTAGAATCGAGACTGTGCAAAGGAGTTGACCTTGGCAAGAAGTGCCACTTTATTATCAAACATGGGTGGGGAAAACAGGAGAGAATGGGTCAAGATGTTTTGAAATGAAGAGAAGTGGAGAAGAGGGAACTTATTGAAAACTTTTATTCTGGAGAAAATAATGAGGGAAACACCTTTCATTTTGGACCTGATTCTGCCTGGTAAGAAAAAAAATGGTTGTTATATCAGAAATGGGAAGAGCTCTTGGAGGAAGTGATAATTCCATCTTAGAGTTCATGATGATATAACTCTTAGAGTTTGGATGATATAATAATAGTTAAGGAACAGAATATGTATACCTTAGATTATAGGAAAGTAGATTTCAATGAATTCAGAGAAAGGATAAGGATAAGCAGGAACCTATAATTTAAAAAGTAAACAGAGGAAGTCAGTCCAACAGTAACAGGTTGCTTTCAAGAACAAAATTTTGGTAACCCCCAAATTAATAATTCTGGTGAGGAAGAAAATTCAGGGAAGTGGTGTATAATATTACTGATGTTAAAAAAGCATGTAGGAGTTAGAAATTAGCACAACTAAAATGAATGCAAAAGATTTGGGAAGTTCTATGTGCATAATGCTAAAAGGAATAAAAGTAATAATATACTGAAGCTGGTGTTGAATGGTAAAGACCTCAAAGGACTTTTTGGAGCTTATATTAGGGGTAAGACGAAAATGAAATAAAAAGTTATGATTGTTGTTTGGATCGGAGAGGATCTTAGTAATGGATGATAGATAGAAGGAAGCACTACCTACACTTATTTTGCTGCTGCTTCTTCCCCCTTTTTTTTTTTTTTTTTGAGCAGTTGTGCAGTATAGTGGGTAGAGAATTGTCCTTAGAACCAGGACCATATTAGTTCAGTTCTTGACCTGGGAGCTCTGGAATTTGACTGTAATATTTCTGGGAGTTTTTATTTTGGGATCTCTTTCAGGAGGTGATTGGTGGATTCTTTCAATTTCTATTTTACTTTCTGGTTCTAGAATATCAGGACAATTTTCCCTGACAATTTCTTGGAAGATGATGTCTAGAGGCTCTTTTTTTGATCATGCCTTTCAGGTAGTCCAATAATTTTCATATGATCTTTCTTGGATCTATTTTACAGGCCAGTTGTTTTCTCAATGAGATATTTCACATTGCCTTCTTTTTTTTATTCTTTTGGTTTTGTTTTATTGTTTCTTGATTTGTCATAAAGTCATTAGCTTCAATTTGCTCAATTCTAATTTTTAAGGACTTATTTTCTTCAGTGAGCTTTTGTACCTCTTTTTCTGTTTGGCCAGTTCAGCTTTTCAAGGCTTTCTTTTCCTTGTTAGCTTTTTGTACCTCTTTTACCATTTGGCCTAATCTGTTTTTTAAGGTGTTATTTTCTTCAGTATTTTTTTGCATCTCCTTTACCAAGCTATTGCCTTTTTTTAATGATTTTCTTGGATCACTCTCATTTCTCTTTCACTTTTTTCTTCTACCTCTCTTATTTTATTTTCAAAGTCCTTTTTAAGTGCTTTTTCAGTTATTGTCCTGAGACCAATTCATATTTTTCTTGGAAGCTTTGGATGTAGGAGCTTTGACTTTATTTTCTTCTAAGGGTGTATTTTGATTTTTCTTGTCACCATAGAAACTTTCTATGGGCCTATTTTTTTTTCTGTTTGCTCATTTTCCCATCCTATTTCTTGACTTTTAACTTTTTGTTAAAGTGGGGCACTGCTTACAGGGTGGAGGGCACACTGTCTCAAGCTTCAGGGGGTTTATGCAGCTGTTTTCAGAGATTTCTAGGGATTTGTAAGTTTTTAGTTCTTCCAAGATGGTGTGATTTAAGGAGAGGTATGTTTACTACTCTCCTGGCCTGTGTTCTTGTCTTTGAGCAACCACGAGCCTACTTTTCTGCCCCGGAACTAGGAAGATCATTCAGTTCCACTGTGGCTGCAAGCTCTAATGTGCTTGTGTTCCTTCCCAGCCTAGGATGGCTACACAAGACTATGACCTGGATCGGAGTATGGGCAAAAACAACAGAGTCCTGCCTCAGTGCTAGTAAAGAGATCCTTGTCATCTCCTTCTGGTCAGTTGTTTGTGGGCTAAGAGTTCCAGAAGCAGTTGCTGTTGTTGCTGATTCAGAAGCTTCCGACGTCTGCTCTCCTGGTTTGCTGGGGCTGGGGCTGGGTCTGCACTGGTGTGGCCTTTGCGCCATTCTCACCCTGGCTTTCTAAATTGTCCTTGGCTGGAAAATTATTTCACCCTGTCCTTTTGTGGGTTCTGCTGCTCCAGGAATTTATCTTATGGCATTATTTGAAAGTATTTGGAGGGGTCTTGGGGAGAGCTCAGGCAAGTTACAGCCTTTCCTCTGCCATCTTGGCTCCACCTCCCATTGGTTCAGTTGCCACTTACTGGGTGACTCTGGGAAGAGCATTTAACATCTTAATCTTTTAGGTGACTCTCAAAGATCGTAAGTTTCAAAGAAGGTACTGGTCTGCATTGGTGGTACTAGTTAAGTCACAGGTCCAGGCCCTTTTCTTATCTATTTCTCTGCCAAGAAGAAAAATCTTCAGATCAGTAAGGATAGAACAACATGTAGTTAATATGGAGTCAGAACATAAGATAAATGAAGATTGTAGGATTTTAGATTTAGAGCTGGAAGTAACCTTAGAAGCCTTGTTAAACTTCCTTATTTGTTTTAGATGAGAAAACTGAGGTATAGTAAGTTTAAGTGACTTGTCAAGGGTTACACATCTAGTTAAGTGTCTAAGACAGAATTCAGACTCAGGTCTTTCTGATTCCTTGTCCAGCACTCTTACTGTCAACTGCCTTTTAGCAAAGAGGCTATGGCATCCTATTTATTTGTTTGTTTTTGTGAGGCAATTGGGGTTAAGTGACTTGCCCAGGGTCACATAGCTAGTTAGTGTTAAGTGTCTGAGGTTGGATTTGAACTCAGTTCCTCCTGACTCTAGGGCTGGTGCTCTATCCACTGCACCACCTAGCTGCCCCTTATGGCATCCTATTAAAAAGATTATACATTATGACCAGGTTGGATTTATAGCAGGAATGCAGAATTGCTTTGATATTAGGAAAAGTATGATAAAACCAACAAAAATCACCATTTTATTGGTGGATGCTGAAAATGATTCTGACAAAATATAACACCCATTTAAAAGTATATGAATTAATGGGCATTTAATAAATAGAATCTACCTAAAATCCACATCTAGGATTAATTCTAGTGGAGAAATGCTAGGGGCGAAGGATAATGCAAAGTTGTTCACTGTCTTCACTATTATCTTACTCTAGAAATGTTAGCTGTTGCAATAAGACAAGACAGATAAATTGAAGGTATAAAAGTAGGCAAAGAAGAAAAAAATTAGCACTTTTTACAAATGATATAATGGTTTACTTAAAAATTCTTAGAAATTCAACTAAAATAAAAAAAAACAATTCATAAAATCACTAAAGTAGCATGATATAAAACGAATTCACAAATATTATTAGCCTTTGTATAGTACCAACAAACGTATAAAGAAAAAGAAATTCAATTCAGAATAATTATAGAATGTATACAGTATCTGGGTGTCCATCTACCAGGATGCATACAGAAATTATATGACTATAATTATAAACTATTCTGGAGATGAGGTGGCTGCCTTTTGTGAGAATTGGAATGACACCCCCCTGCTGGGAGGGACATTGTGAGTTCTGGCTTGAAAAGAAACCATGTCACTTTCTTTATTTTTCTTTATTCTCCCACCTCCTCAACATGGAAAATATGGAAATATGTTTTGTATGATTTTGAAAAGATAATGGGTATTTCTTGTCTTCTCAATGGATGGGTAAGGGGCAGGAGGGAGAGAGAGAATTGAGGATTGGCAAAAGACAAATAGTTTTCTAATTTAGATAAGGAGAAGGGAATGGATCTTTTAAATTGTAGACCAGTGATTTAATATGGCCAAATTCTAGAACATATCTTTAAAAGGATGGTCAGTTGTCACTTAGAAAGAGAAGCAGTAATCACTAAAGTTCACTATGGGTTAATCAAGAATAGGCCATGATAGACTAACATTGTTTCCTTTTTTTTTTTTTTAAACAATATTGGCAAACTGGGAGAGCATAGTATAATTAAAAGAACATTGCATTTGGAATCAGAAAATCTGGGTTTGAGACTTAGCTTTGCCATTTATTCCTTATGTGACCATGGGCAAGTCACTTTCCTCCTTTTCTGGCTCTGATTCTGATTCTCTGGACTCTGCTACTGTGCTTCAGCTGACTTTTTACCCTGGATCATCTTTTTGCCCTTGTGGGAAATTCTTCCTGGGGCCTCCGTTTTGGGGAGGGACCCAGATCAGCCACCTTCATTCCTCTTCTGACTTTGTTTCTAACTCTTCAAACTTTGCCAGCATTCCTCCATCCCCCTTTTCATCTCCCTTTTATGTGTTTTCTTCTTCCTTTAGAATGTAAATTTTTTTTTTTTTTTTTTTTTTGCGGGGCAGTGGGGGTTAAGTGACTTGGCCAAGATCACACAGCTAGTAAGTGTCAAGTGTCTGAGGCCGGATTTGAACTCAGGAACTCCTGAATTCAGGGCCAGTGCTTTATCCACTGCACCACCTAGCCACCCCAGAATGTAAGTTTCTTGAGGGCAGTAACTATCTTTTTGCTTTTTTTTGTATTTGTATCCCTAGTGTTTATAGTACTATGCCTAGTACATAGTAAGTGCTTTAATAAATGCATGCTGACTCATTGATTCCCTGGTCTACTTATTGTGCATGTTGTTGTAGGGAATTCCTATTCAAACAGTGGTTGAAACAGATGACTAATGAGCTCCCTTCCAACTTTGAGTTTCGTGTAATTATGGTACTTCTAAAATGAGCTATAAAATGGTCTAGATTGACCAATGAGATATTTTAGTCTGCTTTATGAACCAGCATCACAAGTATTAGTTTGAGGATGACCTAGAAGTCAAGTGTAGTATACATCATCTTATATATAGTCTTCATATAACTATAGCTATAGCTATAGCTATTTCTATCTCTATCTCTATCTCTATCTCTATCTCTATCTCTATCTCTATCTCTATCTCTATCTCTATCTCTATCTCTATCTCTATCTCTATCTCTATCTCTATCTCTATCTCTATCTCTATCTCTATCTCTATCTCTATCTCTATCTCTATCTCTATCTCTATCTCTATCTCTATCTCTATCTCTATCTCTATCTCTAGCTTTTCACATGCTGGGTAGACACTTAAGTTGGATGATCTGTCTTGAAAAGGGCTTGGTAAGTCTT
The DNA here is from genome assembly GCF_019393635.1 of Dromiciops gliroides. NCBI lineage: Eukaryota > Metazoa > Chordata > Mammalia > Microbiotheria > Microbiotheriidae > Dromiciops > Dromiciops gliroides. The sequence continues at coordinate 142,785,379 of NC_057861.1, forward strand.
TACACACAGGCTCCCCTCCGTAGAATGGATGGATGAGGGGGCAGCTAGGTGGCGCAGTGGATAGAGCACCAGCCCTGGAGTCAGGAGGACCTGAGTTCAAATCCGGCCTGAGAAACTTGACACTTACTAGCTGTGTGACCCTGGGCAAGTCACTTAACCCCAATTGCCTCACTAACCCCCCCCTCCCCCCAAAAAAAAAAGAATGGATGGATGAAAGCAATTTGTTTCAGTGGCCATGAATGCAGCTGAAGCCAGCACATTGAAGATGCCAAGAAATGCCACTGTTTCCAGGACCATTGCCACTTGTCTTGATTGTTGTCTTGCCACTGGATTTTGATGACTCTGGAAGAGACAGTGAGGCTGACAACCTTGTGCAACTGCCTCATTTCATTGGTTCTCTTAAAACAACAACAACAACAACAACAATAGCCTTTCAACCAGATTAAACATATACATAACAAGATTATGGTAAGATACCAAAACTTTGACAATTCAAAACTAGATTGTTTTAAACCTACCAATGTAAGTTTTTTACTTTAAAACAAGATTGCACTAGTGTACTCCTTGGCATATTGTAGGTGCTTAATAAATGTTTGTTTGATTATGTGAACAAATGCATCAATACAGAGAAGTATGGCCCAGAAGAGACTAACATTTTAGAATTTTCTGTTAATAAAAAGGAGAACTTTTAAAAAGAAAGAGGGTAAATAAATGCAACACAAGTGAAGATTTCCCTAAAAAGAGTTTTTATTATCTTTCCCGTAAAGCCTAGTGTGAATTATATGTCAAAAATTGTGGCTAGTGCCAAACATGGATAAGGAACCCCCTCATTACATGTATGATGTTGAGAAAATCACTAAATCTCTTTGTGCCCTAGCATATCTTTTCATAAAATAGGGATTGTGATATCTTGGCCATGGCTTAATATTGCTTTTGAAGGATTTTTAAGATAACTAACTAAGGTGTTTGGAATCTTACCTAAGAAATTTAACTTTAGATTTAGGATTTTGTTGCCAGTAGTTACTTGATAATGATGATTAACTAGTCAGGAAATCTCAAGAATTTATTTTAGAGGGACTTCAAATCAGATACTGAAAGTTAGTAACAAAAGATAAATGGTTATGTAGTGTTTGGTAAACAGCCTTAAAGTGTGATAAAATGTAACTTGTTATTTATAAACAGGTAACAAATTTACATCAACCATATGATTGAATTGAGTGGTCTTTAGAACAAATTTATAAAAACAATGATAAACCTTTTGTCTAACTTTTATTTTATTTGCTTAATTAACCCTATTAGATTTGGGCTATCTTCCCTAATGACAATGATCATGATGATAGGTAACATATAATGCTTACCATGTGCCAGGCACTGTGCTAAGTGCTTTCTTTAATTTCTTTCTTTTTAATAATAAACATTTTTATTTAAAGTTTTGAGTCCCAGAAGCCCCCCTCCCTGAGGCTGTAAGGAATCAGATTAAGTGCTTTCTTTACAGTTATCTCAATCTTCACAACCCTGGGAGGTATGTGTTATTATTAGCCTCATTTTACAGTTGAGTAAACTGAGACATGCAGAAGTTATGTAACTTATCCAGGGTCATATAACTGGTAAGTATCACATTTGAACTTGAGTCTTCCTGACTCCAGACCCAGGGTTCTTTACATTGCACCACTTAGCTGCATACATATATTTTGTTAGGTTACTCTCTGGTTTGCTCTCTTACTGTTGACTAAAATGGCAGGCTTCTGGAGTTCTAGTTATTATTCTTACCTTCATTAGCTTGCTTGAGCTTAGAGATATGCTCTGCAAGACTCTGAGGGGAAAGACTTCCCAATAATTCTCTTTCTGACTACTTCCCTGTCAGTTTTACTTAGTAATGGTTACACTGATTGATAACTTTTGAAATCCAATTCAAGTTTTTGTTAGGCTGTCTCAACTAAGAATATTTTTTCCCTCTTAGAAATGGTCATTGTATCAACTCTTTTCCTGAACACTTTTTTTTTGTGTGTGAGGCAATTGGGGTTAAGTGACTTGCCCAGGGTCACACAGCCAGTTAAGTGTCTGAGGCCCTATTTGAACTCAGGTACTCCTGACTCCAGGGCTGGTGCTCTATCTACTGCGCCATCTAGCTGCCCCGTGAACACTTTTTAAAAAAAGCTTAATTAGAGCTTCCTATTAGTGTGTATGTATGTGTGTGTGTGTGTGTGTGTGTGTGTGTGTGTGTGTGTGTGTGTATGTCTTTTGGACAGGGGATTGGGTCCAGTCAGCTAGTCTTTATTGCGTATATTTTGTGTTCCAGGTATTGTGCTAAATATCAGGGATGAAAAAGAAAGGCAAAAACAGTCCTATCTAGAAATTAGAAGGGATTGGATTAGATTGTCTTTGGGAAAGTGTACAGCCCTTTTAATCATATCAGATTGCTTGATGTGGCAAAATTTCAGCCTCATAACATCTGTAGTTTTCTGGTGGTGTCGAATGACTGGAAAGATCTTTTATAAAGGAATTATGGAAAGAAATTTATAGTTATGAATTATAATTACATTTAACTTTTTAAAATTTGATATTGCTTCATTGTGATGCCATTTATCAAAATGTAATTACCCTGTTTGTCTCTTTTAATTATACCTATTTTAGCCATAACTTTGTCTAAGCTATAAATTGCTACCCTTGCCTTTTTTGCATCAGCTGAAGCATAATTCTACTCCAACCCTCCATTTTAACTTTGTATGTGTAACTCTCATTCTTAAATGTGTTTCTTATAAACAACATATTGTTGGATTATGATTTTTAGTTCATTCTGCTATCTATTTCTGTTTTATGCCAAAACTCAGGAACTATATGAACAAAATTATAAAAAGCTTTTTATACAAATAAAATCAGATTTAAATAATTGGAGAAATACTTATTGTTCATGGGCAGGCAGGGTCAATATAGTAAAAATGACAATTTTATCTAAACTAATTTTTGTATTCAGTGCCATCTCAAATAAATTATGAAAATTTTATTTTACTGAATTAGAAGAAACAATAACAAAATGTCAAGAATATTAAAGGAACTAATGAAAAAGAATGTAAAGGAAGGAGGTTTAGTTGTACTAGATCTTAAACTATTATTATAAGGCAGTAATTATCAAAACTATCTGGTACTAAGAAATAGAAAGGTAGA